>NC_054845.1:2745000-3359166 GCF_018345385.1 Vulpes lagopus
CTTGTGCACATTTTAACAATCAGTGGCTTGTGTCTTTGTGAGCTCTTATAGTTAAATCATTTTCTTTGAAAGTTATTTCTAGTCATAGAGCCTTATCTGGCCTTGATGGTCATCATACTTGGCCCGGGCTTTCTTATCCCAGTGGTGGTCAAGAAAAGCATTGACACTGGTTTACATAAAGCATAAAAGGGCATAGAAAAAATAGAAATCTCGTGTGGGAAATAAATGCTTCCCTAGATGCCGTGAAGGAGTGTAGAAATGGAGGAAACATTGAGAAACAGACACATAGGAAATAAAATGAAATAAATATATGATGAGTAAACAATTTAACAGAAAGTTTACAGTAGCTTAGTGGGTTAAAGAAATAAAATTTGCTTCTTTTTCCATTGGAACATATCTCTTATTGGATTTGTGGTTCACCTTGGCTCCCTTTGCACCTGTTGGAAGCATTAATTAAAGTATGAGCATTTTGTCAAGTTAAAGGGAAAAGAGTAATGGACAGATGGATGAACTCACTTTTAAAACAAGGATGTTAAAGTGCTAAGAGGTAGCATAGGTTGCAAAAGAATATGAATATGTGATTTGGAGGATTTAGGAAAGAGTAACCTGGAGAGGGTCATAAATGGATAACTTAGTAGTGATACTTTTATTTGACCAATGCCTTTACCTATAACAAGGTTTTTTTTTTTCCCCCAGTGTATTATGGTGGTATCTTTGTAGATTTTCCTAGCAGTTGTCAAAATCCATGTAAAGTAGATTATCAGTATAAACTATCGCTACCTTAAGACTAACGGAAATTACAAATGACTCTAAAAAGTATCACTTTTTCCCCTGCATTATGCAGTGATTTAAAAGGCAGGTTTCAAGCATTAATTCGTTTTAGTTTCTATGGGTTCTATCATATTGATCTACAACTGTGCAAAAATAGCATGTAGCCACTGAGGAATAAGAGGCAACAATAAAAAGCAAATCGTTTTGAGTCACGTAAGAAGAAACCTGGTATCATCGCGATTTAAAATGACCATCTCTGATAAATAAAAATATGAAGACTTTGAAAAAAGAAGATTCACATTTCAATCCGATTTTCAGTCTAGAGAAAAGATGTAGCTACTTCCTATGTCAGAGGGGCTGGTGAAAGTGTGGAGTGACATGAGAGACACAAGGGCTGTGGAAACTAGGTTGCCAAATCAGTGGCAGGTACTTCTATAATTTTGCCAACCCATTGAATTAAATTGTGAAATGAGATACGTTTCTTCCTTCGTAGGTAGAAAAATCATCCTACCTTGTGATGACCAGATTGAGTTTACACAGGCATGGAGAGAAAGAAAAATTCGTCTGCCCTAACAAATGAAGAGTGAAGCCAACCCTAAAGCTTTTTGTCCATGCACACAACCCATCGGGGTCAGTTTGGGCAGGAGATCCAAAAGCAGAAGTGTACTTTGTGCCAGGTAACTTGAACGTTCTTCTTTTACTTGTTCATAAGTCTGTCTTTTCAGAAACAGATGTCTGGACAACTGAAATCCTCCAGCTACCCAACGCAAAGATTCTGGGATGGGACGGGAAAAGCGGTGGTGGTCTTGGTAAGATCCTTCAAACTGTCAGAAGTATATAAACCATCTGAGACAAAAAAATGCATTTATATTTGAACCATTGGAGGATTACTTGGTTTGGCCATCAGTAATTCTAAATAAGCAATATTTTATGAATAATATTCAGCAGAGAGCGCTAGCTGCTAAATGCCACTATTGTTCAATTATCAAAACGTATATTCAGGATTTACCTAAAAACACTGTGTAAGTCTAAACCCCTATGCAAACGTAAAGTATAAGTCTCAGCTTATAATGTCAAAGTATACTAAATGTCCTACATTTCTTGGCAAAGTGTCTCAAGATGTGCTGGGAAGTTATAACTGTATTTATTTTATTTTCATGAGTGTCATCACACTTTGAGCAGCTGTGACAATTTATTGCTGGAATAATTCCATTCCAAAATTATTACTGTAAATTGAAGTCCTATTTTTCTGCCCCAAGTGTATTCTTAATATTAACAGTTGGTAATTAGTCTGTCCTTTGCTGAGACACTGAATAGTTTTGAAGAGCATTCTGTACATTTAATCAGAAGGACGCCTTCCCTGCAAAAGCAGAGTATAAAATAGAACATTAATTGAATTGTGATAGTTTTCACTAATTGCTGATGATATCTCCATTTTTTGTTGCTTTTACAGTACATTCTTTAATTTATAAGGATAAGGTTTTTTACTGTGATTCCTTTCTGAAACACCTGATTTTGGAGAAAATACGACACACCGATGCAAAGGCAAAAAATAAGTTATTACAAACAGTTATTTTAAAGAGATAGAGGTAGATGACATATTTCTTTTTAAAATTGATAAGCAAACTGGTCATCTATTATAATAATATCTGGGTGACTGGGGTATATGCAAGTGAGCACGTTTTGTTTCTTCACACCAATCTAAGTACTTGCAGTCCATATTTAGGTAGCGTGCTTTGGCCTTAGACAGGCCTCTACAATACTAGAGTTAATTTTTCCAGGATAATACTACCCTCTCAAGTATCTTCTTTTCATTTTGCTTAAATCGTAATCACCGAGCACTTGATGTTCCCTTGCTCTTTCCATTTCATGTTGCCATGAGGCTTAGGAGGTAGATGTCCATTTGCAAAGTTTCATTAAATTATTTGATGTCAACAAAGCAGATTGTCTTTATAATTCATTACATTTTTACTTATGAGTGTTCCTTCCAAACCCATGCTACTTATAACAAAGTAAAGCACCATAAATCTATTAAATTCTAAATTAAAATTTTGTTCCAGGGGATAATGGAAGGTTATGGTAGGTTAATGGGTAGAGTAAAGTAAGATCATGGACAAGATATAGTAAGCAATATTTAAATTTATCATATTACATTAATAATGGAGTTCCTGCTTATCTAAGGAGTGAAATAATTTAAGTTAAAATAAAAATCAAGATTTGATTAAATTATTTTCCTTATTTTCATGTAGGTAAAACGCCCTCTCTTAGATTTTGATGCAACTTTGCATTTTATGCTATGAGGCTTTATTTACCTGCAGGCATCATGATTTATGTTTGGCAATTTTCTTTTGTAGCTATTTTGAATGATCATTAGTCACAAAATTGGTAAGATTTTATCAGGATTGGATATTTTGGGTCATTTCAGTGCTTTACTTGTTTTTTTTTTTTCCAGTGCTTTGCTTTTTTTAAAATTATTATCGTGACTTATAAATATGTGAGAGAATTAAAAATTCTCTCATTAAAATAGTTACAAATAATTAAAAGGCACCACCTGCTGGCTCCCTAATAGGTCACTCAAGTGCTCGCATCTGTGCTCACAAAGTGGAGAATGTCCCTTATTTAGAATAATAGAACTAATAATAGACCCTCCTGTAAGGTGTTATTACAATATAAATTTAGGGGATTTTTGCTAAACCAAAGCAGCAAACTCACAAATGAAGAAAGCATCAAGTGTTCGCGAAGTTACTCCCATATATATTACTAAAATAGGTTTTACTGGAGTCAAAAAGAATGTATGGACTATAAGATTCAAAAGGAAATTATACACACACTGTTTCATTTATGCCTAATCATTTTAATAGTAACTTATTTGGGTAGTAGTTAATATCTTCTGGATATGAGCCAGGGAGAGAAAATGATGATGATAATACATTTGGTTACTAAATAGGCTGAATACTTCCAAGCTTCCAATGATACAGCTGTTAACGACAGTGGCTTTGCTAGTTAATCAGATGTTTTGCCACTGGGGATTGCCCATGTGAATCGAATCTGACAGGCTTCTGCTTCACCTCAAATGTAATGACACAAGTGTGTCACTCATTAAGGACTCCAGGAAAAATGCACATGGCATTCACCCTCAAGCAACTAGAGCTCCTATCCAAGTATCATCCCCATTTATGGTATGATAATAAGTCCTTCATTAATTGAATAATGATTCAAGAGTGAATGCAAGTGCTTTGCATATTGAATAGCGTATATATATGTTTTTAATTTATTATTTTTTTGAATATGCTTCAGTTTGGGCCATTAGAAGTTTAATGTCTAGGAGCACAGACATTTAAAAAACTGAGTTTGATTTGTTAGTAGTTCCCAGAAGTGGAGATAAAAAACTGATTTGTAAGTAAAATGTGAACTATATTATCCACATCTTTTCAGCCAGAGTGCCATGAGAAGGGAAAAAAATAAAATAAAATAAAATAAAAAGAAAGAAAGAAAAGGGAAGAAGAGAAAAATCTGGGTTTAAGTCAACTTGAGATTATATAAACTATTTTATATTTCAGTTGACTTCTGGTTTACTTTTTCTGAAAAATTGTGTCTGTTAATTGACCTGAAGCAGGTTTTAAAGAAACACGTTTGTGACCTTTTTATATTGAGCGAGATTGCGTTCTTGGTGTGGGGTATCCGATGCATTGATTTTTGGCAGCAAATTTCAAGGTTGTGGGAAAATAAAAGGACAGAAGCTGCATTTTGTGGGTTGATACGAGAAACCAGATTCTCTGCCTCTTTCAGGAAGATCACTCAGCTGCCAGAGTATTGACTTTGTGTGGATGAAGGAGGTGGGTCTTTGGGTCCAGGGCTGTCCTTAGGATGGAGGGAAGGACTTGAGGGCAAGCAACGCTTGGCTCTGGTGCAGCCTTTGTAAGGCCCTGGTGAGAAACAGTAATCCACGGACCTGAGAGCACCAGCTAAGGATTTGTTAATTGTATGCAAATAGAAACAATTATTTAAACCTGCTTTTGAAAATCAACAAGATTAAAGTTCACTGTGAAAAATGACTCTCTCTTCTCTTTATGACTAGTGGTAAGGAATTACCAAGAGCAACACCTCACATTTTAAAAGAAGCCTGAAAAGAGACCAAGAAGAGGTCAAAGGAAATGATTCCTATGTTCTTAGTGAATTAGTGATGAAATAATGCATCTTAAAAATAACCTTATAATTGTATGGGGCAAATATCATTTACAAGATTCTTCCTCTTTTCCATCAGTTAGATTGATCGCTGTTAGTGACCCGTTAGTCTCCCCTGGGTCTGTATTATTCACAGACTAAGCCTTATGCAGACATAACTAGGTCACCTTAATTACCTGTGGAAATAAGGCATTCTTGTGAAAGTTTCACGGTGATAATTACTCCAAAATGCCAAAATTGTATATGCACACCTTGGAGGTACGTGCTATAACTTATTGCACAATCAAGATCAATCAAACCGAATGGTCTGTGTGTGTGTGTGCGACTTTTCCAACATCCTTTAACATCATTCTTTTACCATAATAAAAATACAATCCTTGCCAAGCAATATATTGACTGTGAACCTAATGAATTAGCAGTTAGGATTTTTGCCTTTTTTTCTCAATTCCTTTGTAGTACTTAAGAAAATCAACAGACTATTGTAAAGGAACAAAAGGCGGCCAAGCACTAAAAAGAAAAGAAAAAAAAAAAAAATCCGAACCAATAGCATGGAATCCTTCCTAATCAGCATGTTTTTTTTTTTTTTTTCCTCTTAGAGACATTTCTCTGTCAGTTTGTCATAGGAATAAAGGGAAGATTAGAAAATTTGTGGTCTTTTTTTTCTTTCTTTAATCTTTATTTATTTATGATAGTCACAGAGAGAGAGAGAGAGAGAGAGAGAGGCAGAGACACAGGCAGAGGGAGAAGCAGGCTCCATGCACCGGGAGCCCGACGTGGGATTCGATCCCGGGTCTCCAGAATCGCGCCCTGGGCCAAAAGCAGGCACCAAACCGCTGCGCCACCCAGAGATCCTTTTTTTTTTTTTTTTTTTTTTTTTTCTTGTGGTCTTTTTTAAACAATGAGGGGAACGAAAAATAGAAATGTCTTACATTTTTGTTATGAGTAGTTATAAAATATTTTAATTATCTGTTCATCAGTGTATTTAAAAGGATAATAATTCCATTGAAGATCCCCAACCCTTGTAGATGCCTAATGGCCAAAGTAACATTGCGGTTTGGGTAACATTAGCAATTTGAATTCTGAAATTTTAGTGGATTAATCTGTAGAACTGATTACTAACATTGGAGAGTATTATTTTCAATAGGAATAATGAAATAAGAACTTTCAATTATTCCACAAAAGATAATTGAGTATTTTTAAGCCAATCAGCTTTACATAATAGAAGGGTTGATTTTTATATTTGAATTATAATATATTTCCTGAAGTTTACGGTGTAAAACAGAGAGTATGAAATTTTTACAAAGGATTATGGAAAAAACACTTCTGAAAGGAGTTTTGTTTTTGTTTTTGTTTTTGTTTTTTCCTTGAAAGTGAATGGATTTATAAGAAGGTCAACTAGTATTTAAAAACCAGTTGATCCATAGCGTGAGCATTAGAAATTTTAGCTTTCTGATATGAGGTAAAAGACCGCAGAATATTTCAACTGATTCTTTTTCCCTATTTTTAAAAGTTCTTATGCTGACAACTGTCCTCAAAATAGAATTTTGTCGTCATTGTTTCTTTTTTTCTTTTTCTGAATCTGAATTGGTAGTGATATAATATAATTTTCCTAAAAGAGTACATTAAGTAAGAACTGGTACTGCACTGGGTGATTCTTAAGGAAAGAACATAATCTGGTTTTTGGAGATGGGGTTCTTCTGTTTTAAAAGGCTCCTCACGCTCTGCCCTACTCAACAGAGTTCATCATTCATTTGTAATACTTCTTAAAACGCTGCTCAGGTATTGTCTACAAGTCTAAACCCTACTTTGAGCTTGAGCAGCCTGATTAATTAATTTATTTCTGCAATATTCATCTATCTAGTAACTTCCTGAGGCCAAAGTAGTAATTTCCTAAAACCATAATCCCAGCTGCTATCTTAAGAATGAACACTTGCTGAAGAATAATAGGCAAAGGAGACCAGTGCTGAATATCACCATTGATAAGGAAGTGTAATTGCTGCCATTTATCAAACATTTATTCTAACTTTATTCATTTAACCTTATGGGGTCCAATACTATCTTTATCATCATTTTACTGCTTATGAACTTGAGACTTGGAGACAAGAAACATGTGCAAGCGTGCTCAGCTGGGGCAGGAACCTGACCTCAGGTCTCCCTGATTTGATCTAGGAGTTTAGCCTCCAAAGCCTCTCCCATGCACGAGGACAGGCAACAGCCTCAGGCTGCTCACCGGCAGTTTCCAGATGACGGATTGCTTGGGAAACCGAGTGGGAGCCATTGTGGCTAAAGATGTTGAGAAGCCAGACCTTCTGTATCATTCAAATACGCTCCCTGTATGTTTGTGTGTTTGTTTTTCCTCTAGCGTGAGATCCCATAAAAAGTCCTAATAGAGGTCTCCTGAGATGAAAAAAGTCATCTGTTTTAAGGTTGCTAATGGGATTTCATTTTTGTTCCATGGTCCCAGACACTGTGAGAGTTTTTCTCAGTAATTTGCTTGCTAGCTTCTAAATCTAGATGCTCCAAAGCCAAGAGTTACTCAGGTGTATCATCTGAGATTGCACAATGCTCACTCAAGGGTTGCTCCATTTTAGGGATGTGGCAGTTATCGTTCCTTATTTGACTCCTTATGGTAGAAAACTCTACTCATTAATTTCTGGCATTTCAATATTGCCTTTTATCTCTACAGTGTTCTTATCTACATCGTCTCCCATGGGGAGTTCAGCAATATTATGAGACAGGAATTATCATCCCCATTTTAGAGACGAGTGCTTTAACAATGAGCATGCTCACATGATTTGTCCCAGGCTATAAAACCAGTAAGGGAACAATCTGAACTGGGTCAAGTGCTTTTTCTGCTCTACTGTAGCTCTTGTCAGTCAATGCAAGTAGAGGATGTGACCGGTGCTTCTGCATTCCTGGACGCCAGCAAAAAATCCCAAACCATAATCCAGATGTTCTGATTCATAATCTACTGTATCGGAGTCTAGGCATCTATCTTTTCTGAACACGACACCGTTTGGGGGCTGAGAACTCATCTCCTAAACAATACTCCTCTTTTTTTGTTTCCATTTCTTAAAGTGTGGCAAAAAACATGGAACATTAAATTTGCCATTTTAATCATTATTCAATGTACAGTTCAGAAGTGTTAAGTATATTCACACTGTTGTACAACAGATCTCTGGATTTTTTCATCTCATAAGACTGAAACTCTAAACTCATTAAACACCTAATTCCTCCTCCTCGCTCCCATTATTGTATTTTGAAATAGTTTCAAATATCAGGAAAGTTGAAGGTACAGTATTCATTTTCTTCCCCTGAAGAATTTGAGGTTAAGTTGTAGTGCATTTCCTACACCCAGGGACATTTTTCTTCCTAACCGCAGCACAACCATCCAAGCCAGGAAATGAACATTAAACCATCACTAATATCAAATACACAGACCCTGTTCAAGTTTTGCCAATTCTCCTAATGATGGCTTTTATGGTAATACGATCCAGTTGAGAATCCCATGTTGCATTTGGTTGTATGTCTTTCATTTTCTTCAGTTTGAAACGGTTCTTTGACCATGGCCTTGACTCTCAACAAAGCCTGTCGGTCAGTTATTTTGCACAATTAACATCAAATTTGAATGTCTATTTTTTCTTTAATTTGGAATAAGGTTATACCTGGCAAGAAGATCATAGAAGTGATACTGTATCCTTCTTAATGAATTCTGTCAAATAGCCCATGTTTGTGATGTGTCCCATTACCGCTGATGTTAACTTTCATTTAAGTTATTTTCTAAGTTTCTCTGCTGTAAGGGTACACGTTAAAATTTGAGATTAAGAAGTATTTTCTGGGAAGTACTTTGAGACAATGTATGTTTTATGTTTCTCATCAATCTTTTACATGCTCATTTTAGCATCTGTTTGTTGGCTGCGATAGTTATGGCTATGGGAGTTGCCAAATGGTGATTACAAAACTCCATTCTACTTTTATTCGTTGACATTCTACTGTAAGAGAAAGCTCTGACCTCTTTCCATTTATTTAGTTGTTTATTTATATCTCTGTGCACTTGTAGCTTCCTGTTTCAGTCAATGGGTCATAATCTGTTAGTATCATTATTATTCTTAAGTTACTGAATTCACCCTAGATTTGACTGAAAGAAACTTCTTCAAGCTGGCTGCTGAGTTCTTTGATGTATTACATTAGTTTTTGGGTCCTTCTTTATTTTTTGCATGATAGTATGTTCCAGAGTTATTCTATTTTCCCCTGAGCTATTCCTTGGCCTAGCCTTGTAATCAGCAATTTTCAGGTGATGCCTCACTTCCTGTTCATGGAGAACATATTTCAAAACCAAGATCTGGACCCTAGGTGTACTCGATGCTTTGTGGAGGCAGTGGGGTCGCTGCTGAAGGTCTTTTCAGTGGACATCTATTTATCTATATTTTATTTGTATCTTTCAATATATGTGTTGAAAATCATGGGTTCATACTAATATTTCCAATTACAATCTACCACCACAGCCTTTATTCTACCTTATTTCTACTTTCTACTTTTATTTCTAGCCTCTATTCTACTTTATTTCTATTTCCAGCACTCATAGCTCCCTCATTGAACAGTGAAAACCCTTCTTAATATATTTAATTATCGTAAGAATCCTCGCTGTGTGTGATCCATTTTCTTGTTATCAGTGCTGCCTCCACCTGCTTGCACACATGCCATTTTCAGCTCTGCTCAGGCTCCACCACCCTCAGCCTGTACCACATTGCCTACCGTCCCATGTTAACGTCCACCTTGTTTGGCTCCACATAATGGCTTTTACACAAAACTTTCCTGGAAAGAAGGAAAGGAAGACACAAAGAAGGAAGGAAAGAAGGAACGAAGATAGGAAAGGAGGAAGTGAAGAAACTGGTCATTAAATATCTTGAAAGCAAACCCTCGTGCACTGTTGGTAGGAATGCAAACTGGTACAGACACCGTGGAAAACAGTATGGGATTTCCTCAAAAAATGAAAAATAGGATTGCCATATGATCCAGTAATTCCAATACTGGATATTTACCCAAAGAAAATGAAAACACCAATTTGAAAAGATACACGCACCCTTATGTTTACCGCGGCATATTTACAAGAACCAAGGCTTGGGAGCTGCTTAAGTGTCCACTGTTAGAGGAATGGATAAAGAAAACGTCACACACACACACACACACACACGCACTCAAAAACGATTCTTTTTATAACACACTATACTTAACACGAGACTTTTAGCTATGAATTGATTCATATGCTATGTAATTATTGAAAGAGTAAAGGAATAAATAAAGGAGATCATTGGTTACAATGGCCAAATACGGTGACAACTTGTACTTTAAGGTAACTTACTTATTTGCAGTATTAAACCAGCAATTTGCCATTAACTATAAGGATTTAAACTTTTAAAATGGGGGCAAAGTTGCTGAAAGAAAGAACACAACAGAAAAAAAAAAGAAAGAAAGAACACAACAATATCTGGTGCTACACATATAAGGTTACATAAAAGTCTTCAATGCATATTTGGTGACAAACCTCCTGTGCCATCCTTCGTTCACCTTTCCTCACTATTTTGCTTAACTGAATACCTTTATTTTCACAATATGTGTATTAGAGATAGATCAAAATTTTGAGTTTTACTTTTCACTTGGTGGTTATATAAGATTGAAAAACTACTTTCATAATTAAGTACCATTATATTTATTCATCTGCATAACGCTATGAGTTTTGCTGTTACTGTTGTTTTTTACTTTTTGTGGAAATTAATGAGAAGTACTTTGAGGGTTTCAAAGTGCTTCCCAAGTACAAAATGTTTCACTTCAGAGCTCAAGGATTTGTAGATAAAATCTTTAAAATTGCCCATAATTATTATTTATGTATCCTGTTCAGTCAGTTTTGAAGTGTACATACTGGATTTCGTGGTCAGTACTTTTACCAACAACATGCCTACTCAGCAGAATATTTGTTCTGGTGACTTCTTATTGGACCTAAGAAGCTGGAATAACTCCCGTGAATTTTCCAACACATTCCCCAAAATAAGTATTTTTGAGGTCTGTATATCCTGATTACATTTTACTTTGGAGTGTGCACATTAGCATGACCTGGGTTTGGAAGTATCTCATGAAATTCAGAAGAAAAAAACCCCACACCCATTAAAATGTACGTGAAGAAGAGGTACAGAAAACACAGATGTAAACACGTTGAGGGAAAGAAGTCACACGCGGAGATCTGTACCTTACGATTTCTTTATATGCTGTACAAATACAGGAGAAGCCAATCCATGCTGTTGGATTTGGAACCCTATAGTCAGTGACTAGAAAGAAGCGAAAGAAGACTTTCCAGCATGCTGGTATTTTTCTATTTCTTGCGCTAAATGCTGATTCCAGGGATGTGTTCTGTTTGTGAACATTTTAAACACTGCATTTACCATGCCTACGTTTGTTATTGGGATGTTATCCTTCAATAACACGTTTTTAGAAAGGATCATGTGCATGTTCCAGAATAGGGATGCATCTTCACTTGGCCGTGTTCATCTCTTCATCAAACTTTCATTTCTGCTAAGATATAAAGAGTAGAGTTATTTGCTGCATCTCTGAGAAGAAATAATTTTGCTGAGGATCTCACAGGCCTTGTGAATCACCCAATTCAGAGATGGTTCCGAGGGCCAAGAACTCAGTCACTCTGAGGTAGATTTGGCAAGGTTATTTGTCATTTTCAAATCAGCATGGTCTTGGCACCTGCTTGTCAGCAAAGAGTTGGAAACTCTTTATCAGCCACTGTTGGAAACTCACTTTAGTAAAGGTTCTCTGTTTCCAACGGAATGGATTCTGATACAGAAGAAAAGGTCAGGTAAAGTGCCCCGACCATAGTAATAATCAATACAAGTGGCTGATTCAATAATGTCATGATTGATAGGACTTGTTGATTTTATAGTTTGAAGACAGACTATGGCAAGCATTGTCTGGTTGCATGGAGCCTGTAGGACTGCACCTTGCACAAATGTCTTCGAATTGTGCTTGGACTTACAGGCTGGATATTCTGGATGCTTATTTTTTAGTGAGGTATATTTTTTCCTTTGATCTGATTTATTTTTTGGTTGTCGTTGATGGTAGTAATGATTTTTTGTTTTGTTTCTCCCGTTTTTCAGGAATTAGAAATAATATCCTTAATGGATTTTACCATCTTTCATATTAGCTTCCAATACAAAATGACATGCTTAACAGCTACAATGATTCATCCAGTTTGCTATGGAACAATTTGTGATTGAACTGGTGAATATGCTATGTCCTTAGGGAATAGTAAATATGACCAATGTTGAACTTTCTCTCATTTCTCTTTCTCTCCTGTATGCATATGTAAAATAACACTGCACATAAAAACTGGGCAAAAGAATTGCTATTCATAAAAATAATCAAGGTAGGCATCTGGTTAAAACGTGTTGAATTGTTTTGTTTAGCTTATTTAGAGTTCAGCATTTTCAATGTTTGCGCAAGTATTTCTCTAGTCTTTGTAAAGCAAATCCCAGTCTGGATTGTTTATCCCTCCAAAAATAACTCCTTAGAATAGCTTTTAATGGTGAATATCTTCTATTTCTTAATCTGTCTATTGAGTTGTTCTCATGTTCATTCCTATTTAAGGTAAACATTTAAGAGACGATTCTCATATTTATGCCAGTTTTCTTAAATTTCATAAATCACTTATATAGTTGACTTAGTTTTATATATATGTATTACTCAGCCATCAAAAAGAATGAAATCTTGCCATTTGCAACAGCATGAATGGAACTAGAGGGTATTACGCTGAGTGAAATAAGTCAGTCAGAGAAAGACAAATATATGATTTCACTCATGTGTGGAATTTAAGAAACAAAACGGATGAACATAGGGAAAGGGAAAGAAAAATAAAATAAGATAAAAGCAGAGAGGGAGACACACTATCAGAGACTATTAACTAATCGAGGAGTGCTGGAGGGGAGGGAGGGTAGGGTGTGGGTAAATGAGTGATGGGTGTTAAGGAGGGCACTTATTGTGATGAGCACTGGGTGTTGTATGTAAGTGATGAATCACTAAATTCTACTCCTGAAATAAATACTACACTATATGTTAACTATCTTGAATTTAAATAAAAGAAAGAAAGAAAGAAAGAAAGAAAGAAAGAAAGAAAGAAAGAAAGAAAAAGAAAGAAAGCAAGCTTATGGTAACTGCTATATCTGTGACCTTATGTAAAGTCAATTTGACAGGAAGGAGGCCAGGGTGGAGATTAGCTACACTTTCTCTCTTGATCTTTCATTCTTCTGATTTCCTGCTTGTGCTCTTCTTTTGATGCACACAACCAGAAGCCAGGGGCCAGGTAGCTCATTGATTCAGTTCCTATAGCCCAGCCTCCCAGGGACGTGGCTGGTTAGAGAAGATGGACAGTGGAATCAAAGGGACAAACAGAAGCTATGCAGTTCCAGCCCAGTGCCTCCTATGCAGAACTTTCTTACATCTCTTTCCTTATGCATATTCTATAGATTTCCTTTAGGGTAAACATTGATAAATGCATTTGTTGGATGACAGAATTTCTTCAACCATACAAAATAATACATTTCTATCTTCACCCAAAATCTATGATCCAGTCTCACTAAAACTGGGCTAAATGTTGTACTCCTCAACATCTGAAGAGATAGTAAGCACACAACACTACCTATAGAATATTTATACCTAAAATGTTAAATCTCAACCCAAAACAGATCTGCAAGATCTAATTATCAGTTTACAAGAATGCATGGGAGGAGGGAACCGGTTAGGGACCCAGAAGAAACCATTCAAATCCAGGGTGTGGCATGGCCTATAGAAAAATGATCCAACATAACAAATAACATGGGAATAAAAAAGAACAAAAGGGGATCTTGATCAGTTTTAAGAGACGTAAGAGACATAAGCACTGACTGCAATATGTGGACATCATCTGGATTTAGTTCAAGTCTCCAACAATAAAATTTTTAAAGCAATTTTAATGCAGCCCAAGATTACCTGAACTTTTTTTCAAAAGGGTGATAACATCAGGAATACGTGTAAAAAATGCCCATGTTAGTTAAAGATATATAGAAAAGTATTTGCCTGGTAAAATAACAAAAATTGTGGGATTGTCTTTAAAATAATCCAGGAAATAAACAAATAAGCAAAACCTCAGGGGAGTGGGGAGATTGGCACAGTCTAGATGACAGACTTGAGAATAATGTTGATCATCGTGGAAGTTGAGTAAAGTATACACAGAAATTAATCACATTATTCTCTCTACTTTTGTGTATTTAGTAATGTCCATAAATTTATTTTAAGGAAAATCGATAAAAATGGCTCTGAAAGTAATTAAGTTGGTTTGTTCTCATGTCAGCAGCATCTGAGCATTCTTATTGTTTTACATTTTCCCCTTTCTTACTACCTTACTAAATACACCTATATATTAATGAATTTGGTATCTGTTTAATTCTATTTTATTTTCCTTAAAATTTTTGTTCCCTGAAGAATAATGAGGCTAAACAAGTATTCATGAGTTAACTGACCATTTGGGTTTTCACTTTTGTGAATTGTTTATATGTCATACTCATAATTTCTATTTGATTGACTTTTCCCTGAATGTATCTAACTCCTTTTTGTATGTTTTGTATATTGTTGGCAATTACATGCTTTGAAAATACCTTCATTCAGTCTACTACTTGCTTTTTTTTTTACATTACTAATGTCTTCCATGCATGATCATTTTAAGAAAGTAATCACATTTTCAATATTTTCCAAGGGAAAACATCCCCCAAATATATTTTCTGGTATTCTTTTAAAAATAATTTACAGTTTTGTTTTTTTGTAATCTATTTGTTGTGAAATTTGAGATGAAAATCTGTTTTTTTAAACAAATGGATTATACAGTATCTGATTTACAGAATAATCCATTCATTCCCTATTAATTTGCAGTACAACTTCTTCTATGTACAGATCTCCAGAGGAGGTATGGGCCTGCTTCTAGTTCCAATGGGGTATTTGTGCATTTCTGTGAAGTTACTGTATGCTGAGTTACTATAGCTTTACATAAGCCTTAATATATGCTTGTGCATATTCCCTAAACAATTTTTTTCTTTGTTAATATCATCCTGTATATTTTTGTCTCTTATTTTTCCTGTGAACTGTAGGATCAAATTTTCAAGTTCCATAAAACAGCTGCTGGTGTTTTGATTGGACTTGTATTGAACATATAGATTAATTTGGGAAATTTTGCCATCTGTATAACGTAGAGCCTTTCAATCCACCCACAGACATGTGTATCTCTTTATATATTCAAACTTCTATGACCTTCAGTAAAGATTTATAATTTTCTCCATAAAGGTTTCTGTATTTTTCTAGATTTGTTTTAAATATACCTTATATTTAATTGCTGTCATGCAATGAATGATGTTATTTTAATATAATATTTTACTTGTTTATTTACATGTATAAGATACATTATTAATTTTGCATTCTTACCATGTTGCCATCAATTTCATCAAAATATCTTTTTATTTAAAAAAAATTGTATTTATTTATTTATGATAGTCACACACACAGAGAGAGAGAGAGGCAGAGACACAGGCAGAGGGAGAAGCAGGCTCCATGCACCGGGAGCCCGACGTGGGATTCGATCCCGGGTCTCCAGGATCGGGCCCTGGGCCAAAGGCAGGCGCCAAACCGCTGTGCCACCCAGGGATCCCCAAAATATCTTTTTAACTGCAGGTTTTTAAAAAAATCTTATGGTATATTTTCTTGTATTTTCTATGTAAAGATTCATAACTAAAATCACAGGTAAACCAAGTTTTATTCTTTCAATTTTTATACTTCCTTGCCCCCTACTCTCACTCCTGATTTTGCTCTGCTGGCTAGAACTTCCTGAACTAGGTTAAAAAAAGTAGAGATCATAATGAATACACCATTTTTTTTTTTCCTGGATGAAATGCTTTTACAATTTTACCAGTAAATATACTATTTAATCTAGCTTATGTTGCTGTTATTTTGAGTTCTGTGCATTTGCTTAACAGCTTAGGAAAATTACTATTTCAAATTTTTTAGGAGTATCTTTCAGGAGTAAGTGTGAAATTTTGTCAAACCCTTTTTCAGGATCTATTGAAATAATTACCAAATTTTTCATCTTTAATCTATTAACATGGTGTTTTCATAGATTAGTTTTGTTAGGTGAATTTCATTAACATGAACAATAAGAACAATAATAAACATCTGATAAATTTGATATGTTGTTATTTTACATAGTTTTTGAATCTCCATTTAGATATTATCTATTTTTTCTTATCTCTTTATATTTTTTTTATTTTCCTTTTCCCTTCTATTTTCCCTTTTATTTCTCTTGTCTGTATTTTTGCTTTCTCCCTTTCTTCCTCCTCTCCTCTTTTTATTATTGCCATATATATTAGATCTATATGTGTTATAAATCCAGCGATACCATGTTATAACAATTGCTTTATAAAATCATGTCATGTAAAAAAAGATTAAGAAAAGAAACAAGAACAAATCAATAGTCTTTAAAAAATTTATTTATTTTGCTTGTATATTTAATATTTACAGTACTCTTCATGTCTTCTTATAGATTTGAGTTAGCATCCAATGTCACTTCTCAGTCTGAAGGATTTCTTTTTTTAGAATTTCTTATAAAGCAAGTCTGGTAATAATACATTCTCTTAGTCTTTGTAAAGTAAAAAAAAAAAAACATATTTGATTTGCATTCTTAAATAGATATATAATTATCAGGATGCCTGAATGGCTCAGTTGATTGAGCACCTGACTCTTGGTTTGGGCACAGGTTGTAGTCTCAAGGTTGTCGGCTTGAGCCCACTGGGCAGGAGTCTGCTTGAGATTGTCTCTTCCTCTCCTTCTGCCCCTCCATCACTCTCTCTCCCTTTCTCTCTTTCAAATTAATAAATAAATCTTTAACAAAATTTAAAAAATGAAGCAGATACATAATTCTTGGTGGATGATTTTTGTTTTTCAGTGCTTTTAGTTGCCATTCCATTGCTTCTGGCCACCATAGTTTCTGAGGGAAGTCAGCTTTTATTATTAATGTTGTTCTCCTAAAATTTGAATCATTTTCCTCTTGCTGTTTTCAAAATTTCCTTTTGGTCTTTGTTTCTCAACAGTTTGACTATAGGTCTCAGCGTGAATCTGTTTGTCTTTATTGAAACTGAATTTTAATTTTTTTAAACATTTATTAAGTAGATTTTGGTTTTGAAAAATCCTATTTGGGATGTTTTCAGCTATTATTTCTTCAAATATGTCTTTCTATATCTTTCACTCTCTCCTTTGCTTCTGTAACTCTAATTGCTCATATGTTGGTGTAATTGATACTGCTTGCCCAGTTTATGAAGTTTTGTTTATTTTTATTCATTTTTTCCCCTCACTGTTCCTCAGACTGAATAATTTCTATTGCCCTGATTTCAAGTTCATCAGTTATTTCTTGCCTTCTCAAATCTACTATTGAGCCCTTCAAGTGAATTTTGTGTTTCATTTGCTGCACTTTTCAGCTCCACAATTTTTGTGTGATTCTTTTTAAAAATGGTTTTTAATCTTTTTTGAAATGATCCATTCATTATAACATTGTTACCATGCTATCTTTTTTCCAAGTATTTCTTATTATTATTTCACTCTATCAACAATAGTTGCTTTAAAGTCTTTCTTAATCTACTATCTTGGGGCACTCAGAAAAATTTCTGTGACTGTCTTTCATCTTTCTGTGTTTGGGTCAAACTTATTTCTTTGCATGTCTCTTGATTTTTAGTTGAATGCTAGATATTTTTGAAAATATATGAACAATTTTAGATTTGGCTTTCACCGCCCCCCAACCTGGGCTGTAGTTTGTTTGTTTGTTTATAAACTTGCCTGTACTAAATCTGTGAAGCATGTCTCCCTGGGAAATGTAAGGTCATTGATCTCTGCTCAAATTTTTGGTTGGTTTTATTTTTAAGTCATGGTTCCTGTGTTGGCATAGGTTAGAGAATATCCAAAGGTTGGTCAGAATTTGTGCTAAAAATATTTAAGCCAATAAAGCTTCAATTCTTGGTTGACGGGTTTGTGCATGGGCTGAAGGATACATTCAAACTTCAAATCATTTAAAAATATGCCTCATCTATACTCTACCAGAATCCATTGTGACTCTTCCGAGTGTTCACTTGGTCCCACCAGCTCTATGGACCAGATATGTGTGGTGGTATGTGTCCACTCTTGTCACTTGTGCACATGTCCATAGCCTTTAGTAGCTCTTGGATGTGTGCTGTCTCACCTCTGGAATGCTCTGTTAGATCTTTAGTTTATCCATTGGCTCTGCCTGTTTTCTTGCTATTGAATCAACAGGGACTACACTTAAATCAAATGAGTGTTTTCCAGCAGCAGCAGCAGCAGCAACAAAGCTGCTAGTTTTCATGGCTTTCCATGCCCATGTCTTGGCTTAAGTACTATGGTGACTAAACTCAGGCTGCAGGTAGAGAGAAATAGAAGGAACCACGGGCACGAATGCCACACACCTGTACTGTTCTTACCTAAAGTTCACATTAATAAATGTGGTTTTTTTTCATGTATAAACATTTCTCAGTTTGTTATATGCCTTTGGTCAGATTCCAGAGTGCTGATAAAATTGTTGGCTTTGAATGTTTTGTCCCGCTGTATAGCTGCTTTTTAGCAGGTGGATGTGTCAACCCCCTTATTCCATCATGTGGAGGGTCAAATATCTATTATAAGTTTCTTATGCTCCATGATTGTAGGACAATCTAATTTTCCAAGCGAGTACATCCTTTGAGTTCATTCATAAGTGTTTCAAACACCTCTGAGGTCTAAACATTTCCCTCTCAAAGCCCTTTTGTTGTGATTCCCTGAACCAGCAAGATGTTTTACCATCCCCAAAATTGTTTGTGTTTCCAATGTGGATTTGACCCAGATCTGCCTTTTCATTGCTAAGCCAGAGGACTCTTTTAGGAAAATCAAATTTGGTTTATTGATTTACCAGCTTTTTGTAGACTTGAGATGTTGCTCAGAAAATTATTTTATCTTAAATTTCTTTCACCATGTTAATAAACTCATAATTCCCAGCTCCTAGCTCTGCCACAAGTGCCACACATGTTTGGCTTGGCCTTCCTTTTTATATACAAATTTATAGTGAATAAACATGATCTTTACTGTTGGTAACACACATTTATTAAGCTCCCTGTAATAGGCTCCCTTGTTCCCATTTTTTAGAGTTTTATCTTGATACTAACATATAATTTACTATTACTTTTGTCTCCAGTTTCTGCATTACAATGGATTTCTTTTCATGAACAAATCATTTCTGTGTAAAAGTTCAGATAGTAATAGCTTTATAAGAGAGTACCTCAGATGATTACTAATAAGTGATGGGGAATATTAATTGTGAGGTTCCTGGGTGATATAAATATCAGTTCCTACCTCACCTTGATGCTTATTTCAATGATCCAGAGAGAGAATGGAAAGAGAACAAAAGCTATTACTCTTTGACTACTTACTATACACCAGATGCTATGGTTTATCTGCATTAGTTTACTTGAATTAATGTAGTTCTCACAATAAAACTAAGAAGTAGGTACTGTTAATATTCACATTTTTAAAGTCAAAAAAGCAAGGCATAGGACCTGACTTTGAAATCTTAGGAAAGGAATTAGCATGGTATGGCCACTCACTAGTCAGAACAGGTTCTGGCTCCATGCAACCAGGATGGCTTTCCTGGTACATACAAAACCAGTGTTTCTAAGGGGGATATGTGAGAAGGGGATGAATCAGTGTTGTGTTTAGTTGCAAAGGGCAGAAATCTCCAATAGTAACAGCTTAAGTAAGGAAGTCAATTTTTTTCACTTACCAATAAATTAAGAGTTAGACTGGGGCAGCTCAGGTGGCTCAGCGGCTTAGCATTGCCTTCAGCCCAGGGCGTGATCCTGGAAACCTGGGATCGAGTCCCCACATCGGGCTCCCTGCATGGAGCCTGCTTTTCCCTCTGCCTGTGTCTCTGTGTCTCTGTGTCTGTCTCTGTCTCTCTGTCTCTCTCTGTGTGTGTCTCTCATGAATAAATAAATAAAATCTTAAAAAAAAAAAGAGTTAGACAGACCTGGAGTGCATATATGTCTTTTACCATAATGTATCTATGCTATTTTTATCTCCTTGCTTTGCTTGGGAGTTTTGTCTTCAAGATCATAAGATGGATGGTATATGTTTGGATACCATGCCAGTATTCCCAAGAGGAAGAAGAAAAAAATGGTGAAGGGCAAAGGGTCAAAGAGATAGGTTTGTGCCCTTTATAAAGTTTGATTCCATCTCCTAAATGCATTGAATAGTAACATCACCAGACATTAGATGACTTCTGATGTGATACAACATGAAGTATCCATATAGAATTAAAGTTATTTTTTTCAAAGTGTTCCTGCCAAGGAGTTGAACCAAAATCTGAGCAATAAAAAGTTAAACTGATTTCCAATTTATGGGAAATATAAAGCCAAAAAAAAAAAAAACAACTTAAATGACACAAAAAGAAGCAACCATAATTATTCAGGATACAGGCCATTCTACTGAACAAGTTATCAGGTTTTTTCAATAATTCAAAATGGGAAAAAAACTTTTGAAGACTTGTTTATTTTAAAGAGAGAAAGAAAGAGACAAAGAGACAGAGCTGGCGGGAGAGGCAGAGGGAAACAGAGAATCCCAAGTAGATCCCCTTGCCCAATGCAAGGCTCAATCTCATGACCTGAGCCAGAATCAAGAGTCAGATACTTAACTGACTGAGCCACCTAGGTGCCCTGAGAAAAATTTTAAAAACATTTTGGGTATGATTATTCTGCATTAAGAGAGGACTAGGAGACATTATAATAAAAAACAATGAGTAATCTTTGTTTGGAACCTGACACCAAATGGCATTTTTTGGAATGAACTGAGGAAATTTGAATTGGCCATAATTTTCTATGATATTAACAAAAATATTGTTGATTTTGTGGATGTGATAATGGCATCATAGTTTCTGTACAGAAATATTTTGAAAGATGTGTATGGTAGTGTTTAGGAGTGAAATGACATGGTTAGATGTGTGCCTTCAATACCATAACACCAAGAATATCAGCAATACATAGAAAAAAAGCTAAAAGAAGATGGTAGAAGAAGACAGGCAGCTTGTGGCCAATCCACAGAATCTACCCAAGTGCATTTCAGTGCATGGACTGAAACAAAAAAATCAAAACAAAACAACAACCACCACCACAACAAAACAAAGAAGAAGAAAGAAAAGAAACAAGTGAAAAAAAAAAAAACTGTGTTAAAAATAGGAAACAGCCCAAAGAGTCAGGCTTTTTTTCATTCCTTTTTTTTTTTTCAGGACTATATGGTGCTAATTTGCAAATTCGCTGGTATTTTACCTTTGGAGGCTATTCATTTCCTTCTCCTGTGCCATTCACACGTGTCAGTTACTCCTTTTTCTTTGATTTCACCAATAGCCATTCATATACATTTGAACATGGCCAGACTTCACTGATGTTTGGGGACACAGCAGATGTTCATGTAGCAGAAATGCAAATATTAAAATAAGATTCAAACTTTGGCTTTTTATCCTATTTCTCAGTGTTTGCTCTCCTCTTTGTTCTCCCTGAGGGAGCCCTATACATTACTATACAGAAGAATGTACCCACTCACTTGTTCCCATTGCCAGGTGTCTGGTAAATGATTTACCACCTCTGCTGAGTTTCATCCTTTCTCTTTCCCACAACGGTCTCTGTAAGATAGAGTATAACAAGATTTGCTTTCTTACTGATATAAATGACGCTAGCATACCACCTTACCAAAACCCCAAAGCAAAACAAACTATAGCCATTTTTGTTTTAAATATTTTTTCTTTCGATTTCAAATGTATTTACCCAATTGAAATCATACTTTACGTGAGCAGAATAGTGGGTGTGTGTTACCAACCCTAGAGGAGGACTTGTAAACACTTGTGCCCATCATATCTCTGTATTAGAGTCACCGAGGAAGTTAGAGGGTAGTCAAGCACTGGATGAAACAATGCTTTGCTTACATAGAGAAGAGACAGCAAGATCAGCTTCGGTAGTGGGCACTAGTCCCTCAGCCCAGTGGGTCTCTCCAGGTAAGGGAATCAGGAATTAATGAAAAGTACTCCTTCTATGGTGTAGTACAAGGGACCTGTTCCCTCCCTGGGGAAGACAGATATAACAGTGGGGTTGCCCAGGTGCCATATGATGCACAACTTAAGCAGAGACATGAAGCATGTTCATTGAGCTTATAACAAGGAAAGATACTCCCACATAAGGTGGATAAGCCAACATGGGCTACGTGGACTCTTTAGGTCTTTGTAAGGCCAGGCCCAGGCACATATCTATGGGGTTGAGTGTCGGTTGAAAGACTATGCACGTGAGACAGCTTTTTTCAATACTCTATAACTATTTTAATTATTATTTTACATTTTTCACATTCTTAAATACCATTGGCAATTTTATCATACTTGTCTTTTGTTAATTTTCAAAAGAAAAAATGTTCTTACATATCTTTTGTTATTGTCACCCACTGTGAAAGATAGATTAGCTATATTCTTCTCTGTCTTCACGATCACATTATTTAAGAACACTTTGATGTGAAGACTTTTCTTACTCTGATTGCCAGAACGAAGCACACTCCGTAAGTCATAGCTGTGATAATAGTATTAAAGTGAATGCTGAGCAAGCGGTTCTGTTCTTTAGTTTTTCCATCTGTACAAAAAAAAAAAAAGAATTTAGGATAGATACTCATTAATGGCCCCTCCAACTTTAAGTTTTTATTAAAACTATGCATTATCTTTCATTTTCCAAAAAGAGAGGAACCTCAATAGCATAAAAATATTAAGTAGCATTCCAAGGACAGTATTAAAAGACATGGTAAATTTTGATTTGTTTTCTTAATAGCTCTAAGAAGATAAAAGTCCTAACATTTACTTTTCCAAGTTAAGTAAAATACTCTCTGGACGACAAACCCAGCTAGAGGCATTATGCTTGCTCCATAGAAGTCTCCCACAGCATCACAACTTTTGTATCCATTGAGTTGGACATGGACAGGTACTTTTCCTTTTGGAGCAGTGATTTTAAAGAGACATCAAACTGGACACAAAAGTAAAGGTCTATTAAGTGGTGGTGATGTCATACCTCCCCAGTGCCTTTAAAAGTATAATATCTGCAGACTGGATCAATCTACTTTAACGGCATCTCTTATGAACTCTGACAAATGCATAAAAATAGGGTAGAAAGATTCCCATCCACAGTGTCTTGGCCAGCCCGGAGACGATGATTAATGAAACACAGTTGGCTGGAGGTTTGCAAAGAGAGGATAGCAGCAGGATTCCCAAGGAGATTTTGAATGGAAATCGAAGAGAATGAATTCATGCAGGAAGAGCAGAAGAAATGCTCTAAGGATGAAAGGGATCAGTTTTAAGAAATGCACCTTACATGTGGATTGCTGGGAAGCCATGAAGAATGGGGTCATTCTTTGTGATCAATGCTTCAGGTTGAATCTAAATTGTAGACCCATGACTAACAGTAGGCTAAGTGGATACACGAGAAGTGCGTGCATTTAGACTCATAATATAGAATCCATGAATAATTTAAACAGTGCTGCTCTGACGTCTTCCTTTGAACTACCTGTGGAAAAACTCTGTGCTTAATCAATTACATGATAAACTCTGAAATTCTTGTGATTGCATACATTTGCATTATTATTAGAATTGCCAATTTTTAAACAAACAATTGCAAAGTTACCCATTATAAATCATTCCTTTATGCACAGTATACTAAGTTTCTCAACGTTTTTCACCAGGAAATTCCTTGTTAATTGACTGTTTTTGTAGTACTTGGATCAATTAAGTCATATTTTTATCATCCAGATTTCCATTTAACTTCAAATATATTTCCACATTAGCCTTAATTGATTACAATTTATTTATCATGGAAAATATAACCAAAACTTCTCATTAACTTGCTATATACTATGCACTGGATGAAGCACTTCATTTCTTACTTAATATGAAAACCATCTTGTTAAATATGTTCTGTATTCAATCTCCCTTTACAACGGAAAAAACTGAGGGCTTTGGAGGGTAAATAACTTTCTGAAGTTCACATGGCTAGTGAGTGCTAAAACTTGGACTAAATTCCATAGCTCTCAATCTTCCAGAATAATCACCTTCTGATATCTCATATAACATGAAAACACCCAATCACGTTTTACCAATCACATGACTCAATAACCTTATTGGTTCCTTGCCACTTTATAAATTTGTAATACAAACAATTTTTTGAACATTAATCAATCAATATGAATCTAGTGAGTTTCAACTGAGCTTAGCCCCTTTACCAGATTCTGTGGTTAAACCACCAATATTGACTCTACTTTAGCTGATAATATAAGTAAGTCACAGTAATCCCAATTCTCTTGCCTTACCAGTGAAGGGGAAAGGCAAGGGTGTGGTCCAGTTTGGGGAAATTTATGAGCATGGAAACGTGAGGCCATTATCCTCACTTGGGAGCAACTAGCCTCAGGGTAAGTCCACCATTATCAGGGAGAGGAAGAACTTGAATCATTTATTGCATTGTGAGCCTCTGGATCAACTGTCTCTGAGTCTAGCCCTACTTATAAACCTTTATACGTTTATACATTTAAATTTTAAAATTTTATTTAAATTCAGTTAATTAATATGTAATGTATTATTAGTTACAGAGGCAGACAGAATCAGTGATTCATGGCTTAAGTACCACCCAGTGCTCATTACATCACGTGCCTTCCTTAATGTCCATCACTCTGTTATCCCATCCCCCCAACCTCTCCTTCAGCAATTGTTTGTTTC
Organism: Vulpes lagopus; assembly: GCF_018345385.1. Lineage (NCBI taxonomy): Eukaryota > Metazoa > Chordata > Mammalia > Carnivora > Canidae > Vulpes > Vulpes lagopus. The sequence continues at coordinate 2,769,848 of NC_054845.1, forward strand.
CTATGATTATTTTCTTGTTTGTCTCCCTCTCTGATTTCATCTTGTTTTATTTTTTTCCTTTCTTCCCCTATGATCCTCTGCTTTGTTTCTTAAATTCTACATATGAGTGAGATCATAGGGTAATTCTTTCTCCTATTGACTTATTTCATTTAGCCTAACACCCTCTAGTTCCATCCACGTTGTTGCAAATGGCAAGATTTCATTTTTTTTTTTTTTTTTTTGATGGCTGAGTAGTAGTCTCTTGTATATATGCACCACATCTTCTTTATCCATTCATCTGTCGATGGATATCTGGGCTCTTTCCATAGTTTGGCTATTGTGGGCATTGCTGCTATAGATACTGGTGTGCAGGTGCCCCTTTGGATCACTACATTTATATCTTTGGGGTAAATACCCAGTACTGCAATTACTGAGTGGTAGGGTAGCACTATTTTCAACTTTTTGATGAACTTCCATACTGTTTTCCAGAGTGGTTGCCTACATTTAATATTTTTAAGACAGCTCGAGTAGAGTTTCCTGTTATTTGCACATGAAAAGTAGGAGTAGTAAGAGCTCAGCGTCGATAGGTATTGTAGGATCAAATTCGAATGAATTTAAAAGCCAGAGAAAAGTGTGTATCTGGCTCTGCTGAAAATAAAAAGCCATTCTCAGTTTTAAAAGTGAAGATGGTGTGAGGCAAGATGTCACTAATACCACTGGCTTGGAAGTGTTCTGCAACATAGAGTCCTTGGTGAAGTGTGGTCCCTAATATTAAAGGCATAAAGGGAATAGAGTTTATATTAGAGGGAAGACGGGAGATAAACCCAAGCTGTGGTAAGAAAGATACGATTTTTATGCACTCATGCTGGGTTGTTAGCTAGATTCCTAGGTTAAAAAAGAAGGAAATCATAAAGACGAATTCCCTAGTTTGGATAATAATAATAATCAACACATATAGAGTCTTCCTATATGCCTATCACTATTCTAGGTGCTTTACATACATTAACTCATTTAATTGTCAAGCAGCTATCATTATCCGGCTTGTGGAGAAAACAGAGAAACTTGCCCTTTGAACTTCAGATTTCACACCAGTGAATCATAAAAGCAATAACCTAATAGTATCATATAAATTCAAAAAACACTTTTCAAGACTATTCTCAAGAATTCAAGTAACTTACTGAATTAACATGCCTTTAATTTACACTAGTAATATAGAATGTGTAAATAAAAAATATCCCTCCCCACAAAAAACTCCAGAATTTGGCTGGGATTTTGCTTTTACTCTGAGGGTTACAAAAAGTATGTTTCAAACTGGAATGGGGTTAATGTACGATTAACTTTTGTCAGTTTATCACACTATTGTTTTATTTTTTCTAACTTGATAGAAATTCTGAACATTAAGCTGTGTGCGCATTGTGTAGATGCTGAAACAACCCTGGTTCTCACAATTAGCAGTTAACCCATTGCCCTGCAAATGATTCTCTTTTCTTTAAAAGTGGACAGTTTTTACAAAGTTCCTTTAAATGCACAATCAGTTAATAAAGTGGGGAAGAGATCAAGTGTGTGGTGAGCTATGCTGCTTCTGTTATTTTATTCTCAGGGTACTCGCGGCCTGTGGCAGAGAGAAGGAGGTGCCTGCAGCCTTATGGATTGAGAAACACACCTGGAGTCCTGCCAGAGAAAAGTATTATTTCTTAACTCTTCCAACTGGAGATCTTTTATAGTCTTCTGGGACAACTAGTGACATTATTAATTTATCATTGATTCAAATCTGAGTTTCAACATGCAAATCTGAGTAACTTGAGGCTTTGATGCAGTTGGAAGATACAGGAAAAAGAAAGAAAAACTATAGGAACAAAGGACCAGACTCTCATCTGTTCCATGTGTGGACCATACCACACTGCCATTTGAATTCTAGGACCCATTTTCCGTATTTGGGTATACACTAACGGTGCAAATATGGAATACTGAACTTATCAAGTTCAAATGTATCATTACATTTATAATGCATACATTATAATGTATGCATTGCCCATGAGGAATGTATAAGACAGATAGTTCAATCGGACAAAGTGGCTTCAAGATGCACATTTCAGACTATGTTTCCGTAGCCTCGAGTCATTTTAAGGAAATATACAGCTATTGAGCTTAAATTTAACCAACTAACATATTTAAGTCATCACAAGCTTATTTTTTTTCATCACAAGCTTATTATAAAAATCTGGTAGGTTTACATCACCAGCCAATGTTTAATTTAAAATTATAAGCATGGGGACACCTAGGTGGCTCAGCGATTGCGCATCTGCCTTCAGCCCAGGTCAGGATCCAGAATCGAGTCCCACATCGGGGTCCCTGATAAGAGCCTGCTTCTCCCTCTGCCTGTGTCTCTGCCTCTCTCTCTCTCTCTCTCTCTCTCTCTCTCTGTGTGTGTGTGTGTGTGTGTGCCTCTCATGAATAAATAAATAAGTCTTAAAAAAATAAAAAAATGGAATTATAAGCATGGCTAATATTTAGTATGTCATTAGTATCATATTAACTTTTCCTGCTGTTGTGTTTCAGTATTTATCAGTGGGTGCCTACTATATGTGCCAGGAATAGGGAGACAGAAGAAGAGTGGCTTGACCTCACCCTCAGGTCACGGATAGTCTAGAACTGAACACATGAACACAGGTAGCATGGAGTCATGGAGACAAAATGTTTTACTTCCATATTTTAAAAAATAGATTGGCTATTTCTTTTTAATAAACTATTTTATGTTACCATATGCCTCTGAGTTTTGAAGTTTTCACAAAATAGTCTTACCTTTTCAAGTCCTCAGGGACAGCACTACCATATATAAATTTTCCGGCTTCATGTGAAAACATATGCACTTTCCACTTTTATTGAGTTTCCTGTGATATTATCTTCATGCCAAATGACATAAATGCAACTAATTTACTTGTACTGCAAAGATATACTTTATATAATTCAAACACAAATTTGCGTCACTGAATTATCCTATTTCCTATTCTGGATTAATTTAAAATAAGTGACTACATAAAATTAAGCGAAGGAAATGTTAAAAACTGTACAAAAGAAACACAGTCTACCCAAAGGAGTTATCCACCTTTCCTCCATTTTCCCTTTTTTCCCAAAATTCAAGTGGGGGTGTTCCCTTGTTACCTGGAACAAAGGTGGAAAGAACTCCAATCATTCATTTTAATCTGACATCAATTGCAAGTCAATATTCATATGTGTATTTGAAGAGGAGCAATCATAAGCCCTACACTCTCTCTACAGCAAAACTAATGCAAGAGACGGTTTTTATCTGAGCATAAAAACTAATCTGCAATGGATACATTTTACCTGAGCAGGTGAGTTAGATTGTGAAGAATAGTTGAAAAGTGTCATCTTTGTTTAAAATTCCCAAGAGTGTGCTCAGGTAGGATGCAAGAGACCTATGATGTCCTCTCTTACCTGCGTTGCTGAATTTTGGTACTCTTGCCTCTCAGCAGCCAGCAGAGTACTTCATGTAAAAAAGGGGTGCTAATGAATGCATTGTGCTGAGGACAAATAATAATACTTTTATTGGGGAGCCCATGACTTAGGTCATCTTTCTTTCCCTCCCACCCCCAGTCTCAGAAGATGCAGCTGAAAGCAATTCAGTTTGTATTTTTTTTTCCTTTTTCCAGTTTGTATTTTATCAGCGGGGGGGGGATGCACTGCTCTGCACCCACTCGGGATGGTGTGGGAGAGGCGGAGGGGGAAACGGAGGCAGGATTAGACTCAGCAAGTTTCCCTTTCCTTTCCGCCTAAAGGGAAAGATGACACCTGCTTGTGCAGCTTCAAAGTGTTGAAATCCTTTCTGCTTTCATGTGGCTACTGTGCATATTCTCTGGTGGATTAAATGAGGGGAATGCATGAGAGTTTTAAACTTTGATGCCCCATTAAGATGAATATGCACCTAATGAGCTGAAAAATTACTGATGCTGCTTCCAGCCCCCCTTCCCCCTCAATATCCCAGGAAACTGGCTAATCGGGGTGGAAGCCTGTCTTCTGTGTTCTTAACCCACTGGCTATGAAATCCGGCCAAGGACCATATTCAAACACGTGTTTAGTGTATTAACAATATAAGCAATAAGTGACGCTTCAATTAATAGGGAAGAAGGAAGTGTATCTTTTAATCATGAATGCGGTAGTCGTCTGCAATTTGGTTAGAAACAGGATATAAACACAAGTGGGTATTATTTATGGGCCACATGTAGTTAGTACTGTCAGTGTTTTGTAATTCCTGGAACTACCTTCACATATACATACACCTCAGTAAAATATATAGAATATTTTGAAAAACAAGCAGTTTTTGTCACCTTAGTAACTCTTGAGGCTTATATAAAAAAAAGCTGTAATACAGCAATTTAAGGCTGTCTGAATTTAAAATATGTCTTTGCTGCTTAGGTGAGGTGATATAAGAATGAAGCAATTTCAGGGGACAACACCAGGAGCTGAAGCCAATTATATTTCAGTGCTATTCACGGATATTCCTACCTGCCAAGTGGAGTGCAGCAAGTTAGTATTCACACTGTGATCTATGAGCACGGATATGAAGCTCAATTTTCTCTCGAGGGAAATCTTCTAACAAACAGTTGACAGAGCAAAACGCAGTTAGAAAAGAACAAATGAAAAATCTAATAAATATGATGCAAATATTTTTTTAAACAGGCATTTTATAATGTGCAATTCAAAGCAAAAGTTCAGCTTCTGTGTAAGGAAATCATTGCAGAAAATAATATACGAACACTATCCCTGAGCAAAGTTTGCTTCTAAAAGATCTCTTTCTTGCTTTGAGTCAAAGTTGTATTTTTCTTATTTACTGAATTTTTGCATAGCTTAAGAAAAAAATAAATTTAGTTAAGTATTACACTATAAATCAGAATAATGCATGTCTTAAAATGCATAATAAATACTGAAGTAATTTTGTGTCCCTAGTCATATGTATGATTTTATTCTAGTTTAAGAAAATTAATTGATCCGGGTACCTGGCTGGCTCAGTCAGTGGAGTGTGCAACTCTTAATGGTGGGGTTGTGAGCTTAAGCTCCACATTGGGTGTAGAGATTACTTAAAAAAATTAAAGGAAAAAAAAGGAAAATTAATTGATCTTAAAGAGATAAATTAAAAGATATAATTCCATTTTTTTCTTTAAATAGTGTTTAATTTTTACTAAATATCAGAGCAAAAAAGTAAATTCTAATTCAAAGCTAAGAGTTTATGCTCCTTTTAGAAAGACCAGAATCTGCATGTGGATGGGGTTACAAATGCACAAAAAATAATATTTTCATATTATCTTGGAGGCAATATTTTCTAAGACCTCTGAGTAATACGTGAGTATAATGATAGCAAAAAATAAGTAATTATAACAAAAAATATAACCAAGTCACATACTTCTAGTTAGAATTAGTAAATGAGTTAGAATTTATTGGTCTCTAAGACCTAAATTTTCATGCTATGCCTGGTGAATGTAAGCACTTCAAATCATCAGAAATTAACATAGATATTTATTTAGCCTAAATTAAATATTTCCTGGGTTTCCCAAGAGAGAACAAAAAAAGAAATGTGTCTTATCTTTATAATTCTGGAACATCATTTCTTGCAAATTATTTTAACTCTTTTAGAAATTGTTCACACTTCCTTTATTATTTATTTATTTATTTATTTATTTATTTATTTATTTATTTTTTCACTTCCTATATTTAAGCTTAATATTCTGGTCCAGAGATACAGTATAGCCCAACATTCTCTCACTTAATAAAGGTTTTCATCCCTGTATTGCTTCCTGGGCAAATTTTTCATTTTTCACACACTGAGTCCTGGAATAATTCTGATTAAAATGCAGAGAGAAAATTTCTTCTCATCAATAATTTGTAAATATTTAACAACTTAGATATTATTTTAGTTGTCAGTAACTTCAAAATAAATCAGAAAGTAATTAAAACATTTTAGTCACTTAAAACATTCTAAAAAAGGCATTTTAGAATTTTAGAATTTTCCTTTCACTTATCCTTGGTTGAAACAACAATTTTCTAATGATAAGCTGGTGTCATTAAATCAACAACCATTTGGCCACCTAGGAATATTATATTTGAAACTTAAAGCATGCACTTATTTTAAAAAGTCTAGAGCATATTTAACTTTGCTTTTATGTTCAACATGCAACACATTGAGTATCTATATGCAACCTTTGTTTTCAAATTGCTTTTATGAAGCATGTACTTTATATTTGGCAAAAAAACATAGAGATCAATAGATATGAAGGACATACTGATAGAAATATGAATATGTGCAAAATGACTTTTGATAAATTCATGAATGACAGATATATATGAGTTAAGAGACAATCATCAGTGCTATAGAAAGCAATGACCCTTTTCTAGAAAACCATTTCCAGTGTGTATAAATGTAGTTGTTTACATTTATTTTTAAATTCTAGAGAACATTTTCTCAATTATGGATATAATTGTCTTCAGTTCTTAGCTGCAATAAATAAAATCTGAATTGCTAGGTATTCTTTATTATTAACTCCGGTTATTTTTATTTCCCATCCTTGCCTTTATGAGAACAATGTTAGGCTATGTGTCATGCTTTGAAGAATTCAACATTGCTATTGATTCAGAAAGTCCACTTGAAAGAAGGAAGCTGCAGTCTTGGCACAGCCTTTTTATAATAAAGTTGTTAAAGCCATTAAGATACGTGTGCAAGATTTTAGGAAGTGTAACAGTACACCAGTATGCCTGTGCTTGTCAGTGTCTTTATTTTTCCAAGTAAAATTGATTTAGGATGCTCATAAAATCCTTTTCTATGCCATTATCATATGTCATATTTCAGGTATTATTTCCATTTACTTAAATACCAGTGCAGACAAGATGGACAATAGCCTTTCTTATATTATCTCATTGAAAATAGTATTAGGACAACATCAGGTATAGTTTACCGGTAATTTACACAAACTCCAAGCATGGGGGCATTAAATTATTCACTTTTGTATTTTGTACAAGAATATCAAAAACTCACTGCGGCCTGTTGTGTTCATTGTGGAAACAGGTATAATAAAAATATATTGGAGGTTAAGTGTTTGCTTGTTCTGTTTCAGAGGAGGCGGAAGAGCAGAACGGAGACAACAGATTTTATACAATTATCTTTCCCCTTTGAGCTTTAGTTTTTTCTTGTACGTATGTGTTGTAAGCTACCCTTAGCACATCTAAATGCACGTATGGAAACCACTGCATTATGTGCTACGTCAGATGAAAACAGGCTACGTGAACCATTAACAAGTGAGCTTCCTTTACTATTCTCTGTATAAGGATGCAATTGTGTTTTCAATACGATGAAGGAACCCTCTACTGATTCTTAACGATCATGTTTAATATCACAATGGCACTGATCTTCTCTGTGGTGTCATTCATTTAGGAAGAAATTATGTCCAAGAGGAATTAGAATCCAGGATTTTCTCACCCTGTCTAAAGACTGCGTTCAATTGCAGGCGATGCCTCACACATCCAAGTTAATTTGTAATGATTCAACTAAGTGCTGACGTGAAAGAAGCCTTCAGTGAGTACCAGTGCTCCTTTTTTTCCCCAATGGCTCTCTGAAAATCATCTCATATACCACAGCGCAAGGCTAGAAGCTAAAAAAAATGAATACACCAGTAATTTCTTTTTGACAATGACTTGACACCCGGCTGATGGGAGTAGCTAACAGTATGACCTCCAGACTGTTAGCTCTGCTAAAAGAGATTCGCTTGAAACACCCATGGGGTTATGGATTCCTGCTAATAGCAGCAATAGAATGGATGATAAAATTATGGCAGGGTAGAAATGCTTTCTCAATTAATTTCCCATAATGTTAAGGCCATTATCATTGAATGTCATCTAGCAAAATGGGGGGAAACTCTAGTACCTGTGAAAGTTTCTTTTAGTTAGAATGATGTGCAATAGCAGATAGTGGCAAACCAGACTCTTAGAAATGTATATCCTCAAATATAGCTTTTATAATATTGATTAACAAGCTCTGACAACTGAATTTGGGCTAAAAGTTATGCGTGTGGGGAAGGACAAAAACGTGCACTTGTCAATGGAATAGATTTTAATATGAAAAATTTAAAAACTCAAATGATAAATTAAATGACTGGGCAAAGTAGCAAAGGGCCATACAAACTATAGGGTAGTGGTGTATTTTCTAACTGGTCTCTTATGGTTTAGGATTTAAGCTGTTGAACAAATATAAACAAAGAAGAAATATCCTTTAATCCTAGGCCATCTTCATTTAGACAAACAGCTTGTTAAGTGGTATTACTCAATATAATACTTAAATTACATGACCATTTCCTAAATCACCCTGAAATGTAGTGTGAACTGAGGGAATTTCCTTAATATTAGGTGGGCAAATGAGAGTTATGATAGACAAAGTGAGTTGTTATTTTCCATGCATAAATGTGTAGAGAGAAGGTGACTAAGAAACTAACATAAAACTTTAGGTGTACGTTAAATTTTATCAGAGTGGTCTTTTGTTTTTCAACAAGATGGAGCTCATTAAATTCTAAGTCACAGATTACTTCTCTATCACTAGCATCACTTTTTTTCAGTACTCCATGTTTGTAAAATAACAGAAGCATTATGTTAATGTTGAGTAATAACTAAAATTGTGTTTGTTGATGTCTTAAATGTTCAAGTCAAACAAGGTATACCTAGTTAAATTATTTATTAAATAATTAGATGTTTATTATCTCTTATATCCAATATCTTTATATGGGTCAAGGTTTCATTTGATATTTAAGAAATACATATGCCTAGGAGAGATATTATTTAAAAAGAAAAACAAGAAGTTACTGTGGCCGAGTTCAAAGAGGGTGTTGCCTGTGTTCTCTTCTATGATTTTGATGGACTCTTGTCTCACATTTAGATCTCTCATCCATTTTGAGTTTATCTTTGTGTATGGTGAAAGAGAGTTGTCCAGTTTCATTCTTCTGCATGTGGATGTCCAATTTTCCCAGCACCATTTATTGAAGAGACTGTCTTTCTTCCAATGGATAGTCTTTCCTCCTTTATCGAATATTAGATGGCCGTACATTTCAGGGTCCACTTCTGGGTTCTCTATTCTGTTCCATTGATCTATGTGTCTGTTTTTGTGCCAGAACCACACTGTCTTGATGACCACAGCTTTGTAGTACAACCTGAAATCTGGCATTGTGATGCCCCCAGCTATGGTTTTCTTTTTTAAAATTCCCCTGGCTATTCGGGGTCTTTTCTGATTCCACACAAATCTTAAAATAATTTGTTCTAACTCTCTGAAGAAAGTCCATGGTATTTTGTTAGGGATTGCAATAAACGTGTAAATTGCCCTGGGTAACATTGACATTTTTACAATATTAATTCTGCCAATCCATGAGCATGGAATATTTTTCCATCTCTTTGTGTCTTCCTCAATTTCTTTCAGAAGTGTTCTCTAGTTTTTAGGGTATAGATCTTTTACCTCTTTGGTTAGGTTTATTCCTAGGTATCTTATGCTTTTGGGTGCAATTGTAAATGGGATTGACTCCTTAGTTTCTCTTTCTTCAGTCTCATTGTTAGTGTATAGAAATGCCATTGATTTCTGGGCATTGATTTTGTATCCTGCCACGCTACCAAATTGCTGTATGAGTTCTAGCAATCTTGGGGTGGAGGCTTTTGGGTTTTCTATGTAGAGTATCATGTCATCGGCGAAGAGGGAGAGTTTGACTTCTTCTTTGCCAATTTGAATGCCTTTAATGTCTTTTTGTTGTCTGATTGCTGAGGCGAGGACTTCCAGAACTACGTTGAACAGCAGTGGTGAGAGTGGACATCCCTGTCTTGTTCCTGATCTTAGGGGAAAGGCTCCCAGTGCTTCCCCATTGAGAATGATATTTGCTGTGGGCTTTTCGTAAATGGCTTTTAAGATGTCGAGGAAAGTTCCCTCTATCCCAACACTCTGAAGGGTTTTGATCAGGAATGGATGCTGTATTTTGTCAAATGCTTTCTCTGCATCTAATGAGAGTATCATAAGATACATCCACAAAGGCAAAAGAAACAAAAGCAAAAATGAACTATTGGGACTTCATCAAGATAATAAGCTTTTGCACAGCAAAGGATACAGTCAACAAAACTAAAAGACAACCTACAGAATGGGAGAAGATCTTTGCAAATGACATATCAGTTAAAGGGCTAGTTTCCAAAATCTATAAAGAACTTATTAAACTCAACAGCAAAGAAACAAACAATCCAATCATGAAATGGGCAAAAGACATGAAGAGAAATCTCACAGAGGAAGACATGGACATGGCCAACATGCACATGAGAAAATGCTCCGCATCACTTGCCATCAGGGAAATACAAATCAAAACCACACTGAGATCCCACCTCACACCAGTGAGAATGGGGAAAATTAACAAGGCAGGAAACAACAAATGTTGGAGAGGATGCGGAGAAAAGGGAACCCTCGTACACTGTTGGTGGGAATGTGAACTGGTGCAGCCACTCTGGAAAACTGTGTGGAGGTTCCTCAAAGAGTTAAAAATCGACCTGCCCTACGACCCAGCAATTGCACTGTTGGGGATTTACCCCAAAGATTCAGATGCAATGAAACGTCGGGACACCTGCACCCCGATGTTTCTATCAGCAATGTCCACAATAGCCAAACTGTGGAAGGAGCCTCGGTGTCCATCGAAAGATGAATGGATAAAGAAGATGTGGTTTATGTATACAATGGAATATTACTCAGCAATTAGAAACGACAAATACCCACCATTTGCTTCAACGTGGATGGAACTGGAGGGTATTATGCTGAGTGAAATAAGTCAATCGGAGAAGGACAAACAGTGTATGTTCTCATTCATTTGGGGAATATGAATAATAGTGAAAGGGAATATAAAGGAAGGGAAAAGAAATGTTGGGAAATATCAGGAAGGGAGACAGAACATAAAGACTCCTAACCCTGGGAAACGAACTAGGGGTGGTGGAAGGGGAGGAGGGCGGGTGTTGGAGGGGAATGGGTGACGGGCACTGAGGTGGACACTTGACGGGATGAGCACTGGGTGTTTTTCTGTATGTTGGTAAATTGAACACCAATAAAAATTAATTAAAAAAAAATAAAAAGAAAAACAAATAAGAGTCCGAGAAAAACTCCAAAGTGATGTTTAAAATTAGGAAAAATGTATGGTATGAAAATTCTTCGCAAATCATTTAAGTAAGCTATTGACAGCATAGCATACATCTAACGCAGGTCTGATCTTTTCATTCTTTATATTGGATTATTTTACATGGTTAACTTTCTTTCGTGTCTCTAAAGAGCTTATCACAACATCTGATTGCATTTCCAGAAAGACAACATTTTGGTGCTAGCACCGTATTTTCCCTTCTTTTTTTTTTTTTAATTTTTATTTATTTATGATAGTCACACAGAGAGAGAGAAAGAGAGGCAGAGACACAGGCAGAGGGAGAAGCAGGCTCCATGCACCGGGAGCCCAACGTGGGATTTGATCCCGGGTCTCCAGGATCGCGCCCTGGGCCAAAGGCAGGCGCCAAACCGCTGCGCCACCCAGGGATCCCTGTATTTTCCCTTCTTACTTACCCTTGCATGTGTACACACTTGTCACTCAACTCAAATACCTGGTATAGATAGATATGCATGTCTCACTGCTTTGTGTATATACACCTTGCTCAATTCTAGCTGGTAATGTTTTTATAAGTTTCCCCTCAGCTCCTAGCTTTTTTGCTATCGAATTCTTTGTGCAAAAATATTTGGCACTAAAGGAGAATGTATAGATAATCCAAACTAACCTCCTCAATATATTGATTAGAACCCTACATCTCAAAGAAAGCAGTTACTTGATGCATGTTACTTGAGCTTGTTAGTAACAGAACAGAAACAAAATCTTTGATGCCTACTTCAGTGCTGTTTCAATTAAATTGTTGAACCGTCCCTGCACTATTCACACCAACCTAAGATATGTAAGTTCATATCTATGGTTAAAAATATGTTGTTTGTTTTATACTTCATTTTTTCATCAACTCAATTGTATCATTATATAACCATTTTAGCTCCACTTTTTATACAATTAGTTATTTTAAGTTATATTTTCAATTTTTATCATATATACACTATGTCCTTTTGATAAATGTTAAAATTTTGTCTCTATGTGGTCTTAGAATACAAAGTCCAAAAAGAAAAATGTGTACAGTGAAGACTCTACTGGTAGTTTCAGGCTACCAATATTTAGGGTAATATTCTCCTGTAGAGACTGAAAAAGTAGTAACACATAATAATACATTTCTATTGGTTATAGTTTACATTTATTAAAAAACAAGCAGTACTTCAGAGATGACGCAAGGAATATTGAATATCATTGAGTGGAATGTTGAGAAAACACTGTTTAATAAAAATCTAGAGAGTATGGGTATGTGCGTGTGTTTCTTTTTTTAAAAAAATATTTTATTCATTTATTCATGAGAGACAGAGAGAGAGAGAGAGGGGCAGAGACACAGGCAGAGGGAAAAGCAGGCTCCATGCAGGAAGCCCGATGAGGGACTCGATCCTGAGTCTCCAGGATCACGCCCTGGGCCAAAGGCAGGTGCCAAACTGCTGAGCCACCCAAGGATGCCCAGTGTGTGTGTTTCTTGTAGTCCTATATTCATATAATCAAAAAAGGATCAAAGTATCAAAATTACAAAGTAATTAAGACTCTAAGTCCTGGAATCAGATAGCAGTATGTTTGGAAGCTAGCTTTGTCATTTTCTAATTGTGAAACATAAACCAAACTGCTTCATCTTTCCAAGTCTTGGTTAAATTCTCTGTGAAACTGGAACGATGATTCCTAATGTGACATAGTCTAGTGCTACTGTTCAGTTCAACAATTCATCATCCACTCCGCCTGCACTGTGGGGTAAAGGACACCTCCTGGCCTCACTGAATTTGAGCTTCCTATGTGATTTGCTGAGGCCGTGGAATATGACAAGACTTGGCACATGGAGGCTTGACACGTGGTTTACGAGATCAGGATTACCCTCCCTTGCTTCCAAGAGCCACTACAAGAACATACCTTAGGAATTATTGGACCAAACAGGATGGAAAGGCACTTGGAGAACGCCTGAACAAGACTGGTGAGATAGTTCAGGGAATAAAAACAAGATAGTTGAGGAAATTGAGCAATGGTTTTGATTCTGGGCATACACTTGGAGTGTTATTTTTGTCTCTTTGTTACATTGCATATGATATTACTAGCCATCCTGTTCCTTTCTTCTCTCCTTGATTTGCTTTTTTAAACTTGGGTTCTTGCACACTGAAAAAAAATCTGCTTTTCATTTCTTTTCTCTCTTAGGGATTTACTTCTTTTTCTTCCAGGAGGAGTCAAATTCTGTCTCTTGACCATATTGCCAATCATTCTATAGTAATCTCTTCCCCCTTTTTCCCAATGTTTTCTGTCTGAAACCCTTATCAATTTTATTTGACTTTTTTCTTATTCTAATTCATGGCTGAGGATGTTCAGTGAAGCTCAACTATTAAATGCAGCAAACACTTGTCATTTTCTTCCTGCTGCTTACTTTCAAGGAGTAATTAATTTACCGTAGCTCTGACACAGAGACTATTTTGGTTTAGAAAATCTATTAAAATCCTTTTATGTAAAAAGTAACCTTTAGATATTGTTATGTGGCCATTGTGGTCAAATATTAACAGGAAGATGGTAACAAACTTATGTATACATAATTGCACAAAAACTAGAATGGATATATCATTTTCTAACTAGAATGGATATATTATTTTCTAACTAGTGACCCATCACTCTATTTTGCTTAATTTTAGGTAGGGCCTCAATATTATATCAATGAACATTTTTCTTTATCAGATGTAGAATTCTGTATTTTTTTATCAAAGAGTTGGAAATACTAGGAAAAAAGAAAAATACTAGAAAATTGTTTACTATCACATATAGAAGTTAATCCTGTTGAAAATTTGACTCCAATACTATTTTTTAAAGTGTAAGATCATAATGGTAGATATTGAAACGTTTGTAGTAGAATACATAACACGTTTTCATTTTTCATTATATTTTGTACATGTAAGACATTAAGTATAAATATACTTGGTATACATATAACATGTAATATGTAATACAGTTAATTTATTTCACCCATATTTTCTGCTTGGACCTCTCTACCTTCCCTACTGGAAAAGAAAGGCAAAATGTGTGTTTCAGATGTGCTAAAATATTATGATGCCCTGCATAACCACTCAATAACTATGAATTGATATATTTGATAATTTATGTTTAGGGAAATAAGCCTACATCTGCTGACATCTCAGGCATGTAAGACAGAACCCACACAAGAAGTTAATGTAATTAGAGTGGATCCTATTGGGTAGGCACCTGTAACAATATAAACAAGTCACACCGGTTTGTGAGACCACTGTATTGCGGTTAATGAGTGGATAATGAAAGTTCTTCACGAGAGAATAAAAGAGTTCATTGATGACTCAGTTTGAAAGTACAGACTATGTATCAGCTTTAATCCATTACAACTGAACTCAGTCCTAAATCAGTTTTATTTGAAGATCAATCAAGTTGATACCAAATGGCATTTTCAAACCTTTCAAATTTCTCAAAAAATTAAGATTATAGGTATATATGAACCCGTGGAATGTATCTGTCTCCTATAACGTATTATTCAAAAGGAAGAACCACAGAGATCAATATTCCCTACTGTAGGAATCCACAGCGATTTCATGAAGATTTCAAATAAAGTATGTGACATTTTGTTTTGAGATTTTCTTTTTTTAATGTGCCATTCTCTCACATTAGTTTCTGAAATCTTGAAGAGCAAGAATCATCCTTGTAACTTGTCAATGTACTTGTATAAAGTAGGTATTGAAGGAAGTTTTGCTGAATAGAAGCAAAACAGAATTATGTTAGGATTCAATTCATGCTCATTCTCTCATATATACTCACAAACCTTACTAGCTCCATGATGATGCATAGAAACAGGTTGGTAAAGATATAGAGCTAACTAGGTTTTAGATCTATTTTGTTTTCCTTTCAGGTAGTTTATAACTGGAGAGATTTTGAGATTAGGCTTTTTTTTTTTTTTTTTGGAAATATATGTTTAAATCAGGAAAAGAGTAGACTGGAAATTATATGAAGCAAGTTTGATTTTCCTTTCCTTGGATGGATAATTAAAGAAATTCTTGAGGGGTGCCTGGGTGGCTCAGACGGTTAAGCATTTGTCTTCGGTGCAGGTCATGATCTCTAGGTCCTGGGATGGAGTCCCACGTAATATCCCTGCTCACTGAGGAGTCTCCCTCTCCCTCTCCCCTTGCCTCTCTTCCTGCTTGTGCTCTGTCTGTCTCGCTCAAATGAATAAATAAAAAATCTTTAAAAAAATTCTTGAGTTGGCATGGGAAGACTCTAGGTTTCTGCAAGTCATCTTGGGATCATGCATGTAGAGATACATGGGTGAGGTAGAGTGAAGAATGAGGCAAGGGTCCAGAAGGAAATGACGTCCAATTTCACACAGCTAAAGCTGATCTTATGCTTGATAGAGATAATCAGAGAGCTGAACACATAAGATTAGTAATTCATGGAGTATAGGATTTTTGATTTCTCTGACTTAGAGTTCTTCATACATTATTGAAAAAGGTCAGCAGTGTCCATGCTTACAACTATTGCATCAGTTGCTCAGTTCTCAGGGGACAAGGGTGATGTGTGCTATCTAGCTATAACCATCCTCTACTTAGGCATTTGTTAAGGGAGAAAATAGGCATATGTAGCAAACAGATGGCATTGACATGCTCCTGTATAAGGTCATTGGCTACAGCAAAATACTGGAACCATTGGATTCACCATATTTGCAGTAAGCAAGTAAGAGTACTCTGTACTCTTTTTTTTGTTGTTGTTTTGTTTTGAAAAAGGAGGTTTTTTGGTAATGATGAAACAGTAAAAAGTGTACATGAATTTTTCGCCGTGCTTGTAGTTCAGGCTAGTCACTTCCGCATTGCCAACATCTTTTAAATCCCTATTCTTTCTTTTCTTCCTCTTTTACTCTCTAAATTTGTTTCATTTGGCCAAGTAGTTGACGTGGTCTGCTTCATGTTTCCAAATGATTGTGTGTGTGTGTACATGTATTTCAGATCCAGATGTTGAAAATGAACTCTTCAATCCTCTCTTGGGTTTGTACCGATATTACTCTAGTGAATAATTTATCAAACAGAATCTTAGTAAAAATCTGTTCTTGGTTTCCTCAGAGCTTTTAAAGTTATCCTCTCAGGATACATATGAATTATTTCTATATTATTAAGTATTTTCAAGATAGAATATAAATTACTTCCACATTAGTAACTTGTGAGTTGCTAGAGGATCAAAAGCAGATGAATCTCCTCTTGTCCATGCATTCAAATGAGTTAATTAGATTTACTTTTATGTTAATTGAAACAGATGCCATAACTGAATCACCACCAGGTTAAGGCTAAATAGTGGTTTTGTGTTCTTAAAAAAAATCAAATGTATTTTGCTCTCTGAATTTGTGTCCATTAAATTTTTAGTGTCTGTATATGTTAATGTACATAGGATTCTGTGCAAAATTATCATATAGGCATCAAATATGATCCCTTTGTTTCCAATGACATGAAAATTATTTGTCTTAAAAACATTTTTTTTTCAGTAAGAATTAGACTTTTAGAGCAATGAGTAAAGATTGATATTTATGGGAAACTGGATGCAATCAAATTAATACAATATTGACATACCGTTTTAACCTTCACTTTTTTATGATTTGGAGCTCAAAATATTTTTCTAGTTACTTTAAGTTCATAGATAAAGAATAGTATACATTTTGGCGAGACACATGTGTCATCATGCCCTCAGAGGCAGTTTCCTTGTCTAAACAAATTACTTAGCTTGAGGAAAATTGCTATGAAAATAAATAAAAAAGTAATAAAATAAATAATACTGAACTTCAGTTTTATCATCTGTAAAACAGGAATAATATTTGTCACTTTGAAAATTTATATGAGAATTCCTTCTGTACTAAGGAATAGTGACTTCTTTTCACTTTCTTTCTATTGAATGTACGATATATACAATATATGCATAAAAATAATGTGTTTTTAAAAATTTTTAAATTTATGATAGTCACACAGAGAGAGAGAGAGAGAGAGAGAGAGAGGCAGAGACACAGGAAGAGGGAGAAGCAGGCTCCATGCACCAGGAGCCCACGTGGGATTCGATCCCGGGTCTCCAGGATTGTACCCTGGGCCAAAGGCAGGCACTAAACCGCTGTGCCACCCAGGGATCCCAAAATAATGTGTTGTTATATTACATATTATTAAATTATAATATAGGAACACAAAAAACTTAATCTCAGTTTCACTGTATATGCAATACATGCTAGACATACAGAAGTATAATTTCCTACTGTTCACAAGATATATTATTGATATAAGGTCTCAGAATGGAAGTAGAAATGGATCTTTGTCCTATGGTATGTATGTCACAATGCCAAGGTGTTGTTTCTCATCCTGACCAGCCAGCCCCCTAAGGCTCCTGCATCTTATTTTAACAGAATAGAAGGGAATTCAGTGTGCCCTTGGAGGAGCATCTGCAACCAGAAATATGCCAGTGAGCCTTGGGTTCCCAGTGGGAAATGATAACATTACACTTGTACTTTTCCATTTTCCTGGGAGATGGAAGGTGTGAAAATTGGTATCGCTCTGTCTGCCAATCATCTCAGAAGCCATTCCCCACCACCTTTAGAAGGCTTATGTTGAGTTGTTTCTTTCTCTTACTTCACCCATTTTTTTCTTCCTTTCCCTCCCCGTCCACCCCCATCCTAATCTACCCAGAATTAAGTAGATGCTTAGGCTTTGAACTATAATTTTATTAAATGAAAAATTTCACAGTGACTTGTACAGTTAAAATCTAAACTATTATATTTTTATAAGTATAAATATTAAGGACTTTATTTGCTTTGCCTATTTTTTTTTTTTTTTTTTTGCCTGCAAAGAAAATGTATTTCGGTTTGGTTTGGATGGCTGTTTTTTTGAAATACAGTTTTCTTGTTCCAAGGGATTGACAGATGCAAAGAATATGATCTCTATGGAGTCAAAATCTGTTAGTTAAACGTATCGATTTAATTCCGATTAATTTTTATTGCAGAACAAACTTGCTTACAATAAAACTTATCGGAAAGCCATGGATCATTATCAAACACCTTAAAATGAATGCAGCCTAGTAATCTATAAAGTGTAGTCCAACAAATCATTTTTTAGACATTTTACAGCAATTTGCCACATTGATAAATTCAAAATGATGGCTCGAGGGGGTTATTATAATGGGAGTATCTTCTGAAATACTTTCACTAGCCATAGACATGTAACTATTTGTGTATGACTTTTTATTTATTTTATTTTATTTTATTTTATTATTTTATTTTATTATTTTTAAAATAAATTTATTTTTTATTGGTGTTCAATTTACCAACATACAGAATAACACCCAGGGCTCATCCCGTCAAGTGTCCCCCTCAGTGCCCGTCACCCATTCACCCCCACCCTCCTCCCCTTCCACCACCCCTAGTTCGTTTCCCAAGTTAGGAGTCTTTGTGTTATGTCTCCCTTTCTGATATTTCCCACACATTTCTTCTCCCTTCCCTTATATTCCCTTTCACTATTATTTATATTCCCCAAATGAATGGGACCATATAATGTTTGTCCTTCTCCGACTGACTTACTTCACTCAGCATAATACCCTCCAGTTCCATCCACGTTGAAGCAAATGGTGGGTATTTGTCATTTCTAATGGCTGAGGAATATTCCATTGTATACATAGACCACATCTTCTTTATCCATCATCTTTTGATGGATACCGAGGCTCCTTCTACAGTTTGGCTATTGTGGACATTGCTGCTAGAAACATCGGGGTGCAGGTGTCCCGGCGTTTCACTGCATCTGTATCTTTGGGGTAAATCCCCAGCAGTGCAATTGCTGGGTCGGGGGGCAGGTCTATTTTTAACTCTTTGAGGAGCCTCCACACTGTTTTCCAGAGTGGCTGCACCAGTTCACATTCCCACCAACAGTGTAAGAGGGTTCCCTTTTCTCCACATCCTCTCCAACATTTGTGGTTTCCTGCCTTGTTAATTTTCCCCATTCTCACTGGTGTGAGGTGGGATCTCATTGTGGTTTTGATTTGTATTTCCCTGATGGCAAGTGATGCAGAGCATTTTCTCATGTGCATGTTGGCCATGTCCATGTCTTCCTCTGTGAGATTTCTCTTCATGTCTTTTTCCCATCTCAGGATTGGATTGTTTGCTTCTTTGCTGTTGAGTTTAAGAAGTTCTTTTTTTTTTTAAAGAATTTTATTTTATTTTATTTATGATAGTCACAGAGAGAGAGAGAGGCAGAGACACAGGCAGAGGGAGGAGAAGCAAAGAAGTTCTTTATAGATCTTGGAAACTAGCCCTTTATCTGATAGGTCATTTGCAAATATCTTCTCCCATTCTGTAGGTTGTCTTGTAGTTTTGTTGACTGTATCCTTTGCTGTGCAAAAGCTTCTTATCTTGATGAAGTCCCAATAGTTCATTTTTGCTTTTGTTTCTTTTGCCTTCGTGGATGTATCTTGCAAGAAGTTACTGTGGCCGAGTTCAAAAAGGGTGTTGCCTGTGTTCTCCTCTAGGATTTTGATGGACTCTTGTCTCACATTTAGATCTCTCATCCATTTTGAGTTTATCTTTGTGTCTGGTGAAAGAGCGTGGTCCAGTTTCATTCTTCTGCATGTGGATGTCCAATTTTCCCAGCACCATTTATTGAAGAGACTGTCTTTCTTCCAATGGATAGTCTTTCCTCCTTTATCAAATATTAGTTGACCATAAAGTTCAGGGTCCACTTCTGGGTTCTCTATTCTGTTCCATTGATCTGTGTGTCTGTTTTTGTGCCAGGACCACACTGTCTTGATGACCACAGCTTTGTAGTACAACCTGAAATCTGGCATTGTGATGCCCCCAGCTATGGTTTTCTTTTTTAAAATTTCCCTGGCTATTCGGGGTCTTTTCTGATTCCACACAAATCTTAAAATAATTTGTTCTAACTCTCTGAAGAAAGTCCATGGTATTTTGATAGGGATTGCATTAAACGTGTAAATTGCCTTGGGTAACATTGACATTTTCACAATATTAATTCTGCCAATCCATGAACATGGAATATTTTTCCATCTCTTTGTGTCTTCCTCAATTTTTTTCAGAAGTGTTCTCTAATTTTTAGGGTATAGATCCTTTACCTCTTTGGTTAGGTTTATTCCTAGGTATCTTATGCTTTTGGGTGCAATTGTAAATGGGATTGACTCCTTAATTTCTCTTTCTTCAGTCTCATTTTTAATGTATAGAAATGCCACTGACTTCTGGGCATTGATTTTGTATCCTGCCACGCTGCCAAATTGCTGTATGAGTTCTAGCAATCTTGGGGTGGAGGCTTTTGGGTTTTCTATGTAGAGTATCATGGCGAAGAGGGAGAGTTTGACTTTTTCTTTGCCAATTTGAATGCCTTTAATGTCTTTTTGTTGTCTGATTGCTGAGGCTAGGACTTCCAGTACTATGTTGAATAGTAGTGGTGAGAGTGGACATGACCAAGTAGGATTTATCCCCGGGACACAAGGCTGGTTCAACACTCGTAAAACAGTCAATGTGATTCATCATATCAGCAAGAGAAAAACCAAGAACCATATGATCCTCTCATTAGATGCAGAGAAAGCATTTGACAAATTACAGCATCCATTCCTGATCAAAACTCTTCAGAGTGTAGGGATAGAGGGAACTTTCCTCGACATCTTAAAAGCCATGTGCGAAAAGCCCACAGCAAATATCATTCTCAATGGGGAAGCACTGGGAGCCTTTCCCCTAAGATCAGGAACAAGACAGGGATGTCCAATCTCACCACTGCTATTCAACATAGTACTGGAAGTCCTGACTTTTTAAATTAATATAAAAATATGGCTATTATAGTCTTTTTGTTATTCTCTATAAACATTCTCTTTAAATATACTCACAAAAATGATCTAATTTGCATATAATGCTTCTGTTTAAAAGCCAATGGTACAATAGAAGATTGTGTGCAGTTTATAAGAATAATAGTCTGAATATTTCCTTTTAGGAAGTGTGGTAAGATTTGCAAACCCACTGAAATTGGCTTTTGTGTTTTGCTGTGTTTTCCCACGGAAAGTTAAAGCATACTAATTCCCTTTATTTCCATCACTCAGTTACTTTATTGCGAGGAGGCTGGATCATGACTTCAAACAATGTTACAGGCTGACACAGCTCCTCCGCTATTAATCATAATACAAACTCAGAATTAATGTTCCTGGAAAATCTACTCATTGAGGCTAAAACTGCTTCTACCACATTTGGATTTCCATAACACCACACCAAATGCAGGTCACTGGAGCTGGACAAATTGGGCCTCTGTCTGTAAAATGCTGAATAATTTAATTGACTGGGCTTAAAAAAAACACTGATTACCAGAAGAGAATAAGAAAAGGCAATAAAATGGGAAAGAAGTATCTGTATTCAAACTTCAAAAGTTTCAACTAACAATATGCCTCCTAGGTTTCCAAGACCACTTTGTGCCGAAGGCCTTACTGAGTCTTTGTTTATGACCAAGTCAATTTCTCCAAAGGGATGAAAACTACCATTAATCTTTAATTTACCTTCTTGCACATTTTTCAACAGAACACTTCAAACTTTCCTTTATGGAGAACATTTTCATGTTAATCCATATTCTCAATGCCTTAGGATGGGAAGAAGTTCAAATTAAAGATCAGAATGTGAGTTTTGAAAGTGGTTTATATAATCCAGATTTAGTTTACTGAACCATGAATTAAAGTTACTGGTTTGTTTCCACCACTTTAATTTTAAGCAAATGTTATATAACCCTCAAATGATTATCACTTATTTGTAAATATTGTGTAGGCAAAACACTTAAGAAATATCAGAATGAACTAAATGAAAACACTATATTTAATGAAGAAAAAATAATCAAATATTGGCAATCCGTATACATTGTTCAAATCGATACAAAAATAAATTAGTCCAAGCATAATATGGACTTTTAGTTCACAAAGTATTTTCGCCAAAGTATTTCCTCATTTATTAAAGACAGTTTGTCTAAATACATCTTTTGAACTCCTTAGCCAGTGCAAAATCCTCTCCATGCATTTAGTATTTAATCCAAAAAAAAATGCTTATTTGCTGGAAACAATTATTAGCTCCATTTTTACAGCTGAGGGGATCTTTTCTTATTGTGTCCAAGATCATACAGCAAAGAGGTAGGAATAGGAGTCTGGGCCCAGTCAGTCCTGCTGTAAGACTGTGTTATTAACCATCAAACAGGGGCAGAAGGCAGTGTAATCAGTTTTGCAATATGCTTAGGTTCCAAATGTGAATTTGTTTCAATGCAAAAAAGGGAACAATTTGGGCATACTGCAAATTCCAATTTGTTTATGCAAAATTTCAGCTGAGAAACAGTAAGTAATTGCAGAAAACTACAAGCACTGAGCCAAGCCACTTAGGGAGACATACCCTGCATTAGACACAAACCTCAAGCATCTGTCATTTACCTCTGATGTTTTAAACTTTCTTTCCGATTTCAGATCACCCTCCTTCCTCTACCATTACACGATAACTAACAAGTCCCAACCCTTTCAATGTCAACTACCCCAAGGAAATTTCAGTCTTTTTCAAGGTAAAGTGCCATATTCATTATGGCATATGTACGTTTTAAAAATATTTAGTGAGTATAAAAATGTGCTTTTTTATGATTTTATGTCTTTTTAAAAATACCTTACTGATGATATTTTGGAGTATGTGTTGCTAACTCAATTTCCACCATAAATCCTGTGGTTTTAGTGGCCAATTTTGTACAGTGCAGTGGTTTTTAGGAACCCATATGTCCTGTTATAACTGAATTGATAGTAACCTATTTCATAATCAGGGAAATAAAAAGGTACTTCTGGTTTCACCTGCCTATTAGGCATGGAGCAAAGTTTTAAAATATATTCCAAACATAGGCTTATTTCTATCATATCTGGCTGATATTTATATCTGGGGAGTAATATACTTAAATTGACATATTCGAATCAGAATTGTTTTTTTTTAAGTCGCATCTATTTTAAAGTTGCACCCTTCTTACATCGTCTATAAGGTAGAATTTATATGATGTTTAATTCTAAAACATCTTTATTTATTTTAAGTAAGCTCTTCCCCCAATGTGGGGCTTAAACTCATGACCCCAAGATCAAGAATCACATGCTCTATTGACTGAGCCAGCCAGGCATCACTTCATATAATATTTAATTCTAGAAGTATGACATGTTTTTACCCTAGGAACGAGTACTGATATTATATAAAAACATTTTTTAGATGACTTTATGAGGTTTTTGAGAATAACTCAAAGTTCCCATTAGAATTAAATTATCAATATATTTTATTTGCTTGTTTTAATGTAGATGGCCTTTGTTTTAGATATTGGTTATCATATATTTGACAGTATCTTGGGGAGTTGGCATACATAATAAAAAGTCTACCTTGGGGAGCCTGGGTAGCTCAGTCATGGATGGAGGAAAGGGCCATTGATTTACACTGAGGTCCTAACCTCAGGGTCTTGACATAGAGCTTCCCATCTGCTCTGAGCTCACAACAGAGTCTGCTTGGGATTCTTTCCCTCTCCCTCTGCACCTCCACCCTCTCATGTGTGCTCTCTCTCACTCGCTCTCTCCCTCTCCCTAAAATCAATCAATAAATAAATACAACATATATGTTTTTTGAAGTCTGACTTTATTTTTGGATCTTTGAAATGATGGCTGTGAATTCCACCTCCATCTCTGTTCCTGGTGCCCCACTTCTGGGAAAGCCAATCAGAAAGCCCAGGAGCTCCCTCCTTATGGCATTAGCAGGAAGTTCAAATGACACAAGTCCTAGTCCACACAACAGAACCCTCACCCCAATACCAATGCCTGACCACACTCAGACACAACACACACACGCGCACACACACACACACACACACACACACACACAAACTAAAGTTTATCTCCTCGTGGCTCTTATAAGACATTTTCTGACCTGCTCGGGATCCTGTCCTTGTCTCCCCAGAAAGTTTCATCATGTATGATAAATCTCTTCATACCCTCTCAGTGCATTTGTAGCATGGTCTGCCTCAACAGCCAAAACAATTTGGAGTCATGGAGTCCTTCATTTACCTCTGCAGAGTAATCACAACAGCATAAAATCATTCTAGGACTCTTCTAATTTCAGATTCTGTCTTAGTCAAATAAAATATATCCTATCTCTTTGGAATGCATCTCAGAACTACTACTTGGCTCTGTACATTACTGAGTCAAAATGTCATATATAGTATTTTGGTGAAATGAAGAGAAAGGAGATGGAAAAGAAATATATATATATATATATATATATATATATATATACGCACACACATATAGAAGAAAGTGGAAAACTGTGAATGGGTGACAAAACCACACTCTGAATTAATCTATGTATCAACGTTTTAATCTTAGAATGTAGACAAATAAATAATCCCTTGTAATATTTTACACCTCCCATATAACAAAAGCCTAGTTTAGGGCATTAAGACAGTATATCCTCTCTTTTTAAAGGTTTTATTTATTTATTTGATAGAGAAAGACAGAGATAGCAACAGAGATCGAGACCAAGAGGAGTGGGGAGGAGAGGGAGAAGCAGGCTCCCTGCTTAGCAGGGAGCCTGACGCGGGGCTGGATCCCAGGACCCTAGGATCATAACCTGAGGTGAAGGCAGATGCTTAACCAACTGAGCCACCCAGGTGCCCCAAGATAGTATATCTTTAGTTGGTTTTATGACTGCAAGATAGATATCACATAAAGAAAAAAACCCACTATCCCTCATGACCATTGGGCATTTATAGGTATGCTCAACTGACTAGAACTAGGGAGATATCTACGTATGAATGTACAGGTGTGACCAGGCAGAGAGGAACTTCCCTCAAATGAGTAGGAGAATACACTGTGGATAAATGTGCCATATATATCTACATCTATGCAAAACCACTAATTTATAGCATCAGCATTCCAAAAAGAGTGAAGGGAGACAAGTAAAATAAGTCTTTTGGGAATTTTAGATGGGATGATTGAAACTAGAGAATCCATTCAGAAACATGGAGAAGTATACATCAGAAGAACAGCTTGCAACTGGGGCAGGAGAATGTTGTAGTCACCATCGTGAGGCACATCTCAGATTGAGGCCAACAATTTAGCATCAACTTAATTTGAGAAATGAAAATTTTACCTACAGAAAAATAAAGAAAACCATATTATTACCTCAAAGATATCTCCAAATATCTCTAAAATATCTCCAAAGCTCATCCATTGACTTCAAGGTAAATGGAAGTTAAATCTTGTGTCTATCTGTACACATTATCTCTAGATCAATATCTCTAGATCAATATCTATACTCATATCTGTCTGTATCTATATGAGAAAGTGAGATAAGAAAGTAAAAAAAAAAAGGTAAAGAAAGTAAAACAAGAGAGCTGCAATAAATCAACCGACACTCAGTTGCTCTGAGATAACTGATCAACGCAAGCCTCTGTCTTACCTGATTAATTTATTCAGTCAGGTGAATTCCAATGCAGAGTAAATGATGACTCACTTGAAATGATAAAATATGTGTTAAGCTGAAGTAAATAGGTTTTCTCTGATTTGAAAATGGGAAAGCATAGACAAAACCACTTCAGTATTTTGGAAACTTCTTCCAGTACCAAGCACTTGAACATTAGAATATGTCTTTATGTTGTCAATACTGTATTGAATTTGTTCCCTTTATTTTTTTATTTTTTAAAGATTTTAAAAATTTATTCATGAGAGAGATAGAGAGAGAGAGGCAGAGACACAGGTAGAGGGAGAATCAGGCTCCATGCAGGGAGCCCGACGCAGGACTCTAACTCAGGTATCCAGGATCACCCCTGGGCTAAAGGTGGTGCTAAACCGCTGAGCCACCCGGGCTGCCCAGTTTGTTCCCTTTAGAATGATGACTTGGTAGCTATGAGGATGTCTAAGGGTCAAGGGCATGGAAGTGATATTGACCCTTCTGAGTAGTTTTCAACTCTGCTTCTAGTCCAAGAAAAGCTGTGTGTTGGGAAGTTAGCACCCCATATCCCCCAAACTAATCTACTTGATAAATTATCTTCTGCCCACAATGGAGAAAAAAAAGAAAAAAGCAGATGGTAGCTTTTTAAATAAATAAAGAACAAATATATACTGTGTTCAGTATTCGAGGCCATCTAAATGTGGACTGCCTCTAACACAAATCAAATACTACAAACCACCTCTCAAATCTTTCATCCAGTGTTGTCCTTTCCTGAAACACAATTCTTTTCCAATTGATGAATATTTCTCACAACAGTACTTTTTCACTTTGTTTCATTTCAGAGTAAACTATTCAGAAAGATGCATGTTCCATCTTTTGAAAGATATCTGGACCAGATTCAAGCTTTAGTTGGGCCTGGAAAGGCAGAAAAAATGAAGGTGCAAAATTTTCATTTGTTTTTACCATGAATAATTTCATCTTTGTGGTCCCCTTTTAATAAAAATGTAGGAAGGGGCTTATCAATTTTTTAAGATAAGAATAAAGGAAGGGCCCCCTTTTTATCTTTTTTTTCAAGAAATTTGACTCAATCCTTAGTACGATGAGATATTTGGTAGGAAGGGAGCAGACTCATATCAAGGTGCTTACTTGATATCTCCATGTGGTTGTCCTAAGTCATCTTTGTATGAAAAAATATTACATGCTTTAAAATGAATAAAAAAGATGACTGGGTTATCTTCGATGGAAAATTAGGTATTGTGTAATGTATCTTACTGATTCTCTAGCGTCTCTATACCTTTCATTGTCCCTGTGCTTTACCATTTGCAAGAGATGAATTAATGATAGAAATGCAAATTATTTTTGTCCCTAGACATGCAAATGAATTTCATCTCATCAAACACAATTGATTTCTCTTCGCTGTGGAAGATGCATGCTCTGCATCTACTAGGCAAGTTCATTTCAGTAGTCTCGATCGCCTTTGTGTGTGTCTGCTCTTTTGGGTGCTCCCTTGAATAGGTTTGAACTTCTTACCAGTCCTCTCATTAATTAATGAGTTAAATAGACTTTTGGACACATGCTCATTTCGTATTTTTCGAGAGTCATGATTTTTACCCGTTTTTTTCCTTTAAATACCCTTTAACACCTCATATCAGGATCAAATCTGGCCCTGGTGTCCTTCCAGTTTTTCCTGTATCAGAGGCCCTACGATCCGTGGTTTCATTAATCTAAACATTCAGGAACTTTAGGAACTACTTCAGTCCTTCCTTCTATTCTCTTCTACCCTCTCCATTCCTACTCCAATCTGTTTCCAAGGCTTTCCTTCACAGGTGCTCCTACTCACATTCATCAGATCCTAACAGACAGTGTGCGTGCATATATGTCAGGATACCCCACACCACATTATGCCATTTGTGCTTTCTTTGCACAATTTAAAAACTGTCAGTGAGCAATACTTTCTACAGACCTCTTCATAGCCGGTTTCCGGGCCCCATGTACTCCACTTTCTACATATCCCTTCAAATCATTTACTTTGTGCCTGTTTCATCATTACTCTAGCCACAGCGGGGAGAAAAAGTCGACTTGGACAACTGCAGAAGGAGGTTGGTTGGTGAAAAGAAGAGGGGAGGAGATGGGCATGGCGGGCTGTGGTTTGGTGGTTGGGACTGTCATGGTGACAGTTCGTGCAGGCCTCAGGACTCTCATCTCCACTCTATTTGAACCCCATGCGTTTGTGCAAAAGTGCCTGTGAGACAAGTGAAAAGAGGATCAGTAAATCATTTAGCACTTGCTGGAAGAACACCATTGACTAATCCATCAGTGTATGGAACTCCTGGGGCACCAGAACAAAAGCCAGGTGGCTGAGCGTCCTTAGTATCACCGTGTACTGACACAAATATCCCTTATTTAATTACTTTGACAGAAACCAGACCAACCAATACTCAGGACACAGCGGATTGCTGTCTACAGTGGGCTGTGATCTGAGAACAAACCGAATGCATTGTCTTCTGAGAAGCTCAAATAAGGAGCTTTAATTACAGTCTTGCTGAAAGCACGCATGAAACTTTATTGTGGATCTTTTGAAATGGGAAAGTATTTTTTTAAAAGATGGAATTAATTTGCTCTGAATGCACATCCACGCGTTAGTTACTCAGCATATTATTCAAACACAGTTGCCCCTAGTCCTTTGCTGCAGAAACGTCAGAATTGCCCACAGCAAATGCATCAGAAGCTTCCTGCTTGTATTTTTAGTATCAAGAGGAAGGAGGAAAACCAAGAAAGAACAGAAAACTGGAAACTGAGGTCGTTATACATTGATACCTTATGCATTCGAGGGTCCCTTTGGGGTAATGCACCTAGTCACAAAGTCCTTGTTACCCTTTTAAAATCACTTGTAGGGCAGCCCGGGTGGCTTAGTGGTTTAGTGCTGCCTTTGGCCCAGGCCGTGACCCTGGGATCCTGGGATCGAGTCCCACGTCGGGCTCCGTGCATGGAGCCTGCTTCTCCCTCTGCCTGTGTCTCTGCCTCTCTCTCTGTGTCTCTCATGAATAAATAAAATAAAATCTTAAAAAAAAAAAAGAAATTAAAAAATAAATAAAATAAAATTGCTTTTAAAAAATGTGTGAGTTTTGGTTTTGATTAGCAGTTGCTTGTTTGTTTGAGGAGAAACAAACAAAATCCAAATCATCCCCTACATGGATTTTGGGAAAGCTGAGCAGTGTCTAGGCTGGCCAGACTTAAGAGCACTACTACTCAGTAATCTCAGTAAGTGTTATCTGAATGGAGCTACCAATTCAGTAGCGGAGAGGAAGATGAATGAATCAAGCGAGCTCCTTGAAAACTTTTTTTTTTTTTTTTGAATAGACACATGATGCTGTTTACAGGCTCGAGGAAGAGGTAGTCCCTGATTACATGGGAATGGTTCCCCCCAATCATTCTCCGTCTTTTGGTTCTGATTTTTTTTTGTCAAGAAAACTGCATATATTCTGAATATGAAAATGAAACATTTACGTTATATTGCATATTTCCAAATTTCTTGGCTGATTGAGATGAACAAGGTAGCGAATTAAGAGCTGTTTCCCGGTCAGTCAGTAGATGAAGGTAGACCCTACCCTTAGGGTCTCGCTAGTTCTTCCCTCCACAAGGGTTTCCAGGCAAGGGGGTGAGTGGCAACTAAGATCCAATCCATGCTGTATTTGCTAAAACCATGAAAAGTAAAATGGCTACTTTTTGTTTAGTTTGTGCCGTCTACCAGAGGCCTTGATTAAAGCTTAGACCTATGCTTTATTTATTTATTTATTTATTTATTTATTTATTTATACCTACGCTTTAAGAAGCAATTCTGAGGTCCTGGAAAAATAAATGCAGCTGAGTGTGTACTCACTAGCAGACTCAATATGAGCTGACGCTCTTTTAGTGCCAGTCTCGTGTCAGTAATGTTTAAATTTAATTAGGCCATTTACATTTTGGCATGGCATAGATTTTCAACTTTCTATAGAATTTGTGTTTCTTCGAATCCCACTTTTGAGTTCAACATCATTTATTTATACTTAACTAATGAATAAATTTTTAGATAATCATGTTTGATTTTGGTTAGAAATGACGTGGAGAACTGAGTACATAGCTGCACCCTTTGAACTTACATTGCCTGTGAAATCCCTGGCACACTTCATGTGTCAAAAATGGGGCAGCAGTGTCTTTGTTTACCATATCTGCACTGTAGGAAGACAAAGCTGTTATTGAAAATTCAAATCTATGCTACCGCAGCAATATCAGAAATATGGAAGATATCACAAGCTCTAGTAATTTTTTTTTTTTTGCTTAAAAAGTTAAAGAATTTCAAGCCTTAAAAACAATAAAGACAAAAGTAGTTTCTTCAACAACGTAAAGGAATAGAAATATCGCAAAATACGACAAATGTACAAAAACATTTGTTTTATATGCTTGTGCATGCACATGAGCATGCCTTGAGTAAGAACACACGTGTACACACGTTTAGAATTAGAGGTAGTTTTCAGGACATCTTAAGAATTTTCTCTTCTAGAGCCAAGAGTCCATTAAAGCAAGCAGGTTCAGTAGTGCAAGGTTTTATTTTTCCTTTTTCAATATGCCTTCTTGGCTTTAAGAATTCCTTGTTGCACAGATGTCAAAATATATTGCACATTATTTCATATTATTTAAGTTAATTTTCAGGCTGATTTGATGCAGAGCAACCTGGAGCAAAGAAAGCTCAAATGCATCACTGGCTGTCGGCTAAATTGGAAATTTGGACGAATCTTGTTTTCCTTGACATTTTTCTGTTTCAGTATCTGTTCTTTTTTCCTTTCCCTCCCCCCAAGGCAGTCCTCCTGGTCAGGTGATTCATCATCTGGGGCATTTGTAGCAATGTCATCCTGTCCTTGACCCTCCAAATGTTGTCACCTTGGACTGTTAACACCACACTGCCCACCATAGACAGATATCTACCTGACAATTCATCTCTATAAAACCCAAGATATCTCTTTGCTGAACTGATAAATTAATCTCTGCTAACGCCCATCAGGAAAATATGCCTATGATAATAACATACATTTTAATAGTTCCTTATGTAAACAATACTCTATTTTTCTTCCACCGAATAATTAATTACTCAAATGTTGGGGATTTTATGTATGAGGATAAGTTTTTTTTTTAGATTCTAAGATCAGGTCGGATCGTTGACCAACCATATAGTTTTAAAGGCAAGTTTAGAAGTGAAATACCGACTGAGAATCCAAAGACTTGGCTTCCACTCTCCGCTCCAGCGCTACGCACCTGTAAGATCTTGGAAAGACACTGAACTTCATGATGTTCACTCTCTTCATTTCTGTTCTACATTGAGGAAGTTGGATCTGGTGAATTTTTTTAATACACCCTCCAGTAGCAGTTCAGATGTGTTTCTTTATAAGTTTGCAATTGTATAATGTTAATCCATCTCCATAAGAGGAGGAATGAATGTAGACCATATAATCATTTCAGTTCATTCAGTTCAATTCAAGGATCCAGGGATCACATGTTCAAATCTCATTCTTCAGGCAAGCTGAATATTATAAAATGGATCTTTAGATAACACAAAACAAAGCACAGAAATATTAAAATGTCTTTCAAACCTGCATAACTAGTAAATTTTGAATGGTAAATAGGAGTCGAGTTTTCCGATTTCTGAATTTAACCAAAGTTAAAGTGAAAAGTTCTATTTTGAGCCAGATTTCCAGAGGTAATTTCTCATTCTCTGCAAGAATTAACACACGTGCCTGCTTAATGATTTGTTAATGCCAAATCCTTCCACTATAAAGAACATCTAGGAGTGCTCACTATACTGTAAGCCGTTGGCTATTGTGCCTGTGAAGTGCGTTGTGGCTTCTCTTACCAGCCTGCCCTGGCAGTCAGACTCTTTTTAACAGATTCAGTATTTGCTTGCCCTAATTACATAGAATTCTGCATCCACAGAACAGAACTTGTTTATCACTTCTATCCTCTTTACAGTGGTTGAGGCCAAGATTGAGAGGGAGGAAAGGAGATAGAGGGAGAAAGAAAGGGAGAGAACGAGAGAGAGAAAGGGAGAGAGAGAGAGAGAGAGAGAGAGACTCCAAGTAAATAGTAAGCAGATTGGGAAAAAATAAGCTTCATAGAGGAATGAACACTAATTAGAAAACCAAATTGAATCTGATTACTTCATAGCTGAAATGGATGACAGCATCACGAGATAATTCCCTACATTTGTCCAAATGGGAAATTGTTTTTCACCTATTTTGTGAAATCCCTGAAAATCAGGGATTCTCATAAAAGATGACAAGAATGGAGACAATACCTCTTTGCTTTTGTTTCTGTTGTTGACATCAGAAGCACCTCGTCTAGTTAATCATATTATTTTCATTGTTTTAGACAAAGATCTTGTCTCAAATACTTAACCTATTGATACAGTTTTTTCTTTCCTTTATTACCATTCCCTTCCTACCTCAAAGGCAATCATACCAATATAGATACCGATACCTGTTGTTGGACATGATATTGTAAAATATGTACTATTTTGTTTGAGTGTATAATTAATATACTTAAGTGGTATTGTGTTATGTGTCATTCTATTTATTAATATTAATCATCATTATTATTTCACATGAAACAATTTTTTTTTAGATCCGTATATCGTTATGTATAACTTTGGCCTATTCTCCTTTGACTGTAGCTTGGTTTGCATCTGCCACATATTGTCTACCCACTTCTCCAGAGATGGACACCCAGATTGTTTCCAACTCTGCATCATCATAAACAGCACTTCAGTGAACACCATAGTACATGTCCCATATAGGCTGTGGGGTAATTTCTTTGTTGTATAAAGCCAAAGCAGGATTGCTGCCTAACAGCATGTCCCCCCACCGCCCCCACCTTTGGTTTGGCTGTTATCAGTCCCACCAATGGGGTGTGAATATTTGCATGAGTGTGTCTCCAGCAACACTTGACACCATGCAGCTTTCTATTATTGCCTAAGAGGTTGGAATTGATCTATTCTTATCCTACTTTGCATTGCCCTAAATAAATTTGAACATTTCTTTATATGCTCGACTTTTGAATTCGATTTTTTAAAATATCCCCTTGCTGATTTGCCAGTGTACCGTGTCTTTTCTAGACATTGGTCTCTTTTTAGCCTTAGACATTTCAGATATCTTCTCCCGATGTGTATCACTATCTTTTTAATCTGGCTATTGAATATGTCTCATTCCCCTAATATATGTACTTATAAGTAATGGCTAAACTTTTAGGGAGAAATTGAGATAGTTTATACACGAATAATATGTTTTCTTCAAGGGAATCTGACAGAGATGCTGACTGGTTGTGTTGGTAGTCCCAAGTTATTAAAACATGTCAAATAGCTGAAGAACCCTTGATGAGAGCCTCTTGTCAAGAAAATGATCATAAACTCTTAATTTTCACATATAATTAAATTCATCAAGGTTTTTTTTACTAGTGCTTTCGAGGTTCTTTCATACTTCTAATTTTAGGATATTTTCCTCCCTTTGTGTATGTTAGACATAATTTTTATGCATATTTTTATGTTATAATTTTATAGTTATATATGTAAAAATCTTATGTTAAGATACATTAAACCTGTAATCCATGGAGAATCCAACTTCGTAGATAGTATTAAATGGGAATTTACTTTCTTTTTTTTTTTTCTCTAAACAGTGAACCAATCTTCACAACACCACCCATTCAACAATCTATTATTCCCCATGAATTTCTGTTGCTGCCTCTGGTAATTATGAAGTTCCTATAAAGTCACAGAAGTGAGCTCTCTACTCTCTCTGTTTTTTTTCTTCCACTGGAACTCTATATCCTTGTCCTCCCAGGGCAGACGTAGTGTACTGCAAGCATGTTTCTGCAAGATATATTCAATTTGCTAATAAAATTCAAACAGTCCAGGGAACATGAACAAAACCACGTCTGAGTGATTGTACGCTACAAGTTCGGGAATCTGGCTGGGTCTTTGCAGTTCCTAAACAGAGTGTCATTCACATCCACCTAAAATAACTTGTCAGAGGATATCATATTCATCCCAGGCGCCTTTTCAACGTTGCCTCCACTAGATGGGAGTCACTCAAGCAGCTTCATTTCTGAGTTGTTTTTACAGTCACATATGTTCATAAATAAGGGAAGTGGATATATTGAATTATTCAGGAGAACAACAGAAAGAGAACATGATTTGGGCACATATCACTACCCTTTGTTTTGAAAGAAGTGGTGAAGATCATCAGTGTCAAAGGGATTAAGAGGACAGGTAAGAGCAGGGAGGATTATCTCATTCTCCTTTCTTACTTGGGCTGGGTTCACCTTATCAGCTCAGCATCAGTGGCAGCAGGAGAGGTTTTATAGGCTGTTTCTCTTCACTATTTATAGAGGTGTGGTGCCTGGAGCATTTCATGATCATTTTTATTTGCACCAGTCAACCCTCATTAGCCTACTTTCCTAGGACAATAGAATTATAAAATCACTATGTCAGTCTGCCCTATCCTTTTCAACTAATAACTTTTGATCCCAGAGGCTAATTTCAACCAGAACTGGCAAAGTGGCAAAGGGTTTATCATTTCTGTAAAAAACAAAGGCACTCCCTGGAAAATACAGAAGCCCTCACACCTCGACCCATGCATAGACCTAACAGAAGTAGGCTTAGCTAAAAGGCCTGAAGTGTGCAAATCGATTACATACAAATTTGCTGGGTGAACTTAAAAATAACCTAATTTCAGCAAAGAGTGTTCGATTGAAATAGTCTGTTTGAAATATATTTAATAAAACCCAAGTCCCAGAGCCTACTCACATAATAATCCAGAAAAAGTTTTAGTAGTTAATAAATATAAGATCTTTTTTTTAGCATGTAGTGTAACCTACTTCAGTTTTCTCATAAATCTGAGTCACACATTTCAAGTATTTTTGAAATTATTATAACAATGCAAAAAGAGAAGATATATGAAAACATAATTCATTGATTGTTATTTTGTCTATTTCAGGGACTACTAACTTTAAAAATCAGTGGTGAATACTAATTATAGTATTCCTTGTGACTTTTTCACATGTATTATTTCCTTTTTCCACCACATTTTCTTAAAACAGTTTTATTTATTTATTTATTTATGAGCACAAGTCTATGATGACCTTGATAAGCTTTTCTTATGTTTTCTTGTTTTCTGAAATTTGTAATGAGTCACCCTCAAATAACCCTGACTGCTTTTTAAATATATACTCCCAAATGTCTGATATTTCTGTGTTTTTGTACTTTCTTATTTTGCTTTTGTCATTGGATTATTTCAAAGTTATGTGTAAGAATTTTCCATATAAAGCAATGGGATTTTAACTAAGCTCCTCTCTCACCACACAATAATGCTAATAAGAACTTATATTTTTTTAAGGACATTTAAGTGCTTTCCTTTTCTTTCTTTCTTTCTTTCTTTCTTTCTTTCTTTCTTTCTTTCTTTTTTTCTTCTTTTCTTTCTTTCTTTTTCTTTCTCTTTCTCTTTATTTCTTTTTTAGATTCTAGTTTATTTATTCATGAGAGACACAGAGAGAGTCAGAGACACAGGCAGAGGGAGAAGCAGGTTCCCTGCAGGGAGCCCAATGCAGAACTCAATCCCAGGACCCTGGGGTCACGCCCTGGGCCAAGGGCAGACGCTCAATCATTGGGCCACCCAGACGTTCCAAGTGTTGTCTTTCTGATTTGGTTTATTCTCAGCTTTATGAATATACTTGCTCTTTATGTCTATAACATTATGAATACTTGTTTATATATTTGGACGGTGGAGATTGGCATATTCAAAAGGTTCTCCTGGGGGAAGGGGTGGTGATGGAAACACTGGCCAGTTGAGTCATAGTTTCAAAGTTGTTAAAGCATGTCAGATGGCTGGAATAGTCTCTCTCAGAGCCAGGGGCCAAGAAAACGTCATGAAACTGCTGAAACAGAATTCAACAAGACAGCAGAAGGAATGTCTTCACCAAAGATTATAGAGTCAGAATGAAACTATAGTTCTTGGCCGGCAGTGCTCCTGAGACTCAAATTTTTCATGACCCAAGCTTTCTGACCTTGCAGGAGTTGCCTTTGGGAAATGATGATGTTGTGATACTGACATCACTTTTATAATAAGCACATGAAGAGGAGGGAAGAGCTATGGTGTCTCCATTAAGGAATCAGGCCTAGCAGGGAGGGTAGGAGCAAAATAGGAGACACAGACTGAGTCATAAAGGTTTGGCCCTCAGGTGTCCACTGGGTAGTCATGGTGCGATGCTCTCACTAGCAGCTGGGGACTGGAACATCTCTTAGGAAGG
Organism: Vulpes lagopus; assembly: GCF_018345385.1. NCBI lineage: Eukaryota > Metazoa > Chordata > Mammalia > Carnivora > Canidae > Vulpes > Vulpes lagopus. The sequence continues at coordinate 2,805,812 of NC_054845.1, forward strand.
ACCAGGGTTTTTTGTTTGTTTTTACTGGTTCTGTTCATTCTCGGTCTTCTCTGCTAAGAGGTAATGGTGGTGATGCCTCAGCTTCAAGAATTGTTATCAGTGGGGCAGAGGTGATGGGTTTCTGCACTTTTTGTTGGCAGGGCAACAATACCGAGAATGCTCTTTGGAGAATGTACGTTCTTTAGAATGCTTTCTTCCTCTTTCTTTTTCTCTTTTCCCTCCTCCTCCACTCCTTCCCTTTCTTCCTTTTGGTTGGTAATTTCCTTTGCCTTAAAAAAAAAAAATCCTCGTAGAGGCAGTCGAATAATTTGATTGCAATATTTTCATAAATTCATAACTTTTGTGATATATATTTGATTCAACTATATAGCATTATTTTGTGTTTAAAGGTTTATTTATTTATTTTTAAAGATTGTATTTATTCATGAGACACGCAGAGAGACAGGCAGAGACAGAGGCAGAGGGAGAAGCAGGCTCCCTGTGGGGAGCCCGTCATGGGACTTGATCCCAGGACCCCGGAATCATGCCCTGAGCCAAAGACAGATGCTCAACCGCTGAGCCTCCCATGTCCTTCAGTGTATAAAGGTTTAAATAATGCATTAACATTGATAATGTATTAACATCGTACTAATTCATTATCAGCTAACTTGTTTTAGTCAATATGTGTTTTTCTGACATTCCTCAGTGTTGATATATTTAGATGTAGGGTGTTACATGACTTTATGACATGACTTTAAAAATCATCATTTTTTTGGTCAATCTCCCAACTCAGAAACAGTTAAATCATTTATTTATTTATTTATTTATCTCACTGTGACAAACAATGATGCTTTGAACTTTTTTTTTTTTCCTTCACACATTTCCTTATACTCAGTGGTAGGGAGTTTCTCCAAGGTAGGTATGTAGAAGTGGAAGTGTTTTGCCAAGGGTATGGAGTCTTCAAATTTCTGACATTGCTGAATTACTTTTTAAAATGATTTTAGTAATTTAAACTCCCATTTTTTAATGTTAAATCATAAACACTGCTGATTTCAGAAACCTTATTGTTTTAGAGTTAGAAATCTTTTCTAGTATTTATTAGTCATTGTTTTCCTTTTCAGGTTATCTGTTCATAATCTTTATTCGTTTTCTAAAATCACATTTAGCTTTTTAAAATTTATTTTAGGTAGGTAGATTCACAGTCTTGGGTAGTCTTTTACACTGAATCATCGGGTCAGAGCTGGTCCTAATCATGAGAGGTTTTTTGGTTTTTGTTATTTGTTTGTTTGTTTTTTGTGGTTTGTCTGTTTTTAGCTTTTATACCTCTTGGATCTCTGAACTACCATGAAAGACTTTCAACTACTTTGCGGCTGTCAAGCTGGAAACAGCACCTAGAGAGTCTATAAGAAGAGATCCTAAAATTACATCAAGAAAGATGCCCATGGGATCCCTGGGTGGTGCAGCGGTTTGGCGCTTGCCTTTGGCCCAGGGCGCGATCCTGGAGACCCGGGATCGAATCCCACCTCAGGCTCCCGGTGCACGGAGCCTGCTTCTCCCTCTGCCTGTGTCTCTGCCTCTCTCTCTCTCTCTCTCTGTGACTATCATAAAAAAAAAAAAGAAAGAAAGAAAGAAAGACAGAAAGAAAGAAAGAAAGAAAGATGCCCATGGAACACAGAGAAGAAACAAGTTCCCAGTTAAGTACTGTGCACATTGCAAATTAATGAGCAAAATGAGTAATTTTGATTGCTTTAAATCATTTTGTTTTGGAGTGGTTTTTGAATAGCAATGTATAAATGAAATTGTCTCTTTCTCATCTATTATCTGTGTAGCTATCTATTTACCTATCTACATAAATTCATGTCTATATCCATGATTTGGAAACTAATCTTTCATTATTTGTATGAATGCAAATTTCTTCAATATTATTGTTTCACCTTTCTTTTATTTTTCCAAGCCTCACATAATGTTTTCACTTTAGATAAATTTGTTATAATCTTTTCCTTTATGGTTTTTGTTTTTCATGTTTTTCTTAAATTTTTAAAAATTCCAGTACAGTTAACATACAGTGTTACAGTAGTTTCAGATGCACAATATAGTGACTGAACAATTCTATACATTACTCAGTGCTCATCTGATAAGCGTGCTCTTTAATCCTCATCATCTATCTCACTCATCTCATCACCCTCCTCTGATAACCATCAGATTGTTCTACAGTTAAGAGTCTGTTTCTTGGTTTGTCTCTTTTATTTTCCCTTTGCTCATTTATTTCTTAAATTCCACATATGAGCAACCATATGGTATTTATCTTTCTCTGACCTCACTTAGCATCATACTGTCTAGATCCATGCATGTCGTCACAAAAAATGGCAAGATTTCATTTTTTATGGCTGAGTAATATTCCATTTTGTGTGTGTGTGTGTGTGTGTGTGTGTGTGTGTGTGTGTGTACACCACATCTTCTTTATCCATTTGTCTATTGATGGACACCTGGGCTGCTTCCATATTTGGCTATTGTAAATAATGTTGCAATAAACATGGTGATGTATATATCCCTTTGAATATGTGTTTTTTAAAATAGCCCATTGTACTATTATGGAAATGTAAGGTAGTTGTATTTTTAGTTTTTGAGGAAGCTTCATATTATTCTCCTCAGTGGTTATACCAGTTTGCATTCCCACCAACATTGTGCGTAGGTTCCTATTTGTCCACATCCTCGCCAAACTTGTCTTTTGTGGTTTTGACTTCAGTCATTCTGACTGGTGTGAGGTGATAACTCATTGTAGTTTCGATTTGTATTTCCCTGATGATGAGTAAAGTTGAGCATCCTTTCATTTGTCTGTCGGCCACCTGGATGTCTCCTTTGGAGAAATGCCTGTTCATGTCTTCTGTCCATTTTTTAATCGGATTATTTGTTTTTTTGGGTGTTGGATTGTGTAAGTTCTTTATATGTTTTGGATCCTAACCCTTTATCAGATACGTCATTTGCAAGTATCTTCTCCCATTCTATAGACTATGTTTTAGTTTTGTTGATTGTTTCCTTTGCTGTGCAGAAGCTTTTCATTTTAATGTTGTCTGATAATTCATTTTCCTTGCTTTTGTTCCCCTTGCTTCAAAAGACATATCTAGAAACAAGTTGCTATGTCTGATGTCAGAGAACTTACTGCCTGTGCTCTCTTCTAGGACTGTAATGATTTCCTGTCTCACATTTAGGTCCTTTATTCATTGTGAGTCTACTTTGCATATTATGTAAGCCACTGGTCCAGTTTCATTCTTTTGCATGGAGCTGTCCAGTTCTCCCAACAACATTTGTTGTAGAGACTTTTCTTATTGCATATTCTTGCCTCTTTTGTCAAGGATTAATTGACCATATCAATATGGGTTTATTTCTGGACTTTCTAATCTATTCCTTTGTCTATGTGCCTATTTTTAGGCAAACTATACTGTTTCGATTACTATGGTTTTGTACTAAAACTTAAATCTGAAATTGTGATACCTCCAGCTTTCTTTTTCTTTTTCAAGATTTTTTTGGTCATTCAGGGTCTTCTGTGGTTCCATACAAATTTTAGGACTGTTTGTTTTAGTTCTGTGAAAAATGTTGTTGGTATTTTGATAGGGATTGCATTAAATCCCTAGATTTCTTTGGGTAATACGGACATTTTAATAATATTTGTTCTTCCCATCCAGTTCCTCCTTACTCTAATGATATAGAGAAATTTGTATATGTTCTCTCATAGAAGTTTTGCAGTTTTCTTATTCTTTTTACCCTTAGTCATTAAAACCTCAGGAAATTATTTTTGTGTAAGATATAGATGCAGCAACCTAACTTTATCTTTTGCATACAGATAACTAATTTGCCATTATGTTAATGTTAATCCACATTTTTCCATGATTTGTAACATCACCTTTTTTTTTTTTAACCATCACCTTTTCTATTGCTACTTACATTTTATCTAACACTGTGTCTGAGTTCCTTATTCTATCTTTTTGGTTGCCCAAACCACGTTGTTGTAAGTGCCTTAACCATTCTGTTACCTCTTAGTTCTGTTAGTTATCTTCTTATATGTTTCTTTTCTCAACTACTTACATTAACTCTTTTTCTTGTATTGTGAAATCGGACACTTAGTCAACATCTGTGAAAAAGAACTGCCAAGATTTTTACTACAATTCCAGTAAACTTATAAATCAGTGATGGAGATCAATTACATAAGATGCTGTGTTTTCCAATCCAAAAAGATCCTTTGCTTATATGAATCTTTACAATAGGGATTTTTGAAAATATCAAGGTTGGGAGAAATAATTTATTTCGTTTTCTTGGGATGGAGTGTTTACTGGTAAGGCTGCATGATCATCAGTGACAGGTACTACAAAAGGCATTCCAGTACAGAGTGGGAAGTTGAACTACATAACCTTCAAAGCCCCTTCTAATTTTAAAGTTCAAGGTAATAAAACCAGTTATGCAAACTAATGTTTGCATGTTGTTTCTGGCTCTTTCTAACTGGAAAACTGAGAAAATTGACAAACTTTCCTGAGCAACTAACTTTTATTATCTGTGAATTGGGGTTGATCATACTTACTTCAAAGTGTGGTTGGAAGGAATAACCAAACAGTTAACACAGTATCTGTTTCTCAGCTGATCAAAAATTTAGTTCCCTTTTCTATCTCTGTAATAATTTGCAATGTCCTTTTTGATAAAGGTGCTCTTTATAAAGTAGTAATGTTCATGAAATTATTAATGATATGCCTAAATCAATGTGATGAATAATCAGAATCAGATCTCAAATATTGCTTTAAAGTACATATGGTTTCTGAAATCTCAAGACTAGATTTGTTCAAATTATTGCACAGACATATTGTTTGAGCGTTGAAGGACTCATTTCTAAGAAGTCCACTTTAGACAATTCTTATAGAGCTCTTGCTAGAAACTATGTGCTATGCAAATATTATGGGTTTAAAGCATGACCTAAGGTAAAAGTCTAGGAATGGTTGTTCATTTTTTGTATTCAAAATCACTCTCTATTAATATATTTATAAAAGTAAACCAACAAAACAAACAATTTTAAAGTTACCATGGTTAATGCTATAAGCCTTTGCCTAAAAACCTGCTTCTAGTGCAACAAACTTTCACCTTTGCCAGGGCCATTTTCTTTACTCTTTTTTTTCACACTCTTTTTCTCCATATCCTTTTCTATCAGCTATTCTTTTTTTTTTTTTTGAAGAAAAGGAGAAAGATTAGTATTCTTACAGCAAAATTGCAAACACATTCCCCCAACCCTCTTCCCTTATGCAAGTTCCTTCATTACACTCAATATTGATTTAATGAACTGATTATTACTGGCATATGGTAATTTTGCACACATTTTCCACCATTTCCTTTTCATTTTTAAATCCACTCCTCTTCCTTGCTTTTCTTTCTATAGCTTCCTTCGTTTTTCCTCTAAATGTTACTTTCTATCCCAAAATTGACTCTTTGTTCAGACATACAGAACCCCCCCCCCCCACAAAAGAAAAGAAAGAATGACATAAGTCATGATTGCAGTTATGTGGGATTTATAGGGGAAAACAAATCAGATTTGGCCCTTTTACAGATGAGCTCACATTCTTCCATTTTCCCCATTGGAAATAAAAAGAAAAGTCAGGGAAGAAATCCAAATCAGAACCTTTATCCCAATGCCAATAATTTAATTCCAACTTTCCTGTTTCTCCAAAGAATCTCTTCCTCTAAATTTCTCACCATTGCTTTGGTCTCAGAAAACAAAGATACACAGAACTAGAAATTCAACAGTAAAGGACAAAGCTATGTAGTTCAAACCCTTGACACTTGTGACAAATGGCCATCAAAATATTGTATTTTATTCTAAGTTCATCATTTTGCTTTTTATCGCAAACAATAATAGGGTAGGAGTCATGCCACTTCATGGTACAAAAAGGTATATAAACTATGTAAAGAGCCCCAATGGCTTCTTATTATATTTAGAATAGAATCCAAATTCCTTACTATGAATTCCGAGGCCCTCCAGTGTAACTGGACGTGTCCTATCACTTTTCCTATTTCTCTTTCCACATCCAGTACAAAAGCTCCTTCTGTTTTCTAGAATAAACTCTGCCCTGTTCCCACTTCTGTTTAAAGCAAAATAGGCTGTCACTACTGTTTAAAGCAAAATATCCTCAGTATTCCTAGGTCATCATGAGGCTGCCTCCTGTATATCAATCTCTTATATACACTCATTATCTAAAAGTTTGCTCCCACCAGACACTGTCCCATCATCCTTTATAATTTCTTCAGAATATGTATTTCTACTTGAAAAAAATTATTTAATTTTTCACTAATTCTCTAACTTAGTGGAATTTAAGTTCCATGACAGCAGGATGCTTATTTGTTTCTTTTTCTTTTTCTTTTTCTTTTTCTTTTTTTAAAAATTTTACTGGCAAACTGTTATCATATAGGTTCTTGATATTTTGGGATTTGTGATTTCATGAAGATCAGCTTTCAGTACAAAGGCAGTATTTTTAAAACACACTATTTATAAAAACATTAATAAATAAAATTTCTCATAGCTAAGTTACCTACTTGAACCTCATATATGGGTTTATATTAATAATCCATTCTTCCAGAAAAGATATATTTAGCAATCAAAAATTGGTGGAAGTGGAAGGAATTACATTATCACATTATTAATACTATTTTCATTGAGTAGAATGATGATTCAGTATTTATCGTTTTCTGTTATAATTTTCTGTTGTGCATCTATTGATGTACCCAGGAAAAACTTGGCATTAAAATGATAATTAAGGCATCCTCTAGGGGAGAGGAAGAGAAAAGGGAAAGCCAGAAAAAAAGGAAATATGAATTTATGCTGTGGGATGATGAGAAAGCTTGTTCTGCATCTCTGAACTCATGGAGTTTTACCTCAACTCCTGGTACATTCCCCAAATGCCACTTTTACACTCAATGTCCACATTCTCAAGTTGGTGATTTTCCAAGGCTTGACTCACAGGTCACTGCTTCCTGTTGCCTTCTTGACATCAAAAGACTGGCCCTCTTCTTCCTCCTGGTGGAAATTTGGGGTCTTTTAAGGTAAAAACTGCTTAATTTGATGATGAAATCTATACAAACTTGGTAGTAGGAGGTGCTTAAGGCAAGACATGCTGTTCAGGGTCCTTCCACTTAGGTTCGCATTTTAAAAAGTGACTTTCAGCAGGTTGTGTACTGCTCTGACTTATAAATAGATGAATGTCTCTAATGGGAATAAAAAGGCAGCTAGAAAGGGGAATTGCTTGTTCTTTTTTTTTTTTTTTTTTTTTTTTTTTTTATCCTAGTGGGACTGGTATGTTAGCATATTCGGAGGCTCATGGAACCATATGGCTGGCTTTCCCTTCAAATGATCTGCTATAGGGTGTTCATTTAGTTATCCAATAATTTACTATCACTAATCTTCCTAGTCTTTCTGTGTCTCGTGTAGAAGGACAAAGTCATTAAACCTGAATAAAATCACCCTTTACTTTATGGACCAAGACATACACGTCCATTAGCAGTCCTTTTTATTCATTCATTCATTTATTTATTTTCTTTCTCCTTTGGCTTCCCATTGGTCACAGTTCAGTTATCATTTGATTATCTTAGATCTCTGTTACATACTTTCAAATGGATTAATCTAAACAACTAGTATCAGCTCAATTATATCTGATTTTAGGAAGGATATCAAGTTCTTCCAGGTTCTCAAAGAATGTTGTCTATAATCTAAGTTTCCTAAAAGATCAACACCTTTGGTATTATCTGATTGCTCGAAAGCACTGGTATACACAGGGAATCTTGAGCATATTGCAAACAACCTTGCTTTGGTGGTACAACTCCAGGGTAATGGTAAATCAATTAACATTTATAGAGTCTAATGCTTATTTAAAGATGCATTTTATCATGAAGAAATAAAATTTCTAGTCCAATCTATGTTTAATACATACTGCATACAAATCGCTTATATATGCACACAAATGAAAGCATAAATGCCTATTCAAAGAGTATTTCTGTTCCCTGCAGTATTTTAAATAAAAGAAGATTTAGAAGATAGGTTTGAAAGAGATCTTTGAGACTTGTGAGGCAGCTTAGCAGAAAACCTAGCTTTTAAAAGAAAGGGCATAGAGAGTGTGGAAATGAGCAAGCAAATCAGCCTGAAGAAGTAGAGGAATAGGTGGAACAATGAATGGTAAGGGACCTGGCTGGGAGGGGATGGGGGGCGGGTGCTGGGGGGTCAGAGGGGCAGGCGGGAGGCAATAAGTACAACTGAAAGAGATATTTGAAGACCAGCGTGTGAAGAAAATGCACATCACCTGGGCCGCCTAGGGCAGGAGAAGGCCCATAACCTGAGACAGGTCATTTGGCTAACAGGACTCCAGAGAGAGCCCAAGTCAACCTTCTGAGTGCCAAGCAGACAAAGCTAATTAAAAATATATCATTTAGTAACAAGTGGGCTTGCAACAGCAAATACAAAGAAAACCAAGCTATACATAATTGAATATGTAGTTTTATCTACCAGTCTACTTACTCCTATAAAGAATGATGTAGTTACATGCAAGACACAGTGAAAATACTGAATATAAATCGGTATTAAAAATTGATGCCCCTGGTATATACAGAGGTTAACTTTTTTTTTCCCCTCTGTAACAAGGAAGAATGTCTGTGCATCTCAAATGGATCCCAGCTTACCTTTCCCAGACAACTGCAAACTTGACTATTCCAAGGTGCTTGATTTCCAGCTCATCGATCCTAATTATTTCTCTTCCCCACTCAGGGTTAAATATACTTTAATGGATCTTAAATCTGCCCGACAAAGAGGCTGACTTAGAGACTCATCTTACCCATGACATACAATTATTAATTAATGAGGGTCAGCTGCATAAGGGGATTGCAGCTGATAGGTGTAATAAGGGAAAGCATTACAGGGTGAATTATGCACTGTAGAACAGGAAAATGTCCATTTTATTAGAATCATAAAAATTTCCTGTTTCCAGACTAATTAGGTTAACTCTTTCTGTAGTTTAAATAAATTGTGTTTACGTCTTTCAGGTTACTGCAATTTTCTTCTAGCAAATAAAATGCCTGGGTCTTTTCATTAAGAACAATAAGCTTCCTTCCTACAACAGTTAAATTTTCTTCTGGCATCACACTTTATCCTTTTTTACTATTGGGTGGGGGTCAAGTAGAGTGTGCATTGTTAATCTTTGAAGCTGTAGTCAGTGTTGGCAACCCATTGTGACCGAGAAGCTAACGCACAGAGAGAAGTCTCTACAGGCTCCCAATCCTCTTTCTCAACACAAGAAAAATGCTTTGCGACAGGAGCGACAATTAGCTTAAACCTGCCTTTTCCCTTCTGGGACATTCTTTCCACCTGAACATACTCCAGTTATCTAATATTTTCTGAGACTTTATTTGAGAATGTTCGTCTCATGAGAGTGTTCTTTTGAAGTCTGAGATCTTATTAAAACCAAGGATGTCTGATGACCTTAGCTTCAACCAACTGAACATATCACAGCCCAGATGTGCAGAACCTCTTGGAAAAAAAGATCTGTTCGAAAAACAAAACAAAACAGAAATCACAGGGCTGCAAGCTAGATATATTGACTCGTTTCCATTGGGGATATCACAGTCGTTGGAATGCATCTTAATATGAATTTACAGCCTGCGCCTCCTGTCCAACCACAGCACTAGCCAGATATGCCGATGAAGGTCTCACGCTCGCTTTCCCTTTAGAGGAAACTAGAATAATACGGATTTACCCAGGCCGCTCCTCAATCCTTTGGGTTCCAGCCCACAAAGGAATGGGAATGGGGATCACCTTTACACTCCACACATTCTTTGACCCTATGCTTTTTAATGAATTTGTTGTCCATTAAAATGTAAAATCATGGAAGCCAGAGATTTTTCTCCTTAATTCGTTTTGTGTAGTAGCTTCTATACATGCTGTGTCTGTTAGAAATTTTTTTCTATTTTCTAGAAAAATCTTAAAATTTTTGTTGCTAATTTCATATAAAATGGAGTAGTCTCTGAATTTCCTGCTCAAAGAACTATGCTCTTATAAGTTCAAATACCTTTTGGTGTTTTGTTAAGTAACAGTTTAGCATCTATCCTTTTAATAGGATGGTTGTCTTTGTTGGCTTCTAGAATTCACTAGTTTTAACTACTTGAAAATCTCCCAGGTGACAGCTCTGTGCTCCTGCCCACTATTCCTGATTGTCTCTGAGGCTTGCTCCATTGTTAACTGGTGCCAGCGGCCCTCTCCACTGTTCACTGTCTCCACTCCTCCACTCCTGCAAAGCTGCAGGTCTATGCCCCTCAGGCAGAAGCATTTATTTCCAAGTGCTAAATCTCCCTTTGACTTAGCCTGCTACTGCTTAAGTCTTCCTTCATCCTACCTACACATTCACTTCTATCTTCCTTTTCAATAAAGGGACCCAGATGTCTCATTTTCTCATTTATTTTTTCTTTTATTTTTTTCTAAGATTAATTTATTTATTTTAGAAAAAGAGAGAGATGGGGGTAGAGAGAGAGAGGGAGAACAGAAGCAGGAGAGGGAAAGGGAGAGAGAGACTCTCCAGCAGACTCTGCACCTGCACCGAGTGTGAAGCCTGCCTGGGGCTCCATCTCCTGACCCTGAGATCACAACCTGAGCTGAAACCAAGAGTCAGTTGCTTGACTGTGCTCCCCTGGGCACCTCCAGATGTCTGATTTCTTTAAGATACAATAGAAATGGGTTTAATTTGAAGTTGAGTGGGAGAACTGTTCTGAATTTGAAATCTAAACACCTAACATTCTGAAATCACCTTGTGCAAGTTTATGTCAATGGTTAACAATCTGCTTGCAGGTTTTGAGGTGCCTAATACATACTTGTGAGGTACAATGTTCCTTTTTTTTTTTTTTTTTTTGCTAAGTGTACATTTTATGTATAGCATTTTGGAAGAAACCCAGGCAGAATTATTTTTGTATGTGATTAAATAAAGATCATCATTAGAAATGTGGGCTATGAAAGCCATAAGATACTTTTTAAAGTGATCTCAAAACCCTGTGACTGCCAAGTACGAGCTCTATAGGCTTCTTCAAAGAATCTTTGTTTTCTGTCTCTTCTCCCAGATGACCCGATGTCAAGAACCAAAGTTCGCATTTAGTTGATTCAGCATCAAAGTTTCAGGAGTCGTGGTCCGTAGCTTTCACACAAGTTGACCTTATGGCAGCTGATTACAGTAAGTGTCAAATGCAAATTATTTTGGGGCTCTCTACAGAATGGAATACAAACTCAGTGCTAATGCTTTAGAAAACTGGATATATTTCCGCAAGGCTGGCCTATATCTCATTGGTGGAATTCAGTGTGGTCTTAACTTCTCTCTTTTTATGCCTTTCTCTGGTTTACTGTCATTGTCATCCAAGTCTAGTCCACTGAACTCTTAAGCTATTCCTTGGGTGAAAGAGAACCTCCTCTTGACAGAGTCTTGGCATATCTAGGGCAGACTCCACTCCTCTCATGCCCTTAGTTACACACCACAGGCATCTCTTTGAAGACCTAGTTCCACAAATTAACACATATGTTAATATACAACAAGAAGCCCTAATGTCTCTACTCTCTGTTTTCACTTACTGGATAGAGCAGGACAATTCTGGGGCAGAAAGCAGGCAGCTCCTATCTAAACAGTGTTTGAGTTTGGAACTTGAGTAGATCTTGTTTTGTAATTGGTTAAGTCAGCATTTGTTTCTTTCCACATTTGGACATTATGCAATTTCATATTTTTCTTCATATAAATGATACCGTGTGTAATGATTGGCTCTGTTTGACAGTAACACACAGAGCCTGCTCCAGTGTTTTGCAGATAGTAGGCATTTGAAGAAAATTGAACTCTTTTGGTTGTTGTCAATGAACGGCTATAATGATATATTAACTTTCTCAGAAAATGTGTGCCTTTTAATGGAGGCTTGTCCTATCTAACCATAAATGGGTGGCTTTGGTGACTATTTCAGACATCCTGCCAGTTTCTTCAAGAGATTTCTTTAAATGAGGGGGGCAGTTTTGTATGTCTCAATTCACAGCATGGAGAGCTGTTTTTAAAATTAAATATGCTGGGGCACCTGGGTGGCTCAGTGGTTGAGCATCTGCCTTTGATTCAGGTCTTGATCCCAGCGTCCTGGGATCAAGGCCCTCTGCCTATGTCTTTGCTCTCTCTCTCTCTCTGTCTCTCGTGAGTAAATAAAACCTTAAAAAATATAAAAGAAAATAAAACAATAAATAACATCAAATATGCTAATAAGGGCTATGTTTAAACATACTGGGATTTAATTTTGTGGTCATAGTTACTTGCAAAAGGTAAAGATTGTACATTTAACACAATATTTGTATCAAATGAACAGATTATTTGAATAATTAATTTTAACAATTACTTAATTCCTAATATGAGAGGTTCTGTTATTCTGAATTCTCCCCTTAAATTTGTTTTCATGTACACCAGGCCTTTAGTCAATAAGCCCCATAATATTTTTGAAATCTCTTGGGAAAAAAATCTACACTTATTGCTTAATTATTGCTGTGCTGCTTGTGATAGGTGTGAAGAAAGTACACAAGAGAGCAGGAGAAACTTATCACCTTAATGTTAAGGGGACTTCATAAAAAAGCTTCTGTCTTTGCTCATATTAATTAAATATGTGGGTAGAATCGATTGAGGCAAAATGCTGCAAGTAGTTTTCCTTAGAAGTTCTTTCAGCTTTTTTTTTTTTTTAATCAAAAATAGCAAGACAATTTAGCCGGGCACATATTATTGAACATTTTAAATACATCATCTGATACATAAATGTGTAAAGTTATGGGCCAATCGATTTAAGCAACAGGTTGATTATTTATGAAAGTATGCATTGAAAACTCACAATATGTTGAGCATGAGCACTGTTGCATTGTTAGTTCCGTGGTACCTTGTTTACAGCTCTTTGACTTATTCTGTTAATAAGGATTTCAAAGACCAAACACATTCACTGATTCAAAAAAAATGTTTCTTGAGTTCCTACTGTGTGCCTGGCACTTTTCTAGGTACTATAAATACAGTAGTGACAAAGCATAAGACAAACAAAAGGAAAGTAAGAACAAAGTACAGCCAAAAAGAGGGAATTAAGTAAACTATGGCATATTCACTAGAATGCTCTCTTGATATGGAATCATTCTACACAAACTAGATATTGACACTAACACAGAAATATGGCACACTTAACATTAAAAAAATACGTTGACCATAACTTATTTTACATGTAGGTCATTGAAATAATTGATAGTATAAAATGTGTAAGACATGGCACCTTGTTTTGGGAAAAGAATAAACACATTACATTCTCATCAGTATAACTGTGTTTTGAACTCGAAATTGCAATAAATGTAAAATCCTACTAAATTATAAATTAAACAATGTAAGTTAAGCTGTTATAGAAACTCATACAAGCTGTTCCTAGCTTCATAAATCACTACTTTGGAATTGTGAATGGAATAACTGAATAGTGCATATTGATGTAAAATCTGGGCCTTTTTTTGTAAGTTGAATTTTAACACATAAGCTAAAAGATAATGAAAGATAAAAAGCTGTTTGCTAAAAATAAGATGTTCCCTAAAGCAGTGTCTGTGAGCTAGGATTGCTCCTGGTGCAAAAGCCCTTTCCCTCGGGATTCCTGGGCGTCCCCTCACAGCTGGCCCCAGACACGCTTTCTCTCATGCAGTATCTATTTGCTTGATTTGTGAATGATGAGTTAGCACTCGTTTCCCATCTCTTCAACAATGGCAACAGCAACGACACACACGTGTGCATGTGCTCACGCGAAGACGTCTCTTATTGTGAACATACCTAGACCTTATCTAGAGTTTCACTTAAATTGCTAAGTGAAACAACGTCAAGTCTACTCCCTGAGCATCGTTTATTTTTATACATATTTGGATTATCCTATATTGCAAAGGAGAGGAGCGTAAAGAGAAACTCAAGGAGACAGAGATACAGAGAAAGACAGAAAGTGTGTGCAGTTAAAGGGAGAATTCTGAAGAAGATACTTATGAACTCATTCCAACATTCTGTGCTACCTGGACGTAAGGTGAAAGTTGGGGCCACCAGTGGTCTGTCTACTGGCTCACCCCACTATGCTCCCATGGGGAGGATTTCCTGGACAAAGAGTGCCCCCTATCAGCTACACAAAGGGCAGTTTTCCCACTTGCCTCTAACCAGTGTCAGTTCGCTTGCCAACTGGAAGAATTATTCAAACAAACCAATTATATCCTCTCACAGGGACTATGGGACGTTCACTTTTTTGATATAACAAAGCCTGCCTTCCACAGCCTCTGATTTTTCACCCTGCTCCCAAGTGCAACCTCCTTGTGGCTCTCTATGGCATGCGGTGTCCTCCTCCCCCGGTCTGTGCATGTGACTAATAAACTTTTGCTCTCAATCTAGTCTGTGTACTCTTGGATGTCCTGTGTCTACCAACGCCATAACTCTAGAGAATCCCTCCCTCACTCATGGAGTGAACAGAAGGCAATAAAACACTACCATACCATGATATACATAAGGATTTTATATATGATAAAAAGATGTCTCAAAAAATCTGGGCATGGATATTTGGAAACAATCCACTTAAATCCTTAAATCACACACAAAACATATTAAAGGATTACATGGGGGGAAAAGACAGGCATAAAACTAGAAGAAAATAATAGCGAGCACTTTTACATTTCTTAACAGGAAAAACTTTTAAAATGGGTGTGACACGAGAGAAAATAGATGCAACTTAAACATGTCGACGTATCAAAAAGCATCAAAAGAAAGCAAAGTGATAGAAGCAATAACATAGAAAAAATTTCTATTTCTGCATATTAGAAATCATAATAAAAAGAATAAACTATCTGAAAGTTGGAAAATTTTGGAAACTAATAGCATATGATAGGCAAATATAAAGACAGCTAGTGAATCAATAAGAGAAAGATAAATGATGTATAGAGTGAACATATAAGTCACAATAAAAGAAATGTGATTGTTTCATAAATACAAAACTTTCTGTTTCATGAGTAATTAAGTCTACATTTTCTCTAAAATCAAGATTTCATTCTGTCTGCCTGATTAGCAATGATCTTAAACGTGAATATCTTCATTTACTAGTGAGTCTAATGAGATAGATCATCTCCTAGTGAGAGTATGTTGCCAAACCTTTTAAAAAATATTTGTATATGTTAGAGTCAAATATGTTCACACCTTTTGATTGATTTTAAAGAAACAAAGACAGAGATTACATAGAGATGGTTATCACAGCATAATTTATGACAGTGAAACAATGGAAACAGTCTCGTTTGCAACAACAAAGGGCTGTCTGACACCACAACCGAGATACATACGAATGATGGAAAACCGTGCAGCCAATTAAAAGTTATGGCTGATGAGTAATTGTGTAATGTAGTGACAGGTTATGATATGTTGTAAAAATAAATTATAAATGAACTTCATATAAACAACAGATTTTGCTATGATGGCAAAATATATTCCTAGATAGAAAAATTTAAGAAATTATCAAAACTCTGACAGTTCTCTCTAGATAGTACATTTGAGATGCTTTTCATCACCAAGTGTTTTGCATGTTGTAGTTTTTCCAGTGAACATGTACCATCATCATCTAATAAAAAAATCAATTTGATAACTAATATCTTTCTTTGAATTTAGTGAAAAAGTATAGCTTTGGGTCAAATGCTTCAGTAATTACCAGGTGATGGATGATACGAGATATGACATTTACTTTGACAAGATAAATTCATTTGTTACATAAAAATTGTAAGAGAAAAAAAAAATAAATAAAAAATAAAAAAATAAAAAAAAAATGTAAGAGAAGTCAATGAGCATAAAGTGTTCCAGGAAGTTTCTAAGTAAAAAGAAAAGGGATGTTTTAGATCGTTTTCTTAACTTGTGCTTTTTCTTTTTGTCTTGCCTTTTTTTTTTTAAAGATTATTTATTTATTTATTCATGAGAGACGCAAAGAGAGGCAGAGACACAGGCAGAGGGAAAAGCAGGCTCCATGCAGGGAGCCCGATGTGGGACTCGATTCTGGGATCCAGGGATCACGCCCTGAGCTGAAGGCAAATGCTCAACCGCTGAGCCACCCAGGCATCCCACTCTTGCTTTGTTTTTATTTTAACTTTTGAACTCTAAAGAATTGAATAACTTTCTAGACTAAGTCGAAAGAGCCAAAAGCATAGAAGGAATTTAAGATATGTCATAAAGCATGATCTTGGGTGAGGCAGTGCTGTCAAGAGCAAATGCACAAGTCAAGGTTAAACTTATATGGAAAAATGAATTTTTTTCTTTAAGAAAAGGATGAAAGATGGGGTGCCAGGTGGTTCAGTTTGTTAAACATCCGACTCTTGATTTCGGCTCAGGTCATGATTTCAGGGTGAGATGGATCCATATAGTGCTCTGTGTTGGTGTGGAGCCGGCTTAAGATTCTCTCTTTCCTTCTCCCTCTGCCCCTCCCCACATCCACCCCCTGCTCATATGCACTCTCTCTCTCTCTCTTTCTCAGAAAAAGGAGAAGGACAAGGGATGACAATGAATGAAAACACAGATGAAATTTTATTTGGAGAGCAAGGATAAATAAACGGTGTGAGCAAAGCCCTCTATTTCCTGGTAAAGCCTTCAAACTTGTTGTTTTAGGTCACCATCAGAGAGTGAGGAGGATGGGGCAGGATGAGAGCCTGTGACCGGCCTAGGATTTGAACAGGTGCTACTGGGAACCGAATGAGAGCTGCCCCCTGGCTCATGAAAGGGTAGGTGAGATCCAAAGGCCCACCTGACACTGGAATGAATGAACACCAAGGGGCTTGGAGTCAATTTTTTCATCAACACTAGTTATAAAAATGATTAAAGTGCATAGAGATGGTGTTTTTTTTAGGATTAGAGGATGTTTTAAGTGATTGTATTATAATTTCAAAGGCTGAGATATTTAGGGAGTTGGCAAGAATGTATTTAAAATGTGCATTTGAGATAAGGCTAGGTACACAGGGAATTAAATCTAAAAGGAATTCAATAGACTGGATATTGGAAAAGGCATCCCAGGGCCGTGTGCCATGAGACAAATGAGGAAATATTGTGAGAGCATAAGAGTGAGGTGGATGTAGGATCAAATAGGTGGGAACTTATTTAAAAATTTCAGAAAATCTCCCTGTCTTTATCAGTTTTTCACTGTTAGGTAAAACTTTTCTTTTTCAACTGTTTAGATCTAGTTTTCAGTAATTTTTCTTAACTAGCATGACATTTAAAAAATATGCAATTATTAGAAAGTGGGAGGATTATATAATTAGAAAACCCGGCCGTTTTTACACTGGTGTTTCTAACCTCAGCATCCTTCATATCTCTGCTTATTATATTTTATGTCAGGATTTCTCAGCTGCATGAAATTTCTAAATGGAAAACCCACTTACTGCACTTGTTGTCAAGTCATTTGTTACATAAGTCTTCATTACTACAAGTCTCTGAAATCAGTGAAATCATTTTGTCATGTGTTGTAATTTATTTTTAAAAAATAAAGTGTTAGTACAGTTTAAAAGAAGAGATGAAGGGAGTAGTCTTTGCTGAAATAATATATCAAATTTTGCAGATCCAGTGATTTCTGAAAATCAGATGAGTTGAATTCAATTTTTAAGGTCAAAAGTGCATTCATAGGTTTTAGTAATGACGCAAACTCCTTTAATATCTCCTTAATTAGGGGTGTCTGGGTGGTTCAGTCTGTTTATCGGCTGCCTTTGGTCCAGGTCATGGTCTAGGTCCTCAGTTTGAGCCCCATGTGGGGCTCCCCACTTAGCAGGGAGTCTGCTTCTCCCTCTACCTTGGCCCCTCCCCTGGCTTGTTTTTTTTCTTTCTCTCTCTCTAAAATAAACAAATAAAATCTTAAAAAAAAACAAACAAACTTCCTTAATTAGGTAATCTCTGAGTTTCTGTGAATGACTTTAAATGGCCTAAAAATACAGTTTTATCATGGCTAAGGTCACATGTGGATTTTGATGCCAAATTTGAATATGTAGAGAAGGACTATTCACCAATATATTAATTAAAAAACTATTTAAGGTTCTAGTTCAATAATAAACAATTTATTACTGCAAAACTTATGTGTTGTGGAAAGAACTAAGAAAATATTGCTTGAGGCTGGATATCAGCAAAAAAATCTAAGACTCCGCAGTTGTGATACCAGTAAATTCTTACATATTATTTCCTTCTGGTATGGATACTGGTAAATAATTCTTTAAAAAAAGTTCCACTTAACCTAAATCATTACTGTTAGTATAGGAATGTTAATACAATTTTAATTAATCAGTATGCAAAATAAGCACAATTATGAGAAACCTGAATTGAGCTGTTTAGGCGGGTGGAAGTATGCATGTGTTTGTATAGGTGTGCATTTCTTTTATATAGATTTTGTTGATATTTGCCTAAAATATTATTCACCCTGACCTTGGAATGAACTTTCCTGAATATGACCAACTTCATTGATACTGTGGCTAGTTAGGGCAAATTCCATTTCACTTTATTTGTTTAATCTAAAGCTGCATATAACTGTGTATTGACAATAATAATAACTCACTTATTTATGATCTTGGTAACTTGGAAATAATGTTTATATTGAATTCCTATGTGACAACCCTTTAAGTGACTTAAACCAATTTAAAATGTGGGAACTCACAAACTCAGCTGTCTGCATATGTAATTAATCACAGTGCAGAATGAAATGAAAAGTAATTTTTCTTTTCTTTCTTTTTTTTTTTTTAAGTGGGCTCCATGCCCAGCAGGGAGCCCAATGTGGGGCTTGAACTCACCACCCTGAGATCAAGATCTCAGCTGACACCACAAGCTGGCACTCAACTGAACTGATTTACTTAGCTAGGGTGAAACAAGAGTCACGTGACATCATTGCTATTCCAACTTTTTAATGTCAATTCTAGTGCTTTTCTCCCCTCAACATATAGACCTCGGCTACTCCTGTTACTAAAAATATTTTTTAAATAAGGAACGCTCTTTTAAATAACCATACTCTGAAACTTCCTTACCATCTTCAAAACTTATTATACACAGATACACACAGTCATATCTGTGCACATGTGTGTACACACATATTTCCATCTCAATTGACCAGTGATTTCTTTTTTTAAAGATTTTATTTATTTATTCACGAGACATATACACACACACACACAATGGCAGAGAATAGGCAGAGGGAGAAGGAGGCTCCCTGGGAGGGGGAGCCCAATGCAGGACTCGATCCCAGGACCCCAGGATCATGTCCCGAGCCAAAGGCAGACGCTCAACCACTGAGCCACCCAGGGGCCCCAACAAATGATTTCTCTAATAATAACTGAAACATGGTAAGAGATCCATTCCTTAAAGTGCCTGTGTGAACTCAGTCACTAATTTCATCCCCAATCCTTGACTATTTCAGAAAGATGGAATAGAAGCAGAATAGTCAGAAAGAGTCACCTGGTAAACAGATTTATGGCAAGACTGTGAATGCTCACTTACATCCGAATGACTCTCCTTTCTGCTTATACAACTAGGCTACAGGTCCTGACATTCCGCCCCCCCGCCCCGCCCCCTTGGAATCAGATGTGACCCTGCGCTGAATTCTGACTATTGCATTGTGAGCGAGGGTGGTACGTATCTTTAGCAGGACTGGCTCTATAACTCTCCCATGCATGATGTCAGACCTTTTACCATGTCCCAGCTGAATGGATGGAGCATCAAGAATCTGGAGGAGAGGGATCCCTTGGTGGCGCAGCAGTTTGGCGCCTGCCTTTGGCCCAGGGCGCGATCCTGGAGACCCGGGATCGAATCCCACGTCGGGCTCCCGGTGCATGGAGCCTGCTTCTCCCTCTGCCTGTGTCTCTGCCTCTCTCTCTCTCTCTGTGACTATCATAAATAAATAAAAATAAAAAAAAAAAGAATCTGGAGGAGATATTATATGACATAGAGTAATATTTCATAATAAAATATATAATTACAGAAAAAAAAAGAATCTGGAGGAGAGGGAAGCTACAAGGTAGGATTCTGTGATCCTAAATAAACCCAGGGAAGGGTGTAAATGAAAAATAATCACTTATTCTAATCAGCCATAGATATTTGAGGATTTGTAGGAATTAATCAGAGTAGCTACAGCAGGCATCCAAAGGCCAGTGCTGACATGCAAATACAGAATAATATTTGGGAAGGATATTTAAGAAGAGAGAAGGTGGAAATGACAATTTTTCATCTCTCATCACTTTTTTTTTTTTTTTATTTTATTTTATTTTTTTTTCTCTCATCACTTTTATTTTCCACACTTTTTTGACGATATTTTCTTCAATGCCACTAATTCATTCTTACTTCCTTTCTTCAAATCTTTTTGTGACAATAGCCATAAAGTCTATGCAGATGGCCTCCAAGTTTCTACCTTCTATCATCTATGTTATTATTCTTTAGTGTTTCTAAGTTCTCAGACCTTCTGATTTAAAATGAAACAGAACAAAAGACTTTTTCTTTTTTTGCCTTTTTTTTTTTTTTTTTTTTTTGCTGCCAATCCAGTATGCAGTATCTGTAAGGTTTAAGATAGATTTTGTAGTGGAAGTTGACTGACCAGAAGACGTCAAGAGGACAGGCAAGAAAAGCTTGATTCGGAACAAGGGCCCAGGGATCTAGTGCCTAGCACATGGAAACCCAGGGGTCCCTTGAAAATGTGGAAACACAGTGAGGGCCCGAGGTCAATGCATGAACTAGGATCCAGGTATCTGCCTTCATTTCAAGATGAAGGTTATAGATGAGGAGATTGTAGGAGGTGAGCAGTGTTTCTATATTCACCCGAAGTGAAAAGTCTTTTATATAAATACCATTATGAGCAGAGACCCCTAAAGCTAAATCCTGGATTACAAGACACATGCATGTTGTGAGTGCTTTTATATTCTAAAGATTAGCTTAAGAGTTTTACCACAGGGCCACCTGGGTGGCTCAGTGGTTGAGCACCTGCCTTTGGTTGGGTTGTAATCCCAGGGTTTTGGGATCGAGTCCTGCATCGGGCTCCTTGCAGGGAACCTGCCTCTCTCTCTGCTTGTGTCTCTGCCTCTCTCTCTCTCTGTGTCTCTCGTGAATTGATAAATAAAATCTTTAAAAAAAAAGAGTTTTACTATAGGCCGTTTACAGTAATATCCTATAGACATAATGATTGAGACAAACAAATGTGGAATGTCTAGAGAAACAGAATCGTGGGGCATAATTAATCTGCTTTGAGTATGGCCTGTACTCCTCTTCCACTTGTACCCTTTCATAAAATGATAATATTAGATAATAATTATTGAGCGTCTATCATGAACTGGGCATGGTAAACCATTCACGGTTAATCTTTCAGAATTAAAAAAAAACAGATTTAAGGTATGCTTGCTGATAAAAATTAATAAGTATATCCTGTGTCCAATAAAATGAGATAAGCTATTGGTAGATAACAAGCAAAACAATGAGATAATTATCTTTGGAAGCCGGAAGCTTCTGGAAACATGTGACTTAGCCAATGGACTGATGAATTGAATAACAAGAGCAGATTCTGACTGGAGCAAACTAAAGCCCCATTTGTGGTGTCACACACACTTGTTTAGGGCATAGCTTTCCTTATGCTCTGAATTCAAAAAATCCCCAAACAGGGCAGTCAAGTACACCACAGTCCATTCCTTGCAGCGTCTGGTGCACCCTCAGGGGGGTTCATGCAGAAGGTGCTGGCATGACAAAGTGTTACCAGGCCAACATGAGGATTGGGCTTCCAGCCTAGTATCACTAGGAACCAAGAGGCAGGAGAGGCGACCAGCTGGCAGCTGTTAGGTCCACACACGTCAACCACCCCCTCTTGAAGGATGAGAACAGTCTTCTTACATCTGGGACAGGAGCTGCCATCACAGCTCATATAACCCTGTCGGGGGGCTACATCTGGAAGAAGATCTATCTATCTATCTATATATCAGCAGGGGTTTTCTTCTAGAGACAGCTCAACGCTGTCAGGCAAAAACTGAAGGGAAGCACACAAGTGTTCAAGGGACTCAACCAAGCATGTTTCTGGATCACATCCATTTTTGTTATCAGGCGGTGAAGCTTAAGAAACTTCTGTTCCACCACAAGACCGGATCATAAACACCGCATGTTGGAAACTTGATTCAGGCACATATATATTTATTCTTCTGCTTCTCCAGCCTTAATATGATACTTAATCTGAAGACATGATGAATCATTTTAAATAGATTTGTTTGAACATCATTTGCCTCCATATGCTAATAACACTCCAGAATATGTTGGAACAAATTAAGGTATGTGAGAGTCAAGCACTTTTATGTCCATCTGAAAAGAGGGACTATTCGTAATTACATTAGAGTTTGATGTATTAAGATAAATAACACTTGCTTAGCCTTTAGCGCAGTCCTTGAAAATAATAGTCACTAATGGTTATATCTTTAAACTGCCCATCTTCTCAGTACTCTGACACATCTTGATCTATAACACAATCATTTCATATATTTTTTTGCTGCTTTCTTTTCTATTCTTCTTCTTTTAAATAAGTCTTGATATATGAGACTTATCCCCAAAATACTAAAACAAATTCTCTTGGTATAGGTCCAGAAACTCTGCATTAAAAAAAAAATATTCTTAGCTTTTCTCACACTTCTGAGCTAAAGATGTAACTTTAGTATGTGCACATCTCTCAATTACTCACATTTTCTTTCCTTTGTTTCTATATTGCTGTAGAAAGTCTATGCCCTCTACTTTAGACAAAAGAACCACAAACTTCTTAATCATTCAGGCGTACAATCTTGGAGGCACAAGCATCATTTCTTGCTGACTCATTCCCATCATCCAAATTGATGGTTACATCCAGAAAATCTTATCTCTGTGATGCCTGTCAACACTATAGATGATAACACGTGTGCAACAGTTAGAATAGTCTTAATTTCAAATAACAGACAAAGCAGCCAAAACTGTCTTCAAAAATGAAATGATTTATTAGATATGTACTTCCAACTTTCAGAAGAAGGGCACCAATTAGGGATAGTTAGATCAATGTTCTTGCTCTATTTCTCTGTGATTCTCTTGGCTGTTCCTTCTGTTGTAGACTTGTTTGGTTTTGGGGTTTTCATTTGTTTGCTTGTTTGTTTTTGTTTTGTTCTGTTATTCAAGCTGGCTTCTCCTACAGCAGGAAAATGGTTATAGCAATTCCAGTGTCATATGCACAAACGATAATACTCAGCAGGTAAGAAAACTCAAGGTTTCACAGTGATTGCATCACTGTACCATTCTTCATTCTGATTAAACTAGCTTGTCAGGTACCTACCTTTGAACAAGTCAGTCACTATGAGTAGGTAAGTGTAATGCAGCTAGTGCCTAAGAACTGGGTCATGTATCCCTCCCACTGAATTTTGACTTTTTCTGGGTTTTACCTATCCTAGGCAAAGTTTCAAATTTTTATCTGGATAGGGAAAAATTTCATCCATTTCTACAATATATACAAATAGATAAAGGTGTCTTGATGCCTGCAAGTCAAAGACCTTCAGGGACACAGGAGTAGCCAAACAAAGTTATGTGTATTTCTTGCTGCAGGGAGATTGCTCACCGTGAAGAACTGTGAGATGTCTTGGTAAAAGAATATTAGGAAGAAAATATTGTAGGAGAGGAGATTGTGTTTGGTGAATTTGATAAGATATCAAAACAGTAGGGGTTTCCTCTGGATTGAGTATTGACATAAAGCAAGGGAATTTCGGTGATTGGTATCTTAAAGTTTTTTATCTAGTAAAGGAGGTGAATAAACCTGCTTTTATCTTTTCTAAGTGAAATGCATTCCGGCAAAGCAAGTACAAAATTTACATTACTGTATAAATTTTATATGCATATGAGTCACATTTTACTAACTCTCTAAGTTACCTCCACAACATATAAAAATTGCTGCATACATAGTGGATGTTCAATTCATATTTGTGGCCTCACATTGAAAATTATCCTTTGGCTCAATCGAGTGACCCTTTGGAATTGTATGGGATTTACTTAAGATTTAGCCTGATGATGAAAATATCATTTATAAAATGTTAATTTTGACATGAAGCATTTTAGGGAATATACATATATAGTCTAATATATATATAATATATATATTATAACATTTAGCCCATGAAAAAACTAGTATATCTGTTTTGTTATTCTCATTTTGTGAGTGAGAAAACAAGACTGAATGAAGTCTAATAATGTAGTCAATGTCATGCAAATAGCGTATGACCATATCTTTATTTTTTATTTAAAATTTTTTTCCATATCTTTATTTTTACACTAGGTACTATTGTTTCTTTAGAGAAATATGGACTTAATATGGACTTCTGGATTTCCAGAATGTCTGGTTTTGCAAAAATTTTAGCAGCAAGACATAAAGCATATGATTTTCCAACCAACAACATTTGACTTCTGTGTAATGTTAGAAATTATATGCAATTCTAGCTATATGTTCTTGATGTGATGGGAAATACTAATCTATTAGTCAACATCCAGCTTCTCCACCATTGATGGATCATAATGGAGGCCAAGCCTATTTCATTATAAATGGAAAAATAAACAAGCAGAACAAATGGGATATTTTCTTTGGTTACCTAATATCATAAGCTACCACATTTTTCCTGACTATAGTCTCAATATTAATCTTGGAAGGTGTTTTATGTTTTGCTTACAGTGCCTATTCCTTTGATTAAATCCTTTTCTTGCAATGAAAATGTCATGCATCAGGGTTGAGCATGCCCTAACTCATGGTTTTTTTCATTGATTTTAATGAAATATTATGAATATAGGCCTATAACTAGATATGGAATATATGGCCTATAAATAAGTTTTACCTTTTCTACCTCTTTTTTCACTTTTGAGAAATTCCTACTGCTACGAATCTTCAGTGGCTTCGAGTATTATGTCAGAGAATAATAAATGTAAATGTAACATTTAACTATCAGTAATTCATTCTGTAAGGGTAGTTCAAAAGGAACACCACCTTGGAGCTATTGATTGAGATGAGGATTACAGAAGCATTACACACCGCTTTAACTTCTTTGTACTTTAAGAGAAATTTATATGGGCATAATCAGCAAGCAGTGTGACTAGATGTGACCTAATTATTTACACTTTAATTTTTATAATTCACCTACTTGAGCGAAATCGTTTTGAATTTTTTTTTTATTCTATCAGTGTTAAAAATATTTTTTACATTATTCAGTCATAATAAGACAATGCAGGTATCTGAACAATGGTCTGTTTTCTGGTCTACTTGTCTATTAAGAGAGAATCTCATTCATAAGCTTACCTATCAAAATAATTGAGTTTTCTTTAATGTATGTGACAAAAGAGGTAATAATATATAGTTTTAATTATAACATTGTAAAAATAAGTTTCCTTCATGACATTAACAGCTGTTCATAAAAAAAAAATAGAACAAAGGGGAGCAAGTGGGTTTCATCCATTACTGACAAAGAAAAGGATGTTTATAGAAACATTTTAATCATTTATATTGTTGATGTAGTTTGATGGCACACTGTCTCTCTAAAACATATGTTTTTCATTGTCTGAATCATATTTTTCCATCTCAGCAGGGAATTAACTTGAGCTGATATTACCATAATAACAGAAAGATTTACTGATATTCATTTCTCAATAAACAGATGTTGACTTGAATAGAGGTGAAAGAACAAAGTACCTGAAACGTAAATGGCAAGTTATCTCTGCTGATGGCTATAAGATACAATTAACATAATCCAGACCTATTCTTTCTTTAGGAAAATCCCCACTTTCCCTTTTTTATACATAGAGTACCTCATGCCAAGTTTTTTTTTTTTTTTTTTTTGGATGGGGGACTGTAATTGTCATGTTTGTCTAATCTTTAACTCATTGTTCTGCTTGAAAATGTATGATAAATATACACTGTCATCAACAGAAGTTTATTCTCAAAAACTTAGACACAGCCATTTTAAAACTACTGTAAAATTAGAAAATTGCTTTCCTTGGACTTTTTTTTTCCAATGCTGAATACAAAGCTTGTTGTGAAAATGGCACACACCTTGGCATTGCCTAAAATAAAGTTTGGATCCTTTCATCATTAAAAGCATTTGTGAAGAATCTTCATGTGTGTAACTCCTGGCAACCTTTGGCAACAAAATGATTCAACAGAAAAGCTGCTCTCAGCTTGAAGTAGGCTCTCTGTGAATTAATGTCACCTCTAAGCTATGCTGATCGTCAGATAGAAGCCAACTGTGAAGGCCTGGAGAGTCACCATTAAAACATTAGTCATCCTGTTCGTACCCAACTGCTAGGCTGAAGCACAGGCAACACAGATCACCATGGTAGGAGGAGCACCTACCTCAAATTATACGATGCAGTGACTGATTACTGGAAAGCAGGAGTAGAGTTAAACCTCCACCCCACAGCTGTCTGAAAGGATAAATCTTTTTGATTCAAGGAATTTGTGTACTCTAAAGAATATCCATGTGAGAACCTGGAGGAAGAAGAGGAACATCCAGAGTATTCCAAACAGATATATGACAGAGGCAAAAACCTGAAAGAAATAGATGTGCTTGGTATTTGCAAGGAACAGTTAAAAATGTGTTCCAAGTGAGCCTGTGGAGACCCAAAAGAGGTATGCGTACATAGGTGATGTGGGGTAAGGTAATGATTATGGGAAGTTGGGCAGAGGAGGTAGAGATGTGAACTTATACATTTGGACACATTTGCAGATATCTCAAATCTAACTTGCCTAAAATGGAACTTTTCATTCTTTGCCCATTTAGTAGGAGGAAACTCTCAAGTCAAAACTTTAGTCTTTCTTGAAACTACTTGGACCTCACTCCAGCAAAATACTTATCCTAATTCTTTTAATGAATCTTCCAAAATATATCTTTCTGTTTTTCTCCTTTTCTACCTCTAAGATGGTAGTCCAAGCCAGAATAATTTCCCAAGTGGTCATAACAACAGTTTCCCAATTAATCTCTGTTTGGTAGAGACAATTCCAAATTCCAATCCTCTTATCCATCCTCTATGTAGAGCAGGAAATTAAAAAAATACACACACACACACACACACACACATTTCAACATGTCAATTGTCACTTTAAAACCCTTCAATGGTCTCCACCCCTCTTAGAATAAAATCCAAATGCTTTACTGCGGTCTGTAAGGTTTTGCATGACTTCACCCTATCAACCTCTCCAATATTACCTTCTTCCTCTTACAAGATTAAGACACTCTAGTCTTCTTTCTGTTATTGGGAAAACCCAGGTTTGTTTCTGTTTCAGACCTTTGCACGTTTTTTTTTCTACTTGTCATTGTCCATCTCTCTTTTTGCCTGATTGATTTCTTCTCATTCTTGGTCTCAATTTAAAATTCAGTTTTTAAGAAAAGCAGTCACTGTTCACCCAACAAAAGTTATTTCCATCCATTTTGTTAT
Source organism: Vulpes lagopus (assembly GCF_018345385.1). Classification (NCBI taxonomy): domain Eukaryota; kingdom Metazoa; phylum Chordata; class Mammalia; order Carnivora; family Canidae; genus Vulpes; species Vulpes lagopus. The sequence continues at coordinate 2,833,288 of NC_054845.1, forward strand.
TCTACTCCATAGCCCTTATTTCAATTTGAGCTGAAGTTTGAAAGACCTATTTATCATGTACTTATGTAATTAATGCCATTCTTTCCCCCAATATATTTTAATCCTAGTGAGTGTAAGTTGCAAACTTATTTTGCTCACTATTTTGTACCTAGGCCTAAACCCAGTTCCTGAAGATATGAAGTTTCCAAGGTATGTTTAGTCAATAAAATATGTCTGACCATTGAGATCCCTTCATTTCTTAAGTGAGAAAAATGACATTAGTAGTAATGGATTTTATAAAAACATATAGTGAGTGTTCAACTATTGGTTTTGTTCACTTTTTATTACATTTCTTTGCTGTATTAGGTAATAGAAAACCATTGTGGTTTTTACCAAGGTGGTTAGTGGAGGAGAAGTAAAGGATAAAAACGGTTGTAGGGAAGGATATATGTGGCATGATACTAATTTTGGAAGATTCCATATATTCAGTAAAGAATTCTTTCTCTCTCTCTCTCTTTTAATAAAAACCTATTACATGAACGGATTCAGCCTTTGCTTGAATATTTCCAGTGTAAGGGTTTCCTTTTCTTCTTTCTTTCTTTCTTTCTTTCTTTCTTTCTTTCTTTCTTTCTTTCTTTCTTTCTTGTGAAACAGTTCACCACTTTGTGAGAGAGTCTTAACATTAGAGAGCAGTTATTTAATAGTGAGCTAAAATCCATGTCATTGTATTTGATCCTAATTCTGTCCTCTGCAATAAAACATAAAATAAAAGGGCTCTTGATCACATGGGCCATATTGAATAAAATACATTCATCACATATCGAAAACACAATTTTGAGTTTGGTAAACTGATACCTGTTAGATCTAATCAGACAGACATTTATGCAGAAACTACTAGAATAAATATATATTTATCAATCTATTTAGCATCTAGGAGGATGAATCCCATAGATTTTATGGGATGAATCCCATAAAAAGAGTTTTATAAGAATGTCTTTTATTAGAAGGAATTGAGATGGATCCATGTAATCAGCGAACAAATAAAGATTTTCAATATCATATTTACGAGAAAGAGAAATGAAAATGGGAATCATCATCATAAATCATCAGAGCTAAAAATATTTTCTTTATATTGGTATAATTTATAAAGTTAAGCTTTATCTGAATAAACTCTATTTACAACTTAGTAAAGGACAAATGATCTGAAGCATATTTTAAAATTCCTATATTGTATTAAGTCCTGAAATTGGGTAAAATATATATATATTCAACTTCAGAAGCCTGATAGTTACGTTTGAATAAGAATGGAAATCAATTGTTGATAAGGCTTTCAGGTGTACTGTGAGGGAAGAAGATGGGAAAAGACACCTGAAACTTCCTAGAACTGAAATTTAGAATACAAAGAAAACCCACAACTTAGTAAGGCAGTTTATTTGAAGAATTAATTCTAAAAAACTTATTTGGAGATTGAAAACCACTTCATAGCTGTTATTTATCATGACACTTTGATGTCATACAAAATAATTATCTTGCTTTATGTAACAAGTTATACCTGATGAAAAGAAGAGGAAAAAGTTAATGCAGCTGCAGCTTCCCCATAGACAGATGCAAAAGGTGAATTCAATTTCACACAGGATTTTCCTAATTGTGTTTTTTAAATATCTAATATTTTTACTAATTTTTGTGTCTCCTAAATATCTCAATTACCAAGAAGTACAAATTACAATCCTCCACCTAGTGATTAAATTTTCTTTACTTACTTCTCTTAAGATTTGCTAGAAACATTATAAAACTACATCATTAGATGATTACTATTTTTAAATATTATATCCTCTTTTAAAATATATCCTGTCACTTCTACTTTTGTTTGCCTTTTTTTTGCTTAATTTTTTTTGATATTAATTATTAATATACTACTCCAGTTATATTTTGGTTAAAGCATCCTTGAGATATCTTTACCCTATGATTTATTTTTAATTATTCTGTGCCCTTATTATACATATATCTCTTCTGAATAACTTATAGCAGAGTCTTATCATCCAGACTGTGTTTATTTCTTAATTAAACAGTTATTTTATATAAATTGTGGTTACTCTTTTATGTGAATTCATTTCTATTTTCCTACTTTTATGCATTTTAAAATTTGCCTTTAAAATTATTTATTTATTATAATTAATTATATATAATATATAATTTAAGAAATTAAAAAATAATTATTTTACTATTTCACATTTTCCCCCTACTATATTAGAATTTACAAAATCAATTTCTATCCTTCCTGGTCACTCTAGAATTATTTTACATTAATTTAATATGTATTTATATTATATTATACATTATAACTATAATGTATATTTAATTTTTACCTTAATAATACAAAAAACTTAGATATTTTATTCCCATCTTACTTTTCCCCATTTATATGCAATTTTATCCATGCCTATATTTTAACCCCATGAAATAGATATTATTTTGTCATTTTATACAGTTAAACTTTAAGTATGCAGAAACATACACAATCTGTTTTTTCCTCATCTTTTATTCTTTCAATGTCACATACAAATCATGCTGTGATAATTTTGTGTGTGTGTGTGTGTGTGTATATATATATATATATATATATATATATATATATGAAATTCCCTTAGAGAATCTGTTAGTAAATTTTCTCAATTTTTATCTGAAAATGTTTTCATTTGCTTCCATTTTTGAAAGTTAATTTTTCTGTACTTACATTTTTAGGATGATTTCTTTTCTTTTAGCTCTTGAAATACATTTCCATTACTTTACTGATTTCAGTTATTATTATTGAGAAGTCAGCTTAAAATATTTTCCTTTTAGGGATGCTTGGGTGGCTCAGCAGTTGGGTGTCTGCCTTTGGTTCAGGCCATGATCCCGGAGTCCTGGGATCAAGTCCCTCCTGCAGGGAGCCTACTTCTCCTTCTGCCTGTGTCTCTGCCTCTTTCTCTGTGTGTCTCATGAATAAATACATAAAATCTTTTAAAAAAAAGATGTTTTCCTTTTAAAGGTAGTTTTCCTTTTATCTGTATTTAAAAACATCTTGGCTTGTTACTGTTATTCAGGTTTAATATTATACATCTAGTTGTGAAAGATTTTGTTGAGTTTCCTGAATCTGAAGATTTCCATCTTTTCTCAACTTGAAAAACATTTAAGCATTTTATTTTCCAATATTCCTATGCCAGAATTCTCTATTTTCTTGTGGAAATCATATTAGAATACTTCTTCCACTGTCTTTGTCTTTTAAGTTAATTTTCTATTTTTCATCCATCTCTACTGCATTCTGTGTAAGTTTAGGAAAGCTATCTTGCACATTATTCTCTCCTTAGCTTTGTCCAGTTGTATTTTATTCCATTTTTTGTTATATGTTTATTTTTAGTAGTTATTTTTGTGTTTTAAGAAATGGTCAATTTTGATCATTTTTTCCTTATTTTTTCCCAATTCCCTGTTTTATATTTTCAAATATATTAAACACACCTCTATTATAAATTATACCTCATAAATGAAATATCTACTTTCTTTCTTCTTTTTTTTTGGCAATATCTTTCTCTGAGTTTAATTCTTTAGTTTGTAGCTTTTGCTACTTCTCATTCTGTATGTTCTGTAAATTTTTAAAATTGTCTCATATCCCTTAAAAGTTTATCTGACAAATGCTTTGAGACCACATTTTCAAGAATGTCTCCAGGAGAGGCTTACTGTTTTCTCCTAGCAGAGGCTTGGGAAATATTTAATTCACAACCATTATAGGTCTCAAGATGGACATAAGTGACATAAGTACTAAGAATTTCAGCTCCAAACTTGTGCGAGTAAGCAGTTTTGGAAAGCAAATTTCCATAAACACTCATTTATTGTCCTTGTCCATTCCATACAGGGCCAAGAATAAATCAGACACATACCCTTCTGCATGGTCAGTTTATTGTTTTGGTTGTGTTTTTGTTCTACTGTTGTCAATGATTCCACCCACTAATTGTGGGAATAAAGTTCATCCACTAAAACTCAACTTTAAGCAGAGATCTTCAATTTAACCTTTGTTTTGACTCCTGTCCAATATGTGCATGTGGCTCATTTAAATCTGGAGTCCAGGCAGCAGATGCCAATAACAAATTGCATATTCTCATAATTTCTGGCCTCCCTTTTTTTCTGTTACTTGCCTGAAGTAACTCTTCTCCATTCCCTCACCAAACTCCACTTGTCCATTGTTACCTATCTTTTAATGATAAGTTTAAATGCAAACTTCTTTCTCTTTGATAACCTCAGCTAGAAATATTTTTGAATTTGTAACAGTTTTAGCATTAAAATATGTATTTATTTAATTTATTTATTTAATGTATTTAACTTGTATTTATAAGTATCTCTCTTGAATTCAAATGCTTGTGTGTGTCTAATATTTCCTTTTATCTTCTTTCTTTCTCCAATTTATTTTTTAATTCTAGTTACTTAACATACAGTGTAATATTGTTTTCAGGTATAGAGTTTGGTGATTTATCAATTACAAACAAGTTAATATTCCCTTTTAGACAACAGGTTATTTGTGGATAAAAAGACAATTTGTTTTATCCTCCACTGTATTTGTCAAAGCTCTTGTCATTAAACCTTACTTATTGAGTCAAGAAATTGGTCTCATGGATCTGTTAGCATTAAAACAGAATTACAGACAAAAAAGTTAAAATATAATTAAATTTTTTTTCTAGCTTTATTATGAAGTTTTGGAAAGTACTTCAATGCTCAAATCTTAGTATAAATCATATTCTGGAAATAATTTTATAATGGATATAACTTGAAACAAATTCAGTTACAAGTAAGTGGTATTTAGCAGAAAAACAAGAATTAAGTGAACTATAGCATGACTATTTATAAAAGCAATAATTTATGACACCAAGTGTTCAAACTTCAACTTCTAAATCTTCCAGTGGCTGGCCTAATTTTAGAGTCTTGTCTCACAAGTGCTACTTAATGCAGCTACTATCAGAGTTTAGAATCACAAGAGGAAAAAAACAACTTCAAAACAAGTCTTTTTTACAGTGTATTTTGCATACATTTAAATGTTTTCATACCATAATCTCCGGCCATATTTCAAATGCAACATTGTAAATTTGGGTGTATGATGATCCCACTTTCTGTGGGAAACAATAAAATGTCTTTCCCAACATATTTTAGATTTGAGGTGAGAAACTGGAACAGGCAATATTTTAACTTTCAGCTACATAGCTTCATCTTATTTTTCAGACTATTTCCTAGCAAATTTTAAGGGTTTTTGGGGAGACACAAAGGTATAAAGAATTTATCATCTTACAGAGGCCATTTAAGCAATGAAACACTAGCCCTGGATTTCATTGAAATTCAAATTTACTTAGGAGGGAAAAAAATTGCTTCTGGAAATTTCCAAATGAATCTATAAAATGTTACCAATAACCATATATTTTAACTTATCTAAAATGTATTTTCCTAATCTATTTGTCCATATACCTAATTGTTTAATTACTTAAGGAATGTTTTATATATGAATAGGTGAGAGCTAACTGCTAGTGTAAATGGGCCCTATAAACTATGAATACACTCTCAATAAGCGTGGTAACTTCAATGTTACTGATGTTATATATTGGCAAAGGCAATATTGTTTAGTAGTGTCTTAAAACATTTTATTGAAATATAATTGACATGTAATGTTATATTAGCTTCAGATGTACAACATAATTATTTGATATTTGCATGTAGTGGCTTTCTTAATAAATGTTTTCAGTTCGGCCTGAGAGCAAATTGTCATAGAAATTGGCTCTCTGGTCTTTTTCTATGTTCATATTTCATGTTTGAAAAGTCAATTAAAATTCCATTGCTACTACATAGTAATAAAGATTTATAAGACTATATTATTTATAGCATAACTTGTTTGTGTTTGTATCATATTTTCTCTTTAAAGGAGACAAGTATTTTTTTTTTAATTCTTTTCCTCTTCAAGATGCAAATGAGGAAATTTCAGTTGCATTCAAATAATTAAATGCAGTGTTTGGATGAGTGCTTTAAATTTATTATTCCAAAGCACATATTTTGGAAATAAGAAAACTGAGGTAATACTTAAGATGAATGATTGGTAAATACAGAACTCAAAGTCATAGACTAGAAACTTCTTAAATAGGATCACTGTTTTAATCCTTCTTTCTATCATTATATATGGAAGCTGATACATAATTGGCCTCAGTTAATATTAAGGGTATCAATGAAAGCATAATTCAGACTGAATCCTAATTATTTGAGATCTCAAGAGTTGGACTGTCTCTTTCATCAGAAGCTTCTGAAGGGCCATAGGAACAAAAATGGAAACATTAAACAAACAAAAAACATTTGTATAAATTTGGTTTTAAATATCTTAGCAAATGAAACAATCTTCTTGTGTATAAAGAATTGCTCTTTTCTTCTCCCTGGAAATGAAATATTATAAAGTTTGACTGCAAGCATAAAGCTTCTCTCTTCAGAGAGAGTTCATACACTATCTGTAAGAGAATTCTATTGAAGAGCCCCACAAAAATGTGTCTACCAGGGCACTGGGCTTGGACCCATCCTTTACCTGTGCCATGCCGGCCCTCGCCGTAAGCAAGATTGCAATCCACAGCTGAGATAGTTTGGACACAGCTGTTCAGTTTTCAGTCTGTTCCGCTTTTTTGAAGGGTGGACTTAAAAACATCATTATGGTTTTGCCATTTACACCTTCTGCTCTCATTTTTCTCAAGTGCATTTTCCTTTTTTCCCCCAACGCTAAGATCACACAAATATTAAATTTTTTTATTGGTTCATTATTTATTCCAACATGAAATAAATTTTCATTTTATCTGCCCTTCACATTTTCTACAATTTCACTTAAAGGAAATGAAAGTAGGTTTTATCTCTTAAAACATCATACTTGGTAATTCTGCATACTTAAAATTAGATATATTAAAAAATATTCCTGTCACTTATCTGAATCCAGTATTTCCCAAACTTTTAAATGAAGAAATACTATAAGCAATATTTCCAAATTACATATGTATTTTGAATGAAAATTTTCCTCTGGAAGGAGTCACCAAGGTTCTATTAGCAGTCATCATATTTAAAACATAGATTAAGCCAGCTTATATTTTCTGACAAGTTTGTTAGAGAATGTCTTCAGAGCCTCTGAATGTCTTTCAAACTCCCCAGCCTGGCACGTTTCAGTATTTGAATCAAGTTCATAGTGTCTGAAATTGCAAATTCATTAAAGCATTCCTGTCTATCCCTGTAGTGAGAAAACATGATTTAATACTATAGTTTAGCTACATTCCCCAAGACTTTTTCTTTGACATCATATCATCTATTGAAGAATTAATAAGCAAAAATGAGAAATTTTGGATTGATGAAAGGTAAAAACTTCCTAATGTTTTTAGAAAAAAAAAAAGATTTTCTCCTTCTTCACATCCTGATTGTGAGTTCAAAATAAACATATTAAATAATTTGATAATGGTTTCTTGATGCTCTGTGTATCTCTAAAAATCATTAAACTATGTCTTTGGGAGATGTCAAAAAGAGCAATCAAATCCTTCAGTCAATATTGCCTTAGAGAACAGCGATTTGAACCCTGAGTATTCGAATAGAGGCTTCTCCTCTCTCCTTTGAGTTTGGGAAACTGAATATAACTCAAAACCTTCAATTATGTTGGATTTACTCGGTTTGTTTATACCCAGCTTGAAGCAGAGGCACAGAGTACATTTGTGAAAAGAAATACTAAGTATACAGTTTGGAAATCAACTGTAAGCCCTCAAGGAAATTCAAGATTTTTAACATGTTGACTAGTACCGGAAGTTGAATTTGTACTTCTTTTAAGAGGCTGACCTAAACTTCAACACCTCTCTTCCTTCAATCCTCGCTCTATTAGCATCACTCAGTCTCTTTCCTGTGCTCGTTCCTAGCACCCAGATATCTTTCTTGTATTTGTTGACATGTCTGTTTCCAACATTAACAGGGAAGTCCTTGATGTGTGTATTAGATTTTAGAGTGCTGGAATTTAGCAAAGCCTCCCAATTAACAAAAAAAGTTTTGCTGCTTATATGGACAAAGACAAAAAAAAAAAAAAAAAACACTTTAGATTTCCAATTCATCAGTACGAAAGGGCTAGGAAAATGTTACGTAGCATTTGTAAAGCTATGTTTATGGAAAGCTGTTAACTTGCATAATTCAGACAGGTGGTCTTAGCGTATCTTCTAAAATAGGAGACACTGTGCATTTCTTGATGAATTGTAAATCTTCCCACTCATTTCTTCCTTGTATTTCCACCTTCCCCTTTCGTGTCGGTATTGGCACTTGAACTTCCCGTCAACTAAGTTGTGAAATTTGGGGGTGTTCATTCATTAGAGCAAACATGAGACACTGTCAGTACTAAAACCTAAAGAATGCTGTACCCGAAAACAACATCTCTCCACCTCTCTCTCTGCCTCTCTCTAATGCACACACGCTCCGTATGTTTGGTAGAATAAAAGAGGAAATGATGAAAATCAAAGATAATGAGGCTAGGAGATGGGAGGTATATATTTTAGGTATCACGATGAAAATTAATATGCGAGTTTTTTTTAAAAAATATTTTCCAGAGACAAATATACTCTTATTTCCACAGTACTTCTGTCCTTTAAATCAGTCTTTCTTACAGTTGCCCATAAATTCTCTTTTCCAAAGCCTGTTAGGACAATCACTGGCCATGTGTCTTGCACTGGTCAAGTGACTATTCTGATCATGTTTGTCATTATCTGTATCTTTCCCTAAATTATAGATTAACATCCCCTTCTAGACTTTTGCAAATGGTGTTTTCACTTGGTCTCTCAGGTGTTCACTCTCCACCTTCCCCAGTGATTTTTACTTAGCTCATCCTTCTGACTTGTCATATCCCAGCTTGTTTAGAGCAGGTATCAGCCAGCCTTTCCTGTGAAGAGCCAGATAATAAATGTTTCAGGCTTTGCGAAGTCATACAGTCTCTGTCAAAACTACTCAACACTGCATTTGTGAGGTGAAAGCAGCCATCGATGATACAGAAATCAATGGTATACCTACGTTCCAATAATATTCTGGTGAAAAATCATTCAAAAGTTTAGGACTAATTTATTCAGTACTAATTTTATGTATTACGTACTAGTAACATCTAGGCATTTGGGATCCACACGTGAATAAATAGAATGGGTCCTTGTCCATCTAGATATCATAGTATGAAAGGGAATAATAAAATGAGAATTATAGTGGAGTGTGAAAACTATGATGATGGGAAAGGGGAGGGTATCCCCTGAGGAACAACTTGGCCTGATGGGTTTGGGCTCTCAGGAAAAGCCTTCTCTGAGGAACAGATGGGATTTAAAAGCCAGAAATGGATAGACTGCTTAACTTTTTTTTTTAATTGAATGGTGCTTTTAAACTGGTTATTTCTTTATAGATGTGCAACATTTTATACTACTCCATACATTATAGACACCAGCTAGTTTCTTTCTCATCACTTTTTTTTTTTTTGTCAGCAAAAAATGGAGTATAAATCAGAGTAAGCGAAGTTACGCCATTAGAACATTCTAGCATGTTTGTGGAACATATACGTATGTAGAACACACATTACTCTTCCTAGTTGTGATACATATTGCTGTGCTTAAACCTTGTGGCTCGAGCCATGTGTGTGGCTCCATCCAGGCTCAGGGAGCCTAACGTGAAATCTCATCATGTAACTGGAAGGTGGAATTCCAAAACTGTCCTGTGAGAAGCATCAGTGATTAACGTACTACCCGGTTCATGATTTTTTGGGAACCCTTTTCTTAGCACAATCATGTTTTTTTTATACTACTGAGAACAGGCCTCATTTGAAAGTTTAAAACATTCTCAAAAAATAATTTAAATAATTTTATTTTGGAGTCTATAAAAATATCTGAGACTATAACAGGCGGAGGATTAGCTTAGAAGATAGCATTAAGGAAATAAAAATCCTAAGATCATGGGATTTTATAGTCACCGACATCACACGACTATATATCAGAAAACATAGATGTTTAGCAATTTTTCAGATTAGTAATTAAATGCTTACCGTATGCAATCATCAAAGGTGTGAAACATTTATTCATCTCAATAGTCACTGTATGTGGCCTATTTTAAAAGATATATCACCTATTGGAATATTTGAACACATATGCAAAGAATAAAGTTTGCATGAGAATTCTTATATTTTAAACATTATGTAAAGGCTAAACACTGTATAAAATAAATGTAAAAATACACTAAGGAAACAAAAATCACTCATGCCCTCATACTTAAGCTTGGGCAGCATTAATATTTTGACAAATTGCTAGTAATTTTTTTTATTGATATATTTTTAAAATTTTATTTTTATTTTTTAGAGAGGGAGGGGCTTGAGAGAGAGAGAGAGAGAGAGAGAGAGAATCCTCCACTGGGTGTGGAGCCTGACTCGGGTCTCAGTCTCTAGACCCTGAGATCATGATCTGAGCCTAAATTAAGAGACAGAGACTTAACAGATTGAGCCACCCAGGTACCCCTATTGATAAATTACATATAAAATTACATATAATTAAAGTGCTATACAACATGAAGTTCCTGGGTCTGCAGGAGCTGGCCTGGTGGCTAGGTCTCTGGAGAGACTGGTCTAGCCCTGGTGCAGGCCTGGTGCTGGGGCCCAGGGTGAAGTCGGGCACCTACCTTACTTCCCTGTGGTGGTGGAAGGTGTCTCTTTGCCCTGGGCTGCCTGGACATGGGTGAAGCGTGATCCGGTAAGTGACACTATCTTTCCTACATTCTTCAGTGAGCCTTTTTAAAATTTTTTGCTCCACCCAGGTGCTATAATTAGTCACAGGGAATATCCTTAGATCTGGTGAAGGAATTTTTGTGCATGGATAGCTGTTCAAATTGATGTTTCTGTGAGAGAACAAGCACTGGAGACTTCCATACTGACATCTTGCTGATGTCACTCATTTCTCTTTTCATATGTATTTTTTAAACCATTGCTATATGACCAACATTTATAGATCTTAATGATAAGCTATAAATATTTATTTTTCTCATAGATAACTTGACCGAGGATTTATGGCTGGCAATCCCTATCTCGAAGTGTTTATTTCTAGAACCCCAGCTGAGGTGGCCTCATGTCTCCACAAGGTCTTCTCCTAATAATGGCAGCCACACATGACAACAGGTCCTGACACTATGGTATATTTTGAGCCTTTGTTCCTTTCTTGTCTGCTAACATTTCATTGGCTAATCAAAATGAAAGGACAGGGAAGCATAGCTCTCCTATTTCTATCAATTCTAAGACTGGCTTTTAAATCTGGAGATCGGGATCCCTGGGTGGCGCAGCGGTTTGGCGCCTGCCTTTGGCCCAGGGCGCGATCCTGGAGACCCGGGATCGAATCCCACGTCGGGCTCCCGGTGCATGGAGCCTGCTTCTCCCTCTGCCTGTGTCTCTGCCTCTCTCTCTATCTCTCTGTGACTATCATAAATAAATAAATAAAATTTAAAAAAAAAAAAAAGTTTAAATCTGGAGATCAAAAAAATGTATCTGTCCTATGGGCTCTCACACATTCTCAACATAAAATGGTAAAACATGCCTAGGATAAGAGAAAAATGGGAAAATTAGAAAAGCAGGCGATACAAAGAAGAGAACGGTCTGTGGCAATCCTGAAGCTTCATTGGGCATACATTGCTGGTTCTTTCCACCCTGGTTCTGTTCTATGGGAGTGACCCAACAGCCCATTATTCTCCATGGCTTTTGGCTTTGCCCTCTGAAAACTCTTTTCCTTTTTCATCTATCTCCTTGGCCACCTCTAAAGAAAGCATTTAAATAATTTATTTTTTATTTATGATGCTGAATAGCTTTCTTTTCTTTTTTTTCTTTTTTTTTTTTTTTTGCTGAATAGCTTTCTAAGCCTGTTTTTTTCCCATAGAAAGTTCTAGGCCTAGAAGTCTTTTCCTACCACAAATCCATGTCATTCTGTTTTACCCCAGGCTAAGAAAACTTTTCCTAAAAAAACCCAAACAACAACAACAAAAATCTTTTCCTAATGCAGCTTTATCAAAGCCATGTGGGTCTTCAATTTATGTATTCCTGTCAAGTCCACGTGCCATACATTATGTTATCAATTATTTTTGAGGTGTGATGTGTCCCTTCTTTCATGGATATTTCTTTAAAAGAAATTTGCATAGCTGAAAAGGACCACTAGGTACCGACTTTTTGCTTTTAGATCTTCATAAAGAGTTTCAGAGCCACTCTATCTATCATCTATCTGTCTATCTATTATCTATCTATCTATCTATCTATCTATCTATCTATCTATCATCACCTATCTATCATCTATCTATCTATCTTTTACTTTGAGCACATGTTTTATTGATAACATCCTGGATATAGTCTGTCCCCAGACTTCACCCCTTTGCCTTTAATTTAAGAACTTTTACTAGTTCAAGAAATGAGAGATGAGAAACTTCTATTTTCCAACTAAAAAGTTCTAGGATATATGGGCCTAGTATATTTACACTTCATTCTGCAGGTAATACTTTAGGCAATACCTTATCAAATGTGTTGGCACACATTTCTAATATTCTGCGTGTAAATCATCATGTCCAATTTTACAAATTTAAAAGGTACGTTTCCCATTTCACAAGGCGCAGCAGGCTATAGTTTGTCAAAAGCTTCACCATTATGTTACAATTCGGGTCATAATTTTTCTTAATTTCCTTACCATTTTTTCTGTTTCCCATGGAAGTGTCATTATCATTCCCCGGTCAATCTCAAAACAATGCCATACATTTCGTTTTTGTTACAGCAACACCCGCAACTTTGTTCCAAATTAATAGCAAATATCCATAAAGCATTAGTATCATAAAATGCAAGGATTTGTTTATACTGAAGACAATGGCCCTATTGGTATGATTCTGCATCAAGATGTGATATCCCAATGCAATGCTTTACACCCCCGAATGTGCCCTACACGCTTTCATTCTGGGGTGAAGACTAAGGTATCAGTAGCTACCTGGGGCAATGTCTCTTCATGACTATGACAGAAATACTAGAAAGGAAGTTCATTGCACAAATGCATTTCAAGTGTTTGCTTGCTTCACGTCTTCAAACATCCAGTTGGCCTAGAAGGGTCTCATTGTGACCCAAAGTCAAAGAATGGGGAAGTACAGACATTCCCAGGAAATGAGAGGGCGGTGGGAAGAAACTTTTGTTCATCTAATCTACTACTTACATAAGCAGACTTTTTTCTTTATAATTTTGGTAATTTTAGAAATTTATCATAATGTAACTTTTATTAAAAATTTATTGTTTATAACGGATGCCAAAGATAAAGAATCTGTTACGGTAATAACTATTTATTTGCTATGCTAGCAATTCAGAGCATCTGGATGTAGTATAAAATATACTTTTCTTTAAGCTGAGGTGGTTACTCTAGTCCCAAGAGGGCAACAGTGTCACCATTCCTTTTACTAAGTTGAAATCGTCGATTCTGAAGAACATATTACAGGAAAAATGCATTTAGAAAAAAAAAAAAAACAACTAGTGACAAAACTATTCATGGACAGAGAAATCTATGTTAGCCAATTTGTGAAGTTATTAATGTTGCAACTGGTATCATCAATCTGAAAATGAATTCTGTATTTATATTCTAAATGAGATCACAGTGTAAAATTGCCTCCACCCTTCTCTTTTGAAAACTAATTCAAATCATCTGGCTTAGCATTTATCTTTCCACTGAGAAATTCCATTATTATAAATCATATACTGAAATTAAAACTTGGTTCTTAAAATTATCAGCATTGAAAATCTAGAAAATTTGCTATTAGTCCTTTGAAAAAGTCATTTATTAACTATGGAATGATTATATATCATCCATGTAGAAACTAAAGTACATATACTATTTATTTTTTTTATTTTTATTTTTTACATATACTATTTAAAGTATAAGGAAACAAAGATTCATGAGATATACATGTAGGAATGTTGCATTTATATACGTTGTTAGTTCAAATAATATTTTAACAGATTTTAGTTAAAAAATCAAGTAGCAAAGAAGTTTTATAGATGATATTAGCAAGAATTTTAGCAAAATCATGGGGATGAAAATAGAGAATGTGACCTATTTCAGCTGACAAGAGAAGGCTGAAACTTAAGCCTACAGAAAAGAAAGCCAATGGATTTACAATGTAGAAACTACCCAAAGGTTTGGAAAGAAATCTCCAAAAATAAGAGTTAGCATAGCACTAAAACCATAAAGATTAGTTCAAAACTTGATTGATCTGTAGAATATAAGCATTGCTAGGGTAGGGATCCTTGTCTGTTATTTTCATTGATATGTCTCAATTACTTATATACCAGTGTTTGGCATATAATCAGAATTATGAATATGTGAATATGTGTAACCGCACATAGCAGGAGACTGCTGACCCCCTAATAGAAGCTGGGATCTGAAGAGGTTTGCACGCTGAAAATGCTTGTGAGATGCCATTGTAAACACAGGAAATCTACATGTTTATCAATGAGACTAACTCTGTGCCTCAGTAGATCCCATGACACTGGCATGGAGATTCATACCCATCCCTCCCATCATGTGGGAGACTAGTATCCATGTATGGAGACGTCAGTCAGTTGCTTCTTGAGAAATCTGGTTCACTGACATTGATTTGCTTTAAAGCCTAACCTTCAACAAACTCCACCCAAGCACTGAGAGCTTTTACTTAAATTCTTAGTTCCTTTTTCTTCAATTCATTGAAAAAATAAGATAAAAAAAAAGCTTTAAGGAAAATTTTTATGAAATATAGAAACTAAAAAAATAAAAATTATCTTAGAAAAAAACAAAAGCAGCACAGAGATACGGAGGTAGATCTTAAAGCAACAATTATAATCAATATCTCCTAGGAGCTAGAAGACAGTAATGAATTATGAATTTCTAGTACTACAAAGATACCATTCAGATATAAAAATACTTTTGAAAATCTAAAATATGACAGTAGAAATAAAAAGTGTTTTAGCAGGCTAAATTCAAGAAAAAAATCTCAGAAAATATAAGATTAAACATGGCTAAAAACAGACAAATGAATTAAAGGATGGGTTCTGGAAATGAATAATAGATGTTTACTAAAGAGAGACCAGAAGAAGAAAATTATTAAAGAACTAATAAAGTTGTTTAAAAAATAAAAGCATTTTTTTGCATCTCTACACAATGATTTAAAAAAGGCTTATCCACATAAAAGTATATCATCATGAAATTTCAGACAATAGAGATTAAAATGCTAAATTCTTACAGAAAGAAAAATGAAGAGAAATACAAACAGGATTTTAGGTCCTGAATGGGATTAATTTCTCAACTCTAATGTCAGAAGTTAGAGGAAAATCAGAAATGTGTCCTAAGTTCTGAAACACATGATTTTTAACCTAGCATTCTATAGTTAAACTATTACTCAAATATAAGGATAGATGATATAATTTTGGGAAATCATGATTACTTCCTATATTTGAACATATTTAATAGTGATGGATAATTATTCTTTAGTGTCTGCGGATGAATTAGGGACTAGCACATTGAAAACTAAATAAGTAAAAATGAGGTAACACGGAAATGATGAAGCAAAAACAGATATAATTTTACCATCCCGTATAGCTCATATGTACATGCCATAATTAAAATTATATAAGCAACAAGTACTGAAATAACCCAAACAGACTGTAACTACACTGGTAAATTAGAGGTAAATTTTAGAAAAATGAACCAAAAATATTGTCACAGATGACTTAGAAGCAGACATCAAGATGGTTTTTGGGGTGTAAGATGTGAAAGGAAGGAGAAATTAGGACTGGGAAGAATGAAAAATCTAATCCTCACTGACTCACTCAAATCCTTTGGAAAATCTGAAGCACATATGTCAGAATTGTCCCATATATTGTACACGTGGCAACCCATTTGTACTCTTGTCTCAGCCTCTGGCTGTGGCCTCCAGGGGGAGGGTGTATTCTCTAAGGAGGCAGCTTTCTGTAGCTGATTCACATCCTGCCATGATTGACAAGTAGAAGCTGCCTGGTGACAGCACTCCACAGCTGGGTGGCTAATTTTTCCTTAGAGGAAGGTCTGGACACTCTCTACCAAAAATGCTTATACATGTTTAAGGTCTATGAAAATGTGCTCAATTATTACTCTATGAAACACAGAGAATAATTCCCTGCAACTTGGGAATGAATGTAGCTCTGTTGAACAAAAATAAATTTCTTAAAATTCTTCCAAGTAAGTTGAATTAAAAGGACATAAAGACAATAAAAAAGGAGGTCAAAATAAGACTAAGTCAGAAATTTCCAGTCATCAGAAATATATGGATGATCAAATTTATACCATTTTAGCATTAATAAATCAGAAGCAGTGTGGTACAGAATAGAAGCAAAGACTTAAAGAAAGGGAAGATTTTTGATAAACATTACAGAAAAATAAAATTTTGAGAAAATCTAAAAAAGATAAAGGCAAAAAAGTACAAGGAATTTTGGCATTCTGATGGATGGAATACAAAATAAAATAAATAATATTATATTTCATCACATACTTTATTAGAGATGTGATTTGCAAATATTTCCTCCCAATGCGGATTTTCTTCTCACTCTTCGACAGGGTCTTAATTTTGGTGAAATCTAATTTATCTCTTTATTTTTTCTTTTATGAAGTTTGCCTGTCACATCAGTGAAAGAACTCTTCACCTGATTCTAGGTTACAAATATTTTCTCCTATGTTTTCTCTTAAAAGTTTTAGTTTCATATTTTATACTAGTTTTATGATCCATTTTGAGTTCAGTTTTGTTCATGGTGTGAGATGCAGATTGAGTATTTTTCCTTTTTCTTTTTTCCCTATGAATGTCCAGTTGTTGTTCCATTTTCACTTCTTGAAAAGTCTATCTTTTTCCATTGGATTGCTTGTGTACCTTTGTCAAAGATCATTTATCTATAATGTATGCGTCTGGTTGTGGATTCTCTATTCTGCTTCATTGATCTATTTATCCACCTAACAACACCATACTAGCTTAATTACTAGAGCTACATAAATATAAAAATTAGGCAATAGGAAACCTTCAACTTTATTCTTTTTCAAAATTGTTTTGATTATCCTAATTTCCTTTTCTTCCCATATAATTTTAGAAGCTGTTTGCCTATATCTAGGTTCCCACTGGAATTTTGATAGAAATCAATACAGATCAATTAGGGTAGAACTAATGTCTTGCTTGGAAGAGTCAATATTGTTAAGACATCAATTCTCCCTAAATTGATCTTGATTCATGCAGTCTGCATCAAAATCCTGGTGTTTTTGTTTGTTTGCTTACTTAAGCAACTGACAAACTGACTCTAATATCTTTTGGAAAAGCCAAGAAACAGAAAAACCAAAATGCTTTTGAAAAAGAGCAAAGTTGGGGGGGAGGCTATTTGATTTTCAACTTACTATAGTCTTACTATCTTATAAAGCTACAATAATCAAGGCAGTGTAGTATTAGAGACAGGATAGGCATGTGTATTGAGGCACAATACAAACTTCAAAAGTAAGTGCAAATTTATAGGGGCAACTAATTTTTGTCAAATGTACAACAAGAATTCAAGGGAAAATGTATAGTATTTTCAAGAAATTGTGCTGGAAATGTTGGGCTTCTATTTTCAAATAAATGAACCTGGACTCATGACATACACCATTTATAAAAATTACTTGATCTACATTATAAATTTAAATATTAAATCTAAAGCTATAAAACTTCTAGAAGAAACCATAGGAAGACATCTGTGGACTTTGGGTTAGGTATTTGTATCTTAGGTTACAAAATGAAGAATTTAAAAAATAATAATAATTTAAAAGTTATAAAAATTCAAAAACTTCTGTTCTTCTTAAGACACAGTTGAGAAAAAAATAAGCCAAATACTAGGAGATAATAGTTGCTAAATATTTATCTGATAAAGGACTGGTATCTAGAATGTAGAAAGAATTTCCATAGATCAATATAAAAGAAATGGGCAAAAATTTGAATGGCCATCTCACCAAAAGTAGAACTGTTGTAGAAAAATATGACAGTATGTTCTACATTATTAGTCATTAGGGAAACATGAAACAAAATCATAATTAGATATAATTGCATATATTTTAGAAGGGATAAGAAAAAATAAGCAAGTAAAAAGTAATAATACCAACCATTGATGAAAATGCAGAACAAGTGGGACTTTCATATATTGGTGATAGTACACTCATTTTGAAAAGAGTTTGGCGGTTTCTTATAAAATTAAACATACATATAATGCAAAAAAAGATCTCATATCTATATATTTACATAATGAATGAAAACATAAGTCCAAGTAAAAATTTATAAGCAGATGTTTATAGGAGTTTTTCATTTTTACCCTAAACTAAAAATAACCCAAATGCTCATTGGTAAATGGATAAACATATTGATTTATATCCATACAATAGACTAGTTAGTGATAAAAACAAATGAACTTCTGTTACGTGCAAAACCTTGCATATATTTTGAGCATATTATGCTAAAATAAAGAGGCTGTGATTAAAAGGTATAATGTGTTAATTCTATTTACATAGAGGACTATGTTTCAAAGGAGATCTTAGGTTATTAATAGCTCTCTCGATGCTTGATAAAATCCACTTTCAGTTTTGAGGTGTGATCCATCAACAGATAATATTAAGTTAGGGGTCTTAATAAATAAATCTGAATGAGATGAAGAAAGTTTCCTAACCGATATATGACAATTATAATATTCCTCTTCTAAGATTCAGAATGTGCCATGATGACTAGTAATGTGAAAGGAGAAAGCAAGAGAATCTCATAAGAAGGTAATTAATTGGGATCCCTGGGTGGCGCAGCGGTTTGGCGCCTGCCTTTGGCCCAGGGCACGATCCTGGAGACTCGGGATCGAATCCCACCTCAGGCTCCCGGTCCATGGAGCCTGCTTCTCCCTCTGGCTGTGTCTCTGCCTCTCTCTCTCTCTCACTGTGTGCCTATCATAAATAAATAAAATAAATTTTTTTTTAAAAAGAAGGTAATTAATTATCCGAAATTATTGTACATTCTTCATCAGTAGTAATAAATTCATGAGAAACCATGAAGTCAAGTGTGGAGCCTAAAATTAGTTCAAGAGGATCATCAACAAATTTTGCAGCAGCAGCAATTGCCCCTCAACAAAAGGGGATACACCTTGGCAACCAGGTCAGGCTGTAGAAAGTGAAAGGTTTGGGGTGGTTCTCTGAAGCTGAGTTAACCACCAAGGGCCTGTCTAGATCACTCATGAACAAATTGATGAAATGATTTCTTATAGTTAGGATTTCATATTGAAAGAGGCAATAGAAGACACTTCAAGTTACAGAAGGCCTATTCCTACTTGGGCTCCCAAAGTGGAGGTTCTCTTACTAGGACCCAGTCAATTCATAAAGAGGCATGCAGTCTTAGAAATCTTTGTCACTATTGTCTACCACATTCACTTAAAGCCAGAAATCCTCAACTGTCATTTTGTGAGGAATCTAGGATAAGTTTGGGTATTCTTTATTAAGAGAGAATTTTTTTCCTTCAGTGGATAGGCCATGCCCCATAGGGTATGGGATGGCTTGAGTCTTGGCAAGATTGTAATTTATCTTTTGAAACTCTCTGGCCCTTTTATGCTAGACTGAGAACAATTAAATGGAATCTCTTATAGGCTCCCTTGTTCTCTGAACAAGGCAGAAGATCATCCAAATCCAAATGTAATAATATAACTAGATCACAAAGGATATTTAGATCTTTTAAGTCTTGTTGAAGACCTGGAGAAAATAGAAGGGGGCTTCAGTGAACCCATGGGATAGAATTATCCAGGTCCACTGATGTCCTCAAGGTGAAGATGAAAGGTATTTATTCTCTTGGTCTAGAGACACACTGAATAAAGTAGAACAAAGCTCCACTATAGGAAAGCAAGAGGATTCAGGAAGAATTGATGATGGCATGGTATTTGGGTTAGGTATTATGAGAAAGTGAGGGATAACATTTTTATTGATGACCCTAAGGTCTTTGCACAAATCAGTCTCCTTGCTCATTTTTTTCTCCCTTACCAGATGGGAGTCTTACAAGGGCTAATGCAGGATATTAGAAGACCTTTGTTCCTTTGTTATAGGACTATCAACTATAGGTTCTAGCCCTTTGATTCTGCTTCAAGAGGTATTGGGGATGTTTGAGTAATGATTTGATAGTATCTGAACTTTCATAGGTTTTGCTCAAATTATCTTTTTCTTTGTCAGTGGGACTTTTAGCCCATGGAATATCGGGTATATTGTCAATATCCTTGTCTGGGATATGTATCAAATACAATGGGTAGACAAAGGCATATCCTCAGCAGACATACCTGATTATGAACAGTTTCCTATGGAAACTCAACTAATAGTTCCTCTGGCGTGCATTTAGTATTACCACTCCATTTGCAAAATAAGTCTCTCTGTGTTGAATTTGCAGGGGTGGTATCACAAAGCAGGAGGGGACAATTTTCAGCCAAGAGCCCAAGGATTACAGTTAAGGACTAGAAGGTAGGGAAACTCTGTGGGTTGTTTGCAATACCTACCACCTGTCTAATATGTTCATCCTGAGAGAGATTGAACAAGGCTGGTAGTGTTTAGTGCAGAAAGAGTAGTATCTGTGTCTACCAAGAATTGTTGAGGATAACCATCTAGATTTATAGTGAATTCCTTTTAATGTGTAAGAGGAAGACAAGCTATTGAATGAGTTTTCCTTTCAGGGGGCACCCTTGCTGATTTGAATTGAAAGATTTTTCTTTATCTTTCTTATTCTTTTGTAGGAATTGGATATTCAATTTTCTGGTATCTCATACTTGTAATATTCACAAGTGTTCTTGTCAGTAGATGGCTGGTTGCAAAGTGGGCCATGTAACTGTTTGATCAATAGGGCCTCAGTTTATTTTAAGACCTGTCTCATTTTGTTCTAAAGCCCTTTTGAAATGTTCTGCAAGTGTTATAGTCAAAATAAAGAGGCTATTTCCCATTCTAATTTCTGTTTACTGATGAAATGTTCAATTTCAGGATTAATTCCATTGATGAAATGAAAGAGCTGCTATTATATTAGCATTTTCTTTAACTCTCAAATGTTGTCAAGAAAGTATTTTCCAGTTAATCCCCCAAATTTCTTATTATTTCATCTTTTAATCTATTATCAGTTATTTCAATCAAATGTTTTGAATCAGTTAAATCATTTGAATTAAGTCCAATTAATTTTTATTAAATATGTTATGGCTCTTGTGTGTGTGTGTGTGTGTGTGTGTGTGTGTGTGTAAAAACAGGGATCCTAATGGTCCCATTCTGGGGGGTCAGTTTCACCAGATTTTGCCTTCCAGGAATTAGTCTCTGCAGTTCTGACCAACATGTGTACAAATTGATATAGGTCATGAAACCTTGAGTCAGATGCACCCTTCAAAATTTAAATTTTTTCTATGTATATTTCCTGGTCTTGTTTGGATTTAGGAACTTCTTTAACTATAGCTCATGATTCAACTTAAGTCTCTTAGGGAAGATTTAAATTCTATATTTGCTTACTCATGACAAGGATGGATCTTTAGAGGCAACTGTTATTTGGGGGCTTTTGGGAAAAGTTAAAAGGTCTAGAAAGAAAAAGAGGAAGGAGACAATAAAGGTCCAGATGAAGAGATATCAGAAAAATAAAGGGGAGGAGGGAGAGCTAGATATAAACAAATCACTGGAAGACAAGGAAGGTCAGGACTCACTAGGAAAATGAGTTTAGTTTGTTGTTAAGATGACCAAATTGCTTACTAATTTTGGCCAAAGAATCATTTAGTGAAGTAAATTTTCATTCAGAATTTCATTTAATGTCCTTTGAATAATCAAAAAAAAAATACTTTCCTTTGGGCCTAAGAAATATTCTTCCTTTTTTTTTTCTCCTAAGGAGTCTGAAATGAACAATATTGTCCAAATCAAATTTTCTTCAGAATTGCCACTGAAAAATCATTTTTGGGGAATTTATATCATTTAGGAAAAGGGTTTTAAGAATTAGGATTGTGATGAGTGTTTCTAATATAAGAAACAAGGTTTTCATTTGTTTTTTGTTTTGTTTTGTCTTTTTCTGGAAAAGGAAAGGTTTTTTCTTTTCTTTTTTAAAGATTTATTTATTTATTTGTTTGTTTGTTTATTTATTTATTTATTTATTTATGATAGACAGAGAGAGAGAAAGAGAGAGAGGCCGAGACACAGGGAGAGGGAGAAGCAGGCTGCATGCACCGGGAGCCCGACGTGGGACTCGATCCCAGGACTCCAGGATCGTGCCCTGGGCCAAAGAGAGGTGCTAAACTGCTGAGCCACCCAGGGATCCCCCTTCTGGAAAAGGAAAGGTTTTAAACTCAGATGACTCCATGAAAACTGGCAGTAGTTAGTAGAAACATAATGCTTGTGTACTTCTGAGGACTTGAAACACAGGTGGCCATCTCTGTATGCAGACCTGGAAATCTGTGCCTTTTGGCTAGTGGAAAAGCAGAAAGAATGTTCTCTGTGGCTAAACATTGAGCTTTCAGAACCAAAAAGTCTAGATGAAGGAAAACCTTTCTAGTTTATTGGTGACCCAAAGAAAAGCTTGTGCAAGTGGATGCTAGTCTGGTGAGAACTGTAAACTCATTGGTCTATGAAGCCAACTTGACCAATAAGACTTGTATGGTCTATGCATGTTCTCTATTCTATGATTTCCATCTTATAACAAACAACACTTTAGACTGGACAACACAGAACAAACACACAAATACACCAAAAAAAAAAAAAAAAAGAAAGAAAAAGATAAAAAGGGAAGGCCTGATTCCACCAAAAATGCCAAGCAAATGGAAAACAGTAACAAAATCCAGATATCAAACTGAGAATAAAGAATAAATAGCCAAGAAACTCAATGCAAAGAAAGAGTTTAGACTCAGTATTACCTTGCAGTGTCAACATAGACTTGAGCTTCAAGTAGCAAGGTGTAAGACCTCTGTAGTTATCCCACCTGGTTGAAGGGTGTAGTCTGATGCCACAGAGTCTCTCTTGATAGGCCCTCCAGGAAAACTATGGAAATAAATGAGACCTCTCAAATGAGAACAGTAAAGCCTATTTGTTCAGACCTTGCTATACCAAGGGAATCAGCCATCAGGAAATGGAGGGACATCAGGCAGGAAAGCTGGATATTTGTGTGGTAAGAAAAAAAAGGTTTTCAGGTATGCTCTGACTGCAGGTTTTGGCATTCAGAAGATAGGGGTTGGGTGACTAGTAGCTCAAATCCTACGTAATCAGTTCAGGAAACATATTTGACTTTCTCTGATTGGCCCTAAGATAAAAGCAGAGGCAGAACCTGGAGAAGTTGATAGTTATTAATCAAGTACTAGCTCTTCTGGACTGATTGCTACAAAGGTTGTGGTTGGGCTGGTTCACTGCAGATTATTCATGATCTGGCTGTTACTACTTAGTATATTCTATTTCTCATCTGCTTGCCCAGGACTGGAGGTGGGGGAAGATGATTGACTACAAACAGGCAAGAGGGTATTTCCCGTATCTTTGTGATGATGATTGCCACATATATATGCAGTTGTTAAAATCATAGAATAATATTCCTACATGGAATGAATTATGTTTTATGTAAATTGTAGTCAATAAACCTGACTCAGAATAGTGAAATTAGACATATTTGTTCTGTGATTTTCTCTAGTGAAGTTTAACTACACTAGTGTGAGTGTAGAAGTGATGAGTTCCAATCAGTGCAAGTAAAATGGGAGAAGAGACAGTCAAGGAATTAAAAGAATTTGCAAAAGTGAGTAGGATACAACACAAAATCAAGGCTATTGACAGGAAAGTGAATACAGGGAAGTGATTGATAGTATAAAGGTGGTTAAGTCAAGGATCACCAATGAAACTAACTGAATGAATGAAGTGGATGGAAAGTCAATGGCAGTCAGGTGGATTTTTGAAACTATGACTCCATAGATGGTGCAGTTTTCACTAGTGACAAATTCTGAGTTTGGCTTTAGAGTAGTTTAAGAAAAGTAATTGAAAATAAGAAGTCTGAGCTGATCAATCATGGAGAGGGATGAATCATCCATGGGGGCGGTAGGGAGGCGGTGAATTGCACAGTCATTTCAGAGGCACAGAGTCCTTTTGCTAAAGTTTTTAACGAAAGGGAGAATTTTCCTCAAGATTGCAACGGTCAGAAAGAGATTCCCTGTGGAATGAGAGAAGGCAATGGAATCAGATTGCCAAGCTTGAAATTAAAATTATTTTTCACCCTGTTTTTATAAATAAGAGAGGTAGAGCTTAGGAATGGAAGTTACATTGGTTGGGGCACATCTATGGTAGTAGGTACAATGAACTACATACATCATGCATGTATTACATATACTGGCGTGTGCAGGAAACATAATCATTTACTGTCCAATCCTCATATATGAAGAGTGAGACCCAGCAGCCTCCCCTAGAAAATATACCAGGGATAATAGTGTCTTTAGGAGATAGTCAAATTCTAGTTGAGACAAGAAGCTGTGGTCTGGGAAGATTGATGGTGTGTGGGGATTATTGGAATGAGCTATGAGACTTTCCTGAGCTTCACCAGCATCATTCTTGGTGCTGGTTCTATCATTCTTTATGACCTGTGCCTTCTGGCTGTCTAAAATCTGTACTCCTCATCTGTTATCTCCAGCTGTCTTGACTTTTTTTGGTTCATTTTATTTTAATGTGCTCAACTTTTCCCCTTTTGTTCTGCCACCAAAGACGTGAGTATAACCATTTAGTGGGAGAAAGAGGAACTAGAAGGGAGAGAGAGAGGGAGTAGAGGAAAGCACAGAATAGACGTTCTCGATTATCATGTTTTTTCACTGTTTCTTCTACTTGCCTTTTACTCTATGATTTTTCAACCATTTTCTATGATTCAAGTAGAAATATTGGTAAGGCCTTTTACTTTATTTTCTTTTTAAAGATTTATTTTAGAGGGTATAGGCGGAGGGAGAGGGAGAGAGAGAAACTCAAGCAGATTCCTTGCTTAGCAGAGCCCCATGCAGGACTCAATCCTACAACCCTGAGGTCACAACCCAAGCTAAAACAAATGTAGGATGCTTAACTAAGTGAAGCACCCAGGAGCCCTGGTAAGTTCTTTTCTTATGCCACTCAGGCATCTTGGATGTACATGTCATTGGCTATGTAACATATGCCAAAATCTACCAATGACACATCATAAAATATTTAAATATGATGCATAATTATTTATTATCATTCTAAAAACATTGACATGGGCCCTGTATTTTTTTAAATAATAAAATCATGAATTACTCTTAAGAAATGTTTTTTTTCTGTTTCTAAATAGTTTTTAGAGATTTAGCTTTCTCTGTCAAATAACTGAAATGCTTCTGAGCCATTATTTGTGTCTTCTTCCCTTTCCCCCAAGTCACAGAATGTTAATGCAAAAGTAAATTTTGAATAGGTAAAACAAGGATTAGAGAATATGAACAGAAATTATATCTAGCTGCTTAGATGACTAGGGATATGATAGCAACTTGGGGCATAGTCACTCTACATACATGACCTTTGCAATGCTACAGTAAAATTCTCAATATCACAGTAGCTTATTAGTACACTAATAAGCAGAGAGGTGGAAATCTTCTGATATGGATGAATGTGTATATTTTCAATATTCAGGGTATTAGGAGAGCTTTTCCTCTAGTCTCTGGGAACACAGCTTGCCATATCTTAAATTAATTAGAATTCTAGCTTTACTGAGAGCAATGATAATTTTTAGCAAACAAAGATTCCTTTAACTCAACTCAGCTACCCTGACAAACAAAAGAACAGTCAAACTCGCAGTGAAACTCACGTTCTCTGTTACTTTCCATGTGTCTCAGACCATACTCGATTTCCATAAAAATTATTGTTACAATGTTGTACCATAGTTTTATTACTCATTGTTATACCAAAAGGAAGAAAAGAAAGCAAGTAAAAAACCAAGGGAACAAGAAAACA
The DNA here is from genome assembly GCF_018345385.1 of Vulpes lagopus. Taxonomy (NCBI): domain Eukaryota; kingdom Metazoa; phylum Chordata; class Mammalia; order Carnivora; family Canidae; genus Vulpes; species Vulpes lagopus. The sequence continues at coordinate 2,859,294 of NC_054845.1, forward strand.
AGGAAAGAAAACAGATGGAATGTGTAAGCAAAGATATGCTTTTTTAAATACTATGTCCGTTTTGAAGCTTATCTGTGATGGACTGCCAGTGGAACATCATGAAATTGAGTGATTAGTAGTGAATTCAAATAATATAGTGCATATAAAAAGGATTTATCAAAATGTAATTGATCATTGCTGGTCAACACAGCTAAAGCAAAGGTAAAATATCAGCATTATTGATTCCTTTTTTTTTTTTGGTTATTAGGAGGAATAAAAACAAAAACACAAACATGACTCTTATGTAAACAATCTCATGTGCATCCCTGAAAGTAATTTGTTTGGTAGTATCATATTTATCATCCTTTGATACATTCCAAATATGATGACAAACCAGCCAACTGAAGTGTACTGTATTATTCAAACAAAATAATGATTGAAAATACAAGATGATAAAAAGAGCATTTGGAGTTATAATTTTCCTCCATGGCAATAGGGTATTCTGACAATAAAGTGCAGAAAAGTAATCTGGGGTTATAAAGGTTTTCTTTTTTTTTTTTTTAAAGAATTGTTTAAAAAAATCATCCCAGTATAATTAACATACAGTGTTATATTAATTTCAGGTGTGCATATAATGATTCAACATACTCAGTGCTCATCACAATAAGTGCACTCTGACTCCTATTCACCTATCTCTCTGCCCTGCACCCCCCATCATTTTATTCTTCATATTTGAGTCTGCTTTTTTTGTTTGTATTTTTTTTCTTTGTTCATTTATCTTGTTTTTGAAATTCCATGTATGAGTGAAATCATATAGTATCTGTGTTTCTCTGACTGATTTATTTCATTTAGCATTATACCCCCTGGATCTATCCTTGTTATGGCAAGATTTCATTCTTCTTTATGACTGAGTAATATTCTATTATATATGTTATATATACGTTATATATATTATATAACATATGCGACATCTTTTTTATCCATACATCTTTTGATGGACACTTGGGCTGCTCCCATAATTTGATTATTGTAAATAATGCTGCAACAACCATAGGGGTGACTATATCTTTTTGAATTAGTGTTTTAGTATTCTTTGGACAAATACCGAGTAGTGGAATTACTGGATCATATAAGAATTCTATTTTTACCTTTTTGAGGTAACGCCATATTGTTTTCCACAGTGGCTGCATCAGTTTGCATTCCCACCAACAGTGCAAGAGAGATAATTTTTCTCTACATTCTCCCCTACACTTGTTTCTTGTGTTTTTGATTTTGGCCATTTTGACCAGTGTGAGGTAATATCTCATTGTGACTTTGATTTGCATTTCCCTAATGGTAAGTGATGTCACATATCTTTTTTGTATCCATTGGCCATCTGCATGTCTTCTTCGAAAAAGAATGAATGTAAATGTCTTCTGTCCAGTTTTAATTGGATTATTTGGGTTTTTTTGGTGTTGAGTTGCCTAAGTTCTTTTTATATTTTGGATACTAGCCATTTATCAGATATACCATATACAAATATCTTCTCCCTTTTAGTAGGTTGTCTTTTACTTTTTTTGACTGTTTTTCTTGCTGAGCAGAAGCTTTTTATTTTGATATAGTCCCAATAGTTTATTTTTGCTTTTTTCCCCCTTGCCTTCGTAGGCATCTAGAAAAATGTTGCAGCGGCTGATGTCAGAGAAATTACTGCCTTTGCTCTCTTCTAGGATTTTTATTGTTTCATGTCTCACATTTAGATATTTAATCTATTTTGAGTTCATTTTTGAGTGTGGTATAAGAAAATGATCCAGTTTCATTCTTTTGTATGTAGCTGTCCAGTTTTTCCAACACCATATGGAAGAGATATCTATCATAACAATTTGAAAATTTAAGGTAGTTATTAACTAAATATTTAAGTTCTCAGAAGAAAATAATAACTTTGTTTTCTAGTATTGCTATTTTTCAAGTGACCGAAAGCTGTAGTGAAATGTTAGCAACCAATGAGTATCTAATCTGGGAAGCAAAACCTATAAAATAATAATTTTAAAAGTGATGCTCATACAATAAACATACCACATCCATAAAAATCACAAAATTATACATAATGCAAAGTGAATGCTCTGTCAGTACTGTAACAGATGCTCAGTGTTAGTCTCCCCCAAATATTTTACCCTTTTAATTGAACTAGTTTAGATATATATAATTTCTAAATTAATTTGGGTTTGCTCTGCTTGGATTATTTTCTCATTTTGATGCTATCATTTCTCTACAAAAATGTAATGAAATATACTTTCCATAATTTTCCTTAGATTACCCACCCAGGGCTCACAACATTGAGTGGAAACTAAGGTTAACAAATGCCTTAAAAAGAACCAACAATGAACAATATTATTCTATTCATAGTTGTCTGGCAATATCCAATCACTCCTGTCTTCTCCATCCCTGAACTACCAGCCCCAGGATTCTCCATGCCCCACCAAAGAATAGCACTGCTTTCAACTCTGCTTTTTCACTCTCTTCTCTCTTATTTCAGTCTAGGGTGCTATTTCCCCTCATTGGCCATTTTCCCACAATTGCAAATCTCATTTTAAACTCACTCCTTATGTTATATGGACTCACAATGAATTACAAAAATTTAGAATGATTTTTCGCCTCCTTGTCTTGATTCCCAAAAACTTGTCTAAAAGAAGCAATACATTTTTCCTTAAATCTCACATACTCCTAGATGATGGTTGGCCATAATTGGCCTCTTCTTGGCTCTACTTTGCTACTTATCTTTTCAATTTCTCCTCTATTAAAACTGTTAAATATAGTTGTGGCATTCTATTTCCATTCTTGTTTTCTGTATCTATTAACCCTTATTCACTTCTTACTTTACTACCAGTTTTCTACCTCCAAGAAATAATTTGAATAGCATGTCCACTTTACCAGTCATATCGAGCATTTATTTAATCTTAGATTATTTAGCTAAAAGATCTTTCACCTTCTCTATTCTAGAATAAGTATTCTAGAAACAGCAGCCCACAAACCAAATCCAGCCTCCTTCCTGTTTTTGTAAGTTAAGTTTTAATGGAATCTAGTCATGTCCACTTGGTTGCATATTGCTCAATGGCTTTCTCTGAGAGCAAAGTGAGAGCTTCAATAGAGACCACAAAGTCAAACATATTTACTATCCACCCCTTATAGAATTCTGTAAATCCCTGTTTTAAAGTTCCTCCAAATTCAATGAGCAAACTGGCTTTAGAGCCATCTTTCTAGATGAGACCTACTGATGGCCCTAATCCAGCAATATCTTATTTGGGCCATTTCAATAGCCTCCTGAGTGGCATTCTTTTATCTCTCTTTATTTTTTTAAGATTTTTGTTTATTTATTTAAGAGAGTGAGACAGAGAGAGCGACTGGGCTAGCACAAGCAGGGGGAGTGGGAAGCAGAGAGAGAGGGAGAGGAAGGTTCCCTACTGAGCAAGAAGCCTGATTTGGGGCTCGATCCCCAGGACCTTGGCATCATGACCTGAGCTGCAGGCAGACACCTGACCAACTGAGCCAGCTAGGCACCCTTCTTTTGTCTCTCTTAAAATCCATTTTTCTGTATTGTATCAATGGGACCCTTACACATTTTTTCCCCCAAAAGCCAGTTAGGGTTATCTAGCCTCCCCTTTTAAAAAAAATATGTTTTTCCATTAAATACAGAATAGTTTAAACCTTAACCATGACTTACAAGGTCATTTTCAACATATATCATCCTATATTGCCAGATATATATGCTGTAGAGTCTTTCTTCTATCAATTGCCTGCAACACTCTGGGGTTCCTATTTACTATTCTCTCAATAAGCCATGGAAACTCACGCCTCTGAGCCTTTGTTTATGTTATTCTCTTTGTCTGAAATATAATTCCTATGATATATCTACCTGTTCAATTCAAAATAACTTTTACTTTTTTTTTCCAACTTTGTTGTCTTTGCTTTGGAATCTAGCTCTCCTAAAGTGATGGGAGGTTTCTGAGACTAGTAGCAAAAAATTATTTTTTAACTTTAAATCCCCAAATCAGTGCCTGAAAGTTAATGCTCCCTCAGTTAATGTTTGCTGAAGTGAACGTATTTGAAATGCAAATTTTAATGCAAATTTTAATGCTGTTATATACCCATTTATATAATTTAAATAAAACTCATTGGTAATGAAAGTTTTGATTGCATTTTCCCTCAGTTGTTCCAGGACAGAATAATAGGGACTGTAATTTCTGAGCTGTTTTTCTTTTATCAACTGGCCAATAAAAAGACTAATTCTTTCTTGCTGTTTCCAAATCCATGTCTTCAATTGAATTCCAAAAACAAAAATCCCAATTTTCATTCTGAGGATCCCAATTTCATTGTACTTAGTAAATGCTTGTGTTGGTCTTTGCCAGAGCGAGAATTTCACATGTAGGCAAAAAGGAGACAACTGTAAAACACTGGAAAGGAATAGTAGAAAACAGATGTGACATTCTGGTTGTTTCACAGAAAAGTTTTAGATAAATTTTATGACTAAAAGATCATAGTGTCCTTGGTAATATTGCTTTCAAATGCAGAGTTGTCATCAGATCAAAGTTGACTACAAATGCATTCAAGGAACAGAGGGATTTAATTATATTCAAGAATGATATACTGTTAGGATTTGTAATTATACATAGATTATAAATCATGTACAGGCAAAAAGAAAAAATGCAATAACAATAAATATCAATTTATTAATACAGAATTTTTATATTTCTCCTTTTCTATTTGTCTTGTAATGTTGAGACATTTCCTTAAATCTATCATTTCTTGCCTTTTCCCAGTAATTGTAAATGACACTAGAATTAAAAAGATGGCCTAAAATTATGGAAAAGAGGAAAACTAATTGGCAATGATGAGCACTGAAACTTTAACCAAATATCTTATTTGTATCATACCTTGGGTATTCATCATCTGTAACAAATATTTTTCCATGTGATTCAGAATATTCCTCTGTGATAAGAATTTCTCTAAAATCTGAGGTGCCTTGGGATGACAACTGGGTGGCTCAGTGGTTGAGTGTCTGCCTTCCACTCAGGGAATGATCCTGAGGTCCTGGGATCCAGTCCTGCATCAGGCTCCCCACAGGGAGCTTGCTTCTCCCTCTGCCTGTGTCTCTGTCTCTCTCCTTCTCTGTGTATTATACATGAGAGGATATATAAATAAATAAAATCTTAAAAACCAAAAAAACAGAAACCTCAGGTGCCTGAGTGGCTCATTCAGTTAGGTGTTCTAATAACGATTTCAGTTTAGGTCTCAATCTTAGGGCCATGAGTTCAAGCCCCATGCTGAGCTTCATGTTAGGTGTGGAGCCTACTTGAAAGGGAAAGAAAAGAAGAAAGAAAGAAAGAAGAAAGAGAAAGAAAGAAGAAAGAAAGAAAGAAAGAAAAAGAAAGAAAGAAAGAAAGAAAGAAGAAAGAAAGAAAGAAAGAAAGAAAGAAAGAAAGAAAGAAAGAAAGAAAGAGAAAATAATTTATTTAAAATCAAGGCTAAAAGCACATAGCCATTTGATGTCAGTTAGAACTGCTAATTTATTTTTATTTTCTTCTTTCAACTTCTATAAGTCAGTAGGATTGAATAACAACACAAGCAATAATAAATATTGTACCAAGAAAAATATCATAATATTTTGTTTGAAAAATTTTCAAGGATTTCTGTAATAATTAAAGCCTCACATACAATATAGCAAAAACCCAAAAATGTATCTCCATTAAGTTCAACTGATTATATTAATTACAAAACTTAGCTGCTTAAAAAAAACCCAAATTATCCCATGGAAACAAAATTTTTCTCAATTATCAGTAAATTATTTTTCTATTTTTGTTTTGTTTTGTTTTATTGCATTTGATTTCTTCAACCTGAATCTAAAATAAGGAAAGGAAACTTTTGGTCTGTTTGCAAATGCCAGTTGACAAACCACTAAGTATCAATCTTCTAAATATGATATTAAATGAATCACGATTACTGAAACTGAGTTTTGCTTGTTATGTCTAAATGTCAGGGAAAAAGTTTTTTGCCAGCTCATTTGTCCAATGTCCCTTGGCTGTGATTATTTAACCTCTGAATGCACTAGATTGTAATACTTTGGAAAACTTAATAATACTTAGAATGAGAGATGTATTTGCCATTGTAAGCCCCCAAATTAAAAACCCAGTTGTAGATTAAATGTTCAGCTTACAGCTGTAGATATCATGATTGAAAATGTGAATACATTAATCTTTTAGAAACAATGTTATAAGTAATTGTTCACCAAGCTTTCCAAAAATTCGTATTTAACCCCTATGAAAAATGGGAAAATATGCTACAATACTTGTATGTATTTAAGACAAATTGAATTATAAATGTTAACTGAATCTGATTCTCTGCCTGAGGGAAAGCAGACTTCATGATAAGAGAATGGAGAGTTAGCTGGATACTTTCTGGAGCTTGGGAATATGCATGTTTTTAAGAGCTCAAGAGGTTTATGTCACCTGTTTTTAGTGTGTGTAGCTTAAATTCCAAACATAAGTTCTTTTTTTTCCCTAAAGATATTTCATGTTTTACTTGTAAAACAATTAGCCATGACTTGATAAAATTAAATAAAACAAAAATAAATCAAGGGACTATCGGAAAGATAGGGTCAATTCAAAGAACAGAGGGATAGAAAAAGACATTACACAGAAGGAAGTGGTTAAATTTATACAGCAAATGGGCAAGAATTAGAAGAAAGGAAAAGGAGAAAGCCATTAACAATATCCTCAGACACATTTGTAAAGTTGCCAAGGGTGATGTTAACCAAACTTAATGGGTGAAACTCTGGACTCTGGTGTTACCATATTGTGTATCTTCCTTATGGATAATGTCTCTATGACTCAACACTGAGAGGTAGAAACAATGGATTAGTTATATCTGTGATCATCCCTAGTGCTGTGTGTAAAGGAGATACACAATACATGCAACTGCTCATATAATAACAGTCAAAATGCTTCCTACTTTTTCTTTCAAAAAGAACATATATTTTTAATTTATTGTGTTGTCCTCATTAAAAAAAAAAAAAAAAAGATGCCTGCTCCTTGCAGGACATTAATCATGGCAATTGGATAAAATAAAAATATCAAAAATGTCTATTGTCCTTAAGAATGCATAGGGATTCTTAGATAAAATAGAGATATGATTCATTGTTCTTGGCAGACTGCAACAGTGCCACCCTATGTTAATCTGCACTGCAATGTTACTTTGCAGCTCTTCCCATCAAGAGGTGGAATCTATTTTCCTAAACTGGGAAGTGTGGCTGGGCTTTGGAAAGGACCTGCTGACCTGCTCAGTTGCCATGTAAGCAAAGCCAGATGAGCTTGCTGTAGATTGAGAGACTCTGGAGAACAGAGTCCGCTCATTTGTCTCAGCCCATGCCCCAGGGATGTGAGACAACCCAGTCAAGGTCAGCAAACGTTGTTTTTTCCTGATTCAAATCACAGCATATTCATGAACAAGGAAAATTGAAACCCACTGGGTTTGTACCACAAAAGAGCTACCAGTTGACCAACTTGGTATTTTAAGCCACTAAATTTTTGAAGTGATTCTTAATGCAGTGTATGGGAATTGATAAAGTGGTAGAGAGAGTGTTTAGGACTTACCATCTTCCTTTTCTCTGAAAAGGTGTTTTTGTTTTTGTTTTTGTTGTTTTTTTGTTTTGGTTCTTTTGTTTGTTTGTTTTTGCTTAAGTGGCCATAAAATTAAGGCTTTTGCAGTCAAAAATTAGGTCAGAAAGCAGGTTTTTTTTTCTCCACACCCTCACCAATATTTGGTGTTTGTTTCTTGGTAATAGCCATTCTAACAGGTATGAGGTAATATCTCTTTGGTTTTTATTTACATTTATTTCCCTGATTAGTGCTGTTAAGCATCTCTTCATTGCAATCTGTATCTCTTCTTTGGAAAAATGTCTATTGAGATTCTCAATTGGGTTGCTGAATGTTTTGCTATTGAGTAATATGAGTTCTTTATATGTTTTGACTTATTAACCTCTTATCAGATATATGATTTGCAAATGTTTTCTCCCATTCACTAGGCTTCCTTTTTATTTTGTTGATAGTTTTCTTTGCTGTGCAGAAGCTTTTCACTTAAGATTTCTGTTTTAATGACAGAATGAATTTGCCATCATAAGAGTTTAACTTTAGTATTGTTTTAATATGAATGCAGTTGATTATACAACTAAACTAAGAATGCTATTGAATTAAATGTACATATTTGTCCTAGTTTTTCCCCTTAGTTCAAATGGTACATTTCCACACACAAATGTGAAACGGCTTAATAGGTGAATTCAAAGACAGTGACACTTTTAATCTACCATAACTTTGAAAAATAAATCAATGGCTTCTGGTAGTGGAATGTTTCTGATGTAGTGGCTGCTTTGGCTATCAAGTTCTAATTTATGTATTTATTCTTCCCCTGGAGCTTCTGGTCCACTCCCTTGTAACAAGCAGAATTATATCTATGAAAGATCCATCATATAATTTGTACTACTTATCCAGCAGCTTCAACTATATGATTACTGCATTACAAATAAGCAGTTCTAAATTCTCAAGTATTCAAACCAAGTATTTGTTTCAGACACCATCATAGATGATTATCATATCCTTGAAAAGAGGCATCAAGTTTATCATAAAAAATCATTAGACTTGGACTTTGAGTTTCTTATGTTCTACAAATATGCCACGTAACTTCTGCTTCCCTACACTCTTTCTCATATTATTCTTTGTATAATACTTTCTATTGCATATTCTTTCTTTGAAATTCTATCCTTGAAAATGCAGAGAAATCTCTTATGCCAGGAACTTCTGAGTCAAAATTAAAAAGGAAAGCACTTTGTGTACCAAAATATTTTATTATTTAAGATTGTAAGAATTAAAACTTAAATTTTACTTCTGATTAGTACTTATGTCTTAATCATCTTTGTAAGCTTACAAGAAATATGTCGGAAAATCTAATGATGAACTTTTTCAACTGAGAAGCTTAGGGCTTCAGCTTCTACAGCCAATTAACGCAAGGTTTAGAAAATTTGTTTCTCCGAAGCCAATAAGCTGGTGAGGTCAGAATAGAAACCACTTTTTCTGACTTCTGATTCTGGACTCTACCAAACTGTCTTACACAGCAATTTCTGCATAGAGAATGTTCAGTAAGTGTGTGTTTAACTATTTTTAAGTTTTTGAGTAAGTCAAGACAATTCATAATTAGTCTTCATAAAATAATTTAGAATGCAGTTTTGTCTTCTATTGACTCACGCATGTCCAAGATTCACATTTACATTAAAACCATGTTCATTTGGGGGCACATTAGATTTGTTTATTAGTTTATTTAATTTTTTACTCCTGTAACGACTGACAGTAGATAACCCCAAAAGCCACAGATGTATTGCATATTATTAAAACAAGGAAAAAGAACAAAAATTAGGTAATGAATCAGAAAACAGGCTAAGACTAACTACTGGTCTGACTATAAATCAAAGCTTTGGGCCTTCTAGTAATTGAGGAATATAAGGGAGTATGATGTGCTATGTCACCTCATTATTAATTTATGGAAGTGGATTAGGAAAATACAATGCAATGTTTTCTAATAAAGACTTCAAGAGGTTTTATTTGATGAATCTTTATATACGAGACATTAGACAGTTTATTGGAAAGTAATGTCAATAAAAAATTTAGAAAAGATAAGAACCATTTATATTGTTATTTTGAAAGTATCCTTTTAATAAAAGGCCAAGGTATAATATTATACATATTATTTTGTGAAGACAGTTCTAAGCTTAATACATAAAATCCACGTAGCTTTCAGGTGATTTTTTTTTTTTTCTAGTTTAAGGTTAAGAGGTTAAGAGTAGGTGTTGGAAAGTATAGGGGGAGCTAACAACATGTTTTTCTTTAATTGTCAATTGTATTATTATTTTCTTGAATAGATACTAGAAGATAAATAACTCCAAATGAAGCTATTATGATTTGGTACTGGAATACAAGTAAAATTGTGTATTATTTATGGCAATATCTAAATATCTAGAATGTAGTTGGCAAGCTTGATACTTTGTTTTAGAATTCAGAGAATCTGACATAAATATGTGGCCCATGTACCTCTCCACCGGGGAAAGCTGTAAGGATTTCGATATGCAGGACCAAGTTTTTCTCAAGTAACATCATTTAATCTGCTCAAATGCTTACATAGGTACTTTGCCCAGATTCTTCACCACCAAGCTTGAAAGATGTAAGTTTGAGTTTGGGGGACTTTAAAAATATCAGAATTGTATTAATCTGGGTCTTAAGGGAAAGATTCAAGGTTGACTAGCTACCTGTTCACTTGATAACCTGTTCGTCCAGGTGTGAGGGGAAAAAGAAGGTAGGACTTGCCTCTATTCTATTCACCATAAATCCCTGTAGAGTTTCTGATTTTTTCATTTAAAAGAAACCAAAAACCTTTTATCCTATTTGAGAGCATGTAAAGGTTTTCTCTGTTGAGATTCTATCTGTAGCATCCAGCTATTATGTGATATTGTGAAAAAAATCTGGAGGTATCATCAGAAGCACTTTTCTTCATGTAGTTTTTGCCAATTGACCCAAAGGCTAATGACAGATCAATAAATACTATGAAATATCATAAGTTGTTCCTAGCTTCTTAATAAGTGCAACGTAGCCTACAACCATAATGAGCCTACAACCTCACAAGGTTTTAGATAAGGAGGTCAATAATGGTAGTTACAGAAAAGGAAAAAAAAATAATACAGATAATGACAATAATACCAAGTTATGAGGAATTCTGTAAGAATAAAGCCCCAGGTGTCAAAGGAAAAGATTTTAATAGTTGGGAAAAAAATTTATGGGGCCCTTGGGTGGCTCAGTCACTTAAGCAGATGATTCTTATTTTCAGCTCAGGTCATGATCTCAGGGTTCCCAGATGGAGCCCCATGTAGGGCTCCACACTCAGTGGGGGTCTGCTTGAGAGTCTCCCCCTTTCCCTTTGCCCCTCCCCTCACTCTCACATATTCAATATCTCTCTCTCTCTGTAAAAAAAAATATTTAGAAAAAAGTTATTTAAAAAAAAGTTATTTACACTGAACTTCCAACACCTTGAGTCATGAGTTAAATGAGTGATGTCAGGGGTATTGTGGCCTTCCAATGACAGATCTACTGGTCCATAACCACAGGAGCAAAACTTGAGGTGAAATGGTTATGCAATCATTGGTAGAAAATTGCACCTTTATAATTCTCTTTAAATTTATGTCACAGCTTTTCCTCCAAATATCACTTCCGTAACAAAAGACAAATATAATCACTGCTAACAAGCATTTTTGAAAATGGGATGATGCTCATAACTGACATAAAATGCTTACCTATTCAATAGCATCTCAGGTGTTTTATTCATTTTTGTTGTTGTCAATGCTGTTTAATTTTGTTTTAATTTTTTTTTTCTGTTTTGCTTCCTTCCCCCACCCCAAATACTCAGATGGCCATGGCCCAGTGATGTCAATGAGATAATTAGGAAATTTCAAGCTGTCTCATCTATGACTATACACCCATTACTCATATAGCTATCCTGCTGTCATGCTATCATGGGCCCTCTAACTATAACTCAATTTCTGAGGTTCCCTGGTTGGTGACAAAACAAGAATAAAAATAAAAACAAACAAAAGAAATAGGCTCCTCAAGGTAAATGTGAACCGCTATGACAGACAAAACCTAGAATACATTCTGAACATTTTATACTGCGTAACGGTCTTTTCCTGCAGAATTTCTAAACAGCATCGGGTCCTGACCCCCTGTAGCCTGCTAAAGGAGAGGAGTGTCTGAAATGATTTAAGGGTATCCAGCGTTGGTATATCCTGTATTGTGCTGACTTATTCCTTCACTCGGCTTCATTCCCTTGTTCCATCCACATGCATCTGAACACATGCAACCTTGCCGCATGGTGCTGGTAGGTAATGTTAGAATAAACATGAATAAAACATACCCTCTTGGCAAGATATTTCTATCCTCTGGTAGAGATAGCACAAACATTTAAAACTATTTGGCTAATTCCAGTTAAATATAGTACTGCAATCTCATTAGCATCATTTAGGACCCATTATAAATGTCAATTTTATGTCCATTAAGAGACATAATTGAGGTGTCATTATGACATCTCTATAGGAGGATTTCATAGTTCTGTCAGGATACAAGAGCTATGGCAATGATTCTCCTCTGCTTTGATGGAGCTTGAGTTTTAGTTACGCATACCCCTACCTTTGTGCAAATGTCTTCATTTGAATATTAACTTGGCATAGGGCAAACTCTGAGTAATAATTCACAGTGGAAGTCCAAGTCCAACCATATTTGAGTTTTACATATTATAGAGAAGACGGTCCACTTCTTTTTGAGGAAATTATAGTTTGTTGTTTTTTCCAATAGAATAAAGTTTTCTAGAATATTAATCCCAGGAGCAAAAGGATAATGTCATCAACTTGTCCTCAGTCCCCTCTTTCAAGCACAATTTTTCTTGTTTCATGAAAAGAGGTAATGTTATGTTCCCTGTTAATATTTCTAAGGATTTGTGATTTGTCTATTGCTGACTGTCTTCTAGAAAAAAACTCAGAATCCTTTGTATATCAGCAAAAATTCTCAGGTAAGCACTTACAAGAGAGATACATAACATCTCGAAAGTATTTTTTGTTCTCTTGTTTTTAAAAAATATTTTATTTATTCATGAGAGACAGAGAGAGAGAGAGGGGGGCGGGGGCAGAGACACAGGCAGAGGGAGAAGCAGCTCCATGCAGGGAGCCCGACATGGGACTCAATCCTGGGACCCCGGGGTCAGGCTCTGGGCTGAGGACAGGTGCTAAACCACTGAGCCACCCAGGGATCCCTTATTTTTTGTTCTCTACACAAAGGACTTCATGTTGCTCCTTTAATTGAATCAAAACATCTTATAGCCAAAAGAGTTGGATAGCTTTCAGATAGTGTGCTATGCAAATTTGTCAGAATAAATTCTCAGAACTCTCTTGGTAAACGATATAATCATTCTCAGACCACTTTTTTTGTGTGTAGTTTAGAAGTCAAGACTGTTTACCATAAGGTTTGTTTTATGGTGATACAGATAGTAAATTTTTAACAACATTTGAAAGGTTGGATATTTAATGTAAAAGGATATTTTACATAAAAATCAGATTTCAAAATTCCCTTGGCAAACCAGATAATCTGACTGTAATGGGCACATAGTTTTGTAATATAACAATTGCCCTTGTTTAGTAAAAGGGTTATTTTTTTCCAGTTTGTTTCCACATATCCCTATTGTGTGGATTCTGAGTGAATTACCACATACCATTTTATATCTGGCTGGATTCATTCTTAAATCCTTTCTCTGATCTTTTTGGCGTTTGCAGTATGGCCATTACCTAGGAAAGTTACAGAAAGTCACCAGGATTTTATTTTATTTTTATTTTTTCAGTATTTTAGATAATAGAATGTCCTTATATCTGAATTTTCACCTATTCCAGTGTTCTTTACATTTTAGACAAAACATTGATCCTCCTTCTTGAAATTTTCTAGATTTACTTATATTCTTTCCCTTTTACCTAAACTTATATTTTTATTACACAGACAAGATTCCAACATAATTTTATGGAAGATTCTTCCCAATGCCCTATGATTTCACATACAGCTTTTAAACAATACCAGAAACTTAATGCCACTAAGAATCTCCTTTCAGTGCCAGGAGTTCCATATTTCAAATGTATTATTCTGATTTCATTCTTATTTTCTCTATGTATGATGAATAAAACCTCTTTGTGAAAAAGTGAGATTTAGTTACTGTTTTGCCAAAGGGTTTTGATGATGAAAAAGATTACATAGGTTGCCTTTTAATGTAAAAGTCAGTACAAGAACAAAATCTGCTACATAAAGGTTTCACTCTTTTTTGCCTTCAGGATTTTGTTGCACAGCATATAAATATGTTGATACATTATCTGATAAAATTGCTGGTTGCAATCATACAAATTAATAGAATAGACTTATTATTTTTATCAAGTAGTAGAAGCAAGTACCCTCCTGGGAAATAGGACTTATCTCTTAATTGAAGCAATTAAAATTATGCTACTGAACCACACAACCTTAGCCTTGTGAGGTTGTTTAAAATCGCTTCTGGTCATATGAAATACATTTTTAATGAGATGCATAGAGAGATGGAAGTACTTAAGGATATAAAGACTCGATGGTAAACATCATTTTGAATTCCTGTTCAAGTATATATCACATCGAAAGTAATCCTGTTATTCACTTCTCATAAGAAAAGTTTACCTCCACTATTGTCTAGGGCTTTCTCAAGTAGGAGTTTATGGTTTTCCAAGGAAGGAGCTCATTGTGTTTCATGGTTTACTGTTGCTATGAATTTCCGCTCTAATTACGTTTGATGAATTTTAATTTATGAGTCATATGTACAAGTTGTCTTTATGCACTTAGAATTGTGTCTTTCTACACTTTTAGGAGTGTCACTATTGACAAACTTTAAGAAAAAAAAATTGTGACTTGTCCAACATCTAAAGATAGTAGAGTCCTTCCAATTATCCTATCAGTATTCTAGACCATACAAATGTTTTGATTAAGAAATATATGTTGTTTAAAATATTCTGAGAATGAGTAATGGGTACACTGGATTGTATTTTTCATAGATACTAGAATCATACATGCACTTGAAAAAGTGACACTTTTATAGGAATTTTACACAAGCTGGGGGTAATAAATACATATGGAAAATATTTTAAATAATTATGCCAATAGCTATATTTGTTATCTATTTTATATATATATTTTTTGTGTATATATATATGTATACTAACATACTTTAAGAAAATCCTGCTGCATATTTATTATCAATGTCAATGATATTTGCTATTAAATGGAACTGTTACAGCCTAATATAATAATTATTTCAATATTTATTTAACTTTAGATTTTTCTTGTGTTCACTTAAATAAGTCTTTAAAAACATGAGAAAGGCATCCCCTGTGGTTACTTCTGTAAGAAGAATTACATTTATTTTTATTTAAGAGCCATATTATTTTGTGAGGCCTCGCTAATCTCCAAGCCTGGTTTTCTCCAGACTTTCTGCTTCTGGGCTATACTCCTTGCTCCCACAACCTCACTTGTTGCCGGTCTATGATTTAAATATTTGGCAGAAACTTCCAAGACAGACAACCACTCTTTATTTCTTCCCTTGAAGATTTTGATGTTATACTTGTGATCGGTTCCAATTAACTAGGCCTATAAGAATAGTACCATAATTGTGAAAGTCAGAGTTACATTTAAATGATAAAGAGCATCCCTGCATTTTAGGCTTTTTTTTTTTTTTTTTTTTTTGTGATGAAAATAGAAAGGAGTGCTTTGAATAGGTAATCCTATTGGGATACCATGAATTTAGAACATTTTCAGGGCCACTCTTTCAACTGATCTTTGCATGCAGAATACTTTTGGTGTAAGCAAAGAATTCCTTAATTTGTATAAATTGGTGTGTACCAATTAAGGAATTCTCTTAGCTTCTTGTAAATTTGGAAAATATCCTATGTTCAAAGAGAAGTCTCAGAAAGATTTCCACTGAAACCCTAACAAAGGGTATCTCTTAAATGGGCAGGGATGAATAAAAGGAGGCAGAAAAGAGAAAGCTAGGAGCAAAGAGAGTTTAATAGTTTATGACTTCTTACACTTAGCCCTTTGCAATGTGACTTTGTCGCTCTTCTACCAGGAACTGGGGTCTAACCCCCCTCTGGAATCTAAGCTTGATCACAAGACTTTGGCTAATGAGGCATTTGTGAATGTGACACTTGCCGAGACCTGGGAAATGCTTGCTTCTCTGTGCAGGCCTTTTCTTGTTGCGTCTTGAACACAGCCTCCGGTGCACACCCTTTTTTGTTGCTTTTGGAATACAATTGTGATGTGAACAAATTGACAGTAGCCAGTTAGATGCTGGATATATGTTTTCCAGTTGCTCCAAAGCCTAAGTCCACTACCAGCGTATCTACCAGCAGACTGGAGCCGGAGGAGTGAGCAGGGGCAAGAGCAGCAAACAAATGTCCAGCAGAACCCAGATCAAAGTTCCCACCCTCTGCACCACGACCTGATAAATGTTTCCTGTTTGAAGCCACCAGTTCGGGGGTGGTTTGCTATGCAGCAAAAGCTAAGTGATATAGCTGAAATCTTTCTTTTCTCTGTATTGAATCAAATTTAGTAAGAATCAGAGGACCAGTGAAATTACCTGAAAGTCATCCAGATTTCTTACTTCCCTTCAGGAATTCCTTCACTCCTAACCATGCCTGAACAATTTGAACCCTATTTCTCGGCAGTATTACTTAAAGAATCCTAGGAAAAATCACCATATGCATTGAGGAAAAATTTCCAGTTGATTAAAAAAGTAGTATGTAGAGGATTTTAAAAATTGCATCCCACTCCAAGAGCAGAGAGAGACTAGGAAAAATAATCCGAGCAAAAAGTCTGTAATACCACTAACCTAAAAAATAGGCAGAAGGCAATAGAAAATGCAGTGGAAATGTTGAGACTTAGGGCAGGGATAACATCATCATTTTGGAAATGCAGATAGATAATACATGGAGGTACCTGGTAAGTAAGAATAACAAAAGAGAATAACTAAGCACAGTGCACAGCACATTCGACTTTTAAAAACAATGAAAAGAAAGCCAACCCAACAGATGGAAAAATTGTCCTGGATTTCTTATATAAATTTTTTTTCTACTTGATTTTGATGTTGATTTCAAATGTGGATACAGGAACAGGTAAAGTGGAGGAAGTCGTGAAAACATTCTCAGATATGGCTGAGGAATTGAGTTACTAATTTATGAAGAAGGCTTAAAGGATAGAAATGCAGTGATCTTGGTTAAAGGTAAGTGGATGGAGGTAAGATGGCTGTCTCCAAACTCACGAAAGGCACAGGAATGCTTTTTAAAAAGGTTTTCATATTTATTTCAGCACTCAGAACTCTTTGAAAACATCAATCCATTATATATTAAAAATTAAACGATTTTTCTCTATATACAGGAAAGTGTATTACATAGAAAAGAAAATGTAATGAAATATAGTTATTGTTCCTAAAAGAGGGACAGAAAGACCATATATTTAAAATTCCAAGCTTGGTGTAGGCCGTGATGATAGTAATATTTGCTTATTATTTTTGATCATAGCAAAAAATAAGTTATATAAATGCTGCCATTTGATATGTTTATCCCCACAGTTTGCTTCTCAAAATATTTGCTATTGCATTCGATAGCACACATATAAGTTAAAACCAAATGAATTAGAAATGCAATATTAAAACATAGTGCACTAGAAACCCACTAGAAACCTTAGTTAATTTAGTTGTCGTAATCAAGCATTAAATCTACCTCTGAGCTTCCTGTGATCCAAAATAACACTTCTGAAGTGCCAGGTAGTCAGACGAGGCAAGCCTATTCATCAGAAGACATGAATAAAATAATGATGAAGTCAGAAAACCCAGAAAGAAGGTTCTTCATGCCTCCTCTATATATCTGTTTCTGCTTTTATTGAAGTTTTATTCTAACACCTCGGAAAACTACTTAACATTCTCAGCCTCGTTTTCCTGGTCTGCACAATGACAGTTATTGGAGTTACTTTATCTCAGGAAGATGTTTTTGGGTATTCTTTGAGGCTGTAACTTGAACTCCAATGAGAATAGTTCTAACTCCAGTTAATAAAATATCCCTATTTGTGATGCGTCCTCCAACATTTTTTATTATTTATTTTCTACAATAACAGCAGAGGGAACTCTCAAGCTCAAATACCACTGTGATAAATATTAAACCTTATCAGTCTACTGGGGAAAAGGCAAAAATAGCAAAAATTCATGGGGGGGGAGGGGAGGTAGAAATTCCCCTATAATTTAAGGTAGAGATGATAAATTAGATTTCATCTGCAAGTACAGGAACCACATTCAGGCGATTAGACATACTCCGAAAATGTGAACTGTATACTTAGAGACCAAAACACATCAATTTAGGAAAAAAATTTGGGAACGATAAGAGCCTTATTCATATTTCTCAATTTGCCATTACTGCTGTTATGATGATTTATGATTGGTTTATGTTCTGACTCGACTTTGGGAAATGTCACTTATAGCAGTGACAAGCGCTTCCGCAGGGTCTATGCTGCGCAATCAAGGGGATGACATCATTCTTAGACAATCAACTTGCTCGTGGTTGCTTGCCAGCTTCCTTGACGTCTTTTCATTGCCATGGCCATCATCATGAGTTATAAGGCTCTTACCAATAATTTGAATGACCTCAATCTCTCTTCACATTCTTCTTTAGTGCATGATACGTTCATTTTACTTTTTAACATCTTTCACATATTAGCAAAGTAGTCATTTAAAATGCATGCAGAGCTAGAAAGTAAATTACTGGGGTAAAGGGCACTTCAAGATGATTGAAAATATGCCTTACGAGCTGTTGCTGTTTCTGTTTCACAGAGTTACTAAAAAGGTGTTAGAAATGCGATTTCACAGGTAAATATGTATGTACCAAATAGACATTTTTGATTTAATGTACCTGTTACTTAATGTTTTGACATCATTTTTTTATTATAGTAAAGCCTGAAGATAATATTACCGTCTATGACATAGCATTGCAGGATTTAATGCCTTGGCAAATTTAAAATTCTCAAGCACTTAGCTGAAATTTTATACATAAGATTGTGCTGAGAATTTGAGGCCTTTTTCACAATTTGTTGATATTCTTTAATCTGTTGTTTACAGATGGTATCTAATTTCACATGCATCTTTCCGTATGTTAACTGAACATATATATCTTCCAGAGTTCCTAGGAACAACCAGTGCACTTGTTAGGATTAAAAAAAACAAGGTAGGGATTTAGATTTTGGATAGCAAAGTTTACTCAATCATGGCTGTGAGCAAAGTAGTTGGCCATAGTTACAATGGTATAAAATTGATTAATATATTTTTAATAGTGTTATATTAAGTTCCCTCTCCTTTCCTTTTTTTATAAACGTTGTTCTGCAAACCTAATGCAATATGGCAGATATGTTCTGTTTTCTTGTGCTTTTTGTAAGTTGAGATTTTTCCAAAATATGATTTCCTCTTTTTCTCAAACAATGCAGTTTCAAGTGTTGTTAATAGAGGGGCCAAAAAATAATTTGAACCTGAGGAAAAATTTTCCCAAATTGACATATTTTATTAGGGTATTTTTATGACCATTTTACCCATTATTTACTTAGACACAACTCGGGAGCAAGCCTTTGGGAAAGTATGCCAAACAGGGTATAGTTTGAGGGACACTGACAAGGGTCCTCAGCAACACATCTGTACGGCAGTTAGTTCTTGAAGCTTCATCCCTTTGGTCTTAGGCTTCCATTCAAAAGCAAATAATCCTGTGTGAGTTCTAATTCGGATGTTTTATTAACTCACAATTTCTTTCAACCAAAACCTAATTCTAGCTCTGGATGTCTGGGAGTCACTGTCTCCCTTATATTGCCTCACTTTATCTTCGTAATAACCAGGCATTATTTTACTCTTTTTGCAACAGAGCAGACTGATTCTCAGGCAGTGCAAAGAGTTGATGTAACATGTCCATGATCATCCAGGTAGAAATTGATGGCATTGGTGTCAGTGGGGCCCCTTATTATTATTATCCAGAAAGGAAATAGCAAGAGAGATGAAGAAGGCATGGGGTTGAGAGACACAGACAGGAGATGCTGTGAGGGCTGTGGGAGAGTAAGAGGGTTTCAAAGATAAACTTTCAGCTCTGCTCCAATGTGATAGATGTCACAGGTGTAATCTCTGTGAATTTGTCAGGTTCTATTTTTACCTCAGGGCACATAACTGAGAGTATTATACTACTAGAACCCTGGGTTTGGAGGAGAAAATCAACGGTGGACATTAAACTGTCCAACTGGGCTGCATTAAAAATTATCACAACTGATTTTTTTAAAAAGATTTTATTTATTTATTCATGAGAGATAGAGAGAGAGAGAGAGAGAGAGAGGCAGAGACACAGGCAGAGGGAGAAGCAGGCTCTATGCACCTGACGTGGGACTTGATCCCAGGACCCCAGGGTCACGCCCTGGGCCAAAGGCAGATGCTCAACCACTGAGCCGCCCAGGCGTCCCCATAACTGATTTTAAAACTACACTTTTTATCATGATACACTTAATAAAATTTCAGATGACTACAGTAGACGATATAAATGTATTACTTCCTATTAGTACGCATTCTCAGATTGCCGCACTGTACTGTCACAGAAGGAAAAAAGAAACATATGGTTCTCTATAAAAATTTATACAATTTCTGGACAGCAGACCTTACATTAGCAATAGCATTACCCTTGGAATGGTACGCCAGATAGTTTTATGCACGTGAATTAAAATAAAAAAGAAAATACATACCAACCTGAAAGGAATCTGTCCATTAAAAATCTGTCATGGTGGTTTTGTGTAGACTCCCACTAAATTAAGGCAAATTACAGCAACTATTAGCAACTGCACTTTATGACTAGTCTAAATATTTTCTCCCTCACAAAAGGTCTTGGAAGTTTAACATATTAACTGCTCTATTATATACCAACTAAAACATCACAAAGTGCAGATTACAATGAAATTAGCTTTATACAGTCACAACATTCTGTCTTTAAAGGATTGGGTTCATTCATCTTCCCTGATGAGGCACAAACACACCTTTCTTTACCTCATTTCAACAGAACAACTATTTTAAATCTACGCTCCATGGATAAACTGTGAGTGCTCTGAAATTTTAAGCAAGATTTTAGAAGCATAAGCCCAAGTGAATTTTTCTGGGGAGAGAATCAAAAGTTGCCCATGATTTTTAAAAGATTGAAACTAGTCTTTATGTACAAATTGTGTGGAAATAAAAATATAATTTTATTTGGCTTCCTATTTCTTTAATCAGCACTTTTCTTTTCCGTGGGTACATATTAATTATTGTCACTTTATATAACAGAGTGGATAGGATCTCAGATTCTAAGAACTACTATTTTCTGAAAATACACTTAAAAATCTATATTTGTGATATCTCCTCTGCAGATTATATGAATGGATGGAATCAGGTTTTGGTCATATGAAGTTGATTTACTTCCAACCAAGAAAAGCCATTTGCCAATCCAAGGTTTATTGCTGCTTCCAAAGATCGTTTTCAGTTTCTTAAATATGTCCTGAAATTCTTTGAAATAGATTAGACTTTAGTGCCAAGGTAAGGGAAATGGGAGAGTCTAGTGAAATTTCAGCAGAGTAATCTTTGATTTTTTTTTCCTTTTTTGCAAAAACGGTCACTTTTTAAAAGCATTCTTGTATTAACTATTAACATCACTCTAAGCTTTTTTTATCTCTGATTTTAGCCCTGATTGGGGTCATTAACAATTATATTTTAGAATAAATCTGAACTATAGCTAGTACAGAGTTAATATGTCTGTTGAGAAGCAATGTTTTACTTACACAATTACTTTGTGAGATGTAATATTTAAGATGGTTCTTCTATACTGTTCATCCTAGCTGTCACGGACCCCAAATTTAATTTTCTTAGTCTTTTTTCTGTTCCTTAGTTGACACCCTTACAAATAATCCCACTTCCCAAAGACTGACAAGTTGGGAATACGAAGAGCTGATTAGAATAAAAAGTATTTCCCTCTTTATGTTTTAAGGAGTTTTCCAGTCTAGTAAGTTATCAGTTGAGACAGTGAGGGCTATAATTAAAGTTAAATAACATGATTTGCTACAACTTCCAATTTCCTAATTGACATTTCAAATAACTAAGTGAACGTCAAAATGTCATATTCTAAAAGTTGCCACATGCAGAATTCTTAAAATGTCAACAACAGAGGTAAGGGAAATTTTCACTTGCTCTCATCCATCTCTTCTATTTGGTAACCCAAGAAGGCTTGGAATATGTTTTAAAAGTCACAATCCCTGAGCTTTGAAATAAGACATACCATCTCATTAAATACAAATACCGGCTATTATTCTAGCACAGAAAGTAGCTGAACAAACTGTCCATTGATTAGACAATGTCTCAGAGCCAGAGTACAAACAAGATTTGACCAAATTATTTCTTTGAACTTTCAAGGACCTGTTGTTAGCATCTTCTTTACTTTGCAGGGCAGAAATAACAGATTATTCACGCAACATTTTCAATGTTCCTCTAAAGGGAAAGAAGAAACAAGAGGAAAAAGAGAAATATGTTTCTATATATTTTTGCTAATGACCTAGGAATTGAGAACTTTTATTAATTTTTATTTTGAAGAACAAAAATTGATGCCTATGGGCATCAGCTAGTAAACTCAGAATATGGTATTTGAATTCAGGAAATTTAGTTTTAGACACCAAGTTCTTAACCATCAGACTGTTCCATCTTCATAATGTAATTGCTCAGATATGACAAGTGAGTTGTGTAAGGTTTTTAGTTAACATTATTTTTATTAGAAGCATATTTATGAATTTACATTTACAAATTAGATTACTGCTGACCAATTTTGTAGCCACACACACAAAAGAAATCTTTTTAGCTATTGATATACCCATTATATGTAGAAATGAAATTATTTTTGGGGCATATTGGGTCAATGAAACACATTATTGACTTAAATGTCACCTATTATTTTTACCTTTTTGAATAAGGTATTAAAATTTTTAATTGTATTAAAATTTTTCAATTGTATTTTACTTGTATTAAATATGTACTAAGATGCTATCTTAGATAACTTTATGTAGCATAATTTCTTCAGCTCTTTTAAATATCTGATATCACTTCCAATCATTTCTCAAATGAGTAATGTAAATATATGCCACAGCTATTTATTTCCAGTGCATTTCATTCCCAGTAAGTTGAATTATGAAATATTAGACCTAAATGTGTTAATGAAAGGTAAGGGACCATTTATTCTGTTATAAAAACAAATAAAAATTCATAAATATTTCAGCCAGCTTTCTCTAAAGGTAATTATTTGATTAAAATTCTAAGAAAACTAATAGAATAACAAAGAAAAAAAGTCCTTTATCTTAGGAAAAAATAAATTTAGATAGAATTTTAAAAATTATAAATTCACAAACTAATGGTTACTAGAGGGGGGATGGGTGAAGAGATGGGTGATGAGGATTAAGGAGGACACTTACGATAAGCACTGGGTATTGTATGAAGTGTTGAAGCACTATATTGTACATCTGAAACTAATATAACACTGTAGGTTGACTAATTGTAATTTAAATAAAAACTGTAAAAGATTATGAATTCAATTGGAGAGTGAGAGTGAGAAATAGGAAGAAGAAGAAAGAAGGAAAAAGAAGAGGAAAGAGAAGGGGATGGGGAAGGAGGGAGAAAAGGAAGGAGAGGAAGATGAAGGAAGAGAAGAAATAGAAGACAACATAGCTAAAAAGAGGAGATAAGAGAAAAAGAGAAAAGAAGGAAAGAAGAACACTATGATTAGGCTAGTTATAGTAGATTTGGTATTATATTCTCGTATCTCTCTAAAACACTAATGACATAATACTTAAGATGTAGCTTACATATCTAGTTTTGTTTTTGAAAAAGAAAGATAAAATTTATCATGAGTAATATGCATAGCATGAAATTATCAGTTTGATGGAAAATTATTTTTACAAATAACTTTTTTGTGCTGTATCATGTGATATATATATACATATATATATAGTTATATAGTTATATATAGTTATATATAGTTTAAAGGCTTTAGGTACAGTAATGAGGTATTTAAATACTAAAATTTAAATCACATTAGAATCCCAAATGTGCAAATGCATTCTATGTACTTAGCATATAGCTAAGTATACTATATTATATTGCCCTTTTTGTTATTTTTTCAGTATATCCATGTGCACAGCTCTTATTAAGAACACTAAGTAAATCTACACCACCCTATTCCATGTTACTCTTAATTATGACTATATGTAAAAAAGCAATGATTTTAATGTTACATACTTCAAAAGAAATGAAAATACATTTTAAAGACTGTATTTTTCCACGTGGAAAAAAACAAGGTGTATAGTCTCTCAATTGTTAAAATATTTTACATCTTTGAAGCTAGTATCTGTATTTACTCCATTCACATGACCATTTTATGTGAAAAAAATACAACAACCAAGATTGTTATTTTTTAATCTATTTATTCATGAGAGAGAGACAGAGGGACAGAGAGACAGAGAGACAGAGAGAGGTAGAGACACAGGCAGAGAGAGAAGCAGGCTCCATGCAGGGAGCCCGACGTGGGACTCGATCCCGGGTCTCCAGGATCACACCCTGGGCTGAAGGCAGCCCGAAACCCCTGAACCACCCAGGCTGCCCAACAACCAAGATTATTTGCTTGTCTCAATACCTGCCATTGCTCCAGCTAGTCACCAAAGTTAGGCATCAGTAGTCTGATTTTCTTTGTACATGTATTAATCTTGAGTCATTTAGTTGCAAGCCACTGAAATATGTCTTCAAACTTGCTTAAAGATTTTTTAACACAATTGTGGCTACCAAAAACTACAGGCTTACATTACTTTCCAACTTCCCTCACCCCCAATCTATGTTACAATTTTGAAAAATCAGAAGAGGTTGCTATTTGGCCTGGCATGTCTTGTATATGAACCTTTAAACATGATAGAGGCAAGGAGGTTAGGAATTATGATTGGTAAATTGTGGAACATGTGTCTATACTTTGATCATCGCTATTAAAGAATGTTATTGACTGGAATTAAAATAAAAATTTAAAACAACAACAACAACAAAAAACCCAAGAACAAAAAATGTGGTTGAAAAAGTGGATCTCTAATTAACTCACAATTTGGTAACGATGATGATACCAGAAAAAGATAATTTCTATTGAAGAAACAAAATAGAACAGAACAGATCTCCTAGTATGCTTACCTACTGGTTAAGAAAAATTCTTCCATTTCCTTCTAGCCCTAGCCAGGTGAAAGAATTATAATTTTATAACTTGCTTAGCATATTTTTCTGTAAACAAACAAACAAACCTCCAAATTCTGTGAAAGCAGAAAAAGTAGACTCTTTGGGTTCCTGGATGCAAGTCCAACATGTGTATGTTGTGTGTGTTGCCGCTTCTCACACAACACCAAGCAATTCTTGGAAACCAGCAGGATGTAATTGAGAATTGGGTCAGTAACGACACCATCTATCTAGAGATAGCATCGGCTGAGGGCTCGGTCCTACCAGACTGCAAACCCCCACCAAGTCAGGCAGCGGACACCACCTGTACTCTGACCAACTAGCTATAAAGTAGACATTCCCATAACCCTCTTCTTCCTTGTGAAGAGATTTGTTGGAGTGGCTCTCAGAGCTAAGAAACGGTTTCACCTACTAGTGCACAGTTTTATTATAAAAGAATACAGTATCATATGGACCAAATGTATAAAACATAGAAAATAGTGAAAGATGTTAGAGATAACACAACATATGGGAGGAAAAAAAGAAGATGCAATGATGAACCAGTGTGACTCTCACATTAAAGGGAAATGTCCCTTTGTTCACAAGATCCACTATGGGTGCTTTTTATAATCCATCTAAATGTTTGACTATCTTTAATCAAGGCTCTAGTTCCATTGTTCATAGCACCTCCAGCAAGAAAAGATAGTTTACTTGTACTATTTTACCTTTAAAAGTCCTGTTTTCTAGGAAGGAGAGAGATTTTGTAGATAAGAACATCTATCATAGTTTAAACAGAATTTCAGAAATGACAGGTACCTTATTTAGATAAGGTGACACATTACGGCTTCCTATCCCCCTCCTTTTTCTTATACAATGAGATCTATATGGAGACAAAATTACTTTATCAGTCCAAGTAAGTATCAAAGTCAGGCCTCATCTTCTGAGTTTTACATTTCATATCTCCTTGAATTCATCTTCTAGCTATTTGAAGGACATTTGAAGTGGATTTCGGTTTCTGTTGGTTACATTGAGTGATAATGCTGACTGAAATTATTTTTTGGTGAAAGGTTATTGGCAGAAATTGTAGTGCTTCTGAAATGCTGCTACAGGCTGTTAAGAATCTGGATTAAAAAAGAATGAAGTAGCTTAGAATGTCAATGTTCACTATTTAAAATACATTTTAAATCTTTCTGAAGTTCTAATTCACCATGGATTTTATGTATGACATAGGGATATCTCATTTTTGGTGTTGTATTCCCTGAATAGTGCCTTTATTTGCAGAAAAAAAATACCTTAGTGTTGTGATCAATTAATGAAATAGGATATTAGAGAATATTTCTTCTGTTACTCTGATTTCAATTTTCCAATTTTCCAAGTTGATGTGTTCATAAGAATTGAAAGTAATTTAGTTAAATACAGATTTAAGCACTTTGTGGTATAAAATAAAAACAAATCTGATTCCTGGGAAAATCGTAAAGGGAATAAATATATAAATGCACATAACAGAAGATTATTCTCCTTCATTTAAAAAAATGTTGCTGCATAAAGCACATGAGGGATAAAGCTCATCTTTATGTTTAGAGAGAGTCATGACCTATGAAGTCCTTTGTAAGGCTTATAAAAAAGATGTGCCAGCTTCAAGTGACAGGCTGGCTGGTCTACCTTATTGTCACTGAATAAAGTTGCTTTCAAATTCCTCTTAAAATATATGGATCCTGCATGGGACACTGACAATGGATTTTACTAATATCACCTGGGATTTGCAAAGAATAGAGTTTTAAAAGAAGGGAGAACACACTACTGTTTAGTTTTTTCTTTTTTCTTTTTTTTTTTTTAGTTTTTTTCTTTTTTAAATTTTATTATTTATTTATTTAAGTTTTTTTCTTTTACATCACATCATCATCATCATCATTACTATTCACATAGATACATAATTTCGGGAGTGAAGGAAAATAATCATCTATCTCTACTAGATGGACTTAGCCATCTTTAAAACAATCGCTCTTATTTTCTTTTTTAAGACAGAGAGCGAGTGAGCACAAGGGGAAGGGCAGGAAGACAGGGTGGCAGAGAATCCTAGGCTCCACGCTCAGCCAGTGGAGTGGATCCCATGACCCTGAGATCAAGATCTGAGCTGAAATCAAGAGTTGGATGCTTAACCGACTGAGCCAACCAGGAGCCCCCCTTTTCAAAGAAAAAAAAAATAGATATTTAAATAATGAAGCTTTCAAAGTTAGAAGAGTATATTAAAAAAAATACAGACTGCCTTTCATGCATGAGCACCAAAAATACTGGATAAGTAAGTTTGCAGGAATCTTTGTTTGTATAAGATGCATTCATTGTGGGTGCATAAATGGAGAGAGAGAGGAAAATGTAAATAGAGAACATGGAGATGAAACTAAAATAAGAATAAATACTGGGAAGGAGAATTAGGTATCTCTGCTATGGAATCTGAGGGCATTTAAAGTCCTCTTTTTTTCTCCATTAATCTTATCCTCAAAAAAAAAAAAAATCTTATCCTCGATTCTTTGCTTGTTTGCTTTTTAGGTTATTAAGTATATATTGTCCAAGTTTCTAATATTTGTATTTTATCTTCTATAATTCTCATAGACATTTAATATCCATATTATATTTAAAATGAGTTAATAGTCACCAATGGCCAGTTACCTTTTCCATTTCTCATTTCTTCATTTTTTGTTATCAGATAATATGTAGATTTAAAAATGTATATTTAAAAATATTCCATCATATCAAGGGCTTTTATCATACTAGTTCTTTCATATTTGGAGAAGTTGTCTGTTGCCTTTATATTTGCCAATAAACTTGGCTTATAATATTATATTTAGGTCAAGATTTTTCTATGAACTTTGAAGATGCTACGCTGTCTTCTAACATTAAAAATGTTTTCCTTTTTAAAATGATTTTATTTATTTATTTATTTTGAGAGAGAGCAAGTGTGAGCTAGGGAAGAGGTGGTGTGGTGGGGGGGATGGGAGAGAATCTCAAGTGCTGATCCCCATGCTGAGATCATGACCCCAACCTAACCCAAGAGTCAGCCACTTAACTGAATCATGCGTTCTGGCATTAATAATGCTTTTGATAATTTTGAGGTCATGTTTACTTTTTCCCTATTAAGTCATTGACATTTTTTGTCCTGATGATTGAAAAATTATGTCTTTAAAGTCCAAAAGATTAATGAAATTACATAACTCATTTGAGAATTTTCTAAATCAAAACTTTCTGAGATATCTATTTTTTCTCAGCTAGAAAAAAACTCCTAGAATTAAATTTACATATTTCCAATTATATGGATATTATTGCCTTATATTATCCTCAAATTCAGAAACATCAAATTTTCATATGCTACGTGGCTTTTTATCTTATGCTTTAAATACCTTTATATTGCTCTCACTTCTATCTTTAATCAGCATTTTGAATATGATTATCTAAGTCATTTTTCTTTAAAAATAACTTGCTATTTGATGGTGCCTATTCTGTTCCTTCTGATTTTAATTAATTTATTAATGATATTTCTTGGTCTAATTAATTTGATCGTTAACCTCCCCTTTTTATTTTCTAAACCCTTGTATATTGAATTTAATATTTATTAATTTATTCTACATAAATAATGACAAAAATTCTTACTATTTCACAAGATACATTATTTTCTTCAAATTTTGAACTTTCTCTTTTGCACATTGATTGTGAATGTTTTTTTTTTTTTTAAAGATTTTATTTATTCATGAGAGACACACTCAGAGAGAGAGGCAGAGACACAGGCAGAGGGAGAAGCAGGCTCCATGCAAGGAGCCGGATGTGGGACCCGATCCCAGATCTCTAGGATCACACCCTGGGCCTAAGGCAGGCGCCAAACCACTGAGCCACCCAAGGATCCCCATGAACATGTGTTTAATTTAGTATCTGAACATAATTACATTGCCAGTTCTTTTTATTTTGTTCATGTTCTGCTGGCTTGTATTGACATTATCTTTACCCTGATATAATGTGGAGCATTTGATTTTGTCTTACTGAATATGATGTTAGTTTTTCTTTTCCCTTCAGCCTAGAGATAAGAACTGAAAAATGCACATTCTTTCCATTCTTTTGAATAAGCTGAGCTAATGGTAAATACAGAAGTGGAAGAAAAACGTGGGGAGGATAAGGGATAGAATTTAGTAATAAATGTATGTAATCTTTGTTATAAAATTTGGTTTACATGTTCATATGAGATGTTATAGATATCACACCTGTAGTTCACCTACAAACCAAATTTTGTGTGTAAATAGGTATATCAGTACTATTCTCACAATGGGCTGTCCCTGGATTTTTTTCCCCCTTGGGTTTTGAAATATCTTTCATTTAATGTGCAGAAACTGATCCACAGAATCTTCTTTTTCTCCCTCCCCCCCAATCAGGATGAATCTGTATTGTTCAGTTTACTTCTTTTTTAGGTGTTTCTTTCTCCTGGAAACTTTTACCACTTCTAGGTATGAAAAGAAAAATATAGAGTTACCTGGGTGGCTCAGTGATTGAGTGTCTGCCTTTGGCTACAGTTGTGATCCCGGGGTCTGGGCTCAAGTTCTGCATCAGGCTCCCTGGGATCAGGCTTCTTCTTCTCTGCCACTCTCCATGTGTCTCATGTGAATATATAAATAAAATCTTAAAAAAAAAAAAGAAAATACAAGTAAATATAAAGATACCCTATCACATTTGTAGGTGATGCCAAAATGCTGTCCAAAAAGATTATATAAATTTCCACCCTTGCTAATAATACTTGAGAATGTATTTACATTTTCTTACATTCTAACAACATTTGACATTTTCAGAATTTTCATTTTGTAAATCTAATGAGTATACAATGATTCCACATAGTGCTATTAATTTGCACCTTGCTGGTTACTAATAAATTTGAACATATTTTATATACATATGGTTCACTTGTATATACTTCTCTTGTAGAAATCCATTATAAATTTTATGTATTACTCTTTAATGACTTAACTTTTTCCATTGATGTGTTGTATTTCTCAACATATTATGGATACAGAGGCTAGTTTTTAACCTTTCTATATTGTCCTTTAATGAATATGATCATTAATTTAAATATATTCAAATTTCTCAATATTTTATTGCTTTTATACCTTTTGAATATCATTTAAGAAATCTTACCCCAAAGTTTTAAATATATTCTCTTATAATCTAAAAGGTTTATACTTTTCTTTTTGCACTTAGGTAATTAATCCACCTGGAATACAATATGAGATAAGGAATTCTTTCCTACGTACATAGTGTAGTGGGTTGAATTGTCCTCCCCCTATCCCCAAATATATGTGCAAGTCCTAATCCCTGGAATCTATGAATGTGACCTTATTTAGGAAAAAGAGTCTTTGTGCATGTAATTAAATTAAGGATCTTGAGATGAGATCATTCTGAACAAGTCTGATCCTTAAGTTGAATGCTGTATTATTTTAAGAGAAGAGGAAGGAGAAGCCACACAAAGGGGAAGGCCATTTTAAGACAAATAGAAGCTGGGTTTGTGCTACTGTGAGCCAACAGACACTGGAGGAGGAAAGGTAGGATTGTCTTCTAGAGCCTTCAGAGGGAGTGTGGCCCTACCAACCCCTTCTGTCTTAAATTGTAAATTTGTGATAATTCATTATGGCAGCTGTAGAAAACTCATAGATACCTAATGCCCCAGTACCTTTATTGAAAAGTCCACATTTTCCTTACTTTTATCTATATTTGTCAAATATTTAATGTCCTCATGTACATGAATCTGTTCCTCTTCTGTCCGATACTCTCTAGTCTTCCTGCATAACATGATATCTATGCACAAAATCACAAAGTATTGACAGAAAAGACCTCCTAGAGCTAGTGAGACAATATAGCAAAATCACAGGAAGCACGATTTTGTGGAATAATGGTTGCTTAATGATGTCTATGTCTTAGTCCCTGATACCTATTATAGTACCTCAAAAAAAAAAAAAAAAAAGACATTTAAGAGGTAATTAAATTAAGGATTTTAAGGTTAGAAAGTTATCCTGGATTATCTGGCTGGGCTCAATACAATCACAAAGGGCCATACAATAAAGAGGCAGGAGGGCCAGTCTGAGAAATGAGATATGATGATGAAAACAAAGGTTAGAGAGTGAGGGAGAAATTTGAAGATGTGACACTGCTGACTTTAAAGACAGTAGAAGGCAACGTGTGGGCGGCTCAGGTGGTTAAGCATCTGGCTCTTGGTTTCAGGTCAGGTCATGATCCCAGGTTCTCTCTCTTTCTCTCTCTCTCAAGTAAATAAATGAATAAAATCTTAAAAAAAATAAAACAGTGGAAGGGGCCCCAAACTAGCAAAGAACAACTGGATTTTGAAATCTATACATACATAGACTATGTATGACAGTACTCACACAAAGACCGAAATCTAAAATATAATGTGAGTGTGTGGGAAACTTAAAATTCTGATGGAAGAAATCAACAAACAATTGAATAAATGGGAATATATTCCACAATCATGGAATAGAAGATTCAATATTGTTAAGAGGTATATTCTTTCAAACTTTACATGTAGATGTTACATGGTTCCAACCCAAATGCTAGCAAGTGATTATGTAGCTATCAAACCTGTTTCTAAGGTTTATGGGAGAAAAAAAAAGACCTAGAATAGCGAACACATTAGTGAAAAAAGAGAATAAATTTGGAGGACTTCCCTATGCAGCTGCCAAATCAAGAGGACATGACATTGGCAAAAGAGTAGGCACATAGATCAAAGAACCATAGTAGAGCTCAGAAACAGACCCACATGAAGATGATCAACTGATTTTTTATAAAGGATCAAATATGTGGTGAAAAGATGGTGTTTAAAAAAATAGTGCTGAAACAATTAAATGTCCACATGCAAAAAAGGACCTAGAAACAGATAATACATCTTTCATTAAGATTAACTCAAAATAGATGATAGACTTAAATGTAAAATACAAAATTATAAAACTGCATGAAGAAAACAAAGAAGTTCCTAACATTTTGTTTATAATTTTTTAGTTAGAGGGCTAAAAGCATGGCTGATGAAAGAAATAATTGATGTATTGGACTTTATTGAAATCAAATCTTCTATTCTTTAAAAGATTCTGATGAAAATAGGAAAGACAAGCCATGGACAGGGAGAAATATTTCAAAACACATATCTGATAAAGGGCTTGTATCCTAAATATTAAAAAAAAACAAACCCTTAAAACAAGAAAAACAACACCAACAGCTCAAATTAAAAACTTGTGCAAAATTCCAGAACAGACACTTAGCCAGGGAGATACACGAATGGCAGATAAGCATTTATAAGGGTACTTAATACCCTGCATCCCTAGTTAATACAATGAGGACTAGCACACGACCACTGGAATGGCTATAATCCCAAATGTGATATTACAGAATGCTGGTAAGGATGCATCACAATAGGGACCTTCATTCATGGCTGGTGGGCATGCAAAATTTTATGGTCACTTTGGAAGGTAGTTTGGCAGTTTTGTATAATGCCAAAGGTAATCTTCCCATTTTTCAGCAATGGGAAATTGCTGCAATTTCCATTTTTAGGTATTTACCAAATTTATTTGATTACTTACGTCCACACAAATACCTACACAGAAATATTTATAGCAGCTTTATTAATAATGACCCAAAACTGAAAGTAACCAAGACGTCTTTTTTTTTTTAAGATTTTATTTATTTATTTGAGAGAGAGAGAGAACCTACAGTAAGAGGGGTAGAGGGAAAGATAGACACAGACTCCCTGCTAAGGAGGGAGCCTACAGTAAGGCTGATTCCCAGGATCCCATCACCCTGAGATCATGACAATGAGCTGAAAGTAGAGGCTTAACCAACTGAGCCACTCAGGTGCCCCCCAAGATCGTCTTTAAATAGGTGAATGGATAAACACATTGTGATTCATCCAGATGATAGGATATTATTCAGTGATAAAAATAAATGATCAAGGTACAGAAAGATGTGAATGAGCCTAAATGCATAGTGCTAAGTGAAATATCAGTCTGACAAATGATCAATGATTCCAATAATATGCCATTCTTGAGAAGGTAAAATTAATACAGACTATAAAAATATCAGTCATTGTCAGACATTCAGTGAAATGGGAGGGAAGGTTGACAGGTGAAACAGGAAATATGTAGGATGGCGAAACAATCCTCCAGTGTATGTGACACATTTGTCAGAAATCACTGAACTTCACAGCACAGAGTGAAGTCAATGCATGCACACATTTAAGACAATCATGTAAGGAGTTGGGGGAGTCCAAGAATGGAATGTGGAATATACCAAAACATTTGTGACTATATCACAAATGTATGAAACAATCTCACTAAAAAAGATGAGGGGGGGGGGTTGCTGATCAAAGTAACTTCGATAATGAGTAGAATTTCTAAAACAAAGACCAAAGAAACTACACCTAAGCATTGTAATCTAATTGATAAAGTTGCATCGCAGATGTAGGTTAAAAATTCTGATATTCTTATATGTGTATACTGAAAATTAACAATTAAATAAATTAATGGGCCGACTGTAGGAATCAGGTTTCATTCTTTGAGTGGGAGTTTACAGATAATTAAGTGGAGGAGGCTAGAATGATCCATGTTTTATTTAAAAACAAAATGACATGCTTTCCCCCTTATTTGTATACTAGTTACTATTTCAGAGTAACAATTACTTCTAAATTTAGTGGTTTAAAACAATAATATCTATTACCCCCACAGTTTTGGGGGGTTGGGAATCTGGGTGCAGCACAGTTGAGGCTTATAGCTCAGCATCTCTCACAAGGTGTCAGCCAGGCTGGAATCATCTCAAGGCTCACTAGGGCAAAATCTACTTCCAAACTCACTTGCAACTATGAATAGATTAAAGATCTCGGGATGGGGAGATTATTTTAGGTTATCTGGGTGGGATCAGTGTAATCACAATTGTTCTCCCACTAAGGAAGGCAGGGATGTCAGTCAGGGAAGAGGGTGTGAAGATAGAATCAGAGGTTGGGGAGATTTGATTGCTGACAGAAATCACTACCTATGGATGTGGGTGGCTTCTAAAAGCTGGAAAAGACAAGGAAATGAATTTTCCCTTAAAGTTCCCAGAAGGAATGCAGCATGCCCAACACCTTGATTTTAGCCCCATTTGGCCCTTTGCAGACTTATCTCCAGAACATATCCAGGAAGATAACAAATCTATTTTGTTTTAAGTGACTATACATGTGCTAGTTTGTTACAACAGCAATAGGAAGCACATACATACTCCCTCCGGGATCTTGGAGCCTCAAACCCTGCTTTTCTTCATACCTCTAGGTCTCAATCTCTTTCCTTCTCTCCCTCTCTCTGTATTTTATGAAACTTACATGTTCTCATCAGAAGGTCTGTCAAATACTACCTTCTCCTTCATACTGGAAGGTCTCAAACAGACTGAATATCCACAAATCATTCATCCCATAACCTTTGTGAGTTTCCCCATTCAGCTACCAGATGAGGATCATAATAGACACTTTACTGTGTGATACAGTGGATTACAGGGATTCAAGGATTAAACTGTAACAACCATCACCATAGAGATATAAATGCTGAGAGTGTATTAGTTTTGCAGTTAGGTTCCCTAGTGAAGTAACAACACATCTGTTTTGAAGCTTAGAATGATAAAACACATGCCTCAGCAAGATAACAATAAAGAAAATGGTCCACCTACTCATTGGCCTCAAAAGATATTTGTGAATAGGTGGAAACAAAACTGAGAACCTATAAAACACAAAGAATACTATAAAATATTGTGGATCCTTCAATACGAAAGACTGATAACATGATTTGATTTCTGCAATAATGTAAAGGACGTCGTTGTGACAAATCTCTTTGGAAAATGGATCTTTTTTTACACTGACAGCATACACTTTTTGCATTTACAATTTCTGTTCTATTTTTAATTTTATCGTATAGAATCAATATACTATATGCTTCCTGAGGAAAAAGACAGTAACTTCAACATATTAAGTTATTGCCATATGTAATAGAAGATTTTAATAAATGGTGATTAAATTAGGTGAAGCCACAAAATTCTATACATATGAAAAAAAGTAACTTAGTACCATTTTAATGTACAGTGATTTTTATAGTCCTGCACTTTGAAAATTAGTAGTCCATGGATGATATAAATTAGAACCAGAAAATGTAAATAACATGAATATAGCAAGGTAGATAAAAAAGAACTGATTATAATTGAGAGGATTAGGTTTATAGGTGGAAATAGGGTGAAGATAGTTACATTTGAAATTGTGTGCATAGGAAAAGATGAAAGGCAGGATATGAAGAAACTAGCATCTAAATAATTAAATATGTGTAAAGCGCTTAAGCGTATCAAAAATTAAAAAAAATATAAATACGCAGTAGTTCTAAATATTTTAAATCTTTTCTCTGTACTCAGAATCCTATCCAATGTGTTATATTTGTATTTTCCTGGTCCACACACAAGAATATGTCAATCGTCCCTTCTCAACTGACCTATTTCCTTCTGCAGTTCTTTTTTTTTTTTTTCCTTCTGCAGTTCTTTATCTAAAAAGGGTATGTCACATTTTCCTGTAAACTAGAAATAAGCAAAATAAACTCTTCACTGTTTGCTGATGAACAAATTTTCATGCAAACAAAACATGCACATTCACGTTCCAGAGAGAGACAGAGAACAGGAAAAGTTTCTTGTTTGAATTATTGCCAGAGATCATTTAAAAAATGAGTATTCGATTATGTGGTATTTCATAAAATATCCCTGATAACCCATCAAGCTAGGTATTCGTGGCTGCCACTGCCTCACTGTGAGGAAGTAAGAGTTTGTGTGTTCTATATTTTACACTGTATTTCATTTGTCTTTACTCCAACGTTCACATGAGTGTGCTCTGCCCAAATGCAACATTCTGACAGGTCCTGCATCCTTTAGTATCAGCTACTCTTAAACTGTGGCTGTAAGTCTGATCATTCTTCAGTAGCGCCACTACATCAATTTGTCTCTATTAATTTCCTATTCATATAGTGGATTATTTACATAATTAAAAAAAATTCTTCCTGAAATCTCCAATTTTGTTCTTTGATGCAGACACATGTATATGATTAATGTGATGTCTATCATTTTGATTACAGGTCTCTCTACCAGGATAACTCTTTTAAAAAAAATAAAAATAAAAAAACCTATGCATTGGTTCTTTCCTTTGAGATATGACTAAAATCATTTTACTTGTAATTCCACCTGTACAAGTGGTAAAAATCTCGAGTCTCATTGTATTACCAACGAGGTTTAGTTTATGAACAAGAAATCTCTTTATATGAGCTGTTGTTGCCTGGCAACATCTGGAGAAAGCTATCTGTGGAGCTAGTAAAAACACCAAGTGCAACGTTGCCTGGTAAGGCCCATTATAGCCTATATTTTCTGAATAAGTTTGCAATACAGATGACTTTCATAGTGTAATTTCAAAATCTTGGCAATTAGATTTTGATTATTAAATTGCAATAGGGTTTACTTCTCCATGATAAGATACAGAAAGAGTAAATATGTTCTTCAATTTATTTAATTCCCTTAAATTCAGTAAAATAATGTGAACATTGGTTAAAAACATCTACTTATGGAAATGCTATTTGCATTGACATTTGGAAAGCTTGAGAACCTGACACAAGTTGTGTACATA
The DNA here is from genome assembly GCF_018345385.1 of Vulpes lagopus. Classification (NCBI taxonomy): domain Eukaryota; kingdom Metazoa; phylum Chordata; class Mammalia; order Carnivora; family Canidae; genus Vulpes; species Vulpes lagopus. The sequence goes on from NC_054845.1 coordinate 2,895,904, forward strand.
GTCACAATAGAAAATAAAATGACACTTGGAAATACCTTTCCAAAAGCATTTAAATCATTAGAATTAGAAGGTCATAAGGGACCTTAAGAGATTGATTAACTCATCCTTTAGCCATCTGGTATGAATACATATTCTGTTCTATAAAAAATCCATAAAGAGCATGAATGCCCCCCCTTTTTTTTTTACAATCTCCTTTAATAACAAGTTTAACACAAAATTTTCACCAGGAACATCCTGTAATAACTAACTTCAAATTTAGAATATAAATTTATTGCTAAACTCCTACCTGTGTATTGTGTATCATATATGACATCTGCCCAGGTAGTATAGGAAGAACTTCACAGAAGAGAAAATATTTGAATGTACCCAGAATTTAGAGTGTCAGAGTATTTACTAAGACTTGTTTCTTCATTTTCCTATGCACACAGCCAGGTTATACTCTCTCCACTGAAATCAAGAGTAACCACATAACTGAGTTGTTGACAATGAAATGAGAGAAAAAAAATCAAAAACAATAATGTGCAACTCCAGGTCTGGCCACATCCCTTTTCTGTGCATTGACTTGATGCAGAGGAACATGGTAACCTTGGAAGTCATGAATTGAAAATGGCGGAACCATATGACTAAGAGATTGAGTCCCTAAATTAGCCTGTATAGGAGAGCTGCCTTCCAAGCTGGGGCACCTATTTGGAGGCTTACCATGAGCAGGAATAAACGATTGTGTTCAAACTACAGACATTTGGGGGTTTTTCTTATACAGCAGTTGCCTTAATGTGGCCTTCTTTATCATCTATAGGAAGGATTTGGACAGAAGACACCTAAGTGGGGAGAGGAGTCAATACTAAAGATGGGTTCAGCACAGCACGACAATGGTGCAGAATCATACCTGTAGAATATCTAGTCTGACTGTACAATTAGATAGTCATAGGGAATAGTGGAAGATAATAACAGAATAAAGAATGTGTATTGGGGCCATATCTTGGAGGACTTCAAGTGTCATGCTGAGGTCCTGGACATAAAATTTAGGAAGTAATTGGGCTCATAATAAAGGCTCATCAGCAAAAGAACACGCACAATTTGAATTGTAGTATATGCCTATTAATCTAGCAGCTGTAAATCACATAGTTTAGAAGTGGGGAGTAATAAAGATCTTTGTAATAATAATCACAAAGTAAAACCATGTAAGGTGAATAGATCAATAGGAATACGGTGTTGTAGAGATAGTATTCGTAAGTGTAGCAATTGTTAAGATGTGAAGGTACAAGGAGAAATAGCAATATTAATAATTGTATAAGTTGATGCTTATGTTCTTACTACTGACTATTTTATATGGATTATCTCCCCTAGTCATCACAATAACCCTACAAAATAAATAAAATAAATAAATGTTCCCCCATCTTGCAGAAAGAATACGATTTAGAGAGGTTTAGCTCATAGGCAAAAGTTATAAATGGAACAACCAGGATTTGAAAGAATCTAATGTTAGACCCTCGTCTCTTAACAAGTATAATATCAAATCCAGATTATGAGAAGTACGGAAAGCCATTTATTGATATGGTGTGAGAGAAAGTGGTGTGCACTCAACTGATATCTGCCTGTTTTAGTATTTTTATATTGATATCATTTTGAATTCATAGACAAATTGCAAGAATCGTGCAAGGAACTTCAATACACCCATCATCCAAATTCACCACAATATATGGAATGACTTTTGTCATTTTTTTTCCCATTTGCTAAGACTAAAATGACTAGCATATTTACATATTGACAGGAGGAGCCGGTTGGAATTTCAATCTGTAATTGACCTTTTGGAAGGGTTCAGTTCTAGAGAGAATGGTGTGGAATAAATTAGTATAGACAGAGATTGGTAAAATTGGTAAAATCTATCAGATTCCTGAGTGAGAGGGTAGAGGGAGAAAAAGATAATTTAATATGATAACACTGTAACAACTGTCCAGATAGGAAAAGTTATAGAGGGATAGCCGTAAAGTTCAACTTAAGAAAGATCAAAAGATCTAAGAAAGGTTAGACTTCATATTCAGAAGGTCTCCAGTGACCTTCAATACAACATTTTGGGTAGCATACTGAAGAAGAAACTAAATCACAAAGGTTAAGGGGAATAATGAGTGAGGAAAATGAAAATAAATATAAGAAAAAATGCTGCACATATGTTAATAGTTGTAACTTTTAATTTTCTCTTCCATGATTTTGCTGTTCATACTCTTTTCTTTCTACTAGTAGTTCTGGGTCAAAATTTTTCAGAAACACTTTGCAGTGGCCAGACAGGGAGTTTGAGGCAGGGCAGCACATGGTGGTGGCCTTCCCAGGGGTCATCCCCTCAATGGTAAGGGGCCTGGCCGAGGCAAAGGGAAGATTCATCTTTCTAGGATCACACACATGTCTCTGGATGACCCATACTGGTGGTGTGGGTGGTGCAGAGGCTAATGTGGGGCAATTTTTCAGAAGCAGATTCCCTCCTGTCTAATTGAGCAGGATGGGGTTTGGCTCACATATTTTACTACCTGGACTCTAAAATAAAGAGTGGAACTTTGAATGTGAAAAATGTTGGAGATATTTGGAACATAAATGTAAGCATACGTATGGATATATTTTATGAATATATTCGTGTATATCTGGGTAGGTATGTATACTTTACCTTGCATTGTGACTCCAGTTGAGAGAACACTTTTCTATATCTGAAGTCAGTGAATCCATTTATGACTTAGATGAACAAATTGTTTCATTTAAGAAAAATTTTTATAATTTCAGTTAAATGAGTTCAATTTCCCTTGTAGGTTCATTTTGCCTAAATTGCATTTATCACAAGGACTATTTCTATGAGCTATAAAAAAAACAACAACAAAACAAAACAACAAAAAAAAACTTTGTAGATAAAAGCTGAGAAATTTGGAGAGACTTGCTCCTTTAATAATGTCACATCAAGAAGCTGTGACTTATAATAATAATAATAATAATAATAATAATAATAATAATATCATGAAACGAGATCTTTTCATTTGTTATGTTTTTCAAAAGACTACTTTATATTGCCTCAACAATTATTAGAATGAAGATACCTTCTAAATTTTGTTTTGCTTCAGTTTTCTTATGTTTAAGTGGAGACAATATTTGTGGCTAATTCCTAGGGTTATTGAACAGGTAAACATCACATTTTGGAACAGTGTGTTCTAACATCTTCAATTTATGATAATTTTCTTCCTGGTCAGTAACTAAAACTCAAGAATGTGTTATCTGCTACTCATACTGGTAAGACCAGTAATGCCTGTCTTTTTTTTTAATCCTTAGGGAGTTGGAAACTATATATATATATATATATATATATATATATATATATATATATATATTTAATAGAAATTCGATTTGCCAACATATAATATAACACCCAGTGCTCATCTCATCAAGTGCCCTCTTCAGTGTCCATCACCCAGTCTCGCACCTCATGAAGGCTAATCCACTTTGCAAAAAATGAGCCAGTGAGAACTTTTACTTACGTTTATTCCTTTAAATTAACACATACATCTTTCCTTCCTTCAATGTATAGGCTTATTTTTCCCCCCACCATAAAATTTCTATAAAATGGAAATCACATAAGTTATACAAATTATTTCTTATTGTTATTTTATAATTTTGGACAAATTATAATAGTGATATTGAAGGGATCTCATTTTAATGATCACCTTGTCTGACCTAAAAAGCAGTAGTGTCTGACTCGCACTCATCTGGACCCCAGAGATGGAGGAAACTTATTACATGTGTCCAGTAACCACTTCTCCTCCATGAAAACTCATATTAAGGGCCCTCGTATTAGAGTGAAAGAATGATAGTAACACCAAACACAGTGTCTTGAGCGTAGCAGGTCATCTTTAGTCTTAAGAGACCAGTGTTTATGATTGTGTCCATTTACTTATTTAAAACTGTGGGCAGGGAAAGGGAATGCACCTCATCAATCAACCAGGTTTTCTCTCAGGTTTTGTCTTTCTTCTCTCCCTTTACTTCCTCCTTCACTTCCTTCTTTCCTCCTTATTTCTCCTAATTCCTCCCCTGCCCTTTCTGTTTGAAGGAACAACCTTAGCCTGAACCTAAGTCACCTCTATCCTATGCATTAGATAGGGACAGATTTTTAGGTTTTCTTGTTAATGCTGATTTTCACATTAAAATATGGGTATGATTACACATTAAAATATGGGTATAATTATTTAAGAGATGAAATTCCATTAGATAAAAGTATTCTCTCATTCTCTATATTTAAAATGTATTTAACAAATACAAAAACTAATTGCCAACACTTGAGAAGACTACAGGAAACTTTACTGAGCATTAGTCGAAATTTTAATTTCAAATGCATTTTAAACTACAATAATTTGCAAATACATTTTATTATTGAATACAGCTTGCAAATAAAAAGTACTGGTAAATTAAAATATTCTAATATACATTTTTATTATACAATAATAATACTATACATAATATTGTATCTGAATATGAATTAGGAAAATATGTTAGGTGTTATTGATCCCTTAATGCATAATGGTTGTTCTCAGGTCATCAAACTAAAGTTTGTTGAGTTATTTCCTATAGGTTTAAATTCCCAAAGGTCAGAATATTTGTAGCATATTTATTGCAAAGTGGCAAGTTATCTTGATAATATCATGTTGAAATTCTGTTAACATTCCTTTCATGCAGAGACTCTCATTGGGATTAACATATGTCACAATTCAAAAACCCAAATTCTATTTAAACCTACTGATTCTGAAGGAGAAAGCATTCAGGTGTTTATTTGTAGCACTTCTGGGAGAAATGCCAAACCCCTAGAATATTAGTATTCCTGCAACTTTACATTTTCTTTCTAGAAATTGTCCTTCTGGAAAATGTACAATAGTGTTAAAATGTTAGGTAACTAGACAACATCTGTGGTCATATTTGTGATGATTTACTGATAGATAAAGAAAAAAGTAGATGAACAAGTGAGCAGTAAACATTTACTATAAAAGGAAAACGTAACATTATTGTGTTTTCATTAATAGATTTCAGAATAATTTTGCTGCCCTTATGGCTGAAGTACCTAGATTAGTATTAATATTAACTTTAATCATAAAAATACCAAATTTGACTATATGCCAGATATTTTATATCCATTCTTTATTTTATGGCCATATCATGCCTAAGAAGTAAATCAAGCCCATCTACTGCATGGTATAAATACTATTGTCTTGAACAACAAGGTTTATCCAAAAGGATGAGGGGATTGAAGTCCCTAATCAGACTGTTGTTAAAGTGAATGTCATGAAGAATCAAATAATCTGGGGCAAATTACATGACTAGAAAGAGGTGAGGAAATGAGAGGCTTCAGTGAGAGCGAAGGCTGTTTTGGAAGGCAAGACATGAATAACTTGAGCCGCTGGGAAACCGGTTGGCTCTGTGTGTGCATATTACCAGGTGTATCTGTTGGTATAAAATTGGGGAGATAAAAATATAATCCAACAAGTTTTTATATTATAGTCTCTTTATAAGTTATTTAACTTGCTTTTGATTATTATTTTTTTCATTTGGGTATAGCTGACACACAGAACTTGCTTAGGTTTAAATGAACTCTGAGTTCACCTCATTCAGGCACTGCGGTCTTTCAATTTTCTTTTATGTTTGCCACTGTCAGTCTGGTGCCGGATACTTGCTAATTGACATTTAATGCTGTTTTGCAAAGTAAGATTGAACAAACCAAGTATCCAAGGACAATTCCAATGGTAATAAAAGACACAGAGAGAAAAGACAGATTTTTGTGCCCAAGGAGAAATGACAGCTTTTGAAAACCATAGCGGTAGAAATATTTCATTTGAGAATGGGATATGGCCATGCTGTAAAGCGGCTGAAGTGAACAAAATCTTGTCATTAAAATTTTAAGTACCAGAAGGAGTCAGAGGAAGAATGGTGTTTACCCATTTTTGGAGAGATGCTAGGGCTCTGCCTGTATTTCACTTCATTTATTCATCACATCAACTAAACAAGTGTTAATAATTCTTTCAACATATATGCAGAAAAGGCTGATAGAATTAAATAAGTCTCAAAATACAACATAGTTATTTTTTATTGAACTTGAAGCAGTTTGCCTACCTACAGTGACATGTGCACATGTTCTGTTTCTCTCTCGATATACGACAGCTTTGACTTTAAGCATGAACATCCTTAACTTCACAATTCAAAATTAGATCTTCAAATGTTGTTATATATATATATATTTTTTTATTTTTACACGCAACCACAAGGTGATCCAGGCCTAGTAATAGACTGAGCATTGGAAATTAGTCTCGTAATTATTCAAGGTGGAAAAAATCTTTTCAAACCTATGTTATATTGAAAATGACTTGTCCCTTCATCTTCTTTCCTTGCACTTGGGTAAAACCCTAATGAATGGATTTTGGAAATGGATTCCCCACAAGAGCTATTCTCACTCATTTGTCACAAGAAAAAAAAAGTCAGAAAATATCCAACTTAAACATCTGCTTTATGTTGAAGATAAAATTCAGTCAAATAAATTTCACTTATTTTTCTTTTTTGCACATTTGATCATGTTTCTAAATGGAACCAGTGGGATTAAATATACTTTCTAGCCAAATCTAACATTTCTAACATTTTTCTCTTTATATTCTGAACTGGTTATAATTTCTAAACCATTGTGTATGTATGTATGTACTTAAATCTTTACTCATGGGTTATAGGAACTTTCTATATTGTGAGTAGATTGATTTGTTGATTATTATGTCTTTGATTCAGTTTTCAACCATTAAAGAACCCTTAGACCATTGCAATCACAGAATAATTATTTCCCAACCTGCAATTATGCTTTTAATCCTTTGGTCAACGGTGGCTCAAGTTTTGTCTTATTATGTGCCTGTGCCCTCAAGGCAGGTTGATTCATTTTAATTTTTTACTAGCTTGCTTTCTTCATTCTTCAAATACAGTTTTAAAATGCAATCAAAGAATTTTTCAAGCATCTTACGAAAGCACTCTGGAGACAGGCAAGTTGACCAGGTTTGATAAACTTTATTCCGTGAAGTTTCTATAGAAATAAATCTTTGGGAGTTCCAGACCGTTCATGAACCATTGTGAAAATTAACACCTGCTTTCATACGATAGATAGATAGATGACAGATAGATAGATTCCTGCCGGAAAAATATCCTTAGGACTATTATCAAAAGTGCTTGAGTGCTCAGAAATACTTTTGTCTTCTGTAAGCTAATTTTTAGCATATAGAAAACATTGTTTTCAACAGATGGTATTATTCCCCAGAACAAAATATATTCCCAGGGACTGAAAAGGTCGTGACAGGGCACCCCTGTGGACAGAACTGTGTGGGTCCTGTCCCTACAGCTGTCACCTGCCACACAGGCCTGTGGCCCAGCCTGTGGTCCAGCCTGTTGCACCGAACTGGCCTTCTTCTGGGGCTTAGTGGGGCCCCGTGAGCCTTGATGTGCTGTCTGGAGAAGTCATAAGAGTGAGACCCCTTTGGCCCTGATGTTGGTACTAGGGCCAGGCCTGGTGCTAGTACCAATAGCAACCAAGTCCTCTCTGGCAACCAGGGCTCCCCATTGCACCTCTTCTGGGGAAGGTCCCGGCCACCTGGTTCATGATCTCATGAGATGGGACTTTGTTTTGAGAGTGTGTTTGGCTGCGATGCAGGCCATGGATGCCATTCTCTGTGGCACCTCCTTACTAGCTGCCCCAGTAGCAGGTCCTCAGTTTACTCCCCCTCCCCACCCCCCGGGCGTGAAGCAGGAAAGCAGACCCAAAGGCTCCACTGGAGGCCTGCCTGCTTTGCTTGGCAAGTGCACAATCCACCCACTCTGACCAGAACCCAGCCCATGGGCAATCTTCACCATATTCAAGAGTGAAGAGGAAACGTGATGAATCTTGAAATAATAGCAACAACAAAACAAACAAACCTCCCCCAGGTATAGGCATATCATATCCAAACTGCTTCAAAGAGAAAATGAGATCATCTTGAAAGAAATCAGAAGAAAAAAAAAATCAACCTGTAAAGGAACAAGGATAAGAATCACAGTGATCTTATTATAAACGATCTAAGTGAAGATATAGCAGAGTGAAATATTTAAGTATTAAGGAGAAAATAAATATTAATCTAGAATTCTACATCCAATGAAATTGCACTTTGAAGAAAAAAAGAATGGATATTTTCTCAGGCAAACAAAGAGGTCATTGCCTGAAGACATTTTGCAAGAAATTTTAAAGGAAGTTTTCCGACAGAAGAAATATAGTAAGAAATTGGAATCTGTATAAAAAAGAAAGTGTGTTAGAGCAGAAATAGATGAAGGTAAGACACAATCTTTTATTTTTCAGTCTTAATTGGTCTAAAAGATAACTGTTTAGAGTAACAATAGCACTAATGTATTTACTGGTTATAGCACATACATAAGTGAAATGAAGAACCACCAAGTCATAAGAGATGGCACTGGGATGGAGTAATTGAAAAATATGTTTATGAGGTTCCTGCACTATACTAGAAATGTTAAAATGTTATTTGAAGGTGGATTTAGATGAGTATACATTGTAAATTCAAGGAAACCACTATAGTATTTTTTAAGACAATTAATACAATAAAAAAGTATGTAAAATTCAACAATGTAAAATGTTGAGTTAAAACCTGTGAAGGAAGGAAAAGAGAGTACAATAAGCAAAAAACAAATGCAACAAATAGAAACTAGTTACAGACATAGCTGATATTACTCTATCAATAATCATATTAACCTGAATGGCCTAAATATACAAATTAAAAGACAAATATTTACAGAATCAATAAAAACGAGGACAAAAAGGATCCAAATGTATGTTTCTCTAAGATATACACGTGAAGTATAAAGATTTACGTGTATTAAAAGTAAAGAGATGGGATATAAGCCGTGTTATCCTAAATGCATGTTGCTAAATGAAAAGAGACAGGATGAAAAGGCTATGGACTATATAATTCCAGTTAAGTTGCATTCTGGGAAGAGGGAAACCATAGAAAGGGTAAACAGATCAGTGGCTGCCAAAATTTCGTGGTGGGGTAGAGGGTTGGAGAGGTTGAACATAGAAACTTTTCTAGGACAGTGGAAAAACTGTATGATACCATATTGGCGAGTATTTGACTCCAGGTATTTGTATAAATCCGCAGAAATTCACAATAAAAAATAATCCCTAATGCAAAGAAATTTTAAAATAATGCCAAGAATAATTTAAAATAATATTTAAATAAAATAAAATAATTTGAAACACAAGTGTACGAAACACCCTGTACTGACAGGGTGGGAGGAAAGTGGGGACCTAGGAATTTTGGAATTGAGTGGAGTCTGTAAGACTAAAGGCATAAGAGCTGCACACAAGTCCTGTATTTTAGTTGATGAAGTTTAATGAGTGGGTTCCATTTGATAGATGTGAAAACAGCGCTGGGCTTTAAGGGATATATCTATAAATGTAGTTATATGTATGCATGTATGTACATATGTGTACGTATAGTTTACAGTCATCTATATAGTATATAGTTATGTGTGTGTGTGTGTGTGTGTGTGTGTGTGTGTGTGTGTACACATATTCCCTTTCCTTGAATTTTTAAGTGGTAGTAGTTCTTCAGTTAAAAAGAGTCTCAAATCTGTTCAAAACCTTCCTACATTTGTACCATTAGCTTTGTGGGCATGGAACAGGAAGCGTCATTTTTGAGGAATCTACTCTTGTCTCAGTAAATCTTTTAGTATGAGTTCAAGTATTGATTCTGAATACTCCCAATTAGCCCAACAGGTTCTTTGTAAGAAGTGGATCAATAACAAACCAATAGCATTGCACTGACACTGAAATAGCCTTTTCTTCCATCCTTCTCTAACTTCTCTGGATACTAGGTCTAAAGACAGGTGGAAGGAATTACAAAATTATCCTTATACCTTTGTCAAACTTTCCATTGGCTACTTTTCTTTATTTTATTTTATTTTTTTGGCTACTTTTCTTTAAATAAAAGTATCTATATAACTGAAACATTTCTTCTTTTGAGAATTTTGTCTGCAAATTTTTGAATCATCATTTATGGTATTTTTTTTTCCCTGTTCAATTTCTTCTTCCTGGATTTAACTGATGAAAATACAAGCAGGGACATTCCTAAATACTATGAAAGCCACTAAATTCATTTTTGCAAATAAAATTTTGTTTGCCAAGGAACTCATTCTTCCCTGACATAAATTTCCATTGCTATAATCTCTTTGTTCCACCAAGTCAAGAGGTTGTTTTTCTCCTCAGATGTATTTTGCCTTTCTAATCCCTTATGTCCTTTCATTTTAAGCCAGAAGGAGGAAAATATTTTTTTTATTCCAAAGAAATATTTTATAATGTATTTGAAATATTCTTATTGGTGAATGTGCGTGTGTACAATCTCTGTGTCACAATCGCATGTGACTTCTAGATGAATAGTCTGAAAACGTTCCCTTAAAAGGTTAAATAGTGGGGCACCTGGACTCTCAGTTTGAGTTGGGGTCATGATCTCACAGTCATGATCCCAGGGTCATGAGGTCAGCCCTGCGACACTCCTCCCTACCATGGAGCAGCCTCATTGGGGTCTGCTTTTCTCTCTCTCCCTCTTCCCCTGCTCTTTCTGTCTCTCTTTATCTCAAATAAAGAAATCTTTTAAAAAAATGTCACTTAGTAAAGATTTTAAACTTGTAGGATGTAACATCTCTCTTGCAACTACTCAATTTTGCCAAAGTCTGTGGAGTGTAGTTTGCCAATCCATGTTCTAGATTACTGAGAAAATTAATATTTTCTTTTATTTTTGCTTGATGGTTTCTAGTTTTTTATCACAAACATATTCATGTAGCATCCAGAAATCACATCTCAAAAATGTCTGAAGAAAGATCTATCCTAATATTTCATAAAGATAAATATATGCATATATTTATAGTTACACTAAATGTATTTACCAGTTTTTGCTATATGCATACATCTCTCCTATATAATTCTTAGGTTAAATTACATTGAAATGTGTTTACTATTATTTTGGCTTTCTACATAATGTTTATATTTGGGGATTTATAAACACTTTAAAGAAGTGAAGACTTGAAATGTTTATTTTCTTAATGGTCGTATAAGGATCCACATTTGATTTCATGGAAATATTGTCTTTATATGCTCTCATCTTATAAGTATTGGCTTGAAGACCAATTTACTTCTTTAATTTATGTTATGTACTGTCTCAGTCTGTCCTGGCTACTAAAATGAAATACCACAGACTGAGTAGTTTATAAACAACAGAAATTTATTCCTTCCGGTCTCCAGAATGGGAACTCCAGCATCAAGGCACAGCATGGCTGTGTTGTGGTGAGTACTGTTTTCATGGTTTATAACTGATGACTTCTTTCTGTGTCCTCCTATGGTAGAAAGAGCTAGAATTCAATCAGGAGCTTCTTTTATTAGGCACAATTCCCATTCATGAAGGATCCACCTTCATGATCTGAGCATCTCCCAATGGCTCCACCCACCACCACCAACCGCCACCTTGGGCATTAGTATTACAATGTCTGAATTTGGGGAGGGAGTGCACACATTCAAACAGTAACACGTACCTTCTTGAAAAACGGTAATATGATGAAATGACCATCTCTGTGCAATGTACTTTATCTAGTTTCATCAAAGGAGTGGGGAGTGGGGGGAGAAAGAAAGGAAGAAAGAAAAATAAACTATTATTGCCATTTAGCACTATAATAAGATCCTTGACAAAAGTTTCCAAAGCAGCAACTTCTTAAGCAGATAAATGTCCTTGACAGTCAGAATATTAAAGACAGCTGGTTGGCAGAAATAAATAGGCAAAGAAAACTGCCTTGCATCTCAGAAAATTAATACTATTAGTATGAAAAGTAATTCAATATGTTGTTGGTCCGTATGTATGTCAATCACACTCCCACATGTGATATTTGTTTCTGTGTATGGTTACAAACTTATATATCATGCAGTTAGATAAGGACACTTCATTAGATAATAAGTTCCAGAAACAGAATTTATCCATTTATGCATGGATCTATACATATCTGTTTAATAAAAACTGATCTAGTTCAAAAAACATATTTATAACAACTTTATGTTTAATATATTTTAGTAAAAGAACGATTCCATCTAATTTGATGTGACTCTCACAACCTTCTATCAGAGGTAGGTAAGTACTTTCATACAGTCCTTACTGAAGAGGATATTGAGGTTACGGTGATTATTCATCTTGCCTGTGTTTACACAATATGTAATGTGAATTGTTGGGTTTAAAGACCATGCATTATGATTTCTGGTCTACACTCCCTGTCTCTACTAATCAGCTTTCTCTCTCTCTCTTTTTTTTTTTTAATATTTTATTTATTTATCCATGAGAGACACAGAGAGATGCAGAGAAAGAGGCAGAGACACAGGCAGAGGGAGAAGCAGGCTCCACGCAGGGAGCCCAACATGGGACTCGATCCCGGGTCTCCAGTATCATGACCCGGGCCAAAGGCAGGAGCTAAACCGCTGAGCCATGTGGGCTGCCCTAATCAGCTTTCTCTTATACAGTCATCTATAATCATCAACTTTTGATTCAGACACCAGTATATGTTAGATACTGCTCAAATTATTTTGCTTTGCCATGTCACAAATAAGAGTTCCTTTATTTTAAAATTACTTTTGATCTGTATTATATTCTCACAGAATAGTCAGGACAGGTTCTATTAAGCATTTTTCTCCCTGATAAAGTTGAAGGACATTATCATTTGATCTATAATTTTCAGATGTGTATCAGTATCCCCACAGTACCCTCCAAACCTCTTTCTATATCTGCAATTAGGTCTTTATGTTGTCTACTTGTTAATTTGAAATACTTGAAATCTAATAATAATAAATCTAATAATAATCTAATAAGTATATTTCACTTTTATCCTTTTTATAAATGCATTCACAAAAGAACCAAATATTAAACTGCATCTGGGAAGATAAAACAATTAAAAGAGAATATTTCAAACATCTAGGTCAAATGGATTCTAATCTCTTAACATTACATTAAGCTTATTCAAAATCATGCTACCAAGGACCATGATTTTTCTTAAGAAAATTCTTTTCCCTACATTTTTAATAAACTATTTTTTCTTGTGAAAGAGATTTCAGATGACTGACTTCTACAGCCTATCATTTAACCACACAATTGTTGAATATCCTAACTTGGTTCAATTGTTTTCAAGGTATGTTTGTGCCTACTATGATTTAAAAAAATATTTTATTGTATATATGTTCCATCTGCACTTTTGAAGATCCCTTGGCTTTCTATCTTGTATTTTTAGATTCTTCATTATGCTAAATGGGATTCTTAAGTACTTTTATAAAAAATAATGAATTGGAAAAATATAGCTTTTTTGAGTCAAATATATCTAAAAATGTCTTTTTTTTCCCCTTTGGTAGTTTTATTAATGGTGGAATTTTTTTTCAGCTGAAAATTGTTTTCCCACAGATTTTTAAATGCATAATTTGATTTCAATTTTTATTATTAGGGCTTGATGATGAGAAGATTAAATATTTTGTATCATTTCCTATTTTCTTCCTCTTCTGAAGTTTTATGAGTTAAATATGGGTATCATTATTTTGATATTAATAGTCCATATTATTGCCTTTCAGTCTGAAGACTTATGTCCTTCTTCAGTTTGAATGCTTTTATTTTCTTTTCCTTTTTATCAATTTGTGTATCTACATTTTCTCTGCTTTATTTTTCTGAAACTCTTAAGAGATGGTTATTAAATGTAAAAGCCTGGATAGATTCTTTATTGTCTCTTTAGAGCTGAATGAAATTTTTATTATTTTGATATATTGCATTAACTAGCAATGTTAACTCTATGGTGCAGAGAGAAAGAACAGGCAGATGGAATGGATCATTTTTAAAATTGCCAAGAGAAGCTGGTAGCTACATCTAATCTCATGGCCCCACCTACAGTGTGTAAATTTCATAGGGCTGCCATAACTAATTACTACAAACTTAATTGCTTACAACAGCAGACATTTATTCTCATATAATTCTAGGGCCAGACGTCTAAAATCAAGGTGTCAGCAAGGCCATGTTTCCTCCAAAGTTTTTAGAAATTAATCTCTGTCTTTTCCAGCCTCTGATGGACTCTAGAGATCACTTGGTTCACGGCAGCGTAATTCCAGTCTTTGCCTCCATCTTTACAAAGTCTTCTCACCTGTGACAATGCTGTAAATCTCCTTTTTCTCTTATAAAGGTACTAGTCATTGGATTTAGAGCCCAACTTAAATCCGAGGTGATCTCATCTTCAAATCCTTAACTTAATTACATCTGCAAAGATTCTATTTCCAAATAAAGTTGCATTCACGAGTACTGGGCCTAGAATTTAGGCATATCTTTTTGGAGGACAGAATTCAATTCACTACACTTGGCATCCTGTGTCCATGCAGGTAGGTCTCAAATTCTTTCAGTTTTAGTATCAGTAGAAATAGTACTTTGTAATTCCTAACATGCTGGCATTAGATCGGAGCCCCTCAGAGATTCTGTTCTAAAGATATGTTCATGCTCAACTACAATCTTATGTTATCTAAGACTTAGCTGTGGACATTTATACTGTAGCTTCTTCATAAATGTATTTGTACTGGTTTTCCTAGGATTCAGTATTACATTTGGTCCGAGGGTTCTGCTTCTAACAATGGCAATGTTAGAACTGCTTGTTTCTAACTAAACATATTGCTAGAAAACACCTAGAAAAGTTAGAGGAGAGAGGGAGAATGAGAACAGAGAAATAGAGAATAAGGCTAATCTTATTATTTATTTTTTCTATTTTTCAGAATTATTACCTGATGCCCAATAACTTAAAACTATTATTTCATGTTTTTATCTGATTTTTGAGTTTTTAAGTGAGGAGAGCAAATATTGACTCTGTTAATATTTCTTGGCTAGAAGTAAATTTTATAACGGTAATTTTTTTTTTTATAACGGTAATTATATAAGAATAGACATGAGATTTAAAAATCACTTATAGGGATCCCTGGATGGCGCAGCGGGTTGGCGCCTGCCTTTGGCCCAGGGCGCGATCCTGGAGACCCGGGATCGAATCCCACGTCGGGCTCCCTGCATGGAGCCTGCTTCTCCCTCTGCCTGTGTCTCTGCCTCTCTCTCTCTCTCTGTGACTATCATAAATAAATAAAAATTAAAAAAAAATAAATAAAAATCACTTATATAAAAAGAAAATTCAGGGATGTGAGAAAACTGTAGCAAAATTAATATCAAAGGAGGAAGAATAGTAAATGTATTAAAGAAGCTGATAAAACATTAACAAGAACAATAAGACCCAAGCCTGGGGAAACAGAAACAAAAGTTGGTTCTTTGAAATAAATAATAGAATTAATAATAAAACAATAAAATTGCAATAGTTGCCAATAATAAAATAGGCAGTGAAAATGAGGCATCACTATAGACCCAAATATTTAAAAAACAATAAACATTTAAAAATAAAATAACATTATAAGTGACTTCATTCCAAGAATAAAGGAACACATAGGTAAATAGGATAAAACTATAGAACAAGAAACTAACCAAAACAGACACAAAGGTAAAATGAGTGTCTGAATTGTACTATAATTATTAGAGATATTGAATTTGCTTTACAATCCTTCCAAGATTTTAGGAACAGATGCCTCATTTGTAAATTATACCAAAAAACAATTCCAAAAAACTAAGGAATAAAAAACCACTTTCAGAAACTCTTCTGAGCTTAAAATAAAACATTCTCTTAACTGTTTTATGATATGAGCATAACCTTAATAAAAAGCTTGAGAATGAAACTCTTATCCCATAGCTGTGCATAGCCTAAAGAAATACAATAACATTTTTAAAAAGATCTCAAGCAAAATAAATAGCAAGAAAACCACAACTACTAAACTTCTGGAAATCAGAGGCAAAGAAAAATATCTTAAAACAACAAAGATAAAAAGTATATTATCTTCAAAGGAGCAAAATTAAACTTGGTAGTTGATGTTACAAAGAAAGTATGGAGCTAGATGACGACAGAAAGATATATTTAAAGTGTTTAGGGCAATGCTGCCAATCTAGAATTCTATAGCGAGTGAATATAGTCTTAAAAACAAATGCAAAACAAAGATATTTTCAGACAAAAGACAAAACTGGAAAATATATTTTTTCAGCAGACATGTACTCCAAATAAAGGAAGTTTTTCACACAGAACAAGTTAACCAAGAGAAAATTAAACATGAAAAATTATGGGAAGGAGTGAGGACCACCAGAAAAAGTAAAATATTTTATAGATATACGTGAAAATTGATTCTTTAAAAGAACAATAATAGGGGCGCCTGGGTGGCTCAGTCTGTTAAGCATCTGCCTTTGGCTCAGGTCATGATCCCAGGGTCCTAGGATGGGCCTTGCACTGCATCGTGCTCCCTGCTCAGCAGGGAATCTTCTCCCTCTCCCTTTCTCTCCCCATGCTTTCTCTCTCTCTCTCTCAAATAAATAAATAAAATCTTTTTAAAAAAACAATAATAATAGTAATGTCTTACGGGATTTATAACATTGGCAAATATATATGATGACAGTGGCACAAGAAGTAGGACAGGTTCAGTGGGGTTAAATAGCTGTAAGATTTTTATGCTAATTTAGAAGTAGTAAAACATTAAATTAACGTTATTTAAATAAATCAAGGGTGCAGTTATGATCGCTAGGATAACCACTGAAATAATTATAACAGGAGATATAGTTAAACAGCTGATACTGTAAAAGCAAAAAGATATCATTAAAAATATTATTTAATCCAGAAAAAGAAAAGAAGGAAAAAATAAAAAGAATAACAATGTTGCAGACATAAAGCCAACTATATTCATGAATATACAAAATGTGAATGTAATAAATACTTTATTTTAAAGATTATAAAGCTGAATTTTATTTATTCTATTTTTTAAAGATTTTATTTATTTATTCATGCGAGACACAGAGAGAGGCAGAAACACAGGCCGAGGGAGAAGCAGGCTCCATGCAGGGAGCTGACATGGGACCAGGTCCCTGGGCTCACCACCTGAGCCAAAGGCAGATACTCAACCACTGAGCCACCCAGGCATCCCATAAAACTGAATTTTAAAAACAAACTATATTTCTAGTTTCTTAAAAAATTTAGACGTTGAAAAAATACACATACTTTCAAATAACCTAGGATTCAACGGTGAAATCACAGTGGTGGTTCGAATATACGTATATAAAGCCTAACAAAAATTACAATGTATCTGTGTTAGTTTGTCCAGGCTGTTATCACAAAGATCCCATAAACTGTATGGCTTATAAATAACAGAAATTTATATCTCACACTTCTAGAGACCTGGAAGTCCAAGATTCTGGTACTAGCAGAGTTGGTGTGTCATGAGAACACTTCTGGTTTGAAGATAGCCGTCTTCTCATTGCAACCTTAAATGGCAGATAGGGCAGGGGATCTTTCTGGAGCCTCTTTATAATGGCAGTGCATTCAAGAGGGCTTTCATGACCTAATAAACTTCCGAAGGTAGCACCTTAGGGGTTAGGATGGCAACATGTGAATTTGGGAAGGACATAAATATTCATACCAATCCCCAGCTTCTCCCTAAGGAGAAGTGTCCTACCTAGTGTCCCACCTTTTAAAGCTACTACCCAAAGAATTAGCTCCCAAGTCACCTGGCCCTGAAAGCCCTGGGCATTTTTGAGAATTCCCAGACCACACAAAAGAAAGAGGCATTTCTATTTATGCACATGAGCATTCCCAGTGACTATTCTCTCTGGCTCAACACACAGTGAAGGCAAAAACACCCAGCTCCTGGATTCTCCTGGATGAGAGCTAGAATCCATATCTAATGTCTTGACCTTTCCAGCTGCTGCCTGAAATGTTCCAATTTACCTAAATTGGGAAACTGAAGGGATAGGCAATTAGTAATCCTCCAGGAGTCTGAGCAGGCATATGAGAATTTCCCATACCTTTGGGACATTGGCAGATCTTGGCATACCAACTACTAGGAGCCACTAAGAACACAGACGATACCTTGAACAATCACAAAGAGGGCCAATCAAGAGGTTGGGCCAATCTGGTTGATGAGTTTCATCTCCTACATGAAACCAGTCTGTCAAGGCAGGGAGAGGTAGCTGTTTTACCTAATGCACAGAAATCAACACAGATAGTTAAAGATTATGTGAAGAAACAGGGGAACATGTTCTAAACAAAACAACAAGATAAATTTTCAGATATTGGTCTTAATGAAATGGTGATAAGTGATTTACCCAATAAAGAATTTGAAATAATAGTCATAAAATGCTCAATGAGGAACCTTCCTACTGCTTTCACAGTGGCTATACCAGTTGGCATTCCCACCAACAGTCCACCAGGGTTCCTTTGTCCCTGCATCCTCTCCAACCCTGGCTGTTTCTTGTGTTTTTGATTTTAGCCATTCTCACAGATGTAAGATGATATCTTATTGTGGTTTTGAATTGCATTTCCCTGATGAGTGATGTTGAGCATATTTTTGTGTGTCTCTTAGCCATCTGTATGTCTTCTTTGCAAAAGATGTCTACTCAGGTTCTCAGCTCATTTTTATTTTATTTTATTTTATTTTATTTTATTTTATTTTATTATTTATTTTTTTCAACCCATTTTTAAAATTGGATTATTTGGGGGTTTTTTTTGGTATCAAGTCGTATAAGTTCTTCATATATTTTGGGTATTAACCCCTTATTATATATGTCATTTGCAAATATCTTCTACCATTCAGTAGGTTGCCTTTTTTGTTTTGTTGATAGTTTTCTTTCCTGTGCAAACCCTTTTTATTTTGGTGTAGTCCTTTTTTAAAAAAAAAAAAATTAATTTAAAAAAAATTAAAAGCTTAAAAAAATATTTATTTATTTATTTGAGAGATCGAGCAAGCACGAGCAAGGAAGAGAGACAGAGGAGACATGAGCAAGGAGAAGCAGACTCCACACTGAGCAGGGAACCCAACACAGGGCTCCATCCTAAGACCCTGGGATTATGACCTGACCTCAAGGTAGCCGCTTAACTGACTGAGTCATGCAGGTGCCCCTATTTCAGTGTAATTCCAATAGTTTATTTTTTCTTGTGTTTCCCTTGCCTAAGGAGACATACCTAGAAAAATATTTCTATGACTGATACCAAAGAAATTACTGCCTATAATTTCTTCTAGGAGTTTCATGGTTTCAGGTCTCACATTTAAGTCTTTAATCTGTTTTGAGCTTGTTTTATGAAAAGTGTAGGAACGTGGTCCAGTTTCATTTTTTTGCATATAGCTTTCCAGTACCGTTTGTTGAAGAGACTTTTACCCATTCTATATTCTTGCCTTCTTTGTTGTAGATTAATTGGATTGATAGATAAATGGATAAAGAAAATGTGATACATACACACACACAGAGGAATATTTTACAGCCTTAAAAAAGAAGAGAATCCTATCACTTATGACAACATAGGTGAACATGGAAGGCATGATGCTGAGTGAAATAAAGTTGACAAGAAAGACACATATTGCATAGTATCACTTAGATGTGGAAGCTAAATCATCTTTTTTTAAAAAAGATTTTATTTATTTATTCATGAGATGCGGAGAGAGGGAGGGAAAGAGAGAGAGAGAGAGCGGCAGAGACACAGGAGAAGCAGGCTTCATGTAGGGAACCTGATATAGGACTCGATCTCAGGACTCCAGGATCACACCCCCTGGGCTGAAGGCAGGCGCTAAACCACTGAGCAACCCAGGGATCCCCTAAATCTTCTTTTTTAAAAAATCAAATTTATACTATTAGAGAGTAGATGATGTTTGACAAGAGTCTGGAGAGTGGGCGAAATAGGAAAGATTGGCACAAATGTGTAGACTTTTGGTTATAAGATTAATAAAATCTGAGGATCTACTGTATAACATGGTGACTATAGTTGATAATTATGTAATTGAAATTTGCTTAGAGAGTAGAACTTCAGGGGTGTCATTAAAAAAGGTAAGTATAAAAAAAAAGGTAAGTATATGAAGTGATTGATATATTAATTAGTTCATTAGAGGAAATCCTTCGTGATGTGTACATCAAATTATCATAATGTACACTTTAAATATATTACAATTTTGTCAGTTCAACTGCAACAAAGCTGAAAAAAGTCAGAATTTTCTATTAAAATTTAGAGGAATGTTGATTTAATTATTTAATCAAATTAAACTAATCCTCCATCAGGTAGATTTTCTTTAATTTAGAGATGACAAGTTAAAAGACAGTAGATGCAATTTAATCAGTTAAAATCCATGAAATTATTAAAACTTTTTCAACATGTCATAATTTCATTTTTGAGAAATATTTCTAAAGTCTACTGAATAAAGTAGGATCCATTCAAATGTTCCTAATGACCCTTACCCAAATTTATCTTTAGCACAGATACTTAAAACAAATATGAAAAAGCATGTGTATCTCTGTGTGTATAGCATACATATACGTATATCTATGCACACATATACATGTCTGTAATGCATAAATAGTATATATGAGTATGCATAATATGTGTGATATACATAACTGCATAAATACATTTAAATACATGATATATGTATATATCCATTATTATACGATTATTTTGTAAATTCAATAGGGAGATAAATGAGAATGTATCTGGAATAAAAAGTTGTGGTTTTCTCAAATTCTAGACTCTAATAAGCCTTTGGAAATGCACATGATTTTGCATCACATTAAAAAGAAAATATAAAACTATATAAAATATTTTATTCATCAGTTAATAGTGCACCTAAACTCGATGAGCCAAATATTTTTGTTTAGGAATCTGCTTGTTGGAATATGTGTGATTTAAATATATTTTAAGTAATTTTAATTATGCCATCAATGATATAATAGATGCTTGTAAAATATTTTAAAAACTATATCCACACAATTGGAAAAGTGGAATTACTCCTTCATATTGTCACATCCTACATTTGATAGAATTATAAATACTGTTATGCACACTTTTTCATATGATGGCACTTAAAATCTGATTTTAGAGAACTCAAAGAAGAGAAATTAACCAGAATAACATGGAACATTATTATAATTTGGACTTACACAATTTCATTTTTTCCAATCTTGAAATTGTGTTGTGAAAAAATTGAACCGTTTGAAAAGCCCTGTGATCATTATATTTTTGTATGTGTTATTAATATTAAAAATACTTGTTAACTGGGGATCCCTGGGTGGCTCAGCGGTTTGGCACCTGCCTTGGGCCCAGGGCATGATCCTGGGGTCCTGGGATCGAGTCCCACATCAGGCTCCCTGCATGGAGCCTGCTTCTCCCTCTGCCTGTGTCTCTGCCTCTCTCTCTGTGTCTCTCATGAATAAATAAATAAAATCTTTAAAAGAAGATACTTGTTAATGAATTCAGGACCAAGTGCATATAATCACAGAATACAAATTAAGACTTCTATTATTAATAGGAGTAAACACACAAATCAGGAGAAAATGGATCCTTATATTTTAAACTTTGAAGTTTATATGAGAAATAAATTAACCATAAAATTAGAATGCAGTCAGCTTTCTAAGAAACAGTTTTAAAGGTATTCTAAAGTATTTAAAAGGCAATATTTCCTTAGGAATTTAAGCAGAGACACATAAGTTGAACAAGGGGATTTGAAAAATTGGGCAAGATTTAGATTCCCATTAAAATTAACCTTTGCTTAAGTTTCCTGGAAAGTGAATTGGACTCACTGTAATTGCTACTATGCTATAATTAAAAGAACAGACAAATCGTCCATTTACTCCCTAGTCACCAAAAACTTACGAATTCATTGGGATTCTTTCCAAAATGACTATCATCACAATTTGTTTCCCAGAGAGGGGGAAAAAAAAGAATTCTTTTGAAAAACATGGGGTGTAATATAAAAGAATGTAGACTAAAAATGCTGACAAATGTGCATGTTTAAAATTTTCAAATTTTTCATCAGGAGGAATTTTTTTTGTTATGCAATTTTTAAAAAAAACTTAATTTACAGATAAACGTATACAGGAATGTGTAAAATATAGATATTGTGTTTCACAAAATAATTAGAAAAGAAGGATGATGTAGAAGGATAAGATCCTAAGAATATGTGAGCATTAACCCCTTCTGGTGAGAGACAATGTGAAAATAGAAATCTTAACATGAGCCATGAAACATTCTCAAGATTTGATTTCAAAATGTAAGACCATGACCTAAAAGGCTGACTATATAAGTATATTGATATATGCTGTACGTCATGGCTAACCTATACTCTTATTTGATGTTTACTGTTTTATTAGAAATTAATATAGTTATTCATTTCAGTTGATTAATGTTAGGGGGCATATTTTTTTCCATCTCTTTATCTTTAATCTACATGTTTCTTTATATTTATTTATTATCATTATTTTTAAAAGATTTTATTTTCTTATTCATGAGAGACACAGAGAGAGAGAGGCAGAGACACAGGCAGAGGGAGAAGCAGGCTCCATGCAGGGAGCCCGATGTGGGACTCTATCTCAGGACCGTGCCTGAGCTGAAGGCAGAGGCTCAACCATTGACCTACCCAGGTGCTCCTGTTTCTTTATATTTAAAATGGGTTTCTTATAGGCAAATATAGTCAAGTTGTGTTTTTGATCCACTCTGACAATCACTTTTAATTAGTGTACTTACACCATTGACATTCAATGTGACTATTGATATAGCTGGATTAATATACACCATATTTATTACTGTTTTCTATCTGTTCATGTTCTTCTTGTCTTACAATCTTTTCATGAATTTCTGGTTTTAATTGATACTTCATATGATTCCATTTTCTCTCCCATTATGTCAATTATACTTTTAATTTTTTATTTTATACTTTTTTGTGGTTGCCTTAGAATTTGCAC
The DNA here is from genome assembly GCF_018345385.1 of Vulpes lagopus. NCBI lineage: Eukaryota > Metazoa > Chordata > Mammalia > Carnivora > Canidae > Vulpes > Vulpes lagopus. The sequence goes on from NC_054845.1 coordinate 2,918,835, forward strand.
AATACATTTAAACTAATTTAAGCATACTGCCAAATAACACTATACTGCTCATGTATGAGAACATTATAATAACAATATAATCCTAATTCTTCCCTCATGTCTTTTGTATCAATGCTGTCATTCACTTTTTCATATATAAGCATATATAAACATATAAATATATATGCACACACCTAAGATACATACATAAGATACATATTAAATACAGTAATGCTATTATTTTGAGTAAACCATTATCTGTAAGGTCAATTAAGAATAAGAAAAATAAAAGTTTTTATTTTACCTTCCTTTATTCCTTTTCAATACTCTTTTCCCTCCTTATGTAAAAACTAGTTCCTGACATATTATTTTCCTTGTCTCTAAAGAACTCCTTAAAACATTTCTTGAAAGGTAGGTCTACTGGCAATAAATTCTCTCAATTTTTGTTTGATTCTCTCAAGTCCTTATTTGTCCTTCACTTTCGAAAGATAATTTATATACAAAAATCTAGTTTTTTTTTTCTCTCTCAACATTTGAAATATGTCATTCCACTTCTTTCTAGCTTGCATGGTTTCTAAGAAGTAGAATATAATTTTTATCTTTGTTCCTCTTTAAGGTATTTATTTTTCTTCTGGCTTCTTTCAGGATTCTGCTTTGTTTTTGATTTTCCATAGTCTGAAAATGATATGCCTAGGTGTACTTATTTTGGCATTTATGCTGCTTGGTATTCTCTGAGGTATCCGAGATTGCAGTTTGATGTCTGATACTAACTTGGAGAAATTCTGTTGTTATTATTTTAAATATTTCTTCTCTTCTCTCTCTCTCTTTTTTTTACTTCTGGTATTCCCATTACATGTATGCTATATTATACCTTTTGTAGTTGTCTCAGTCTTTGGATATTCTGTTCTTTTTGTTTTCTTTGTGGTTTTTTTTTTTTTTTTTGTCTTGTAATATACCTTGTAATTTTTTCTTGATAGTGGGACATAATGTACCAGGTAAAAAGAACTGCTACAAATAAGTCTTTATTAATATGGTGGTGAGGTGTAGGGAGATGGGAAGCATTCTACAGTCGCATAGTTAGATCTTAGTCTTTTGTGGAACCTATGCTGCTGGCCAGTGACCTTGACAGGTGTTTCTCATCCCCACCCCACTTGGTTTAGGTAGAACAGGATGGCTAGAGTGCGCTGGAAATGGGTATTTCAGCACCTGCATGTCAGTTAGCTTCTGACAATGCCTCAGTAGGCTAGGTTCTGTTTAACCAGCTTCTCCTGAGGGCAGGCCTTGTTAGAACAGCTGCTTTGTGTATTACATAATGATTCCTTTTCCCCTCCCCCTGCTATTAGTACAAGGGGATTTTTCTCTGATGTTCATCGTGAGAACCTTATGGAGTTCCTAGAGGTAAGTCTTACAAAATTGTGGGTTCCCCTTAGAGTTTTTAAACTCTGAGTTGTCCACACTGAGCCTCCAGCCAACCACCAATTACTGTACAGGTTTTCCTATTCTGGTATTGGTTTCCATGCAGGCTTCTGCTAGGGAGTCTCAGCCACTGTATGCACCAGAATTCTTCCTCCTAGGGGCAGAGCCTTACTGTGTCCTCACTTTTCTTATTGATCCCAGAAGAGTTGTTAATTTTTTATTCTATTTGTGTTTTTGCTTATTGTTAGGATGGAGTGGTAACTTCTAAATCGCTTAAGGGCAGAACTGGAAAGCAGAAGTCTGTCATTGTAACTTCAAATGGAAAATCTCAGGCAAATTTTTGAAGGATTCAAGATACGTGTTATTTCATTTAGATAAAATTCATCCTGGTGGTAAAAAAAAGAGTAGTGCACCTATTGACAATGTAAGGTTAGTTAAAATACTTAGCCTTTTTCCTATACCTTGATGGGTACCCCTGGCAGGGCTATCATAAAGGGTTGAGTTTAATTAAAACTTAAAAAAAAAGTTTTAGGACTTTGTTACCATGTAAATGTTTATTTTCCAATTAGAATCATTGGGATTTAAATTCAAGTTATAGGGCAGCCCCGGTGGCGCAGTGGTTTAGCGCCGCCTGCAGCCCAGGGCGTGATCCTAGAGACCCTGGATGGAGCCTGCTTCTCCCTCTGCCTGTGTCTCTGCCTCTCTCTCTCTGTGTGTGTCTCTATGAATAAATAAATAAAATCTTTAAAAAAATAAATAAATTCAAGTTATAATAATTTTAAATAACCTTTGTTAATCTCTAGATCCTATTTCCTAATATGTAGCTATATTTCCTATATATAGCTATATATATCTTCAGAAGAAATTGCTAATATATATTATATATTTATATGTATATGTATATACAAGTAAGTACTCTTGTATATTTGTGTTTTTCCACAAAGATAATTTTGGCTTAAACTGATGTTTGAGAGTTTCCCAATTTGTTTACATATCTATGCATTTAGCTGCAGATGGTTCATCTTCATTTTTGTATAGTTTTTTTTGTATAGTTTTTATTGTTTGAATATACCCTCACATATAGGATATATCTCCCCTCCAATGTAGGATATTTAGGTTGTTTCTATTTTTAGCTAATATAAAATGTAACATAAATATTCCTGTACAACTATACATGCGCATGTAGGAGTTTTTTTTCTGAAAAAAATCACTAGAAGTTTCTAAGTATCACTAAATTACTCTTCCCTCAGAACTAAGAGATTCTAAGATCTACATCTGCATTAATGCTTTGTATTTTCAGAATTTTTATCTTTTTGCCAATGTGGGAGTACAATGGTGTCCTCTTGTTTCTTTAATTTGTTTATCCATGATTAAAAGTGAAGTTCAGTATCTTTTTTTTTTTAAGATTTTATTTATTTATTCATGAGAGACACACACACACACACACAGAGGCAGAGACACAAGCAGGCTTCCTGCAAGGAGTCCAATGTAGGACTGGATTCCAGAATCACGCCCTGAGCCTAAGACAGACAACTCAACCACTGAACCACCCAGGCATCCCTGAGGTTCAGTATCTTATCTTCACATAAATACATTGGTCATTTTGATTTCTTCACCTGTAAATTGCTTAGTCATACTTTTACCCAATTTTATTTTGGTGGTTGTGCCAGATTGCCTATTTCTATTTCTTACTATGTACTCCATCTATAGAGACCATAAAGATAATTTATTCTTGAAAACTTCAATAGGTTTTTGGATTACATTTTGCCAAATAGATGTATCAGAAAAAAAATGATCTAATTTCCTGTATTATTATGTTATGTTTGAAATACATAGTGTTATTTTCCTGACTAAACATTGATTGAGTTGTTGTCTCTTCTTACTGATTTATAGAATTATTTACATTCTGAGTGCTTATTCTGTATTTGGCTTATGTGTCACAATTTTTTTCCAGACTATGGTTTACTTTTTGATTTTGTTGATAATATTTTTCAGTTAACCAATGCTTTCAATTTTAATCTATTAAAATGTGTCAATGCTTTAGCTTTTAATTTGAAGCTTAAATAACAAACTCTATCCATAAATTAATAAAACTACTCTCCTAAATTTTCTTTGAAATATTTTAAAGTTTTTGATCTCATGTTTAGGGTGGGTTTTGCATGTACTTTATTTAAATCTCACATATGAAATTTAGATTTAAATCTCACATATGAAAAATATATAGCCTCCAGAAATTCAAACACAAAACAAAAAACAAATTGAAACAAATTATCAGTATGTATCTCATTGCAAATATAGGTAATCCAAATGTAAATATACAGCAGTAAATACATTCCAGAAATATAGAATCATGCTTCCCAAAAATGTTTATTCCAGAAGTAGTAGAATGATGTTTCTTTCTTTTTCTTTTTTTTAATTTTTAAAAGATTTTATTTATTTATTCATGACAGACACAGAGAGAGAGAGAGGCAGAGACACAGGGAGAGGGAGAAGCAGGCTCCATGCAGGGAGCCTGATGTGGGACTGGACCCCAGTCTCCAGGATCATACCCCGGGCTGATGATGGCACCAAACCACTGAGCCATCGGGGCTGCCCAGAATGATAAGTTTCTTAACATAGAATTGAGAATCCTATGTTTACTGGCAGACATGAATACCTTTTCTTTCTCTTGATATTGTATGTGCTTTACCAGTTATTTAATCTCACTAGCCCTTTCCCTAGAATTAATTTAATTATGGCTTCAATAATTATGTAATAATAATAATAGTTTAAAAATAACAACTATCTCAGACTTTACATATTAATGACTTGTAAAGTGATACAAGTTTTTATAAAGTAGTATTGTACAAAGAAAATATTATTATTAACAAATTTAAGCTGTTGGCTCAATAGTATTATTTTGTTGTACTAACAAATAAACAACTAATAAAAACAAATAAAAGTTGACCCAAACAAGATATATAACTATTATCACTTTCTCATTGTATGATTACTTTTAAGATGTTTATATTGCAGATTTTAAGCAACATTTTAAGCTACAGTAATAAGAGTGTGAAATCATACCCCCCCAAAAGTAGCTAGATAAATAAAATAAACATAATCTAATTATGGCCCCCAAATTAGTGAATTCTCATGCATATTTCTATAAATGGTGTTCAGAAAGCTGGCTGGCCACTAAAAGAATTAAACATGTGTGAATAATTATCTCTTAGTCGCAAATGTTTGGTCGATTAGTTTTTCTTACCTAATTTCCTGTGAAATTCCATGGTTAGAATAAGTTGTGGTATCCAATAGAATCATCCATTTTTATCTTATTTCCTATGTCAATAAATATTTCTTGAGCAAATGTTCTGTTTTTAAAATTTTGCTAAATGATGGAGAAACACAGACAAATGCCTATTTCTTTTCTTTCTATATATCACACAAAGCATGTAGTACTTTTATACAATAAAAAGAAGGTATTTTTATAACAGGTAGTTAAGTAGGACTTATCCCTTTGTCTTAAAAATTTGAGTAGATTCTACAACTGGAAACATGAGATAACTGAGTACCTCCTTTCTAAGGGGTGTCATTAATGACAAGGACTACACACTTTTCTCTCAGTAACAATTGAGAACCTGCAGATTCAAACCCACTACAGTCAATGTAATTTTCTACCACATTGTAGATTAGAAGAATACTGGTAAATAAAAACAAAGAGACATCCTTTGATTTCTTAGATTTATGGGAATAACATATCTAATTAGATGCTCCCCCATTGTTTCTGGTTAGAATTGGAGAAGGGCAAGAGAGGGGTTGATTAGTATTCATTGCAAGCAAAAAGAAGCAGAGCACTAAGGAGAATCATGCCTGGATGTTGAGAGTTTCTTCCAAAAGGGAAGGATGACCTATACTTCCCTGCTAGTTGATTGCTGGTGCTGCCATGAAGGTAAACATAGACATGTTAGGTTAAATAGATATTTCCTAGATATTTTCTGTTATATATTTTAATTCTCTTATTTATTTTACTATATATGTGTGTTTTTGTGTGCATGGATGTGTATAATGATTTAATTAATTAATTAATTATTTATTTATTTATTTTGGAGACAGAGAGTGTGCATGTGTGAGCTGGGGCAAGGGAGAGGGAAAGGGAGAGAAAGAGAATCTCCAGCAGACTCCCTGCTGAGCAGGGAGCCTGACAATGGGTCTCAGTCCCATGACCCTGAGGTCATGATCTAAGCCCAAACAAACAAGATTTGGATCCTTAACTGACTGAGCCACCCATACTATATTTTTTTTTATTAACTTCACTATATATTTTCACTATATATTTTTAATTAATTTTCTTCATTATTGCCCTTGGGTTTCTTAGCTTAAAAATTTTAGTTTTATATTTACACCAGTTCAATTTCAATAGTTTAGAAAAACTTTTTACCAGTATACCTTCATTCTCTACCCTTTACATCTTCATGGTATTATTTTAGTACACATTATATCGTTATATATCATAAGCCAATCAACATAATTTTATAATTTTTGCTTATTAAAACTGTCTTTTAAGTCAGATAGGAGAACAAGAGTCAGAAAAAATACGAGTGCAGTATTTTATATTCATCTATATAGTTACCTTTACCAGTGTTTTTGAAATTTTTTTAAAGATTTTTTTTTTATTCACAAGAGATAAGAGAGACAGAGGCAGAGATACAGAGAGAGGAAGGCAGGCTCCCTGCAGGGATCCTGATGCAGGACTTGACCCCAGGACCTCAGGATCACACCCTGAGCCAAAGGCAGATGCTCAACCACCAAGCCACCCAGGCATCTCTCTCTTTCTCTCTCTCTCTCTCTTTTTATTTCTTCAAAAATCTTAAGGTGCTATCTAGGGTCTTTTCATATCATCTCAAAGGGCTCCCCTCACCCTTTTTTGTATGGTTACTCTGCTAGTGACATATTATCTCCATTTTTGTTTATTTGTGAATGTCTTAATTTTTTCCTTCGTGTTTGAATGATAGCTTTTCTGGATATAGAATTTTTAATTGAAGTATTTTTCTTTCAGCCTTTGCATGTGTCATCCCACTGCTTTCTGGCCTTGTGATTTCTGACAAGACATCATATGTAAATCTTATTGAAGGATCCTTTGTACTATGATGATTGTTCTTCTGCTTTTGAAATTTTTTGTTTGTCTTTCAGTGGTTTGATTATGAGGTTTCTTGGCAGGGATCTCTGAATTTATTCTATCTGGAATTTATTAAACTTCCTAGATGTGAGAATACATTTTTAAAAATCAAATTTGGGAAGGTTTTAGCCATTCAATTCTTAAAGTATTATTTTCCACTTCTTTTCTCTTCTCTCCTCTGGACCTTCCATTGGCATCTATTGATAAGTTTGATGGTTTACCTCAGATTTCTGATGATCTATTTATTTTTACGTATCCTTTTTTATTTCTTTTCCTCAGACTGAAAGAATCTTGACCTAACTTTGAATTTACTAGTTCATCATTCTGTCAAGTCGGCTGTTGAGCCCCTCTAATGAATTCTTCAATTATTGTCTTTGCTGACTCCAGAATTCCTATTTGAACAGTTTATTAATTTATCTTTCTTTTTTTGAATTGTATACTTGATAACGTCTTTTTCATTGCCATTTTATTATTAGACATATTTTCCTTTAGTTGTTTGAATATATTTAAGCTAGTGGATTTAAGATCTTTGTCTAATAAGCAACATATCGACTTTGTCATGGAGTCAAAATGCTTTATTATTTTTTTTCTGTGTATGAGCCATTTATTACTCTTTCTTTGAGTGTCTTATAACTATTTTCATGTAAATCTAGACATTTAAAATAACATATACCATGGGAACTATTAAATCAGTCTGTCCTTTTGTTTGTTGTTGCTGGTTATTGTTATTATTGATGTTTGTTTAGTGAGTTTCCTGGACAACTTTCATAAAATCTGTATTTTTCATCCTATGTGACCACTGACGTTCCTACTCAGTTAGGTTATTGGTCAGTTAATGGTTGTGCAGAGATTTCCTTTAATACATTGTGCTATCCTCTGTTGAGTTGTTTGTATGTTGGGGCACATCTTCCTTGCTCTGACGGTTTACAGTTCTGCCTTTACTTCCTGCTATCATTGAGTCTCAAAGAAAGCCAGAAGCAAAGATGAGATACTTCTCATGCCTTTCCTGAGTATGTAGCTTTGCTTGCACATGCATATAATGTTCTGGATCCCCAGAATATGTCAGAAGTCTCTAAAACCCTATATGGAAATCTTTCACTATTTTCTTAGGTTTTCTGGTGAGTCTCTTGTTTCCCTGATGGAGATTATAGCCGAGAATAGCTGGAATGTAAATAATTACTGCTCCTTTTTTTTTTCCATAAATGTGCTGTGGTAAATGGGTTTCCTTACCTAGTGAACTCTGAGTTAGGTTAAGTAAAGAAAAACCTTGTGAATGAGGCTATGCCAGGAAGCTGCTAAACAGATTAATTAGTGAAAATTCTTTGAGGATGGTGCCTTTAGGGGAACTTCAAGCCTTTTTTTTTTGCCTTCTAGTGGCTCTTAGATTGTTGGTTTTCATACCTACCATGGTTGTAAGGCTTCTGGTTTCAAGGCTACCAGACAGCTAAGGTGAGACAGATGGGAATAGAACAAGCAAAATATTACAAATCTCACTTAAAAACAAAACAAAATAAAACAAAACAAAACAAAACAAAAAACAATGCTCAGCCAATTTCTTTTATAAAAAAGAAGATTGGATTGTTGCAAGCATTTGGATTGTTGCAAGTGTTTGGTTCAGACTCAGAGCTGTGTAAAAAGTTGATTTTTAGGGGCTCCTGAGTGGCTTAGTCAGTTAAGCATCTGCTTTTGACTGAGGTCATGACCTCAGGGTCTTTGGAGTCACTCTGCCTGCTTGTTCTTTCTCTCTGTCAAATAAATAAATGAAGTCTTTTTTTAAAAGTTGATTTTTAGAATATTTGCCACTGTTCTCAATGCTTTTATGGATGAATAATTTATGAAGGTTCTTATTATGCCATTCTTACTAAATGATTTCTTCAGTAAGAGATAGTGTAAGAGCAAAGTTAATATCCCTTAAAATATGTGTTTGCATGTACTAAATCGTCACTTAAAGCTTTATGAAAATAGCACAGTTGGTGGAATAGTTGATAGCAACATAGCAAGAAGAGATTGTAAATAGTATGTGTAGAATAAAGAATAATGGAGGGCAATCACACCCTAGTTCTTTGAAATTATTAGATAGTGCTAACTAAGTGATCATTGGCTCTTCTGGCTCTCACTGAGAAAAATGAGATTAGAAAATGAAGTTAGAAGAATAAGAAGGGACAAGAGCAATGAGAGTGTCTATCAAACAAAGAAATATCCTATCTAGAAAGACAGAGTTGGCTGCTGCTGTGAAGAAGATTCTTGGAATAGAAGCGTAGAGGGTAAAGCTGAGCACTACTTCAGGAAACCTGTTGACTCATCTTCAAGAGACCTTGGGTCTCACAGCTATACAAACTGCCATGTTAGATACTAACTCTAGGCCACATCAGAGGGAGGAAAAAGAAAGATCCTTGTTCCTACTTCCTCTTCATGTTTCTGTCCCCTAACATTGAAGGGCTTAATGTAAGCCTTGAAAATAACAGAAGAGATATCCTGGTGCCAGACATCTCCTCTTTCTTGTTTATATTCCTCCCCTCCCCACCACCGCACCCCAATAGGGCACTGACATGGTCTTAGACTTCTTTGGAAGAGGGTATTTGAAGCTTTTCCAGAAATATGAGAACAGGAGTTCAAAATAAAGTGATTTCTGTTTTAATAACCAAATGTAACCACAGATTTAGGAAAATGCTCAGATACTGCATAGAACAGAGAAGGTAAAGATAGTGATTAGAAGAAAAATAAATTTGGGATGCCTGGGTGGCCAGTGGTTTAGAGCCTGCCTTCGGCCCAGGGTGTGATCCTGGAAACCCAGGATCGAGTCCCACATCAGACTCCTTGCATGGAGCCTGCTTCTCCCTCTGCCTGTGTCTCTGCCTCTCTCTCTCTCTGTGTTTCTCTCATGAATAAATAAGTAAAGTCTTTAAAAAAAAGAAAAAGAAAAAGAAAATCACTTCATGTATTCCTCAAAATTAAGAACTTTTACATAACACAGATATAAAGAAGAAAAACATTTGAGGAATAATTTTTCTATCACTAATATTCTGTTTACAATGATATCTTCCAGTTTATACACATGACAATTATTTAAGCTTCATTCATATTGTGTGATATTTATGAATTTGGACATATTGCAGTATTTCTATTGTGCCACACTGTAAAATGTATGACAATAAATCATTGGGGATTAATTTAAAACTTAAGCAAGTATTTTCATTATTTCATGATAATATGAATATATATTATTGAAATTTCTATTTTATCATTTACAAGTAGCAAAAATATTGTTTAGGCTAAAGTCTTTTTTTCAAATATAGCTTTAAGATAAAAATCAATCTGAATTCAGCATTGAAACCTCACACTTAGAGTAAATTTATTAGGCTAAAACAATTCTCTTATTTGACATAAATTATTTATTCGTAAGTAGGAATTTGAATGATCTCAAGGAGTATTCTAATAGTCAGCATTAATTGTGATTACCTATTGCTTTTGTTGTGAATGGTAAAGAAAGCTGGCTATATTTTGCTTTAATCTGACCTTCACATGAAATATTAAGGGAAGTTTACCTTTAACTGATTTCAAGTATTTCAAGCTGTGGTTAAGAGCTGACCATTAAAAGAAAATTGATTTTGGTGACATTTAATTTGCCTAAATTCAATAATGTTGTCCTTTAAAAAATGGAATATTTTGTTCCAAGAAACATTTTGAAAGTTATTAAATCTTTAAAATAGCATTTGCATGTACACCTGTTCATGTGGGGGGTGGACATAGGTGTGAAAAAGCTAAAGTAAAACAGAAAAATAAAAGACCCTAATTCTCAGTTATGCTTAAGTTTCGACTCTTTGGCCAAGCATAGGGGGACTAATACTTTTCCTAAATCTAATAGAAAAAGAACAAAGGTGTATGTGTATGTGTATCAAAGTATTAGGCAGATTATGAATCCAATTGTGACTTGAGTTTTTAGAATGTGTACTGCATGGATAGCATTGGGATTTTTGATAACTATGAATAAAATTTTCCTTTTAAATCACAAAATTATATTTCAGAGATTAAAGAGGTTTAGATAACTAGTCCACGTATTCCCAGTTATTTCACTGCATAGAAAAATGGAAATTAGGTGACTCCAAATTTTTCACTGGAATCCAATGTGAAATGTTAGGTCTTATTGTTAATATTTAATAATGATTATAATTAAACAGTTATTGAAGCAAATTTCAAACATGTTTTCATATTCCTTGACTCTCCTTCCATCAAGAATTGAAGTTTATATACCCTTCCCTTGAATCTGAGCAACCTTGGTAGAGTATAGGTAAGGTCCAACAAACTATATTAACAGGCTTTCTAATTGGTTGCCTGAGAAACACTGCCATGATAGATTAGTGTTGGTAGTGTAGAGTAAGGTGCTATCATGTGGCTTCTAAGTTTAGCTTATATAAATCCTTTTTATTTTTTAACTGATTGCCCTTATTTATTTGCTCTTTGGACAATTCCTTTGGGATTTCCCTCTTGCAACCTACTACCCTACCATAAGTTGCCATAGGTATACAGAGAGGCTACAAATCCATGCTTCAGTAGACAGTCTTTGCTGAGTCTTGCTTTTTAGTCATCCTAGCTCATGTACCAGATGTGAATGAAGAAGGCTGTAGATGATTCCATTCTCCAACTCTCTTAGTCATCACCAGGATGTTCAAATCTTCTTAATTGAGGCCCTATATATTATGAAGCAGTAATCAGTCACCCCTGCTATGTTCTATTCAGATTTCTGACTCAGAATCTGCATAGCATATAAAATAGTTTTCCTTTATACTGTTTATTTTGAGGATGGTTTGCTATATAGTGACAGTTGTAATGTTAATCAAAAAAGTCATCATATTAATGGTCATAATTTACATTTCTTGAGCATTTATTATGGATTACACTCCTGATAAAATCTTATTATCATTGACAAAAACACCAGAATGACATAAGTAAACATGAATGTCAGAAGACTCACTATGTTTCTTTTCTCTTTTAAATGCATATGGCAATCAGTCATACTTGTGATCCAGTAACTAAGAGATCAATGAGAAAAAAAATATGTATGTGGATGCTTAATTTGGGGAGAAAAACTGATGATAGTATTGAGTTATAGAACTAATTAAGTAGAAATGTATTTGATGATGTCAAAAGAGGTTATGCAGACAAGAGTAGATCAATGATAAATTTGTGTTAATGAGAAACAAAATTTTTAAAAAGTAACAATGTTTTTCTGAGAGAAATGGAAGAACAGAGGGGCTGTCAAACCCTCCCATTTATAAGGAAAAAGAAGGATCAACAGAAAAGAGAGAAGTTAAAATTGAACAAAAATGTGTTTAATAAAGTCAAAATATCTTTTCCAATTGTGTGTGTATGTGTGTGTGTGTGTGTGTAAAAGAATACTAGAATGACATATATATCTTCTACATTAATTTGGAATTAGGGTAGGAATCACTGAGGAACTCCCCCCCCCCCCCCCCGCCAACTTTCTTATTCAATATAACACTAAACTGGTGAGAGTCACTCAAAATATAGGATATTACTTCAGGCATTGAACCTGAGTGCCAGTATAATACTACCTACTTTGGGGCCAATGCAGCTAATCTGTGAGAAATCTTACTTCAGCAGAATCAAGCCACTTGAACAATTTCTAAATGTCTGATGCAAATGAGTCATCAACTTGTAGATTTAATTGACAAAGAATGGCACAGAATTCAAAACATAAACAAAAAATTTGAATAATAATGCTGGGAAATAGTATAACTTGGAGTTTCCATGAATGCAACTGGTAATTAAGAATGCCTAGGTCACAAGCTATTCTATGTGCAGCATCATCCTCTTTAAAATAGGACTGATGACAGTATCTATATTTATAAGAATATTTGCAATTACAAAATGAGACAATAGGTATAAAACCTTTAGAATGCTATCAGGCATTTATTAACACTTAATATGTAATAACCATTATTACTTTTTACCCTGGTTGAGCAGACATGTTATTTTTTACCTTAAGAGTTACTTTAGGGATCCCTGGGTGGCGCAGCGGTTTGGCGCCTGCCTTTGGCCCAGGGCGCGATCCTGGAGACCCGGGATCGAATCCCACATCAGGCTCCCGGTGCATGGAGCCTGCTTCTCCCTCTGCCTGTGTCTCTGCCTCTCTCTCTCTCTCTGTGACTATCATAAATAAATAAAAAATTTAAAAAAAAAAAAAAAAAGAGTTACTTTATATATATTCCTTCATCCTAATTCTCTTAAGAATTTTATTAAAAGGGTATTAATTTATCCTCGTTTTCTGACAAGGAAATGGTATAGTAAAATTAAATATATACCCCAAAATTAAACAGCTCATCATACAATTCAAATAATTGTACTTCAGTATTCAATAGGAGTGTTTTATGTGTACTTCTCATTTGTCACACAAAATATGATGAAGATGTGTACTTACTGGTCAATACTCAATAAAATTAATATTTTTATTGCTTTAACAAGGACATTCTTAAGTGAAAATGGCTTTTTGTTTCTATGAGAGCATAGAGGTAAAAAATATAATGCTTATTACTAAATGTGACGTTGCTTTCATTTAGGTAATTCACCAGCAGTTTTACCTACTTTGACTTCTTGAGTATATGTCAGAAGTGGAATTGCTGGATAGTACAGTAATTTTATTTTCTATTTTTTAAGTAACTGCCGTGCTATTTTTCACAGTGGCTATACCATTTGGATCCCCATTAGCAGTACACAAGTGTTCCAGTTTCTTTACATCTATTCTGACGAATGACCTATGTGCACTTGAGAAGACTGTATTCTGGTGGGCAGAGTGTTCTGTATATATATTTTTAGGTCTGGTTGGTTTACTGTATTTTTCAAGTCCTCTATTTCTTTACTTATATCTGGTTATTCCACCCGTTATTGAGAGTGGTGTATTGAAGTCTGCTAATATTGTTGAACTGTCTACTTCTCCCTTCAATTCTGTCCATTTTTGCTTCATATATTTTGAAGATCTGTTATTAGATACATAAATGCTTATGATTGTTATATCTTTTTGCTGCATTGAGACTTTTACTAATACATAATCTATTTCTTTGTCTTGTAATTTCTTTATTTAAAGCCTATTTTTCCTAATACAGGTATAACTTTGCCTGCTCTCTTTTGGTTACTATTTTGTTGATATCTTTTTGCTCCCTTAAATTTTTAATTTGTATCTATGGATCTGAAGTGAATATCTTGGACAGCAGATACTTGGGTTACTCTTTAAAATATAGCATTCTAATCTTTACCTTTGATTGGAGAGCTTAAACTATTTATATTTAAAGTAATTACTGATAAGGAGGGATATTTTCAATTTGCTACTTGTTTTCTATATGTGCTTTATAGACTTTTTTTTGTTTCTTACTTCCTACATTATTGTCTTCTTTTTTGTTCAATTGAATTTTTCTAGCAAGATGTTTTCATTTTCTTCTCATTTCCTTTTGTGTATATTTATCACTATTTTTCTTGTGGTTATCTAGGGATTACAGTTAACATCCTAAAGTTATAACACATTAACTTGAATTTATATCAGCTCAACTTCAACAACATAATCCTTCTCCTATAGAGGTTCATTCCCACCTCCATTTACTTAGGATGTCACAAAAGTTCATCTTTACATATTTTATGTCCAAGAACAGAGTAATAATTGTTTTTATGTATTATTTCCTAAAAGCAAAGAGAAAAAGTTGAATTGAAAACCAAAATTAAAATTCTAGTTTTTAAAAAATGTCCACTTACTTTTATCACAGATCCTTATATCTTCGCACAGTTTTAAGTTACTCTTTATTATCCTTTCATTTCATCTACCTTCAGCATTTCTTGCATGACAGATATAGCGGTAAAAAGTGCTCTTATTTATTCCCTCATTTATCTGACACTGTCTTAATTTCTCCCTAATATGAGAAGGGCAGTTTGCCAGATAGAGGGTTTTGAGTTGACAATATTTTCCCCCTCAGCACTTTGAATATATCAAACAATTGTCTGCTGACATCCAAGGTTTTCAATAAGAAATATGATGAGTCTCTTATATGAGATCCCTTGTTTGGGATGAGATAATTCTTTCTTTTAAAATTATTATTTTAGACTAATGGCAAGATGGTGGAAGAGTAGGGGTCCTCAACTCACCTGGTGCCACCAACTTACCTAGATTATTACTTTCAAAACATCCTGAACATCTGTGAATTAGACCTGAGATTTAAAGAAAGAACAGCTGGAACACTAAAGAGAGAAGGGTTTCGCTTCTAACAAGAATAATCTAGGGTGAAATTTAGGTAGAAGAAAGACCTCACCATAAAAGAAAGAAGAACAGTACTCTCTGCCACAGACCTACAGAATTTGGGTTACAGTGTGATGTCAGAAAGCCAATTCAGAAGCACAATTATAAAGCTACTGGTGGCTCTGGAAAAAAGCATAAAGGAATCAAGAGACTTCATGACTGCAGAATTTAGATCTAATCAGTATGAAATTAAAAATCAATTAAATGAGATGCAATCCAAACTGGAGGTCCTAATAACAAGGGGTAATGAGGTAAAAGAAAGAGTGAGTGGCAGAGAAGACAAGCTTATGTCAAGGAAGGAGGCTGAGGAAAAAAGAGAAAAACAAGAGACTATGAGAAAAGGTTAAGGAGGGATCCCTGGGTGGCGCAGTGGTTTGGTGCCTGCCTTTGGCCCAGGGCGCGATCCTGGAGACCCGGGATCGAATCCCACATCGGGCTCCCGGTGCATGGAGCCTGCTTCTCCCTCTGCCTGTGTCTCTGCCTCTCTCCTCTCTCTCTCTCTCTGTGTGACTATCATAAATAAATAAAAATTTTTTAAAAAAGAAATATAAACATTTAAAAAAAGAAAGAAAAAGAAAAGGTTAAGGGAAATAAATGACAGCCTCTGAAGAAAGAATCTATGTATATTTGGGGTTCCAGGGGGTGCCGAGAGGGACAGGGGGCCAGAAAGCATATTTGAGCAAGTCATAGCTGAGAACTTCCCTAATTTGGGGAGGGAAACAGGCATTCAGATCCAGGGGATAGAGAGATCCCCCCAAAATCAATAAAAACCGTTCAACACCTTGACATTTAATAGCAAAACTTGCAAACTCCAAAGATAAAGAGAAAATTCTTAAAGCAGTGAGAGACAAGAGATTCTTAACTTTTATGGGGAGAAATATCAGATTAACAGCAGACCCTTCCACAGAGACTTGGCAAGCCAGAAAGGGCTGCCAGGATATACTCAGGGTCCTAAATGAGAAGAACATACAGCCAAGAATACTCTATCCAGCAAGGCTCTCATTCAGAATAGAAGGAGAGATAAAGAGCTTCCAAGACAGGCAGAAACTGAAAGAATATGTGACCACCAAACCAGCTCTGCAAGAAATATTAAGGGGGACTCTGTAAAAGAAAGAGGAAACCCAAAGAAATAATCCACTAAAAAATGAAAGGTTGGAGAAGCATTTACCAGTCAAATGGTCCTCAAAAGAAAGCTGGGGTAGCAATCCTTGCATCAAATAAATTGAAATCTATCCCAAAGACTGTAGTAAGAAATGAAGATGGACACTATATCATACTTAAAGGGCCTATCCAAGAAGAGGACCTAACAATCAAGAATATTTATGCCCTAATGTGGGAGCTGCCAAGTATATCAATCAATTAATAAACAAAGAAATACATACTTAGATAATTATATACTAATAGTAGGAGACTTTAACATGGCACTTTCTGCAAATGACAGATTTTCGAAGCACAACATCTCCAAAGAAACAAGGGCCACAAATGATACACTGGATCAGATGGATTTCACAGATATTTACAGTCGCATCTGAATGCAACTGAATACACCTTGGGGTGTATTCAGCTTGGGGACACCTGGATGGCTCATTTGGTTAAACATCTGCTTTTGGTTCAGGTTGTGATCTTCAGGTCCTGGGATGGAGCTCTGCATCAGGCTCCCTGCTCAGCAGGGAGTGTGCTTCTCCCTTGGCCCCTCCCCTGCTCCTGTGCTCAGCGCTCTCTCTAATAAATAAATAAAATATGTTTTTTTAAAAAGAAGATGGTTTTGGCCCTTTAAATTTTCTGGGAGATGCTTCAGTCAACAAGATGCTTGCAACAATGGTTTCCCACCTCTATGCCTGTGTCTCTATGATCAGAAGTAGCAATCAGTTAATAGAACAAAGATCCCTGATATTTGGAAGACAACGTCCTTATTGGACACCTGACTCCTACAAGCTGTGTGCAACTACTCCAAGAATGAAATGATCCATAATAATAAAAAATCTTACAACAAAGAAAAACTGAGGACCAGATGGCTTCATGGGTGAATTCTATCAAAATTTCAAAGAAAAGGGGTGCCTGAGTGGTTCAGTCAGTTATGCATCCAATTTAGCTCAGGTCATTATCTCAGGATCCTGGGATGGATCCCCATGTTGAGCCCACTGCTCAGTGGGGAGCCTGCTTACCCCTCTCCTTCTGCCTACCACTACCCTTGTTTGTGCTCTTTCTGTCAAATAAATAAAATTTTTAAGAATTTTCTCAAGAAAAAACAGTACCCACCCTTCTATTAAAAGGAAGAGAGAATATTCTCAAACTTGTTTTGAGAATCTTTATTACAAAACCAACCAATGCAAAAAAAAAAAAAAAAAGAGAAAAAAAAGAAAAGAAAATTATAGACCATTATGCCTGATGAACACAGATGCAAAAATCCTCAGTAAAAATCCTAGGAAACCAAATTTAACAGCAGGTTGAAAGGATCAGATATCAAGAGCGAGGGGTTTTATCCCTAGGATGCAAGAATGGTTTAACACATGAAAAGTAATCAATGTGATAAAGCACATTAACAGAATTGAAGGGAAAAAACAAATGATCATCTCAATAAAGAAAAAGCATTTAACAAAATTCAATTCCTTTCATATTGAAAAAATTACAACAAAAT
This sequence comes from Vulpes lagopus, assembly GCF_018345385.1. NCBI lineage: Eukaryota > Metazoa > Chordata > Mammalia > Carnivora > Canidae > Vulpes > Vulpes lagopus. The sequence goes on from NC_054845.1 coordinate 2,936,322, forward strand.
AGATATGGAAGGAACTTCTTAACACAATAAAAGCCATTTATTAAAAATACACAGCTGGACTCATAATCAGTGGGTAAAAGCTTTTCATTTAAGATATGAACAAGATAGAAACGCCCACTTTTATCACTGCTATTTAGCAAAGTATTGGAAGACCTAGCCAGAGAAGTCAGGCAAGATAAAGAAATGAAATGTATCCAAATCTGAAGAGACAAAATGAAATTATCTCTGATTACAGATGGCATGATTGTATATATGAAAATTCTAAAGACTTTACAAAATAATAGAATGTATTTAATAAGGAACTCAGTAAGCAACATACAAAATCAACATAGAAAAACAGTAGCATTTCTATATTAGGAAATTCATCAAGATGGAAATTACGAGAATAAATCTATGTACATTAATGACAAAAAAAAAATACTTAGAAATTAACTTAACCAGGAGGAGAAAGACTTGTATGGTGAAAATTATAAAACATTGGTGAAGGACATTTAAAGCACAAATGGAAAGATATTCTATATTCTGAATTGTTAAAATTAATCTTAAAATGCTTACACTACCAAAGTGATCTATGGATTCAATGAAATCCCCATCAAAATCCTGATGACTTTTTTTTTTTTACTGAAAGAAAAAAGAATTATAAAATTTATATAAAGCCACAAGACCCCTAATAGCCAAAAATTTTGAGCAAGATGATCAAAGATTGAGGCATCACACTTCCTGTTTTCAAATTATAATACAAAGCTATAGTAATCAAAACAATATGGTACTGGCATAAAAACAGACCTACAGACTGATGGAACAGAATAGAGAAACAGAAGGAAACCCACCGTTATGGTCAACTGATCTTCAACCAGCATACGTAGAACACACAATGGGGGAGGAATAAGCTTTCCAACAAATGTGTTGGGACAACTAGATATCCACATGCCAAAGAATGAAACTGGAACCCTACCTCATTCTGTACTTCAAAATGGATTGAAGACTGAAAAATCAGGCACTGTAAAATTCCTGGGGGGTTGGGGAACATTTGGACAAACCTTGTTCATATTGATCTTAGCAATAATATTTTTAGTTATGACACCAAAAGTATAAGAAACTTGCAAAAATAGACAAGTGAGACTAAATCAAACTAAAAAACTTTCACATGATAAAGGATATAATAGCAAAATGGGAACATATGTGAAAAAATATTGGCAAATCATATATCTGATAAGGAGTGCTCCAAAATATGAAACTCATACAACTTAATACAAAAAATACAAATGGCTTAATTAAAAATCAACAAAATACCCAACTAGACACTTCTCAAAAAAAGAAATCCAAAAGGCTAATAGGCACATGAAAAAAGACTCAACATCCCATATCATCAAGGAGAGTACAAATCAAAATTACAATGAGATATCACCTCACACCTGTTAGGATGATTATTTTCAAAGAGAAAGATAACACGTGTTTGTGAAGATGTGGAGAAAAGAGAACTTATACGCTACTAAGGGGAATGTAAATTAGTACATATGAAAAACAGGAAACATGGAAACTCCTCAAAAATTAAAAATAGAATTATTATATGATCCAGCAATGTCGCTGTTGGATATATATCCAAACAAGATGAACTCATGGTAGCAAAGCAATATCTACATTTCCATGTACACTGATGTATTATTCCCATTAGCTAAAATAAGGAAATAACCTAAATATCCTTCAGTGGAGGAATGAAAAAAGAAAATATCATGTGAGGAGCACCTGGGTACCTTGTCTCAGGACAATCAAGTGTCAATCAAGTGTCTACCTTGGCTCAAGACATGATCCCATGTCCTGGGATCTAGCCCTGCACCTGGCTCCCTGATCAGCAAGGAGCATGCCTCTCCCTCTCCTGCTCCCCTTCCTTGTGTGGTGTGTCTCTGTGTTAAATAAATAAATAAATAAATAAATAAATAAATAAATAAACGAACGAATGAATGAATAAATAAATAAATAAATAGGTAAATAAATAAATAAATAAATAAATAAATTAATTAATAAAATATTTTAAAAATGCGATGTGTGTTTGTGTTAATAGAATGTTCGTAGAACACAATGAAATATTCTTAATAGAATGTTAATAGAACACACAAATATTCTTCTACTTTAAAAAAGAAGGAATCCTTCAATTTGCAACAATATGGGTGAAACTGGAGCTCATTTCGCTGAGTGAAATAAGCCAGACATAAAAAGAGGAAAATTGCATAATCCCACTTATACGTGGAGTCTGAAAAATGCATAAAAGCATAGAGTAGGATGGTGGTTGTTAGGGGCTGGGGGAAAGGAAACTAGGATGATGTTAATCACAGGGTATACATTTTCTGTTATGCATAATGAATAAAGTCTGGAGATCCAGTGTATAGTGTGGTGAAGATAGTTAGCAGCACTGTATTATATACTTGTAATTTGCTAACAGGATAGATTTCACATTAAATCCTCTCATCACACACACACACACACACACACACACACGTTAATAATGTAGAAGCAGTGACTACCTTAACTGCCTTGATAGTGGTAATCATTTGACAAAAAATACATATATCAAGACATCAAGTTGTACAATTTAAATATACACAATGTTTGTATGTCAATGATATCTAGATAATACTGTTAACAGAAAAAATAACATAAGTAAATAATAGCAATGTTTTTTTTTAATACATTAAGTAACATTATGCCCTTTTACTTTTTAAGAACAGGAGAGAGGGCAGCCCTGGTGGCTCAGGGGTTTAGCACCGCCTTCAGCCCAGGGCATGATCCTGGAGACCCAGTATCGAGTCCCACCTCAGGATCCCTGCATGAACCCTGCTTCTCCCTCCACCTGTCTCTGCCTCTCTCTATCTCTGTCTCTCATGAATAAATAAATAAATAAATAAAATCTTTAAAAAAAAGAACAGGAGAGAAGTGACAAGAAGTAGTCCTAAGTATGTAGAAGTGACTTATTAAAGAGATATGAATTCTTGATGAGTGTTCAAAATAAATGAAGAAAAATGAGCCTTTTTTGAAAAATAAGCCTTAATTCACAAGTTTCTGACTTGCAAATGGATAAAACTTGAAATAAATTACATTGTTTTAAGGGAGTATTTTAGTTCGGTTTTGAACATGTTGAACATGAAATTTCTCTGAAACATCTAAGAGAAGAGGAAAAGTAGGCAGCCAAATATGGGACCAGTATGGAGATGAAGATGTGTGAGTTCACAGCATATAACTCATAAGTAAAGCCATACAATTCTGTTGGCTCACATGGTTGCACTTATAATGTAAGAGAGAAGAGAACCTACTATAAATACGAAGCAATACTCTTATTTTCATAACACTTAACATAAGAAGAACATGCAAAGACAATTGGAGACCAGACAATGGTGCTAAGAAAACCAAGAAAGTGAGGAGTCTTTGGAAGCCAGGGATGATGGACTCAATTAAAATTCAATAGTTAACACTGAGTTAAGGTCTGATGACAGGATTGTTAATACTAGAGGCGGAGTACAGGTAGGAGTTGATGAATAAGTGTGTTGTGACATGGAATGTGGTGTCTAAAAAGACAATTGAACGGGACAAAGGAAATATCTCATTAACTTGTTAATATAAAGTAGATATTCAGATTCCTGCTGAGGATGGATAAGATTGAATGGTAGGGTTGGGAACTCAAGATCTGTAGCAATCAGAGATGTAAAACTAGCATTGGCAACTTCAGGCAGGATTGCCACGTTATTTTTGGCATAATACAGTGTGGTGCATATGCAATTACTGAATGGTCTTTCCTAAGTCTAGCAAAAGAAATCCCTGTGAGTTTCAGTGTCATATTTAGCAGGTACTACTAGAAAGTGGAACAATTATTATTATTTTTGTTATGTGTATGCTTATTTTTCAGAGGATCTCTTGAGCTACAACAGTTTCATAATAGAGAATATATGGGATAAGGGTAAAGGTAGCTTAAAATATAGTAGCTTCACAATAAAAAAACACAATTATTTGGTCTTGTTAATCTCATTCTTTAGAAGTCATAATTATTTTCAGGAACTGCAGAGAACTAGTTTTGACTAATCTCACTCGACACTTTGAGTAAAGTTAGTTAACTGTGGATGGTGTTACAAAAAAATCTGTGAGCAATCTTTATTTTGGCAGGGAGGACAATCCAAAGACAAGGGACATATAGTTGGGATTTCAACTTTCACTGGAATTTTTTAATGGCTTATGAATCATCTCTTTTCTAGGATGTATAATACAGTATCACATTGTATAATGTTCCAATGAAAGAGTAAAATAAATCCAATCAAGAAGAGACTCGAAAAGATTTAAATAATTTTAAGTTACGAATGCCATGGATATCTGAGCTAGATGGAAAGCTATGTAATCACATAAATTTTAGTATTTCTAAAGGTACATGGTTAGTGTCCCTCATTTTTACCTAAATAAAGTTATATATATATATATATATATATATATATATATATATATATATATATATATATATAGCAATACTCTTATTTTGAAAAATAAGCCTTAATTCACAAGTTTTATATATATATATATTTCTTTGTTTATTTATGAGAGACACAGAGAGAGAGGCAGAGACAGGCAGAGGGAGGAGCAGGCTCCATGCAGGGAGCCCGACATAGGACTTGATCCCAGGTCTCCAGGATCACGCCCTGAGCCCAAGGTGGACGCTCAATCACTAGGCCACCCAGGCATGCCCACTAAATAAAGATTTGTGCAATCTTTAGGCAGTTACCTCAAAAACAAAGTATATCCTTTCAATTATCGTGGAGGAATTAAATTTATAATATATTTTTCTCAACAAAAGACAGCCATGACTAAACTATTCTAACAATTCTTTAAAAGGTGTTCTATGTGGTTAAATTTCAGGTACATGAATTCCTTGCAGAATATCAATTCTTATTTCTAAACCTATCTAAGTGTATTTTCATGGATGACAAACACTGTTATGTTGATGTTTAAATAATGTTTTTGCCCAAAGAGCTAGGGGATAATGAGTACTTGCCATTCAGGAACATCTCTGGAACTGAGCTCACACTTATTCTAATTATAGTAAGTCGAGAAGTTAGAAAAATATCTCCATTTTGGTGATTTTATATGCTATAGAAGGTGTTTTAAAAGCTTTTTTCTAAAATAAAATCTACATCTCTATTCTTAATTATGTCATCAGTATACAAATGTGTGGTCTTTATTCAAAGCTTGAGAAAACATGGAAAAGCTACTGCTAAATCCCAGTGCTTTTTCTTCCAGTATCTCATCACTAATGCATTATTGTCACTGACACTTTTCAATATAAAAAATACTCTTTTGTCCAATCAAATTGCATTTTTTAAAGATTTTATGTATTTATTCATGAAAAACACAGAGGCAGAGACACAGGCAGAGGGAGAGGCAGACTCCTCACAGGGAGCCTGATGTGGGACTTGATTCTTGGATGGGGATCACATCCTGAGCCAAGGACAGATGCTCAACCCCTGAGCCACCCAGGTGTCCCCCAAATTGCATTTTTAATTGCATTAAATTTCAGAATGGCTCAGATCTAATAATGGGGAAAGAAAAAGATAAGAGTGGAAAAATAGACTCAAGAATGAATCTAGAGGATTAAAAAAATTCCATTATTTTCTTTGAGGAGAATCTTTTAGATATTTGGCAGAAGATATTTCACAAGATGGGACTAACACCTCTGTACAAAAAATAAAAATTACTTAAATATGCAGACTGAGTGAAATCTGATACACCAGATAATGATTACATTGAAAAATATGAAAAGCATCGTATTATCTAACAAACTACTCATCATATTCTTATGGTAAACATACTTTTCTAGAAAATATTATGAAGACATATTTTGTTGAGAACCAATCATAACTTTTCAGCATCAATGAAACCATTTTTATTGCAGTAGACACCTTCCTAGGATGACTCAATTCGTTCTAAATTTCAACTAAATATCTGCTCCAAAGACACTCTGAACATTTTTGTAAAATAGATAGGAGTCTAATACAAATATGTATGTTCAAGATTGTTCATTACAACATTGCTTGTAATAGCAAATTCATGGAAATCTAAATATCCATCAAAGATTAAGGTTAAATATACTATAATACACACAGTGAGTATTTTGAATAGACAACTAATTTGGAGGGTTTTTATATGCCAAGATAAAAAATTATAAATAATATATTATTATGAAAAGAAGCAAGATACAAAATAAGCAAGACCTAAAAAATAGGAAAAAGATTATGTGGGTACATATGTGTGTGTGTGTGTGTGTGTGTGTGCACTACTTGTATATGTATATATATGATATGGCTTCCTAAGAGAATCATTATTGGCTGACTTAATACCAGAAATTGGAGGGAGATTATACTTCACCTTTTTTTGAAAAATTTGAACCATATAAATGAATTAAATAAGAATATATAAAATACAAATGTCAGATAGAATGTTTTGGCATATATGTAGTTTGATTTCATATTATTCTTTACAAACAATTCTGTACGCAGCTGCACAGGACTTTTCTATCCTGGCATTTTCTCACACAATTAGAAAATGTGCTGAACAAAATCCATAGTATCATACATATAAAAAAATTAAGAGTCATAGAAATATTTTACTTGGGGAAAGAAAAATATACAATATACATGTATTTCCTCATTAGTACATTTTTTTAGGTATTAAATAATTATTTATCAGGGCACCTGGGTGTCTCAGTGCTTGAGTGTCTGCCTTTGGCTCAGGGCACGATCCCTGGGTCCTGGGATCGAGTTCCGCAATGGGCTCCCCTTGAGGAACCTGCTTCTCCCTCTGCTCATGTCTCTGCCTCTCTCTCTCTCTGTGTCTCTCATGAATAAACAAAATCATAAAAAGAATTATTAATCTAGAAAGATTATTATGGATTGTCCCAAATATTATAAATAAGAACCAATTATAACAAAATGTACAAAGTTTTAAACAAAATATAATTAAAAATATAAATGTACTAATAACATAGATAATTATTAGGAGATTTTATGTCTACTAAAAACAATTTTGAGATTTATTTTATTTCATTAAACTAGTTTTATTGTTTTTTCTAATAATAAAATGATTTATATCTCTCATAAAGATTCAATAATGCAAAAATATATAAGGGATAATATAAAAATACTGTTATTTTTATAAGCTATTAATATGTTAATTATTTAGTGAGCATTTTTATTTGCACATACACACATATAAACACAAATACGTATGTGAATGTCCCTGCAGTTTTGTTTACAATGGGATTGTAGTACAAACATTTGGCATCTTTCCTACCTAACTGTTGATATAATGTCACAATTGTTCCATGTTAATAAGTCTAGATTTAAAAAAAACATCATTTTAATGATTGCCTTATTGATTTTTAAAATGTATATATATGTATATATACATTTTAACATATATATACATGTTATAACATATACACATATGTTTATATACATATAAATGTGTATATATATATATATATATACACACATAAATCTCCATTCAAGAAACCTACAACTGTTGGATTTCTAGATTTTTTAAACATGTTTTCACTATAAATTACATACCAAAAAGCCATCCTATGAATGTTGCCTTCTTTTCTGATATCATGTTAGTATATATTGATAAAGAAATATAGGGATCCCTGGGTGGCTCAGTGGTTTAGCACTTGCCTTCGGCCCAGGGCTTAATCCTGGAGTTGCGGAATCGAGTCCCACATCGGGCTCCCTGCATGGAGCCTGCTTCTCCCTCTGCCTGTGTCTCTACGTCTCTCTCTCTCTCTCTCTCTCTCTCTCTCTCTCTGTCACTCATGAATAAATAAATAAAATATTAAAAAAAAGGAAATATAAAACAAGGTATGTCAAATTGTAATTCTAATGCAATAGAATTATACAATATATAATATACAATAGTGATATACAATTATACAATATAAAATAGCATAGGTTTTGATATAAAACCTTATCCTTTTTGTTTGTTTTACTTTTGTTTTTTAGCTGCTCACTGTGTCTTTTTATTGAAGTATAATTAACATACAGTGTTATATGAGTTCCAGGTCTACAACATAATGATTCAACAATTCTATACATTACTCCATGCTCACTCTGATAAGTGTAATGATCATCTATCACCAAAGAACATTTTAGAGTTTATTAACTACATTTTTATGCTGTACTTCTCATCACCATGACTTATTCATTTTGTAACTAGAAGTTTGTACCTCTTAATTCCCTTCATCTATTTCACTCATCATCCTGCCCACTTCCCTCTGCAAACCACCTGTTTATTTCTGTATTTAAGGATTTGTCTTTTTTTAATTCATTTGTTTTGTATTTTATTTTCATTTTTTTCAAAATTAATATAAAACTTATTCTACCAAGGTTTAGTAAAGGTCAGATGAGATCACATTATTTCTGTTGCAACGTGTCAGCAAAATCCTGATTTAAAATAATGATTGATTGTTTCTGTCTCATAAAGTTTTCATGAGTAATTGGGAAAAACAAGTAGGTTAAATAAATAAAAGAGTTTATAGCTTTCAAAATCTTTGGTAAACTGAAATTTTAAAGTTGGCTAACATAAATGATAAATTTGGTTGAATTCATGGGATATGTAAGTCTTTTCCAAATAAGACAGATCACTAAAGCATTGGTTATTGAACAGATGTTTATCTGTCTTGGTTTCTTCTACTTTTATTATTATTATTGTTATTAGCTTCAGAGGTAGAATTTAGTGATTCATCAGTTGCATGTAACACCCAGTGCTCATTACATCAAGTTTTCTCCTTAATACCCATCACCCAATTATCCTCCTCCCACCCACCACGTTCTCTCCAGCAACCCTCAGTTTGTTTCCTAGAGTTCAGTGTCTCTTATGATTTGCATCCTTCCCAATTTTCATCTTATTTAATTGTTCCTTTCCTCCCCATATGTTCATCTGTTTTGTTTCTTAAATTCCACATATGAGTGAAACCATATGGTAATTGTCTTTCTCTAATTGACTTACTTCACTCAGCATAATACCCTCCAGTTCCATCCATGTCAGTGTAAATGGTACGCATCCATCCTTTCTGATGGCTGAGTAATATTCCATTGTATATACACATACACCACGTCTTGGTCCGTTTGTCTGCTGATGGACATCTGGCCCTTTCCATAGTTTGGCTATTGCTGTTATGAACATTGGGTGCATGTGTCCTTTCAAATCACTATGTTTATATCCTTTGGATAAATACCCAGTAGTGAAATTTCTGGGTTGTAGGGTAGCTCTATTTTCAACTTCTTGAGGAACCTCCACAGTATTTTCCAGAGGGGCTGCCCCAGTTTGCATTCTCACCAACAGTGTAGGAGGGGTCCCCTTTCTCCACATCCTTGCCAACATTTGCTGCTTCCTGACTTGTTAATTTTAGCCATTCTCACTTGTGTGAGGTGATATCTCATTGTAGTTTTGATTTATATTTCTCTGATATTGAGCGATGTTGAGCCCTTTTTTTCTGTGTCTTTGGCCATTTGTGTGTCTTTTTGGGAGACGTATCTATTCATGTCTTCTGCCCACTTCTTATTTTTGGGGTTTTGAATTTGATAATTTTTTTTTTTTTTTTATGATAGGCACACAGTGAGAGAGAGAGAGAGAGGCAGAGACACAGGCAGAGGGAGAAGCAGGCTCCATGCACCGGGAGCCCGACGTGGGATTCGATCCCGGGTCTCCAGGATTGCGCCCCGGGCCAAAGGCAGGCGCCAAACCGCTGCGCCACCCAGGGATCCCTGATAATTTTTTTAATAGAACTTGGATACTAGTCCTTTATTTGATAAGACATTTGCAAATATCTTCTCCCATTCTGTAGGTTGTCTTTTAGTTTAGTTGACTGTTTCCTTGCTGTGCAGAAGTTTTTTTATCTTGATGAAGTCCCAAAAGGTCGTTTTTGCTTTTGTTTCTCCTGTGTTTGGAGATGTGTCTAGCAAGAAATTGCAGTGGACAAGGTCAAAGAGGTTGCCGCCTGTGTTCTCCACTAGGATTTTGATGGTTTCCTATCTCACACTTGTATCTTTCAAACATTTTGAATTTGTTTTGGGGTACAGGATAAGAAAGGGGTTCAATTTCATTCTTTTGCATGTGGGTGTCCAGTTTTCCCAACACTATATGTTGAAGTGAATGTCTTTTTCCATTGGGTGTTCTTTGCTACTTTGTCAAAGATTAGTTGACCATAAAGTTGAGGTCCATTTCTGGGTTCTGTATTGTGTTTCATTGATTTACATGTCTGTTTTTGTGCCTGTATCATACTGTCTTGATGATTACAGCTTTGTAATAGAGATTAAAGTCCAGAATTGTGATACCAACAGCTTTGGTTTTCTTTTTTAACATTCCTTTGGCTATTCAAGGTCTTTCCTGGTTCCGTATAAATTTTAGGATTATTTGTTCCAGCTCTGTGAAAAAAGTTGATAGCATTTGGTAGATTATGTTGAATGTATAGATTGCTCTAGGGAGCATAGACATTTTAACAATATTTGTTCTTCCAATCCATGGGCATGGAACATCTTTCCATTTCTTTGTGTTTTTCTCAATTTCTTTCATGAATGTTCTATGGTTTTCTTAGTACAAATCTTTGACCTCTTTGGTTAGGTTAATTTCTAGGTATCTTATGATTTTTGGTGCAACTGTAAATGGGATTGACTCCTTAATTTCTCTTTTATCTGTCTATTTTTTTAATGTATAGATATGCAACTCATTCCTGTGTATTGACTTTATATCCTGCCACATTGTTGAATTCCTGTATGAGTTCTACAAATTTTGGGGTAAACTCTTATGGGTTTTCCACATACAGTATGTCTTCTGTAAAGAGTGAGCGTTTGACTTCTTCTTTGCCAGTTTGAATGCCCTTTATTTCTTTTTGTTGTCTGATCTCTGAGGCTAGTACTTCTAGTTCTGATCTCTGAGGCTAGTACTTCTAGTTCTGATCTCTGAGGCTAGTACTTCTAGTTCAACTATGTTGAACAACAGTGGTGAGTATAGTTATTCCTCTCACGTTCCTGACCTTAGGAGAAAAGCTCTCAGTTTTTCCCAATGAGAATAATATTTGCTGTGGGATTTTCATATGTGACTTTTATGATATTGAGGTATGTTCCCTCTATCCCAACACTGCAGAGAGTTTTAATCAAGAAAGAATGCTATATTTTGTCAAATGCTTTTTCTGCATCAATTGAGAGGCTCTTATGGTTAATGTGATGTAACACATTGATTGATTTATGAATGTTGAACTTCCCTTGCAGCCCAGGAATAAATCCCACTTGGTCATGGTGAATAATCCTTTTAATGTACCATTGGATTATATTGGCTAGTATCTTGGTGAGAATTTTTGCATCCATGTTCTTCAGGGATATTGGTCTATACTATATTCTTTTAAGTGAGGTCTTTGGTTCTCAGATCAAGTAGTGCTAGCCTGAATGAGTGGAAGTTCTCCTTCCACTTCTATTTTTTGAAACAGTTTCAGAAGTTGATTTTTTAGGTATTTGGTAGAATGCCACTGAGAGGCCATTAGGCCCTGGACTCTTGTTTGTTGGGAGATTTAATATTACAGATTCAATTTTCTTACTGGTTTTGGGCATTTACAGGTTTTCTGTTTCTTTCTGTTTCAGTTTAGGTAGTTTATATGTTTCGAAGAATGCATCCACTTCTTCCATATTGCCTAATTTGTTGGCATATATTTGCTCACAATATTCTCTTTTATTTGTTTTTTTTTTTCCTTTGGTGTTGGTTTTGATCTCTCCTCTTTCATTTATGATTTTATTTATTTGGGTCCTTTCTCTTTTCTTTTTGAAAGTCTGGTTAGGGCTTTATTGATCTTATTAATTCTTTCAAAGAACCAGTTTCTAGTTTTGTTGATCTGCATTACTTTTTGTTTTGTTTTTACCATATATCATTGATTTCTACCCTAATCTTTATTATTTATCTTCTCCTGCTGAATTTAGGCTTTATTTGCTGTTCTTTTTCCAGCTCCTTTAGCTGTATGGCTTGTTTGTGTATTTGAGACTTTTCTTGTTCCTTGAGAAAGGCTTGTATTGCTATATACTTTCTTCTTAGGACTGCCTTTGCTGCATCCCAAAGGTTCCAAACTGCTGTGTATTCCTTTTCATTTCCTTCTATTTTTATTTTTTTTTCTTTAATTTCTGGTTTACCCATTTGTTCTTTAGTAGGTTGCTCTTTAACCTCCATTTATTATGTTCCTTCAAATTGTTTTCTTGTGGTTGACTTCAAGTTTTAAAGCATTGTGGTCTGAAAACATGCATTGTAGAATCTCAGTCATTTTGTACCAGTTGAAATCTTATTTGTGATGTATTCTTAAGAATGTTCCATGTGCACTCAAAAAGAATGTGTATTCTGCTGCTTTATGATGAAATGCTCTGAATATATCTATTAAGTCTATCTCGTCCAGTGTGTCATTCAAACCCTTGCTTCCCGGTTGATATTCTGCTGAGATGATCTGTCCATTGCTGTGAGTGGGTTGGTAAAGTCCCCTCGTATTATTATTATCAATAAGTTTCTTTAATTTTGTTATTGGGTTATATACTTGGCTCTCCCAAATTAGGGGCATAAATATTTGCAACTGTTAGATCTTCTTGTTGTGTAGACCCTTTTTTTATGATATAGTGTCCCTCTTCATCTCTTATAACATTCTTTGGATTAACCTCCAGTGTGTCTGATACAAGGATTGCAACTCCAGCTTTCTTTTGATTTCCATATCCATGATAAATGATACTCCACCACCTCACTTGCAATCTGGAAGATACAAAACAAGACTCATTGATATGCTGCCTAAAAGAGACTCATTTTAGACCTATTCTGATACCCTGTGTCTCTTGATTGGAGAATTTAGTCCATTTACATTCAGAGTAATTATTGAAAAGTATGAATTTAGTGCCATTGTATTACCTGTAAAGTCACTGTTTCTGTAAATTGTCTCTTTTCATTTCTGATCTTTTTTACTTTGGGGTTCTCTTTTCACCCAAAGAACCCCCTTTAATATTTCTTGCAGGGCTGGTTTAGTGTTCACATATCCCTTTAGATTTTGTTTGTCCTGGAAGCTCTCTATCTCTTCTTCTATTCTGAATGACAGCCTTATTAGAAAAATTATTCTCGGCAGCATATTTTTCCCATATATCATGCCAGGCTCTTCTGGTTTTCCAGGTTTCTGTGGACTGGTCAGCTGTCAATCATATGTTTCTACCTTTGTAGTTAAGGACCTCTTCTTGTCCTGAGCTGCTTTCAGGATTTTCTCTTTATCTTTGAAATTTGTAAGCTTCACTGTTATATGTCAAGGTGATCTATTTTTATTGATTTTGAGGAGGGTTCTCTGTGCCTCCTGTACTTAAATGCCTATTTCCTTCCCCAGATTAGGGAAGTTCTCAGCTGAAAGATGAAGAAGCTTCTATTATATATTTAATGTCTTTCTCTCTTTCCTATTTTGGATATACTTTCTTCTAATAAGCAGACCAAAACACACCCAGGATCTAGCTTTTTGTTTGTTCTGTGTATTTCTTGTTTGATTTTTTTCTTATCTTTTTTCTTCTGTTCACCCCCGCAATGTTGTTATTGTTGTCTTTTCTCGTTCTTCCTACTATCTTTTCTTGACAAAATGACAAGATGGGGAAATTAACGCCAAAAGAGAGAACAGGAAGTAGTACTCACTGCCAGAGATTTAATCAATACAGATATAAGTAAGGTGTCTGAAGTGGAATTTAAAACAATGATAATAAAATACTAGCTGGGCTTGAGAAAAGCACAGAAAACGCTAGAGGGTCACTTACTGTAGAAATCAAAGAACTAAAATCTAGTCAGGCCAAAATTAAAAATGCTATTACCAAGATGCAGTCCCAATGGAGTCCTAAAGGTGAAGATAAATGAGGCAGAAGAGAAAGTCAATGATGCAGAAGGGGGAAAAAAATGATGGAAAATAAGGAAGCAGAAAAGAAGAGACAAAGATGACTCTGGATCATAAAGGGAGACTTCAAGAACTCAGCAATTCTATAAAGTAAATTAATATCCAGATAATAGGGGTCCCAAAGATGAAGAGAGGGAGAGTAGAAGATTGATTTGAATAAATTACAGCTGAGAACTTCATATTTATTCATATATATATGTATATATATATGAATAAATGAAAGGAAACCAAGAATAATATATATAACATGTATAAAAATAAAAATTAGAAAATAATTTTTAAAATTTGAAAAAAATAGCTTAAGAAATAAAGCTGAAAGACTAAAGAATAAAAATACCCACTAATGCTATATACTGTTTTCCCCCAAAGCTGAAGCATTAAAGTTCTCTCTGATCAGTGAACTTGTTGCAGTCCAGTTGTTCCTGAAGGTCTTCTGGGGCAGGAGCTGTTATACTGGTTCTCAGATGTCCTTGGCTTTGTGGAAATGCACTTCCTTGTCAGAGGGCCGGGCTTAGTGTAAGTGGCTCCCAATTGCACTATGTGGCACTGTTTTGCTTCCTGAAGGCCTTCAGCATCCATGGGCAGGATGAAAATGGCAACACCCTGCTCTCTAGGTACAGAGTTGAACGTCTTCTCCCTACTCTTCAATGAGCCTTCACAGGAATGCAGTCAATCACTCTTGTCTCCATGCTTTCGTTCACCTAGACTGTGGCCCAGTGTTTTAATCTCAGGTATGTGAGTGAATTTCAAGACTCCAAATTTTATGGGCTCCTACAGCACAGACCTGTGCTGTTCCTCCCCGGAGGAGGGAGGAGTGTGTCGCTGTGCTTCTGCCTTTTAGCTGGGCCCCTGCCAGGAGAATGGTCACCGGACTATTCAGAGATTCACAGTTAATGGCAACACAGAGCAGAAAGCCAGCATTGATTCAGCAGACTTCCCCACTCTGATGCTTGGGAACTCCACCACACTTGGGCATCTCCATTCTTCTTGTGACCCTGGGGATGCTTCAACCATGCTGTCTTACCTGGGTTTCTGCCCTGCTTTGCCACCAAAGCCCCTTTAAGCCAGGGACATCGTCCACTGTAACAGACTTCTAAAAGTTTCAATTTTGGGGATGCCTGGGGTGGCTCAGTGGTTGAGTGTCTGCCTTTGGCTCAGGGTGTGATCCTGGAGTCCTGGGATTGAGTCCCACGTCGGGCTCCCTGTGTGGAGCCCGTTTCTCCCTCTACCTGTGTCTCTGCCTCTTTCTCTGTGTCTCTCATGAATAAATAAAAACAATCTTTTTTAAAAAAGTTCCAATATTTGCTCTCTGCTGCTTATAGTGTTTTGCAGTAGCTTCATTCCAACTTCCTCCCCTCCACCATATCCTCCAATATATTGCTCCAGATCCTACCTTCCAAAAACGCTCCCTTTTCTGTTTATAGAATTGCAGCAATTCTTTTCTCAAATCTCCAATTGATTTTGCTAGTGTTCAGAATGATTTGATAACTATCTAGCTGAATTCCAGGGACCAGATGAACTTAGGGTCCCCTATTCCTCCACTACCTTAACCAGCTTTTTCTTTTCTTTTGTTTTATAATTCCACTTATGAGTGAAATCATGATTTGTCTTTCTCTGCCTGACTTATCTCAAACAGCACTATATCCTCTAACTCCATCCATGTTGCAAACTATGAGATCTCATTCTCCTTTTTTATGGCTGAGTTACTAATATTCCTCTGTGTGTCTGTGTGCGTGTGTGTATTACATCTTTATCCTTTTGTTTACTGATGTAAACTTTGGTTTTCATATTTTGGCTATTATAAACAATGCCACAATAAACATAGGTATACATATAATTTTTTGAATGAGGGTATTTGTTTTGTTTGTGTCTATACTCTTGTGTTGGGATTACTATACACATGGTATTTGTTTTTTTTTTTTTAATATTCCTAGGAAACTCCATACTGTTTTCCACATGGCTGCATCAATTTGCATTCCCACCAACAATGAACTTTCATTTTTAGCACATCTGCACCAACACTTGTCATTTCTTATCTTTTATTTTTATTTTAGCCATTCTCACAGTTTTAAGATGATATCTCATTGTGTTTTGGATTTGCATTTCCCTGATGATTAGTGAATTTGAGCATCTTATTCATGTATCTGTTGGCCATTTGAATATTTCTTTGGAAAAATGTCTATTCAAGTCCTCTGTCCATTTCTAAAAATTGGATCATTTGCTTTTTGGGGTGTATTTTGGACACTAACTGCTTATAGAATATATTATTTGAAAATATCTTCTCCCACTCAGTAGGTGCCTTTTTGTTTTGTTGATGGTTTCCTTCACTGTGCTAAACATTTTGTTTTGATGCAGAATCAATAGTTAATCAATAGTTATTTTTTTTTCTTTTATTTCCTTTATCTTAGGAGACATTCCTAGAAAAATATTTCTATAGCCAGCATCCTAGAGATTATTGTCTGTGTTTTCTTCTAGGAGTCTTATGCTTTCAGATCTCATATTTAGGTCTTTAATCCATTCTAAGTAGATTTTTGTGCATGGTGTAAGAAAGTGGTCCCTATTTCATTCTATGCAGGTAGCTGTCCAGTTTCCCCAACATCATTTGTTGAAGAGATCATCAGTTTCCTGTTGTATATTCTTTCATTCTTTGTCATAGATTAACTGACCATGAAAGCATGGGCTTATTTCTGATCTTTATATTCTATTCCATTGATCTATGTGTCTACTTTTGTGCCCATACATACCATGCTGTTTTGATGATTACAGCTTTGTTAAATAACTTGAAGTCTGAAATTGTGATACATCCTGTTTTGTTCTTCTTTCTCAAAGTTGCTTTAACCATTGAGGGCCTTTTATGGCTCCCTGCACATTTTTATATTATTTGTTCCAGCTCTGTGAAAAATGCTGTGATTTGTCCTGTAGAAATTTTCTTGTGCACTTGTAAAAAAACTATAGTCTGTTATTTTGGACTGAATGTTCTGTTTATGTCTGTTAGGTCCATCTGGTCTAATGTGTCTTTTAAAGCCACTATTTCCTTGCTGATTTTCTGGCTTGACCTATGCATTGATGTATGTAGGTGTTAAAATCCTCTACCATTATTGCATTACCGTTAATTTCTCTCTTTAAGTCTGTTGATAGTTGCTTTTTGTATTAGGTGCTCCCGTGTTGAATTAATTGATATTCATAATTGTTATATCCTCTTGCTGGATTATTCCCTTTATCATTATGTAAAATCTTTTTTTTTTTCTTTTGCTACAGTCTTTGTTTTAAAGTCTTTTTTTCTAGGTATTACTACCCCAGCTTTCTTTTTGTTTACATTTGTATGGTAAATGTTTTTTAAAACGTTAAAAAAAATAAAGTAAATCCCCTTACTTTCAATCTCGCATGTGTCTTTAGGTCTGAAATGAATCTCTTGTAGGCAGTATACAGAGAACTCTTGCTTTTGCAGCCTGTCAGTCACCCTGTATCTTTTGGCTGGAGCATTTAATCCATTTACATTTACAGTATTGATAGTTATGTATTTATTGCCATTTTGTTACTTGTTTTCCAATTGTTTTTGTAGTTCTCTGTTCCTTTATTCTTGTCTTGTTTCCTTCTTTTGTGGATTAATGGCTTTGTCTATTGCTATACTTGTATTTCTTTCTCTTGTGTGTGTGTGTGTATTTATTATAGGTTTTTGATTTGTGGCTAGCACTACATTTATATATAACATCTTATGTATATAGCAGTCTACATTAAATTGATGTCAAAAGTTTGAACCTATTCTAAAAGCACTAAATTTTTGTTCCCCTCCATGTTATATGTATATGACATTATATATTTCACATCCTTTTATTTGTGAATCTCTTGACTGATTTTTGTGTAAATAATTGACCATACTACTTTTATGTTTTGACCTCTGTACTGGTTTTATAAGTTATTAATCTACCATTATTATATGTTTGCATTTACCTGTGATTTTTGTTTCCTTTCATAATTTTCTTACTTCCACTTATGGCCTTTTCTTTCCATTCTAATAAATCCCTTTAGCATTTCTTATAAAGTGGTTTAGTGGTGATGAACTCCTATAACTTCCGTTTGTCCAGGAAACTCTTTATCCTTTAATTTTGAATAGACTTACTAGGTAGAGTATTGTTGGTAGTGGATTTTTAACTTGCAGCATTTTTTTTTAATTTTTTTAAATTTTTTATTTATTTATGATAGTCACAGAGAGAGAGAGAGAGGCAGAGACACAGGCGGAGGGAGAAGCAGGCTCCATGCACCGGGAGCCTGATGTGGGATTCGATCCCGGGTCTCCAGGATCGCGCCCTGGGCCAAAGGCAGGCGCCAAACCGCTGCGCCACCCAGGGATCCCAACTTGCAGCATTTTGAATATATCATGCCATTCCCTTCTGACCATAAGTTTCTGCTCCTTAGATTAATTTTGTTGGAGGCTTTCTGTTTTTCTTGGATCTGGATATCTGTTTCCTTTTCCAGATCAGGAAAATTTTCAGCTGTTATGTCTTCCAATAAGTTTTCTGACCCCCTTTTTTCTCTTCTCCTGTGATCATGAGAATGCAAATATTATTATGGTTGGTGATATCTCTGCATTCCTTTAAACTATTCTCATTGTTTATTATCCTTTTTTTAAAAAAATATTTTATTTATTTATTCATGAGAATGCACAGAGAGGAGAGAGAGAGAGAGAGGGGTAGAGACACAGGCAGAGGGAGAAGCAGGCTCCATGCAGGGAGCCTGACATGGGACTTGATCCCGGGTCTCCAGGATCACACCCTGGGCTGAAGGCAGTGCTAAACTGCTGAGCCACATGGGCTGCCTTATACTTTTTTTTTTTTTTTTAATTTCTGATGCTTAATTTGGTTGCTTTACATTACCCTTTCTTGCAGATTAACAATCTGTTCTGTATTCTTTTTTTTTTTTTAATTTTTATTTATTTATGATAGTCACAGAGAGAGAGAGAGAGAGAGAGAGGTAGAGACACAGGCAGAGGGAGAAGCAGGCTCCATGCACCGGGAGCCCGATGTGGGATTCGATCCCGGGTCTCCAGGATCGCGCCCTGGGCCAAAGGCAGGCGCCAAACCGCTGCGCCACCCAGGGATCCCTGTTCTGTATTCTTTAATTTGCTCCAGTGTATTTTTTATTCTAGTTACTGAGTTCTTCATCTCTTATTGATTTTTATATGTTCTATTTCTTTGTTGAATGTCTCACTGAGATCTTCCACTCTTTTCTCAAATCAGGTGAGTGTCTTTATGACCAGTACTTTGAGTTCTTTATTAAGCTTATTGATTATCTTTATTTCATTTAGTTCTTTTACTGTGATTTTGTCCTATTCTTTCATTTGGGACATAGTCCTCTGTCTCATTGTGTCTAACTCTGTGTTTATTTCTATATATTAGGAAGGTCAGCTGTATCTCCTGATCTTGAAAATAGTGGTATTATGAGGAAGAGGTTCTGTGCTGCCCTCTAGCAATATCTCCTTGGTCACCAGAACCATGTGTTCCTGGGGTATTTCTTATGTGGACCTTGTGTGTCCTACTCTTGTGACTAATCCATGATTGCCTTAAGCATAGTAGGCTGCAATGGCCCTCTTTGCCTGCTATGGATTCACTGGAAAGGACCTGTTAGAAGCTGCTGTGGGCTTACAGTCAGGTGGTATCAGCAATCAGGCTAGCTGTCTGCACTCAGTCTGCATTCAACAGTTGTGTGCACACTGAACTGCAATGCTCTATCACTGTGCCCTCTTCTGAGAGTCTTTTGCTGGTATGTGGGGCCAGCAGTCAAACCAGGTGACTTCCATGATACACTGAACTGTGAGCTGCTCTCCTGTGCCGGTGTATGGAATGATCTTACTCTTTTTCCAGAGCACGAGTCATTTTATAGTAGGAGTCATTGTTCCCTCTGGGGCAGCTTGCTGGGTACATCAGGGCAGGGCTGCTTTGGAGAGCTGCCTGCCAAACTGGAGAGATTGGATGGGTCATGTCCACAGGAGAATGTGGGATGAGGCATGCAGTGCCAATAGATAGGTGGAGAGTGTTAGCACCAGTTCCTGATTGTGTCCAGTCATCTAGGTTGAAGAAGGAGAAGAAAATAACAACCAGCACTTTTGTTTGGAGAAGTCTCCTGAAGATCTTTATCCCTCCAGTGCATACTCACAGACTAGCAAATAAATCTCCTTCCTGTATACCCCAGGTGCTTTTCAAATTGCTGCCTTGATGCTGTGCCTCAGCCAGGTTACTTGTTATGCTGGCTCTTTAAGGGTGGAGGACTCGGTTTCTTATTGCTTTTTAGTAATCCAGGAGCCAAGCTTGCTGATTTTAAAGTATCCTGAGTTAAGTCCCGCTGATTTTAAAAACTATGAAAATTAAGTTACACTGGTTTTAAAAGTTAAATTTTATGAGAACTCGTTTTCCTAGTGCAGGTCCCCTGTGCCTTGATGCCTGGCATGTGTTCTGATCCTCTTGTTTCTTCATCCTTGGGGTTTCACTCACATTCGTGGCTAGTACCCCAGAGTGTTTGGCTCCCAACTGTATCTCTGCCTCTCCTACCCTTCTCAGTGTGTCCTCCTCTCTATAATTAACTGGAAGATCGATTATGCCAATCCTCAGTTAGTTTTCGAAGTTAGTTGTATAAATGTAGTTGGTAATTCAGGGTATCTATGGGAAGAAGTGAGCTCAGGATTTTCTACTGTGTCATCTCCTTACCTCCTCCTGGTTCCTGAAGCCTTATGTTTTAATTTATAATTTTAGATTGAATGTACTCATTACTACAGGAGTAATTCAGTAGACAGCATTCTAATTTTCAAATTGTGTTCTTGAAAAATTTTTGTTGATATTTCTATTTTCATTATGAATTCATAAGAATT
This sequence comes from Vulpes lagopus, assembly GCF_018345385.1. NCBI lineage: Eukaryota > Metazoa > Chordata > Mammalia > Carnivora > Canidae > Vulpes > Vulpes lagopus. The sequence goes on from NC_054845.1 coordinate 2,957,150, forward strand.
TTTATAGCCAAAAAGCAGACTGACTTTTGCAAACTTTTTTTTTATGGATATAAGAATGCATGCATTTTAATTGCTGCATAGAAAATTATATATAGTTCTATTTGAATGAGTTTGTTGATTATTCAAATTCTCTATTTCCTTGCTCAATTAGTACATTTTTGCTTAATCCAAAAAATGTAATAAAATAGGAAACCCACACACAATGAAATACTTTGACTTATTTTTATGGGGGAAAAGCTATAAATAAATTGTGGCATATACATACTAGGCAAAATTCGGAAGGCACATTTCAAAAGTGTTTGTATTGTATAACTTCATTTTTACCCAAATGTGAATCAAATAGAGATCTGCACAAAGAGATACCCAGAGATATATGCAGAATATCATTCTTTCCCTGCTTCTTAGAATTTAACAATTTAGCAGAGTATTGATAAATATATGTGTGTAAGGAAACTTTCTGGGACTAGGAAAAGAATCATCTGAAAGAATTAGAGGGAGTGGTAATCATTGTCACACAAGGCTGGGAAGAGTGCCTGTTTCCACTCCACAGGCTGGAAAACCTAATAATTCAAGGGGACGGCTGCTTAAAGTACTCAGATGGGTCTTCATTTATTATGTAAAGTAGCAAACCCTAGACTGAGAACTTCTCTGGTTCCACCTAACACTTTTTAAAGGCAAGACCAAAATTTATCAAAATTTCCCAGTAACTAGATCCACACTAAAACCAAAATCCACCAAAAAGGTGTAATTCACAATTTCTGATATCCAAAGATTACCAGGGATGCAAAGGAGGAAATACGACCTAAAGAAAAAGAAGTTAATTCAAAACAGCCTAGAGCTGATGGGCATTTTAGAATTAGAGAAGGATCTTAAACACATTACAATGGCTGTGTGCCTGCTTTTCAAAACGATAAGTAAACACAAGGAAGATATATTTTTTAAAAGACCAAAATCAAACTAGTAGAGGTGACAAACTACAATGACTGAGATGGAAATACACTATGTGTACTCAGTAGCATATTAGTTATAGCAGGCAAAAAGATTAGTGACCTTGATATATGAACCAGTAATTTCACTCTTAGATTGAAACCTCCAAAATGTGTGTATGTTCACCAAAAAACACTTAACACATATATTTATAGCAATGGTATCTATAATAAACCCACACCCAAATCCCCATAAACATTAAAGTGGATAAATAGATTATGGTGCATTTACACAATGGAATAACAGAGAAATGAAAATGAACAAAAATATTACTCTCTAATAACATGAATTAATCTCAAAATATCATCAAATGTATCTAGATACAAAACAATGCATACAGTATGATGCTATTTATATGAAGTTAGAAACAGGCAAACTACTTTTTAGCAGTAGAAATTAGGGTAGTGAAAACATTTGAGAGGTCATAAATGGGAATTTAATATGCTGAAAAAATTCCATTTTTTGATATGATTGGTAATTTAATGAGTGTGATTATTGTGATGAAGCTGGATTCTAGGGTATTTCTGCAGATAAGTGAGAGATAGGAAAGCCCATGGATAGCTAAAAAGGAGAAGTGAAAAAAATATTCTAGTGCCAGGAATTGAAAAGTCTTCTTTATTTCTAACAGATCTTTTGTTTGGATAATTCAGAAAACACTCAATAGATATTTCTTGATTTTTTTACCTGTCTTAAAATTTTTGTCAACCTACAGAATTATAAAATTTACTCCTGGGCTAAGGATATTGAGAGAATTTATAAAAATAAAGTTAGTGCCATTTCTCTAAAGTTTTTATTTCACCAATAATATTTTTATTTTTGTGTCATCTTCCATATTATGCATCATTCATGTCTTTGGATACTTTCATATTTTACATAAAATATCAAACATCATGCTTCATATCATTCCTACAGAAAAGTTAGTGTCATTCAAAATTGTTCAGTGTCATATTTCATTTGCTAGAGTAAGAAAGATGATTGTTAACTTTTGACAGGCCAAAATTTTGGGGTAGAAATTGTCACACTTTAAATTGCTAATTAAATTAACATCTACATCACTCTACATACCTTTTAGGAATGTGCTTATCAACAGTTCTATTTGCACTGCATTTGCCCGATTTATTATATTTTCTAATGTAATATGAATTGCAGTTTTGGAATTGACTGACACTTCTACCATTTCCAAGGGTTTTGTGACAATGCTCATAAGACTTGACCCTGAAATTTCAACACTGTGTTTTTCTTTTTTTATCTATATATGTACAGATTCTTCTTGCTGAGTCATTTACTAACCTTTCCTCTCTGAAAAAGAACCTTTTTGTATCATTTTCTGTATACAATCACAAAATTTTTTTTCCAAAATACAACATAATATTAAACATGTGAATAACATTGATTAGTCTAATTATTTTCTCCAAAAGTTGATTGCTACTATTTTTCAATGTACTATTATTAAGAAATTTGGACCACATGTTGTTAATAATGAATTTATATATGATACATAAATTTACATTTATCCCCTACCATGCTACATACACAGGTGTACATGTGTGTGCATGTGTACACACACACACGCACACTTCAAGATAGTACCAGTGTAAATCTCCATGAAAATATTTTAGTTTTCTCCATCAGAATAAAATATACCTTCATATTTTCTTTAATGGGGTGGTTTTGGAGAATATAATTTGTGCTTTCTGATGCTATTTAAATAATTATGTAATACTGAATGCTCAAAGGAATATTTTACTATTTGTATATATATATAAATAATTATAATGTGAAATAACAGGAAGTGAATTTTAATAAATAACTCATGATAAACATCTATGTTATACATTGTTATTTGGAGTGGTGCTTCTATGGTTTTGATACCAGCAGCAGCCTTAAAGATGATAAAGCTGTTACCGGAGTCCTTCTGTGTCCTGAGGAATTATTATTTAAGTTGATGTTGCTATCAAGGCTGCATTTTTTTCTAGTGACATCTCTCTCTAAAAAAAAAATATTTCCCAGGTACATTTTTTTTTTCACTGACAGACTAAATATCTACCTGATTTGAAAAGTGAAACCCATTCCATTTTCCCAACCCATCCAGTGCTAATTTTCCATAAAAAAGAGGGGATGTTTGAGCTAACATCTCTGAGTACCTCATTTTCAGAACTTATCTATAAAAATGGGGGCAATGTTTTCTTTGCTGGACTTGGAAACTGTGTTTTAGTACTTATATATTTTTATGTTAAAGGAAGATAATTAATATGAAAGTACCTAAATGTGATAAGTGTAATATACAGACAAATATTATGAATTAACTGGTGTCTGCCTTTCAAAATATCAAATAATTGGGTCATCTTTAAATATTCCTTCTATAACAATATTATGTCATTTTTAGTAATGGGGCAAGAGCACTGTTAAATTCTCTGTTTTATATGGTATATCTAGGGTGTTAGGCAGATACTGTACCTAAAAAAAAAAAAGAGCTAGGTCAGAAACCCTTCAAAATCAGTCACAAAGTCTGTAGGCTAGTGATAGTATTTCTCTTCCTATTGAGTACCTTTCAGCACGTACAGGTTCAAATGGATACATAGAATATTTTGTAATCCTTGGCTTCTCTCTGTATTTTTTATCTCCAACAGTACCTAGGGCCCTCCTTCCTCAGAGTTCTCATTTCATGGAGACCAAGACCCCAACAACCATCTTACTGGTTACCTCTAAAGTAAGTAACTTGGCCTTTTGGTTCTCTTAAGACTGAGTTTAATACTCAAAATCTTCAGAAGGAAGTATCGACAAGGAAAACAAATCTTCTTGTGCTTATTATCTTATCAGAATAAAGTCTATGTGATATTAGACAGAGCCCTTTCTTTGTCTAAACAAAGATAAAAAGGAGCAAAGAAGGAGGTAAAGAAGGTGTGCAGAACACATTCATTAGTCAAATCTGTTTATTTAGTGTTCTTGGTAACCTCCAAATCTCAACCAGCATGCACTAGGAGACTTGCTCATCAGGAAACACTTTCTGTGTCTGTTTTCAGGTAGTTATTAGCCAATTTCTTTGAATTATTAGTTCAATACATCCAAAGCCAACATTGAAGATAGAGTCATTTGTCTTTATAGGGCCTTTATAAGCAGTCAAATGACAAAATTACTTTGGCAGCCTTAAGTGGCAATAGTTTTTTTGGGGGGGATATACTTTTAGTTTCGTAAAAAAACCCAATTATATGCATTCATATTTATCCCTGAATGTTCCACAGGCCCACTCATTCATTTATGGGGGCATGATATAAGAGAGGATTCTGAGGAAAATGAGACCAAAATAAGTATTATATCCTAGAAAGACCGAATTCTCATATAATATTTTATTTTATTTTATTTTTATTTTTATTTTTTTCATATAATATTTTAAATTGCGCATTGTTTTTGCTACCATCACCCCTGAAAGAACCTCATATACTATGTTAATATTTGCATATTAAAAAGTTCACTTTCATGGGTGTTAGCCAGCCACAGTTTTTGATGACTTGGCAAAACAACTGCTTTTGTCTTAGAAAACTATATTTTCTGTAGAAACTTTTATATCCTGTGGCTTTTTAATGAAATCTTTGGATCAGGGAATGAGGTGAGATTGCAAAAGAATGTTTAAAGTTTACATGTTAAGTCAAACACCTAGAAGCACAGCTTAAAGTAGTGGTTTATTCACAGATTAATTCTGATTTTGATTTCTTCAATTACTTGTTGTAGGAAATTGGGCAAGTTATTTACCTACTCTCTGTCTTTGCATCCCCATCTTAAAAATGCTAATTCTACAAACACTCAGAGGATATTCTGAAAATTACATGAATTATTATTAAGGTGCCTAGAAGATGAACATAGGGAAAGTTAAATATGAGCTTATTAAATACATCTGTTAATTTTTTTTTTTTAAGATTTTATTTATTTATTCATGATAGTCACACAGAGAGAGACAGAGAGGCAGAGACACAGGCAGAGGGAGAAGCAGGCTCCATGCACCGGGAGCCCGATGTGGGATTCGATCCCAGGTCTCCAGGATCGCGCCCTGGGCCAAAGGCAGGCGCCAAACCGCTGCGCCACCCAGGGATCCCAAATACATCTGTTATATGCAAGTCATTGCAATACTAAATCATTGGTTTACGATGACTCTCAAATGGGGGAATATGGTACTCAAAAAAATATCATCTATATTTGAGCTTATTAATTCATTTTAGAATATATTACAACCTAGATTCATATTTTAAATGGTTACTGAAGTTTAAATATGATAAAGGCATAGTAAATATTTCAGTATGAAAATACTTTTAAAGTATTGATACATAGAACAGAAAAGTGCTATGCATTTTTATTTGTTGGGTTTTTCTTCTTTTTCTTTTTTGGGGTTTTTGGAGGAAAGAATTCCATACTAAAATGAGATAATCCCTTTCTAAATGCTAAGTAGCTGTGAGAAATGAGTAAATAATTTACTGTACCTGGGTTTCCACCACTTCTCTTTTAAAATTTTTTTATTTATTATTTTATTTTATTTTATTTTATTTTATTTTTGTATATTTTTTTATTGGAGTTCAATTTGCCAACATAGAGCATAACACCCAGGGCTCATCCCATCAAGTGTTCCCCTCAGTGCCCATCACCAGTCACCCCCACCCCCCCACCCACCTCCCCTTCCACTACCCCTTGTAGTAGAAGGATATATTCAGCCTGATTAGATCTAAATTCTCTAGTCATGAAGTCTCTTGATTCCTTTATGATTTTTTCCAGAGCCACCAGTACCTTTCCGTTGTGCTTCTGAATTGGCTTTCTGACATCGAATGTAATCCAAATTCTGTAGCTCTGTGGCAGAGAGGACTGTTTCTGATTCTTTCTTTTGTGGTGAGTTCTTCTTTCCAGTCATTTTGCTCAGTGCAGAGTGGCTGTATGACGGGGCTGAGTCAAGAATATCAACTTCGACCTAAGTAAATTTCATCCTAGATGATTATTGTTAGAAGTGAAAACCCTTCTCTCTGTAGCATTCCAGCTGTTCTCTCCTTAAATATCAGGTTGAATTCGTAGGTGTTCAAGATGATTTTAAAGTTATCTAAGTAAGTTGTGGGGCCACGTGAGTTGAGGTGCCTACTCTGCCATGTTGCCCTTCCCTCCACCACTTCTTAGGTAAAATAAGAGCTTGATTTGATGATCTTTAAAGTTAACTTTCCTTCCAAAATTCTTTAAGTCTCTAAATGTATATAGTTTGATAACTCAAATATTATTACTTTACTATAGATAATATTTTGGTAACTTAAAAATATTTTTTAATTGGAAGGTTTGTACCATGAAATATGTTTGATTTCATTGTAGAAGAGTGTCTAAAGAATCCTGAAATTTCCTTAAGAAATTGAACAGAAAAATATTTAAAAAGCACTTATCCATATCTTCATCAATGACTGAATAAAAAATATAAAGAAAAATTGGTAAGATTGAAAAGAGAGAGAATCCTATAGGCCATTTTTGTGTTAAAACTGCATAGTAAATGCATTTTGGTCAATTTCTATAGCAAATGGATAAAAAAAAAAATTACACATGAACTTAGTTGCCTGGGACTGTGGACACCCTATATATATTCAATGAATCAAGTGGAGAAAAGTAAAAATAATCCATCATTGTATATACAACTATAACAGATAAACTGTGCGCATAGACATTCAAATAATATTTCCCCTTTCTTACTTTATTTTTTTTTTATTTTTTTATTTTATTTTATTTTTTTTTTATTATTTTATTTATTTATGATAGGCACACAGTGAGAGAGAGAGAGAGGCAGAGACATAGGCAGAGGGAGAAGCAGGCTCCATGCACCTGGAACCCGACGTGGGATTCGATCCCAGGTCTCCAGGATCGCGCCCTGGGCCAAAGGCAGGCGCTAAACCGCTGCGCCACCCAGGGATCCCCTTACTTTAATATCTTCAGTCAGTTTCTTGCTTTAGGTTATTCAGTGCAAGTTTATTGAAATTGTACTGTATTTTAGACAATGTACTTTCCTGAATAAATTTTACCACCAACTACTACAAAATATATAAATCTTCCTGTTTTTGAAAAATGCTCTGTAAATTTTAAAATGGACAAAGAATAACATTATTATTACCACTGTGAATATTTTTCACATTATAATTCTTATTCCACTGTTATTAACTATGGCCACTATCATTTTAAAATTATAACACCTGTAGAAACTTACTAATAGTATACTATATTGTGATACAATGTACATTTTCATATTTGTTTCACATTTAATGCACTTCTGCTGTGTTTTCTGAACTGGTATAGATAGTATCAGTGAAGAAAACATGCTCATGACACTATATGGTTAAAAGTATTTAGCCTGTGCCTTGTATACAAAAAACAAGCTAATAAATCTATATTTTATTTGCAACAGTTTCTGTGATATATGATTTCTTCTTTTAAATTTCTTTTTAATTTATTTATTTATGATAGTCACAGAGAAAGATGAGAGAGAGGCAGAGACATAGGCAGAGGGAGAAGCAGGCTCCATGCACCGGGAGCCCGACGTGGGATTCGATCCCGGGTCTCCAGGATCGCGCCCTGGGCCAAAGGCAGGCGCCAAACCGCTGCGCCACCCAGGGATCCCGTATGATTTTCTTTGAACTATGTTATTACTACCAACAGTGCGCACATACACACACACTTCCACACACATTTTTCCAAATAAAGAGAAATTAATTAATTAATTGCATCAAATTAATTAATGACGTCATGCAGATAGTAAAATTTTCATGTATGTTTATTAAATTATTGATATGTGAAAAGAGATCTTAAAACTAATTCATGATGTTATAGATTCTGACCCTCATATTCTTGTCTTCTGTTATATTTTAATGGAGATATTTTATTCTATAGGAAAAAGTTATTAGAAGCATGGGTTCTTAACAAGCCTATCTGTATTAGAACCTGAGCTCTACAACCTACTTAACTCTCTATGCTTTTGTTTCCTTATCTGTAAGTGGAGATATATCAGATGTTATTATATCTTACTGTGTTGTTAAAGAGATTAAATAGCTAATATTTCTAAAGCATTTAAAACGGCGTCTGCAACTTAATGGACATCTCATAAGTGTGCTTTATAAAAAAGTAAATAAAAAAATTATACATTTTAAATTCAGATGTTCATATTTAAATCCATTTTATTTAACTAAGCTCTATTAACTAAGAAGGTTCAGTTAATCTTTCTGATCTTTTTACTCATCATCTGTCAAAAAAAATCATATCTGTATGTTTCAGGCTTCCCCAAAATATTAAATGATGACTTCTTTATTGTATAATTGTGAGCTAGAGAGTTTGGAACTTATCTTGAATTGTAAGAAACATATTAAAAAATAAATTCACTTAAAGCCATCAGGTGTTGATCAAGAAAGTGAGTAAGTAGCAGGCCATAAGTTAGAGGACAAAGTAGGCTTAGGAAAATTAACTTAACATTTATGGTTTTTAATCTTTTTTAATTTATTTAATTTTTTTTTAACCTAGAGAAATTTGAAGATTTCAGAACCAATAGTTTGAGGGTCTAGGATAAAGATAATAACTTTTTGGCTGCCTCACCAGATATAGGAACAATAATTGGATGTTGCTCCTTGTCAGAATATAAACAAAATGGTTCCCCCTGAGTATGAGTATCCTAGAAGCAGAAAAGTTTCTGCAAAAGTTGTATGCCAGCTTCAAATTTTTTGAGTCCCTGAAATTATGTTTCTTTTTTACAGAGGAAAATAGCAACATTATTAATCTGAAAATATTTCTACACTCATTACAAATACAATGCCTAGCAAACAATAAAAATATTCAGGCTCATGTAAAGGTAAGGGAACATGGAATAAGACCAGGAAAATACAAGCTATTAAAAAAGACACTTTGGAAAAAAAAAAAAAAAGACACTTTGGGAAGCCATATATTGAAATTATCAAGTACAGGATTTAAAATATGTTTAATATGCATAAGCTAATAAAAGCTGAAATATAAACAGTGTAAAGTTCAAATGAACAAGTAAAAAATGAATAAATAAATACAATGAAGAAATGAAAATTCTAGTTTTAGTTATATGATAAAATTTTGAAATCAAGATGGATTGAAAATAAATTATATAAAATTAAAAAAATAAAGAAAGAAGTCAAAAGTTATCCAGAATTAAACATTAGAAAACATAGAAATAAAAATAAAAGAATATATAGACAGAGAAATAAAAATAAAGGATTATATAGACAGAGAATATAATGACAGGTCTTATGAATGTATTAATGGAATCCCAAAAGGAAAAATGTGAGAATATGAATAATAAATTTGAGCAAATAATACTGAGAACATTTCTAAACTAGTGAAAGATGTGCTAGTACAGTTCTCTAGGGAAGAAGAACCAAGAGGAAATAGATGATAGATAGATGATAGATAGATGGATAGATAGATAGATAGATGAGATAGATAGATAGATAGATAGATAGATAGATAGATAGATAGATAAGGAATTGGCTCAAATGATTATGGAGACTAAGAAGCCAGCAAACTAGAGACCTAGAATAGTAAGATGTATAGTTCCAGTCTGACTGAAGGTCTGAGAAAAAAAGGAGCTGATAGTGTCCCAGCTACTGTTAGTCAGGCAGGAAGAGTTCTTTCTTAAGCTTTTCATTGTAGGTTGTTAATTAATTGGATAAAGCCCACCCCCATTAGGAGAGCAATCTGCTAACTCAGCCTATAATTCAAATATTCATCTTATCAAGAACCACATTCATAGACACAGAATAGTGTTTGGCCAAATGTTTGGGCACCCCATGATCCATTCAAACTGACACATAAAATTAACCATCATAGATTCCAAGTCACAGATTCAAGAAGCGTGACAAACTGAAGAAAGATAAATTAAAAGATATTCAGAATTAGACAGAGTTTAGTAAAATTGCTAAAAATTAAAGACAAATAGAACATCATAAAAGCAGCTATACAAAAAGACATACTCAAACAATTGGTAGCTGTCTTGTAAAATAAAAAAGTAGAAATTGGAATACAATGGAATCATGTCTTCAAAAGACAATAAGGGATTAATTACGAACCAAGAATTTTAATATTTGAAAAAAATATTATTCAAGAATGACAGTGGGAATCTGGGAAGCTAGTGGTTGTGATATTATAGTGTATCTGAGTTTTCTTGTAGAAATTGACATGGTCTTTCTGTAAGTCTAAATATATGACCTTTCTATAAATCTAAATATATTACAAAACATCAACAGCTGTGTTGTACATATATATATATTTTTTTTTGATTGACCTTAAAACCTGGATACTCCATAAATTTCTAGCACAAAAAAGGAATGTAAGAAACTAGGACAGTGACTATTGATGACTCTTCTAAGAATGTTTACCTAAGAGAAATAGATAAATAGATCCTAGTTTAAGCTGGGAGGGGAAGGACTTTTTCATTTTTGATGGGAAAAATAACAGGCCAGTCAGCATAGCATTGGTCTTCTCTGTCCACATTCAGCTGCAAATGTAAATAAGGTGGGGAAATAAAGTTAGAATTAATAACAATTTTCTTTTAGCCAACTACTTAAAATAAACAAAGGTGTATGTATTTTAGTTTATATGTAAAACACGTGAACAGTCTTTAAGGACATTGAACAAGTGGTTAATGAACTATGGGTTCAGGTAGCGCTGAGATATTTTTGATGTTGGACGTACTGGATGGTATTGACTGAAAAGAAAAGAAACGGTGGTTTGAGATGCTTGGAATTGAGATTCCAGTGGTGTCATAGTTATTAGTAATGTCAAAATGTTTTGTATTACAATAGAGAATGGACATAAGAGATGTGTGAAGAAAAGATCATTGCAAGAGGGGAACGGTTACCTTCTATCATTTCTTGTTTGGACCATTTATGAGAAGACTGAAATGACTAAAACTGATGACAGGGGTAGAGTTGGTGACAATGAATCAGGAAACTGAAATCTACAAGTACTCAAAATGGGTCAGTAGAAGACAATAAGTGAGAAAATTAGATGACCTTGGTTGTGGCAATGACTTTTTAGATAGACCAAAGGCATGATTCATGAAAGAAATGATTAATGAGTGGTACTTCATTAAAACTAAAACCTTTCTCTGTAAAAGAAAATGTAAAGACAATGGGAAGACAAGTGCAGATTGGGAGAAAATATTTGCAAAAGACATCTGATAAAGGGCTGTATTTCAAAATATGTGAAGAATATTTAAAATTTCATAAACTAAAAATAGAGGAGAATATTTTTACTTGAAAAATACTGCTTCATATATAGTCTTGCTTTTACAATATTTGAAAATATACAATTCTTTTTCAAAAGTACAACTTTATTAGTAAAATTACAATACTGAGAATGCCTCCTATTTACTATCTCTATCTAACATAAATTAAACCGAAAAGGAGTCATAACACAAATGACAGTTTTACATAGAATAAATCTTGAAGCTGAAGAAAGCATGAAAAAGATATGGAATTTACTTAGGTGGTTAAGATGATTAAGGTTAAGGGCCTCTGTATGTATTACAAACTGTCTAGTGACCTACGTTTGAGTACACAGTAATGTAATGAATCAATCGGATCTTACATTTCAGCTCAGCGGGTGGAAAGATAATAATAAAATTTGTGGAACAGAATAGTTCTATTGATCTCTCCTAAATCTAATCTCCCTTGTAGTATCAGCCAATCACTGGGTTTCTACTCCGGCAGGACTCTTGCCCTAAAGCAACGGCAGCTGGGGTTGCTACTACATCGGGAATGTTCTCATTAAGCCCTGTCATCCATTATCTGAATACAGTTATCAAAAACATGACAGCAGGCACTTCTAATGAGTTTGAACCATTCTGTAAGAATCACATTATAGGGGTCAAGGGCAGGCTGCCCCAAATATGCCACTTTGTTGTAGTGATTATTTTAAATAAAAGTTACTTAAGAGAGAGCCAGAGCAGGACAGACTCAAAACCCCCTCTATCCCAGTGAAAGAAGGAAATCAGTCTCCCTTGTGAGAGGTGCCCTCCCTAGACCTGGAGGTAAAGAGGCATCCTTATCCCTAGATGGGAAATGTAAGGCCCAGAAGGGCTGTATAAACCACCCTTGTTACTTTTTACCAATTTACGATCCCAGCTCAAATTCTGTTTAGAATTTCTTACTAATTCAAGCTCCAAAAGTTGGTTTTTGGTGTTTTCTGTTTGTTTATTTTGTCCTATAAGTTCCTCACAGATTTATCATTCTTTGCCTATAAAATATAAAAACTGCTTGCCTTGATAATTTCTTTAGGTCTCAATTTTATTATTGAGCCTCTGTGCACATATAATAATTTTTTCCTCCTCTTAATCTGTCTCATGTAAATTTTATTCTTTGTCCATCCAGAAGACCTTGAGGATAGAGAAGAATTTTTCCTTCCCTTCAACATAAATGAACACACACACACACACACTTTCTAGTCCAAGTTTATTAAAAGGAAAAGAGATTGGAGGCTGAATTGGGTAAGAAAAAAAATCTTAATTCTCCCTCTATAAATTAAATTAGAATAGCAGGAGTCAGAATTTGGAAATGCAGGTGCTTTCTTACTTTCTAGTATAAATAAATAAATAAATAAAAAAATAAATAAATAAATAAATAAAATGAAAAAAGCTGTATTCAAGTCATTGACTGTCATTTTTGAAAGAAAGTAGAAGCTCATTTCAGTGACAGTATGGCCTTCAATAATGTCCAAACTCCTGCTGCTTCTAAAATGGCTTTTATGATTCAAGGGATTTTCCCTTTCTTTACCCATGATTTAAAAATGCAGAGGTGAGGTCAGGTGTCTTATAGAAAGATAGATTTAGGGAAAACAGATCTATTTAGGAATAGTAATTCCAGATAATAATTTTGATAAGTAAAAACTAAGTAAGTTATTTTTGCATGTTAAGTCAATGTGGAAATGCAATTTATGCATTGTTTTTAATAAAAGGAACAAGTAATCTAAATTAGTGTAAAGTGAAGCTGCTTACTTTATATATATATATATATATATATATATATATATATATATATAGTTTATAATAAATATGGATAAAATTGATAATGTGATATATTCCCCATTGAAGATCACCTACCATTTTAATGAATCTTGGAAAAAGCTCCAGTACTTTAATGGAATATGATATGAAGAATCTTAGTTACAGCTATTAGTATTCCTGAAATCTTTGAAAATTTAAAAACATTTAAAAATATTTCCTTACCTCATTTGCCCAGCTATAAAATGTGCACTAATATATTGAAAGGGGCTAATGACATTCAGACATTTAACATCATCATTTTCAAGACTTTTATGAACTACAATCAGATAATTACTGCTAATTAGTATGTTAGGGTAGCAGAATTATTAGTGTTTGTAAGAAGGTTAGCAATATGTTGAATATATGGCATCCATCCAAACATCAATGGGGCTGACATTTTCTTTGCTCTTTTTTTGTTAACATCGAATAAAGAAATTCTCCTTTTTATTAACTCCAAATGTGATTTTGCTTACGATTTTCACTAGTTTACATTTTTATTATTTACATTTGGGTCTTTTACATATTCCTCTTTCCTACAGCTTAAAGGAGTTTAACATAATATTCACAGAGAAGTGAAATCTAAAATCAAAATTGCAAACTGAACTGTGAAGAGTTTTTGCAGTTTGAAAGTTGTTTTTTCTACTCTTAAATATTGAATTATTTTTAATAACTTCTTATAGGATAGTAATACTTGAATTCACAAAGACTTTCTAAGGATATGACCATTACATTGAGGCTGTATCTCAAATGTAAAGGCAGCCTGGCTTATGTGGGAAAGGTACAATGAAATAAATATGTCTATCCAGATATAGCAATGGACAATAAAGATGAGGCATGATATATACCAGGAACATTAAACTGTTAAATAAGGAAATTAGAATCCCAAGCAGTCTGATTGTCACATATTCTTTTTAACATATAATGCTAGTTAGATTATTTAGAGTAGATAAGTAATACATGGGGCCTGACATAGTTACATGGCTAGAGTATTGCTTTCAGAACAGGGAGGTAAATATGAACATGTCTACTATAAGATGTTCAAAGACAACCACTTCCTCACACATGAACCTTATGAAGTTCCTAAAGGCAGTATTAACAATTGCTAGATATTATCTGCCCTCACAGCTATAATATTAAACATTATGCTTTCTCTGGAAAACTTCATTTCATTTAATCCTGGTTCCCCTTTCACCATATACCTTCTCCCCACCCTCCCCCACACACTTACACACTCTTTTCAGAGCTAATAGAGTGGGATTTTGAGATACAATTTTTGCATGTCGTTCAATACCCAAGAGCAATTCTTTATTCCAATGTTAAAAGACTCATTTTAGGCCAACATTAGCATTAATAGTATATGCTCTAAAATGTCAGACATGTTCTGCTTTAGGATTATTCTAATAGATCTTTCTTCCCCACTACTTATCCACAGCCATGGAAACCAGTAGAAATGTGATGTCTAAAAACATGGCAAATAACCTGTAAAAAATTACTTGTATCATCTTATTCACTGATTCATTCATTCAGTCATTCATTCAACAAATGATGTATATCTTTATGATTCACTGCAACATAGGTCATTAAGGCAACTATAATTTTTTAAAAGTTAAAATTTTTCTCTATTAATCCAAATCTAATCCAAATAGTTACATGCTGTTGCATTCAAATTATTCTTTCTTTTGGGATCTATGTCCATTTTTCTAGATGAGCAGTGGTTCTCACTCTCTTTTCCTGGCCTTGCATCACTTGTGGATCCCCCTTCCCCATTCTTAAAACATATATTAGGAACCCACTTCACTACACTAAGAGCTCCCTATACTGATGCCTAGATTTCTGTATATTTTTAAAAATCCAAAAGTGCTTTTCTTCTCTTTTAATACAAAAGGTTTATTTTATTCTTGCCAAAATTTTAGTTTATTTTTACTACAATGGTAAGAAACAAAGAAAAAGGGAGAATTTATAAAGTAAGAATCCCTTGTGAATCTGGTCTCCAGCTCCATAGATTACAAATCTTAACAATTTGTCATGCATTTTTCTAGGCTGCCTCTATACATTACAAAGTAAAAAAAAAAAAAAAAAAGGTGGATCTTCGTATCTTAATATACACATCCATATATGGGTACATATAGAAATGTGCACATATAATTGTATATTTGTATATAAATGTGTGTATATCTACATATTTATACACGCAGACTTTTAAAAACAAATATTGGGCTATATGTGTTAGTTGTATATATTTTTCTCTCCTCAATATCTTTATTTCTTTCCTTTCACTGAGTATAGATAAGTTTAAGTCACCTGCACTGCAGTGAGTAAATGAATAAATAACAATCTTTCCATATCTTATTTTTTTAAAGATATTATTTATTTATTTTAGTGAGATAGAGCCAGAGAGTGAATGCATGAGCAGGGAGGGACAGAAGGGAAGGGAAAGGAGAGGGAGAAAGCATGTGAGGCAGAGTCCAGACTGAGTGTGGAGCCCAATGCGGGACTTGATCTCAAGACTGTGAGATCATGACCTGAGTTGAAACCAAGAGTCAGATGCTTAACTGACTGGGCCAGCCAGGTGCCCTGCCCCATCTCCTTCTGGATACCAGTCTGTATCCTCCCCTTCTCAGTTGAGGTCTTGAAAAGAGTGGTGCAAATCTCTGATCTTCAACTCCCCCAGTTCCAGTCACTTCCTTCTCATTGTCATATGCCTTGGTAACGTCACTCCACAGAAACTCCTCTAAAAAAGACACTGGTGATATCTTTATGGATAAATCTAATAAATGTTTTGTGTTTTTTTTTATTATCTTGGTGTAAATCTAAACTTTATTGCCTAATGAATGGCTTATTGTGCCAAACTTTTGTTTTGTTTTGCTTTGCTTCCTTATCTTGAAATTTTCCCCTCACTAGTATTCATTTTTAAACTCTTTCTTGAGTTTCTTGTTTTGCTCCAATCACCTTTAGTGTCTTCCATAAATCTTAACATTTTCCTTCTTTTTTTTAAAAAAAGATTTTATGTATTTATTCATGAGAGACATATATATATATATATATATATATATATATATAGAGAGAGAGAGAGAGAGAGAGAGAGAGAGAGAAACCACTAAGGAGTCTCTCTCTCTCTCTCAGAGAGAGAGAGACAGAGAGAGAGAGAGACAGATAGAGAGAGAGAGAGAGAGAGAGAGAGAGAGAGAGGCAGAGACATAGGCAGAAGGAGAAGCAGGCTCCATGCAGGGAGACTGATGTGGGACTCAATCCCAGGACCCCGGGATCATGCCCTGAGCTGAAGGCAGATGCTCAACCACTGAGCCATCCAGGCACCCCACATTTTCCTTCTTTATATATACTCTCTTTGGATTATCTTATCCCATTTCAGAGGTTAAAGTATCATTTTGCTAATTGACCCAAACCTTTCATTGCCTAGGTTATTCTGGAGATAAAGATGATGCATCCAACTATCCATTATTCGTGCATTTTGTGGATTCTTCAAATATGCCTACCTCATATTGAGCTCACCATCTCTCTCTGTGCCTCTACTCCACCTTCCTCAACTCTGTGGTTTTCTTTGTATTTCATATCATTGTCAGTTAATAGCATTACTAAGTCAAATTCGTTAGAAACCTAGACGTTATCCCAAATTCTTATTTTTTCTACTAAAGTGCTAGTACCTGACAATTTTACTTCCTAATTTTTTTCAAACGTTTTACTTCTTTTTATTACCACCAAAACAAACTTTGAGTTTCCTGGGAAAATAAATAAAAGAGGCCACTTCTAACTATGTGCAAAGTGTCTGTAATATTTTAATTTGATAATGAAATAAGGCATTATGGGATTAAAAAAAATATGAAGGTAGTCTTAAAAGATTAAGGGGTCCAATCTGACAAGGGAGTATATGTAAGCCAGAGAAGTACCAGTTATCATTGATAAGGGGTTTGAGACCAAATAGAGGCTTATGAATGTCAAGTGGAATTTGAATTTTATTAGGATAGAACAGTCTTTGAAGGATTATTAATAGAAGTGTGACAGGATTAGCATCATGTTTTAGGGTTATTAACCTGGCCACATGCATTTAGATTGGAGGACAAAAAAAAAAATTGCAGGTGGGAGAACCAGGTAGGAGAGTTCTGAATAAAAATACAAACAATAAATTCATGGATTAGACATTAAAAGGAATCAAAAGAAAAGTAATATATTGAAGGATTTTGTTATACTTCTAATTTAAAGTGAAGGAAGCTTTACCAAGGATAGAATGACAATTCCTTTAGTTAATTATTTAGACATTTTTCCTCATCATGTAGAATTATTTTCAAATATGGAGAGATTAAGTAAAACAGTAAAATTTATATCTTCTAAAATCACCAATCATTTTGCCAAGTTGTTTATTTGACAAGAGTGTGTGAAAGAAAAAATAGAAATTTCAGATGCATTAGGAAAACAAATGGAAGTGTCAGTTATCTGCATGCACCATTACATCCTCATCTGGAGTGGACAATGAACAAACTGACATCAATCACCTTTGTTTGTCTTGTAAGATACACACCCAAGGTGTCCAAATGCAATGATCTCATTGCTGTAAATGCTGTTTAATAAAATTGTTATTTCACTTGCCACATCTGCTATGTTCTGACTGTAAATATTGCCAGCCACTTAGTAAAATCAATGACATTAAAAGGCTTAGCAGATGTTTTAGTGCATGGACACAAATCTTATCATGAGTGAGTTCAGGAATGAATTTTAACAATTTATCATTTTGCTCATTTAGGTTTTTCATCTTGATCTTCTTGTAATTAAAGGGCCAGAGTCAAATAGCTTGACTATATGGAGAGGCTTCCAAAATAGAGCGCTTTGGTAAGGGCATCTTGTAGACTGTCCAATTCACAATCACCCTTTTTTGTTCTTCAGTTTCAGAAAATTTGTAATTCAAAAAGCCTCAGGGAAGAGTTTTGGGGCTGATATATCTTGTAACACATTATCTCTATAAAAATATCTTCATATTAGATTTTGGAGTGGCTAGAGTAATAATTAAGTCTGACACTTTGCATTTCTGTGGCCGTTGATAGATCCTTTTGTCATCCCTTATAGAATTTGTTGTTTCTCTGAGACAGATAAGAGTCTTTAAAGTGTGATAGTTCCCTAATACATCCTTCATTTATAATTCTGTGACCACTATGGACACCCAGAATTGAACACTTCACTTATGCCCAGAAATGGAAAAGCAAAAGCACACCGATGCCTTTCATTATTACATGAAATAACTAACAAGTGTGGGATTCCAAACTAAATAATCAGAATTCAATCCAGATTCTTCCATTTACTGGTTGTGTTACCTCAGTAGGTGACCAAATGTCTCTGAATCTTATTTTCCTCATGTATAGAAAATTCATAGAATGTTGTGGAATTAAACAGTGTATAGTACATTGCCTACTTCAAACATGTGATTCGAGTTTAGGGTTTAGCAAATATTGTTCATATTCAGTTAACCATATATTAGGTCACTAATAATTGAATAGTTTAGCAAAATTATATGTTATTATTGATTTCACAGATACCATTTGAGTTTTTACTGTTTCATGCACTATTCTAGTCACTAAGAATAAAATAGTGAATAAAATAAATTCCTAGCTCTTGGGAAGCTTCTGTTCTGGTAAATATCAACCATATATCTTGTAACAACCAACTGTAAGGTAATAAACTAACAAATGTATAATACTTCAGATGGTGATACACTCTGTGAAGAAAAGTTGATTAAGTTTAGGAGATAGAAGGACACAAACTGGAGGTAGGTATTGTTTTAGACAGAATTGTAAGGAAATAAACATAGACTGGCAAGAATTAAAGCAAATTCCTCAGTGAAACAAGAATTGAGATTATTGGGATTCATTCCCCAACAGAGGAAATATGCATAAATATAGCCCTGAGGTGGGGAATGCCTCAGCATGTTCATCTCCAACAGAATTCTATTAGGTACTACATTAAAGTGTTAATTAAAAAGTAAGTGTATATGAAAAAAAAAGTAAGTGTATAAGATACTGAGGTCAGAAAAACATTAAGAATGCAATCCTGTAGAAATTTTCTATATAAGGGGCTGAAACACAGGATGAAAGGTCTATACATATTTCACGTGTATTTAAATTCTGTGGTAAGTAAAATGCATTAGAGTACACTTAAGGACTTAAATAATGAAGCACTATAGAGTCTTAGATGTGATAGTGAAGGAATTATCAAACTTGAGACTGTAATTAATTCAATTATAGAATAGATTTTTAAAATCCATCTGCTTGGAAGTTCAACTTTTTCACTTTCTATCTTCTTCACTGATTAGAATACTGATCTCCTCTTTTGCTGCACTATTCTTTATTGTGTTTCATAGATACCAAGTTTTTCACATATTGAAGGTTTCTAGCAACCCCACATCTAATTTATCAGTATCATTTTCCCAGCAGGATTTGCTCACTTGGTGTCTCTGTTTCACATTTTAGTAATTCCGGCAATATTTTAAGCTTTATTATTATTGCGATGATAATCCATTATGTGCTATGGTAATTGTTTTGGGCACCATGACCTGTGCCCATATAAAAGGGCAAATGTAACTGATAGATGTTTATGTGTTATGTTTGTTCTATTGTGTGCGGTCCTGCTCCCAGCTCTTTCCCTTCCTTGGCCTTACCTATTTTCTGAGGCACAATGATATTGAGATGAGGCCAGTTAATAATCCTACAATGGCCTTCAAGTGTTCAAGTGAAAGGAAGAGTTGCACATCTTTTACATAGCTAGAAATGATTAAGCTTAGCGAGGAAGGCATGCTGAAAGCAGAGATAGGCCAAAAACCAAGGCTCTGGCACCACTTAGGCAACTTGTGAGCATAAGGAAAAAATATTGAAGAAAATTAAAAGTGCTACTTCAGTGAACATATGAATAAGAAAATGAAACAGCCTCTTCACTTGATATGGAGAAGGTTCTAATGGTCTGGATAGAAGATCAAACCAGATACAACTTTCCCTTAAGTCAAAGCCTAAACCAGAGAAAAGCACCAACTCTCTTCAATTATCTGAAGCCTGAGAGAGGTGAGGAGGATGCTTATTGGCCATTCTGAAAATCCTAAGATCTTAAGAATTTTGCTAAACCTGCTCTGCTTGTGCTCTACAAGTGGAACAACAAACCCTGATGACAGCACATCTGTTTACATCATGGTTAACTGAATATTTTAAGCCCACTGTTGAGACTTATTGCTTAGAAAGAAAATTCCTTTCAAAATATTACTTTTAATTAACAATGTACTTAGTCACCCAAGTGCTCTGATGAAAGCATACAATGAGATCATGTTTTCAGGACTGCTAACACAAGATCCATTTTGTAGCCCTTGGATCAAGGAGTAATTTTGAATTTCAGATCTTATTATTTC
The DNA here is from genome assembly GCF_018345385.1 of Vulpes lagopus. Classification (NCBI taxonomy): domain Eukaryota; kingdom Metazoa; phylum Chordata; class Mammalia; order Carnivora; family Canidae; genus Vulpes; species Vulpes lagopus. The sequence goes on from NC_054845.1 coordinate 2,977,594, forward strand.
AGAAATATATTTTGTAAGAGCATAGCTGCCATACATAGATAGTGATTTCCTCTGATGGATCTGGGCAAGGTAAATTGAAAACTTTCTATAAGGGATTTCACCATTCTAGATGCCATTGATTCAGTTATGATTGATGCAAAGAGACCAAAATATCGACATTAACAAGAATTTGGAAGAAATTGATTCCAACCCTCATGGATGACCTTGAGGGGTTCAAGATTTCAGTGAAAAAAGTAACTGAAATGTGGTGGAAATAGCAAAAGACTGGAATTAGGAGTGGAGCCAGAAGATGTGAGTGAATTGCTGAAATTTCATTATAAAACCTAAATGGATAAGGAGTTGCTTCTTACGGATGAACAGAGAAAGTGATTTCTTGAAGTGGAATCTACTCCTCGTAAAGACGCTGTGAAGATTGTTAAATGACAACAAAGAATTTAGAATTGTGCATAAAACTAGTTGTAAAATTTAGGATTTTACAGAAACCAGCAGGATTTGACAGGGTTGACTACAATTTTGAAAGATATTCTACTTGGGTAAAATGCTACCAAACAACATCACATCATACAGAGAAATCTTTTGTGAAAGGAAATGTTAACTGATGCAGCGAATTTCACCATTGTCTTATTTTAAGAAACTGCCATGGCCACCCCAAACTTTAGCAACCACGACCCCAGTCTGCCAGCCACCATCAACATTGAGGCAAGACCTCCACCAACAAAAAGACTATAGCCTGCAGAAAGCTTACATAACGGTTAGGATTTTTTTTTTGAAGAAATATTTTTAAATTAAGGTATATGCATAGTTTTTAGTATAAACATGACTTTTCCATGTGCTGTGAAACCAAAAAATCCATTGACTTGCTTTACTGTGATATTGCAGCGGTCTGAAATGCAACCTACAATATCTCTAACAGACGCTTTTATTTACCTTTTTTTTTTTCTTTTGGTTATTGTGAGATTTTTTGTTTTGTTTTTAAGTCATGGAGATGTAATGATGTAGAAGATGAATTTGAAGAAGAAAAAAAATAACAAGTACATACATGATTTATTAGAAGTAAAGAAACAACTTATGGATTCCCAAATTTTAAAAGCTTCTATTTCAATCTACATGTGTTTGTGTAAAGATTCTTCCTTAGAGAATTAATTACTTCTGATCACATTTTGCCCTAATTTGTAGATATTTATGTGATGTGGACAAAACACTGAGAATTAGGTCCTTCTTAGCTAATACACAGCTGTGTGCCTGACTCCTTTTTCTTTTTTCTTTTCTTTTCTTTTCTTTTCTTTTCTTTTCTTTTCTTTCTTTTTTTTCTTTTCTTTTTTCTTTTCTTTTCTTTTCTTTCTTTCTTTCTTTCTTTCTTTCTTTCTTTCTTTCTTTCTTTCTTCCTCCCTCCCTCCCTTCCTTCCTTCCTTCCTTCTTTCCTTTTCCTTTTCTTTTTTCTCCTTCCTTCCTTTCTTCTTCTTCTTCTTCTTCTTCTTCTTCTTCTTCTTCTTCTTCTTCTTCTTCTTCTTTTCTTTCTTTCTTTCTCTTTCTTTCTTTCTTTCTTTCTTTCTTTCTTTCTTTCATTCTTTCTTCTTTCTTTCTAATATAAGATCTCCATCTGGTTTTAAAAACACATTAATCACAGTTTTTGACTCTATAGGAATTAGGTAGATAGAAACAGTGCTTGTTTTTTGTTTTTCTCGAATCTATATTGTATTTTATGTACCTTCCAAATTTGAGGTTTCATAGTAGACATCGTAATCGATTTTAGGAAGATAAAAAAGTTTTGTGGAAAAAGTCTGGTCTTCAAACTAGGAATTGTTTTGTATTCTTATGATTGTTGCTAACTAACTTAGTCATCTTGGGGAATTACTAACTTTCTGGGATTTAGTGTTCTCACCTGGAACATAAAATTAATTGAATTGGCTTGTAGACTGTTTCTATATCATAACCATATTGATTGTATATATTTAAAAATATTCAGAGTTACTAGATGTTGTATGGAATTCCATTGTTTCAACCCTATTTTTTCAAATATTTTCAGAAATCCAAACATAATATTGCATATCATTTATACCTTGACGTTCTTAGTTTCATATCCATAGTGGACTATAAAAGATGTGAATATTTTATACTTTTCCAAGCTATTTCCTCACGAGTGGAGATTTTCTGCCCCTCTTCCATATTTTACAATCTATTTTATTAGTTTGAACTCTTTTATTTCTAGTTGTTTTATTTTTTCTATACATTTATTTTTCCCTACTGGATTGTAAACTTTATAAATGTAAGGAATATATCTTTTTGTTATGCTCTGTGATTTTTAGCATAATGTGCAAAACAGTCACATATAAGCACATTGCTGGATGCTTCCTTAATCATGGACAAAGGATATCAAGAATGATTCTTAAACTAGTCTTCCTAGGATGTTGATTAATTATTGTCATCAAGTAAAAGGGCCATTTATAGAAATCCAACCACAAAAACTAGTGACAGATTTCCTTTATGGCATCTTACATTCAAATTCAAATGTGTCCTATTAAATTAAGGGGAAATAAGTTATGTCATTAAAATGTCTGATCTCATCGTTATTTCCATAGCAACTTGATTTAATGTAAATATCATTGTGCAGTACAACTGGATTAATTCAAACAAAAATGGTATTGGAGAGAGAAAAATGACTTTATCTAAACTGTTATTCTGTAAATCTCCTCTTTTATGTTTCCTCCAGAGTAAAAGTACCATTTGAAACATGATATGGCATGAGAATACCTGTCCTTTATTAAGAGTAAGATTAAATTTACTCATTTTTTGGGTCACATTCCATTTGTCTCTAGAGTAAAAGTAAACAAAATCCTTTGTTTTTCTAATATACATTTTTTTCAAGAAAATCTGTACTAGAAGCGGAAGCTAATTCATATTAATCTTGACATGTTAACATTTTTAAATCTTTAATGAATAAATTTGCAAAAGTTATTAAAACTAAGAAAGGAGTAATTCTGTTTTTCTTTTAATACTTATGACAGTTTGGCAGAAAAGACTCATTTTACTTATAACTATGTCCTGCATTGCTATTGCAGTGAGACTTTAAGATACACTTTTGACTACTTTCTCTTTATGAAAACCAGAAACAACTGTTAGTATACATTCACACTACCATAGATAATTCAACATTAAGAATAAAACAAAAAGTTAAAACTTCATTCTTTTTATATTGGGACAGAAATTTTTTTGCAGATTTTTATTAGTGGACCATTAGCCAGATGCCTTCACATGGTTTAAACAGGTATCAGAAATAAGCATTCAAATTCTTTTCCTGGTACATACAACTGATCCATTCTATGGTTTAAGGATTAAGGATATGTGAATTACTCATCTTTTGAACTGATTGTTTGTTATAATGTTTGTTAATCTTTTTAGTACATGATTTTATTGAAAGGTTATTCATAGCAACTATCAATAATACTAATGCATTGCCTTATATTGAATGGATAATGAAAAAATGTTGATTTAGCCTACACTAATTACATTTTTATATTTTGGATATTATGTTTATTAATTATTTGATAGTTCTATAAATTAAGTGAATAAATAAGTCATAAATTTCTATAAATTAAGTGAATAAACAAGTCATAAATTATGTACTACAAATAATATGATAAAGAAAATACACTTCAAAAAAAGGGATTATAGATAAAACTAAAATTAGAATAAAAATGCTATTAGGAATAATAGTGTGAAAGCCTATTTCTTTGTTTAATAAACACTTTACAAATCTTATTATCAGAATACAGAATAGTTTGAAAATTAACTGAATTTGCAAACCTGTCCAACTTGATAGATTGATTATGCTTTCCAACACTGGTTCTCTTCCAGTTACTTTACCCTCCCACTTTTCTCTACCACAGTTTATTAATGTCAGGGTATGCAACAATTGACCTAAAAATAGGGAAAAAAATTGAGAGATATAGAATATGTGATTTCCTGAAAAATAGTTGAATTCTTTTGGGAGTACATTAACTTATTCCATTAAGATTTTATCCTCACTTATCCTCAAAATACAGTTACTCTGTCTTATAATTTTCTTCATCAAAATGATGATATGAATACTTTCTCAGACAGGAATTATAAGGATTAGATAATTCATGAGAAGCTCTAAAATACTTATTTCATTAATTATTATATTTATTAATGTTTCTTATTAAGTCTTCCATAGTCTTCCTACTCTCACTACCCATATTTTGCCCATTAATAAATACTTTGACTTTCAGTGCATGTTTTTGTGTAGGTAACATGAAGTGGTAGCTATTTCCAAAGAAGCAACCATATGGAATTTTTGTGACTTAGAGAAGTTTCCTATAGTTGCTGACTTTTATTTCAATAAATAACTGTAATAGTTTAGGAAGTAAACATGTTAAGAAAACAAAGTTCTGATATGAGATGAAACTGAAAAATCCAATAACATTTGTAAAAATAAAACTGAGTTGAGAAAAGAGTTATAGACAAACAAAAATCAATTTGTTTTAATAAACTAACTTTTGGGGGTAATGATTTTGTTTTGTATTTCAAAAGTATTTAGTTTAGAAATAACTTGTATGATGTCTTTTTATGTTTGTATTTACTTTCATTTGTTTATTTTTAATTTTAATTCCAGTGTAATTAATATACAATGTTAGTTTCATGTATACAATATAGTGATTCAACAATTTTATGTATTACTTTATGCTCATTATGATAAGTGTGCTCTTAATTCCCCTCACTTATTTAACCCATTCCCATGCCCACCTACCTTCTGGTGACCACCAGATTGTTTTGTATTTTAGGAATCTGTTTTTGTTGTCATTGTTGTTGTTGTGTTGTTAATCTCTTTTTCCTTTCCTCTTTTGTTTGGTTTCTTAACTTCCAAATATGATGAAATCATATGGTATTTGTCTATCTCTGACTTATTTCACTTAGGATTATACCCTTTAGATCCATCTATGCTTTTGCAAATGTTAAGATTTCATTCTTTTTTATGGCTGAATAATATCTCATTATATGAGATATAGATATAGATATAAAAAAAGTATTTTTCCACTAAACCTACTTTGTTAAGGGTTTTCATGATGAATAGATATTGTCTTTTGTCAAATGCCTTTTAATTATCTATTGAAATGATCATATGGTTCTTATCTTTTCTCTTACTTACACATATTCTATATCTCTCAACCATGTTGATTGATTTGTATTACAATACCCTTGTATCTTCGGATTAAATCCCACTTGATCATGGTGAGTGATTTTTTTAAAAAGGTATTGTTAAATCCATTTTACTAATACTCTATTAGTAATTTTTGTGTCTATGGCTGTCAGAGATATTGGCCTGGATTTCTCTTTTTATTGTAGTGTCTGTATCTGGTTGAAATGAAAGTAATGTTGGCCTCATAGAATGAATTTGGAAGCTTTCCCTACTGCTTCTAATTTTTAGAATAGTTTGAGAATAGGTATTAACTCCTTAAATATTTCATGCAATTCCCTGTGAAACCTTCTGGTCCTAGACTTTGTTCATTGAGAGAGTCTTGATTATCAAGTCACTATTATTACTGGCAATTAGTCTGTTTAAATTTTTCTATTTCTTCCTGATTCAGGTTTTGGTGGCTATGTTTCTAGAAATTTATCCATTTCTTCTAGGTTTTCCAATTTGTTGGCATACAATTTTTCATAATATTTTCCTATAATCCTTTGTATTTCTAATTTTGTTTATTTGAGTCCTCCCCCCTTGCTTTATTTTATACATTTTTAATATTTTTTTGAGAAGTCTGGCTAAAAGTTTATTGATTTTGTTGATCTTTTCAAGTAAGAACCAGATCCTAGTTTCATTTAGCTCTTCTATTGCTTTGTTTGTTTTGTTTTTATTTTCAGCTTTTATTTTATTTCTGTTCCATTCTATTACTTCCTTCTGTCTACTGGTTTGGGGTATTGTTTTTTCCTTTTTCTTTTTCTAGTTTAAGTAAAAGCTTAGGTTGTCTATTAGAGAGTTTTCTTGCTTCTTGAGATAGGCCTGTGTTGCTATGGACTTCCCTCTTAGAAACACTTTTGCTGCATCCCAAAGGTTTTGGATTATTGTGTTTCCATTTTCATTTGTTTTCATATATTACTTTTTAAATTTATACTTTGATTTCTTGGTTGACCCATTCCTCGTTTAGTAGCATGTTGTTTAACTTCCATGTATTTGTGTGCTATCCAGATTTCTTCCTGTGGTGGGTTTCTAGTCTCATAACACTGTGGTCAGAAAAGATGCATGATATGACTTCAATATTTTTGAGTTTGTTGAGATTGTTTTGTGACCTAATATGTGATCTATTCTAAAGAATGTTTCAGGTGCATTTAAAAGAGTGTATTCTGATGTTTTATGATGGAGTATTCTAAATAGATATATTTATATATATATATTATATTATATGTTATATATTATATTATATGTATTATATATTATATATATCTATATATATATATTATATATGTTATATATATATATATATATATATATATATTTTTTTTTTTTTTTCCTGTTAGATCCATCTGGCTCAATGTGTTATTCCGTGCCATTGTTTCCTTGTTGATTCTGTGTTTGGATGATCTCTCCATTGAGAGGGTGGGGTGTTAAAGTCCCCTACTATTATTGAATTACTATTAATTACTTCTTGGTGTGTTTGTTATTTGCTACTTTATATATTTGGGAGCTCCTTTGTTGAATGCGCAAATATCTACAGTTGTTTTATTTTCTTGTTGAATTGTTCCCTTTATGATGATGTCGTATCCTTTTTTTGTCTCTTGTTATAGTATCTTTAGTGTGTATTTTGCTCATATACATATTACTGCCCTGGTTTTCTTTTCACCTCCATTTACATGATAAGTGCTTTTCCATCACTTTAATTTCAATCTTCATGTGTCTTTATGTCTGAAATGAACCTCTCGTAGGCAGCATGTAGATAGGTCTTGCTTTTTTATCTATTCAGTCACCCTATATCTTTTGATTGGAGCATTTAGTCCATCTACATTCAAAGTAATTATTAATAGGTATATACTTATTTCCATTTTGTTACTTGTTTTATGGTTGTTTTTGTAATTCTTCTCTTGCTCTCTTCTCATAGTTTGCTGGCTTTCTTTAATAATATATTTGGATTCCTTTCTGTTTATTGCTTGCATATCAAACCATTTTTTTAATTCGTCACTATCATTTTAGGTTCTATATCACATCTTATACATATAGCAGTTTATAATAAGTTGGTTGTCATTTAAGTTTGAACCCATTCTAAAAGCCCTAAGTTTATAACCCTCTACCAAACGCACACGTTTTAGGTATATGTTATCATACTTTACAACCGTTTATTTTGTGAATCACTTTTCTAATTTTTATAGATATACTTAATTTACTGCTTTTGTGCTTCCTACTTTTCTTACTGCTGTTTATGATTTTCCTTTCCTCTCAATGACTCCCCCTTATATTCCTTGTAAGGCTGGTTTAGTAGTGATTAATTTCTTCAAGTTTTGTTTGTCTGTATATCTCTTAATTCCTCCTTCTATTATGAATGATAACCTTGCTGGATAGAGTATTCTTGGTTGTGAGTTTTTTTCCTTTCAGAATTTGAATATATCATGTCACTCTCTTCTGGACCACAAAGTTTCTGCTAAAAAATCAATTAATAGCCTTATGGGGTTTCCTTTGTATGTAACTATTTTCTTTTATCTTGCTTCTTTTAAAATTCTCTCTTTGTCACAACTTTTTGCCATTTTAATTATTATGTGTCTTGATGCAGACATCCTTGGCTTGCTTTTATTGGGGGCTCTCTGTCTCCTGGATCTGAATTTTTGTTTCCTTCTCCAGATTAGGGACGTTTCAGCAATTATTTCTTGAAATAAATTTTCAGGCCCCTTTTATCTCTCTTTCCTGGGATTTTAGCAATGCAAATGTTATTACACTTGGTGGTGTCACCAAGTTAGCTTAATCTATTCTCAGTTTTTATTAGTCTTTTTTTCTTTCTCATGTTCAGCTTGATTGCTTTGCATTACTCTGTCCTCCAGGTCAGTGATCCCTTCTTCTGTTTCCTCTAGTCTACTATTTATTCCTTGTAGTGTATTTTTAATCTCAGTTATTGAGTTCTTCATCTCTGATTGGTTCTATTTTATGTCTTCTATCTCTTTGTTCAGAATCTTGGTGAGGTCTTCCTTCAATTCTCAAGTCCAGTGAGTATTTTTATGACCATTACTTTTCATACTCTATCAGACATATTACTATCTTCATTTTGTTTTGTTCTATTGCTGTGATTTTTTTCCTGTTCTTTCATTTGTGACATATCCTTTGTTTCCTAATTTTGTCTAACCCTCTGTGTCTGTTTCTTTGTGTATAGAAGTCAGCTACATCTACTGCTCTTAAATGTAGTGGGCTTATTGGGATGCCTCAGTGGCTTAGTGGTTGAGCATCTGCCTTTGGCTCAGGGTGTGATCCTGCAGTCCTGGGATCAAGTCCCACATCAGGCTATCTGCATGGAGCCTGCTTCTCCCTCTGCCTGTGTCTCTGCCTGTGTGTGTGTGTGTGTGTGTGTGTGTGTGTGTGTGTGTGTCTCATGAATAAATAAATAAAATCTTAAAAAAAAAAAGTAGTGGGCTTATGAAGAAGAGGTCCTTACTGCCCTGCAGTGCTATGTCCCCTGTTCACCAAAACCTGGAACTTCGGGAATGTCTCTTATCTTTGTTGTGTGCACCCTACTTTTGTGTCTAAGCCATGTTTTCTTTCAGCCCAGTCATCTTCAATGGCTCTCTTTGTCTGTTGTGGCCAGGGTTTGATCCCTGTGTTGTTAATAGGCCAGTCTGGGACTGCCTTGAGTTGGATAGGTCCAGGCTTTTCCCAGAGCTGTGGTAGCACTGAACAGAAGGGATCTCTCCTTATGTTTTTGCTTGAGGAGATTTTGTTAGTTGGCTGGACCTGTAGTCAAACCAGATGTCTGCCCTCAACCCACTGGTGGAGCTAGAGCTGAACAGGTAGGTGTGGTTTTCTTACCTTCTCCTTAGGGCAGAAGTCACTTTGGGGTGGTGCTGATCCCTGTTTGGGGATGCTTACACACTTCCATACTTGGAGTATCTTTGATGGATCCCTGCTGAAGACATGTTTGAGGGGTTAGGTCCACAGGATAACACAAGGATGGGGTATTCAGTGTCAGCAAGGGTCTGCTGTGGAAGTAGGCTTATAGTTGCTTTGGAAGAAAGTCCTGCACTGAGCATGTGGGGTGGGGTGACTCTGCAGAAGCCTGTGAAGGTGGGCAGGCTGTTAGCAAGCTAGGTAGGGAGTGTTAGAGCAATACTGGTTCTAGCATGAGTCCTTGTATCTAGGCTGGGGTGTTGGGGAGGGAAATGCACCTGCCAGCTCGTTTGTTGTTGGAAATCTCTTCAAGGTTCCTGTCCCTTCACACATGTTCTGACATTAGCAAACAATTCTACCTCCCATATACCCCAGACATTTTTCAAACTGCTGCTTCTATGCTATGTCTCAGCCAGGCTATTAGAGCCAGGTTAGAGACTCAGATTTTTAGCGTCCTCTGGATTCCACAGAGCTGACAGCTGATTTTTAAAGTTCTAGTTCTTAAGCCTCACTGATTGTAAGAACTCGAGAAATTAAGCTCCTGTGATTTTCACAGTCCAATGTTATGGGGATTCATCCTTCCAGTATTGGTCCCTTGTTCCTGGGGTGTCTGTTGTGGGATCTGCTCCTCTCCCCTCTCTGCACCCACCATGTCCCTCTCTCCCTTGTACAGTCCCATAGGTCAGTTTGGCTCCAAACTGTATATCCTCCCTTCCTATCCTCTTGGGTGTGGCCTCTTCTCTACATTTAGCTGTGGAGAGTCTGTTCTATCGGTCTTTGTGTTGTTTTCTGGGTTATTTATACTGATGTTGGTGTTTTCTAGGTATATCTATGGGACCAGGTGGGCCTGCGATCCTCTCACTCTGCCAGAAACCCAATGCTTTTCCTATGTATTCTTAAACAGTAATCTATCCTTCAACATAATTTTCCTCTGATGTAAAAAAAAAAGACAATAAATACTAAGTTCTCTTAGATAAGATATGTTATTATCATTATCATTACTATTGATATTATTGCTGTGGTTATTATATTGAATTAGAGTATTTACAAGAGAATAACAATTTCAGGGATTTGGGATTAATTATTGAGGTAAACTGCTGGTTGGAAAGAAAAGATATGATTAGCTATAAAGTGTGTGAATACCTATGTTTGAAAACATACATATACTGGTATTAGGGGGTGGTTTTCCTATCCCATTTTATCCCATGTTAAAATAAAAGAATAAAAAAAGCCCTTTTGCTATGTTTTCTAAAATAATTTCTCATTCAAGAATTTCTTTGAAGTCCATATTATTCTGTTTTTTTTTTTTCTATATAAAGAAAGAGTTATGCGGGTTGAGGAAATACATACTGTGCACCTCTTCTTTGTTCAAACCTCTAGGCATGACCTTAATTCTCCACACCTCAACTGGAACAATTCCTGTGAGCTTAAGTTTCTGTCCAGTTATATGGCATCTCTGTACTGATTTCCTCTATTCTGATACTTTGTAAACTGAATATTACTTCCTTCAGGTATATTTCCACTAGCATTGTTAGCAAAGTAACATTCATATTATTTCCTAATGAGTTCACTATATACTTGCTTAGGTAAATCCCCTTTAGTACATCAAAAAAAAAAGAAAAGATATGCCATTGCAATCTACACTTTTATTCATATATATTATATATTTTGTCAATATAATTGTTATGATGATAAGGATGATGGAATTTCTAGGTCTGAAAAACCTGGATGGCACAGTCAGTTAAGCATCTTACTCTTGGTTTCAGCTCAGGTCATGACCTCTGGGTCATGACATCAATCCCCAAGTTAGGCTCCACTCTCAGTTGAGAGTCTGCTTGAGACTCTTTTTCTCTGCTCCTCCCCACCACTCACTCATTCTCCCTTTCTCTCTCAAATAAATTAAATTAAATTAAATTATTAAATTAAATTATTAAATTAAATTAGATTAAAGAATATCTAGTTCTTATTTGGTGCTTGTCTGTTCTAATTATTTTATAGATATTAACTTACTTATAATAAGACAATAAAGTAGTGCTATTATCATACTTATTTATAGAAAGGGAAATTGAGTCACAGAGTGCCTAAAAGACTTGGCTATGGTAAAGGAGTAGCAAAGTTAGAAAAAAAAATAACATCCAAATTCATTTATTAAAAGTCTATGATTATATAACTTCCAAAAGGGTGAGTATTACCTTTTTCTTTAGAGATTTTATTTATTTATTCATGAGAGACACAGACTGAAGGAGAGGCAGAGACACAGGCAGAGGGAGAAGCACGCTCCATGCAGGGAGCCTGATGTGCGACTCGATCCTGAGACTCCAGGATCATGCCCTGAGCAGAAGGCAGGTGCCAAATCGCTTAGCCACCCAGGGATCCCCTAGATTACCGTTTTCATGCTATGGACTTATTGCTGCTCTGTATAGCAAATATTTTGTAGCACCCTTTTTACTATCTTGAAATATTATTTATGCATAGTATAAACTATATAATTTAAGTAAAACTGATATATTGTCCTTATTTTAAAGTAAAGGAAAATAAAAGGAAATTAATTTACAATAAAATTTACATTTTAAATGCACGGCCCTAACTACACTAAAATATTTAAATGAGCATATCTGATTCTTTGCCTAAACGTAGAATCATCATGAATAATTCAGGTTTATTGTATTGCAGGTTTGTACTGATATACAGGTGTGTTCTATTGTTTACATGATTTTCCAAAATGATGAACAAGTCTTGGTAAAATTCTACACAAAATAATGTGTAATTCTTCTAGCGATTTAGACAATAATTATGTTGATGGGAAATTCAAAATATACTATGCAAGAAAGCCCTTATTGTTTACATCAAATATTTAGGTAGGTTCTATGCCTGGATAATTATACACATTTTTTTTCACTTCATAAATCCCTGGTTGGATATTTAAAAAATATAGTAACATTGGATGGCAGTGACTAATGGATTTTAAGAAATGTATGACGAATGGATTTTAAGAAATGTAGTATTCCTGGCCCCATCCCATAAAATGTCAGCTGCAATCTCCTTTATTATTCCCAGAAATTTCCAGTACAGCAGGTGTAGGACATGGTATTAAAGTCTAGAGCATCTCCTGAGAAGATCTGAATTATGTAATTTCTGATAATACAATAATTTGGTACTATTTAACTTTTATAAGGAAAATCTCATGTTTTTTCTTTCTCTCTGAATTTAGAAAAAAATATTAATAAAACACAAACACTCTTAGGTTAAAAGTCCATCCCTCTTATATAATCCGGGTTATTAGAAAATTAATTCCTTTTTGTATTTTTAAAAGCAGAACACTTACTGAAGGGCGAAGTAGTGGTCAAGAATTTATTGTGCATCTATTTGAAGCCTGACTCTCTCATGTTAAAGTTGAACATTATTGATTTGAAATGCTTTTTAATCTTTTTACTCCCTGGCTTCAACTTGCTTATAAAATGAAAGATAAACAAGAAGAAATATACTAGTTTTCTCTGAATTTGGAAGCGATATGATGGCAAATAAATAAATAAATAAATAAAATAACAATTGGCATCATAATTCCTTTTATGGGAGAGAATTTGCTTTTGTAGAGGAAAGTAACCTATCCTACTTTGTGTAAGAAAGTTTTAGCAGAAGACAAAGGGAGAGAAAATGTTGTACATAATAATTGCCCAGGAATGTAGTGGGTGGATATGAACAGGAAGACTAAAGTGAGTGCAATGAGGAGGAAATGGTAGAGAAGTGATTGGAGCTGACATCTATTGGGGCATTCAATGAGGAGCTCCTGGTGGTCAAGAATCTGAATAAATATTAAAATCAAGGCAGAGGCTAGATGGTAAAACCCCACACTCAGCCACATATCATAATGCACAAATAAGTACCTTGTATAGGTAAATTTAGAGGGCCACTAAACACAAGCAAAAGCCAAACAAAGATACAAAAACTTGAATAAATGAGTAGAATGGAAAAGATGAAATATAAGTTAGAACCAGGAAAAAAATGTTTAAGATGTGACTGTTGGAAACTAGCATCCCTGGGAATAAGAAAAAAGTATATACTTTTTTCATATATATATATAATGGATTTATATATTATATATTATATAATTATATATATAGAAAATTTTGCCTTCCCACAGAATTGAGAAAAAGAATTTAATTATAACTAAATTTCAGAGGGCTAGGTGACTTCAGTGATATATGTCTGCATTTCAGGATGAAATTTATAACTTTATATTCATTTTATAATTCAGGCCTTGAGGACAATGAAAAATGAGATCTGTGGATATGTTTGACCTGATATTCTGCTACCCTTAGCCCTTATCAAATAAAATTGGGATTTATATTTACTTTTAACATACATGTGTGCATATATGTATATTTTACATACATATTTACATATATATTTTTATAGAGATAGAACTCATGATTCTATATTTTTGGGTTTACAGTTTATAAAATAATATCAAATTAATAATTAGACTAATTTGTAGGTCTCTAATTCATAATTCATAATGGGAAGACTAATAGGGCTTCAACATAGTAGTGTGAGGAATGCCAGTGTAATAGCCCGTGACAGGGTGTCACAGCTTGAGCATACGGTTCCTGTGGTGTTCATATCAGTAAAAGTGGAAAGCATCCTACTGTGCCCTAGTGAACTTCACTGAATAAACATCACAGCAATCCAATAACATTCTATGATAAAGAAAAACATTTTTTTTCTTAGTCTGCGGTAAAATCACACTACTATGCCTCTCTATATTAACACTTCCTTAGTAGGGTGATTTTAAGGTTATTTTTGGTACACAGTCACAAAATAACCTTGTTGTTTTTAACCTGTTCTTTTTAAAATAAAGTAGTAATAGACTCATTTTTGACAGCAAATGATAATGACTTTATAAAGTAAGTGTATACTAATTATATCCTTATGTTTAACTCTAAACATTTCTAATATTTCTTTTTCATGTTGATAAATAGTTAAAATGAAGCACATTAAAATAATATTCTTCATATTTTTCTGGCCTTTATATGAAATATTAAATAAAAAAAGGCATTCCTCTTCTCCATATAGTTTCTTTCATCAGCATAGCCAGTCATATCCCATTTCTTAATCCCCGTATACAGTGGTATGGTTTCTGGACTCCAGCTGGTGATTCTCAGTTGGCTTCCTCCCCAGCACACTCAGAGGATATACAGCCCTCTGGCCTGGCACGGTGGTTACACTGGCAGGACACTGGGTCTGCAGAGTAGGTTTAAGGAATTGATTCTCCGGCTTGTGAGAGGAGGTTTTGAGCTTTGAAACTATTTTCTTACCCCCAGGAATTCATGCTCTCTGATACTGGAATGAAAGTCACTTATTTTAAATATTTAATTGATTTATTGATTATATTATATTATTTATTGCCACCTAAACTTTTCGAAATAGTGCTACCTACAAATATTTTATAAAATGCTCTATATTTGTGTTCTACTATATTAGCAGCAAATAATTTACTACATGATACTATTTCCTTTAAAATTTTTTAACAACTAGGTGCCTGGGTGGCTCAATGGTTGAGCATCTGCCTTTGGCTCAGCTCATGACCGTGGGGTTCTGGGATCAGGTCCCACATCCAGCTCCCTGCATGGAGCCTGCTTCTCCCTCTGCCTGTGTCTCTGCCTCTCTCTGAGTGTCTCTCATGAATAAATAAATAAACACATCTTAATAAGATAAAAATTTTTACAGTTCAATATTAGTTATGTCATCCTTATTCTAATTTTAAATGTACTCAGTGAATGAAGCCAGTACCTTCATACTGTGACTTCTCCATTTACTTTTTTTTAAAAGATGTTATTTATTCATCTAGAAAGAGAGAGAGAATGTGAGTGGGGTTGAAGTGAGAGAGAGAGAGAATCCTAAGCAGACTCCCTGCCAAGCACGGAGCCCAATGCGGGTTCCATCCCAGGATGCTGAAATCATGACCCTAGTGGAACCCGAGAATTGGATGCTCAACTGACTAAACCATTGAGATGCCCCCTCCATTTTCTTTTCTTCAACTTCTTAGCAAACATTTTGGAAACACAAGAAATTAAAAACAAAGTAGTATAGCAAATAACCTTCTTGTAGATTCTGTGACTGTTTCATCATCTTCATGTTGCATGTAAACATGTCAACATGCAGATTGCTTCGATCTGCAAACTTTGGTATTGCTGAACCATTTGAATGTGAGTTACTGATATTTTTTGATAATTCACCCTTAAACATGTCAACATGCTTTTCTTAATAGACAACCCCTCTACATAGCTGCACTAATGGCACACCTAACAAGATTAAATATTCTATGATATTTCCTAAATTATAATTTATAAGCAAATTGCCACACATTCCAAACATATATTTTCTACCTTATAACAATTTTGAACCAGGATTGAATTGTTTCCAACACCAAATGTGATTTTTTAAAAATGTTTCTTAAATCAATTTTATTCTAAAGAGTTTTCTATACTTTTTTAGACTGACTTTTTTTAAGACTTTATTTTTCAGGGCAGTTTTAGATTTACCACAAAATTGACTGGGACTGCAGATTTCCAATATACCCCCTACTTGCACACATGCATAGCTTCCTAGTTATCATCATTCACCTGAATGGTTTTGTTTTGTTTTGTTTTTAACAAGGATGAACACATATAGATATATCACAATCACAGTCCATAGATCACCTTAGGATTCATTCTTCATATACATGTTATGGGTTTGGGCAAATGTATAATGACATAAATGCATCATTGTAATATACAGAGTAGTTCTTCTACCCTAAAAATGCTCCGTTCTCCTCCTATTCACCTCTGCAAACCTGAGCCCCTGTCAACCACTGATCTTTTCATTGACTTCATAGTTTTGCCTTTCCCAGAATGTCCTACAAGTGGTATCCTACAATATGTAGGCTTTCAGATTAGCTTCTTTGATTTAGTAATATGCATTTAAGAGTTTTCCATGTCTTTCCTGGGCCTGATAGCTCTTTTCTTTTTGGAGATGAATAATATTCCATTGTCTAAATGTACCACAGTTTAAACATTCACCTACTAAAGAACACTTTGATTGCTTCCAAGTTTTGCCAACTACGAGTAAAGCTGCTACAAATATAAACACCCATGTGAAATTTTTTTGTGGACATAAGTTTTTAACTCCTTTGGGTATATACCTTAAAATTCTATCATACAGTAAGTTTATGTTCAGCTTTGTGAGACACCACCAAACTGTCTTCCAGAGACTACTATGACTGTTATCATTTTGCCTTTCCACCAGCAATGGATGAAAATTCCTATCTGTTGCCGCACATCCATATCAGAATTTAGAGTTCTCAGTGTCCCTGAATTTTGACCATTCTAACAGATATATGGTGGTATCTCATCATTGTTTTCACTTGTATTTCCCTGATGCTTTCTATGTGTTTATTTGCCATCTATACATCTTCTTTGGTATGATGTCTGTGAAGGTGTTTGACCCATTTTTAAATTGGGTTGTTTTCTTATTGTTGAGTTTTAAGTGTTCTTTGTATATTTTGGGTAACAGTTATTTATCCCATATGTCTTCGCAAATATTTTCTCCCAGACTGTGGCTGGGAATATTTCATTTTATTGATATTGCCTTTTATAGAGCAGAAGTTTTTAATTTTATTCAAGTCCAGATTATCAGTTCTTTCTTTCATGGGTCATATCTTTGATGTTGTATATAAAAAGCATCATAATACACAAGGTCATCTGGTCTTCTCCTGTTATTTTCCAGTTTTATAGGATTGCATTTTACATTCAGGTTTATGACCTATTTTCAATTAACTTTTGCAAAGGGTATAAATTCTGTGTCTAGATTCTTTTTTGTATATAAATGTTCAGTTGTTCTAGCACCATTTATCTAAAGTACTATCACTGCTCTGTGAATCCCTTCACTCCTTCGTCAAAGATCAGTTGATTATACTCATAGGGTTCTATTTCTGGGCTCTATCCTGTTGCTCTATCCTGCTCTGTCTATTATTTCACAAGTGCCACATTGTCTTCATTACTGTAGCTTTATAGGAGATCTTAAAGTGGGGTAATGTCTGTCCTCCAACTTTGTTCCTTCAGTATTGTGTCTTTTGCTACCCCATATGAACTTTATATTAATTTTATCAATTCCATGAAATAACTTTCTATGATTCTGATTGTGATTGTGTGGAATTTAAATATCAATTGAGAAGAACTAACAGCTTGAAAATACTGAGTCTTCTATAGGAATGTGGGGTACTTCTACATTACTTAGTTTTTTATTTATTCATCAGTTTTATAGTTTTCCTCATAGTCATATTTTGTTAGCTTTATACTTAAGTATTTTTGTAGATGCTAATATAAATTACATTTTTCCATTTCAAATTCCACTAGTTTATTCATAATATATAAAAAAGTAATTGACTTCCGTATATTAACCTTGTATTCTGAAATATTGCTATAATTGCTTGTTCAATCTAAGAGTTTTTTGGTCAATTATTTTGAATTTTCTACACAAATAATCATGTTTTCTGTTAACAAATATAGTTTTATATCTTCCTTCCCTATCTGTATACTTTTCATTTTCTTTTCTTGCCTTGTTGCATTAGCAAGGACTTCTAGTTGATTTTGAAAAGGAATGGTGAGAGGAAATATCCTTCTTTTATACTTAATCTTACTGGGAATGCTCTGAATTTTTCACACTTAAGTATGATGTTAGTTATGGATATCTTACAGACAGGCTTTATCAAGTTGAGAAAGTTCCCCTCTATTCCTGAGTTACTGAGTTTTATCATGAATGTATGTTGGATTTTGTCAAATTCTTTTTCTGCATTTAGTGTATAATCATGTCATTTGTCATTTTTAGCCTGTTGATGTGATGGGTTACATTAATTGACTTTTGAATGTTGAACTAACCTTGCATACTGGGATAAACTCCATTTGGTCATGGTGTACAATTCTCTTCTAAATTGTTGGTTTCAATTTACTAATGTTTTGTTGAGGATTTCTGCAGCTATGTTCACAAGAGATATTAATCAGTAGTCTTCTTGTAATGACTTTGTCTGGTTTTGGTATTAGGATAATCCTGGACTCAAAGAATGCCTTAGGAAGTATTCCTTCAGCATCTATCCTTTAAAAGAGACTGTAGATATTTGATATACTTTCATCCTTAAGTGTTGGATAGAATTCATCAGTGGATCCATTTGAACCTTAGATCAATTTTTGAAGAGTCGCAGGTATTTTGAAGATCAGTGACCCTAAAATTTTAGTAAGCATTGAATTACCCAGGAATCTGTTAAACATAGATTCTAATTCAGGAAGCTCATGGTTGGGCTTGAAATTGTGCAAATGTAATACAACTTCCAAAGGATACTGTAGATCTGACACCCATGTTTAAGGTTTTAGAAAGTCCTGCATATTTAGTTTTCTTCTTCATTATTGTTTCCTTTGGTAAGTATTATTTTGCTAAAATCTCAATCTTCAGTATCTCTGTAAATTTTAAAATAGGTACATAAGCTTGATTGGATTTATGTTAAACATTTTGGCCATAATATTTGATAGCTAGTGTTCTGTATTTCATATTGCTGCACATGAAGAGGCACATATCATGTTGTTCCACTATTAATGATGCTAGTTTAGCAATTTGGTAAGGTGATTATTGCCCAGCATTAAAGTGTTTTTATTTATTCTTTTGCATTTATCCTGGTACCTGTGGGTTGCTACTTTAAGATCATGTATATATTTTGTTTCCCAACAGTCTTCTTTGTGTGTATGTGTGTGTGTTTTGGTGTTTTTTGTTGTTGCTGTTTTCAAGACCTTATTTATTTATTTGAGAGAGAGAGAATGAGAGAGCGACAGCAAGAAAAAGCAAGGGTGTGGTGGGGGAAGACAGAGGGAGAGAGAGAGGTAGGCTCCCTACCGAACTGACTGAACCACGCAGGTGCCCCATGTATGTGTTTTAATGTGGATACTTTTATTTTCATCATGGTTTCAATGTCCACTAGAATAGTATTTATAAACAACACCACCAATAATGATCAACCCACCACATTGTAAACCTGCATAAATTTACTAGTAATAGGTTTAAGAACAAAAATTCATTCAAGGCTTTGGAGCTGCATTTAGCTAAAGAGACAGAGAGAGAGAGAGAGAGAGAGAGAGAGAGAAATTGCAAATACCCAAATTTTATCACTCTAAACTGAAACTTAAAACAGCCATTAAAAAGAGGATAATATTGTTTTGATTATACTCCTTCCTATGAAAAAGAGCAAAAAAAATGCAGGCACAACCACTAGGGGAGTTAACATAATGGCCTTACAGAAGCTGTCATCTTTTCCCCCTCCTCGGCCATAAGCAGGAGAACGGATGCTGATGCCTAGGTATGCAGCAGGAATGGGAACCGAATTGCTATCCTTCACATGGGCCCTTCCTTGACTCAGGGCCCTGTGGTTTTGAGTTTAAAACTTCTCTTAGGGGAGGACAGTTTAAACCATCAGCTGTCATTTGACTCAGTTGAGCTGTACATGAAATAGTGAGCAAAACACAGGTCAGGCCTGTTGCTTCTTTGCTAGTTCCAGGCCAACTGAAAGAGCACGGCCTGTGAGTACTAAGTCTGAATGTGGTTTGGAAACTCAGGGCTTGGGAAAGGCCACTGAATGTCTGGACAAGGAACAGCAGACAGTGAACATCATTGTGGTCCTGCAAAAAAATCCATGATTTTTAAAATTGTTGTTGTTAGACCAAAGACCCCAGCACCATCTTGCTGGGGTTTAGCACAGGAGTGTGCCTCCTTTGCTCTGCAGGATCCAGGAAAGGGTGGCCAAGGTCACTTTGCTTGCTGTCTGCCCAAAGATTCAACCTTGTTAAGGTCCCCTAGGCAGTTTCTGCCCATTCACTCCTGACCTGTGGAAGGACCTATGCCCCCAGAACTTGAACACCTTCTGGATGGGTAACTCCATCAAGCACCCTAACAATCCGGGTGACCTGGTCTGGCATCATGCTATGGGGTTATTGCAATGGAGACAATTATGTGGCCTTTTGATCCAGGAGTGGAAAGAGAGGCTATGGAAAGAAGGGGCCCAAATGTGGTGGTGATAACCACCAAAATCTCTTCAAATGGATTGGAACCACTAGCCACATTATCTGTCCAGATCAGCACACTGTTACCTTACTTTGTGACTGCTTTCCAAGGGACAACCTGATTTCCATTTTGCCATTGTAGGCATTGAAAATTTACATTTACTTTTTTGAAGAACTTGAAATTCAGGCACTGTCTTATCTCAAAGGGTCATTCTATGTCCTCTTCGTGCTCTCCAACAAAGATCTAACTTCTTGTTTTGAGGATTTTTATCCATGAAATGCTTCTGAATTTCTTTGTCTTTATCAGCTACGCCCATTTCTGTGGTTTTAATGGCCTGCTTGAGCTGTTTACTCTTAAGTCTTCCAAATTTTAAAAAAAACCAGTTAAGCCTGCACTCAGGACTCTCAAGTCCGATCTCAGTAATAGGTGGCTCATATTTGAGCTTCAAGGTTCGCATCTCAGTTTCTTTCTCTCAGTCAGCCCTTCCATTTCTTCACATTGGTTTTGGTTTCCACACCGTGATCTCTCCCTACAGCCAGAGGGTGTGGATTTAAGACATTTGTAGCATTGTTTTCATGACCAGACCTGTACTTTCCAGATTGCCTTGTGATGGGCTACAGTCAGCAATGTAGAAGCCCGTTCTTCAAGGCTCCTTTTGAAGAAGGACATAACTGGAATGGGTGGTTATGGATGTCAGCTGATTCTTATACAACATGGGGTCATTTCCTTGTGAGGAAAGTGCACTGTCACCAAATTTGTATTTTGTGGTTACATTAATCTACCCATGGAACTCTTATGAGTTAGGTGGGAAAAAAGAAAAAAAAAATCCTTGTTCCTCATAGAACACACATGGCTTCAGGAGCTGCCTTTCCTCCTGGAGGAACTAAAGACATACTATCTATTCTTTGTAGATACATATCCCTTGTAAATCTTATATTTTTTTCCAAACCTTTCAATTTATTTTCAGCTTAGTGGATGCTTTCTTTACTAGGCTGTCTCGATGTTAGTTTATTTCACTGCCAGGTCAAAACTGACCTGGGCAGTTTGTAGCATGAGGGCCTTTACATGGGAGGCCATGTAGGACAGGCCTTGTAATGGAGCAGAAGTTGCTAGTGTTAAATGGTCCTTACTGATTGCCCATAGCTGTTGACCTCTCTGCACTTATTTTCCGAGAAGATTCATGGACTGGAGTAGATTATGCTAGAAAAGCAAAGGGCATTCAAGCCTGGGAGATCTGATGCTGCATTTTCTGCTCTGGTCTCCTAGAGGGATCTCATCCCTTCTTGCCACTGCTGCTACTACTGTTCAAGAGGAAGAGACATGATTGCAATGATAATGAGATATAATATGAATCCCAGGAGAGGGGAGCTACTATTGCTCTTAGCTCCTGAGCTGCCACTATTGTCCGATGGCTCTCTGGCTCACACTGAGCTGATCGTCCAGACCTTAAAGGCTAGATATGTAAAGCCTATGCCTGACGGTTTTAGCATCTAGCAATGACTTTTATTGAATCAGTTATTAAATTTGGAATTGCAAAATGATATATTTTTTTTAAATTAGTAGATGGCATTTTTCCAGGAAGAAGGAATTTCCTATTCCATACTTCTCCCTTTGGTATGCATTTCTATGAGTTTTGGGTTTTTGTTTGTGTGTGTGTGTGTGTGTGTGTGTGTGTGTGTGTGTGTGTGTATGTGTTTCTTGTATGCTCATTGTTACCTATTTGGCCTGCAAGAGCCCCTTCAAGCTGGTTTTTGTTTCCTTTTGACATAACTTTTTTTTTTGGGGGGGAGGGGTACTTTCTTTCTGGAATTGTATCTAATACAGGTGAATTCAACTATATCTAACACTTGTATTCACCTGCCCCAGATCTGCTATCAGCCATATTCCCAACAATCTCTCATTCTTTTTAGTGGAAAATAGTATCTAGAAAATAAGACATGATAACTAGGGGAACTCATTACTAGTGAGATATCATTACTTTTAGGTTGTTTTAATGGATTATTTATTCACTTTGATGAAATCCTATTTGCTTCATATAAGTCATATTGTGTTTGGCTAGATTACAAGTCCAGATAAAATCTTTTGTAAAAGCGAACGTAAGTAGCATATTTTTCAGGCTGTGGTAATCATCTGAACCAGAAAAGAATGCGACAGAAAGACTTTGAAAATATCTGTCCCTTGCTTTGGCACATGGATAAATGTGATCAGATAAAGAACTCAGGCGCCACATATTGTTCCCCAAATCAGCAGATGTTTGTTTCCTGTCTTCTGTTTCTATATTTGATGAGTATGAGGTTATCCCTTTCTTTTGATTGGTTGGTCATAAGTGACTATTAAAAAAAAAACCCTCTCTCCGTGTAATATGATTCTCCGAAATTAAATGATATCATGTGAGATTTTTGACATTAAATGATATCATTTCCATAATATATGATTTACCTTCTTTGATTAGCTTATCTAGAAATTTGGAGAAACATTTATAATCTCATGTTAGCATTTGAGCTAGAGAGCTACATTTTAAAGTTAGGGTAGAAAGGAAAATGCTATCCTGGGCAGGTTTCATCTGAAAGTCTTTCTCTGCAATTTTAGTCGCAGTTTGTTACGTATTCATCCCTGTGATCACCTTCGAGATGTACCTCTTCTGTTTCTTCCTGCTATCTTCATGGCGACCAGCTACATTTTTTATAAGTTGCTAAGGGTGACTCCCTGAAGTATATAGATACACTTTAATTTCGTATTTCACTATATATTTTCATCTCATTATGATTGTTGTTTCATTGCTGGAAAATCAACTTCCTTCAGAATTCATCCTTTGTAGGTTAGAAAGTTGTGATCTAAAGGCAAGGGAGAGGAAAAGGGTGCAAAGTTTACCCAAGTATTTTCTTTAATCATTTCTCTCAATATCTTCTTTCCTGTTGTGATGTAAGAAAGGACCCAAAGTGGCAGAGAGTTTTCAGCCTGGTCCCTGCCAAGCTGAGGGATAAATTACAAGCCTCCTTTAGACTTTTCTCCACATTTACCCACAATACTACACTTTGCTCATTTGTAGTAAGATGTGTGCATGCTACTAATTGGTTCTTCCAGTTTTTTTCTAAATTCTATTTTCATCTGGACAATATTGTCTGAACTCTGTGTTATTAGTTTGAGGCTTTTCCTAGTTTGGGAATAGGACTTTTATTTCATGGGGATTTATTTCAGAAGCTATCATGAGGGAGGTCCAGATTTTAAATGTGTACTTGGGATGCCACCATATTTAAGGTCAGAGAAACTTAAAAAAACTGATGATTTTGCACCTCTACAAATCACTGTTCATTTCAGAAGTAAGACCAGGTGCTTTCTGATTTCCTCATTCAATAGTTTAAAATTTTAAGTTCAAGAGAAGTTGGGATACAAAAGAAAGATTTGCCTAGCTTTATTTTTTTTCCACCACCAATTTAAAAGTCACAGTGTAAGTTACTACCTCAGAAATTCTATTTGTATGTAGAGGAATATAGCCAGGTATGAGAGATTCTAAGTTTATTTTCCAGAAAAAGAAAAGACTATTTGTGAACATTAAATGTAAGAAAATCTAAATTTATTTTAGATGAGTCACATGAGTCAGACCTAAGCAAATGAAATACATATTTTTTCATATTGTGGAATGAAATTCTCAGTCTAGAAGTTGGAGACTGGGCACTTCTTTTGAAAAATATCAGGCCAGATTGAATGATACCATATGGTCAGTTCCAGTCTAGAACTTTATGTAACTGGAATCCTACAGTTTGTACTCTTTTGTGCCTGACTTCTTTGACTCAGCTTAATGATTTTAGATTTATCCTTTGTCATCTAAGTAGATTTTTTTTTATTATTGCTGAGTGGAATTCCAATGTATGAGTTACCACAATTTATGCAATCCTCTATCGATGGACTTTTAGGATATTCCAGCCCTTAGCTATCATGAGTAAAACAGCTATGAACAAGCTCATCTTTTTATATGTCTTAATTTACCTTGACTAAATCATTAGAAATAACATTGCCAGGTCACTAAATAGATATACATTTATTTTTATAAGAAATTGCCTATTTCTAAAGTGGCTGTGCTGTTTTTACATTCCTGTAAAGAATATATGAGAACTCTAACTTACCAACCTCTTTCTATATCTGCTATTGTCAGTCGGTTTTATTTGTTTGTTTTTAGGTATTCTGGTGGGTATGTAGTGATAATTATGTTTTAATTATACTTCCCAAACTTATGTTGAATATCAAACCAGAAATCAAGCCTAATGTAGTTTGTAATTGTTATACTTTAGCTATATATGTAATAAGATTTAATCTATATTTGTTAAAATAGAACTTCCAAAAATAGGTAAAACGTCATGACCTATATAAATAAAAAATAAACATATGTCAAATATTATGTTGATTAATGAATCAGTAAGATGTTACAACTAGTTCAAAGGAAAATGTAAAAACCAGGGACATATATAGGCCAGAAATGTACTAGATGCAAAACTAGACTTTTCCCTGGGTGGTTAGAGAGAATCAACTGTTTATTAGACAACATACACTCCTATAACTATAAACAGGAATTGTTTGCATTGCTTTAAGTTATCAACAGGGATTTAAGTAGCTTGAAAAAAAATGATACAAAGGCAAAACCACATAGAATCAGATAACCTTAAATATTTGCTCTAAATGATGAACAATTTTCCTTTGAAGACACCTGATAATTTTTTGTTCTATTTGAGAAACTTTCACAATTTTCCTTTACATCCTATACTTGATATTAAAATGATCACTGAAAAATTTTTAAAAATAGCAAAATTTTAGATGTTTACATTAAAATGAAATAATACTGTAAAAATATATATTGCTCCTATATTAATATTATATTAGAATATAGAATATTGCTCCTATTCTGTAATAATTAGTTATAGAAATGAGTAGACCTCCTTTTTATGAAACTGAAATAAAAATTTATAGCAATATAAAAATAAAGTAAAATAATGTTTGCAATTCAAGAAATACAAATGCTTAATAATCAATTGTTTGTGTGTGTATGTGTGCCAGGTGGCATACCCATAATCCTTTCACATATGAGATAATCCTAAAGCTTGTTAAAGTTAAGGGCTAAATTAGCTAGTACATAAATCTTATTTTTTCTGATATTTTGGGACAAAGAATATGCTTATTTATTAAAAAAATATGTATTAAGATGTGGTTTATGTATACAATGGGATATTACTCAGCAATTAGAAACGACAAATACCCACCATTTGCTTCAACGTGGATGGAACTGGAGGGTATTATGCTGAGTGAAATAAGTCAATCGGAGAAGGACAAACAGTGTATGTTCTCATTCATTTGGGGAATATGAATAATAGTGAAAGGGAATATAAAGGAAGGGAAAAGAAATGTTGGGAAATATCAGGAAGGGAGACAGAACATAAAGACTCCTAACTCGGGGAAACGAACTAGGGGTGGTGGAAGGGGAGGAGGGCGGGTGTTGGAGGGGAATGGGTGACGGGCACTGAGGTGGACACTTGACGGGATGAGCACTGGGTGTTTTTCTGTATGTTGGTAAATTAAACACCAATAAAAGTTAAAAAAAAATATGTATTATATATATCAAACATGCAGTTCCCTGCACAGAATAGGGTGACTATTGACATTTTAGCAACATATAATGACTATAATTTTATCTACTTATGAAAATGATTATATCCATGGGAAGTATTCATCTAACCTTATCCATGGACAGTTACAGAAAATTTCTTTAACTTCAAGTAGCTCAGCTGTTATGTACTGACTAGATTGGTTTTAAGTTGGGAGGTTTTTATTTTGTTTTCTAAACATAGCATGGTCCTTGTAGAGCCTAAAAGAGCTAGTATCCAAGATCTATAAAGAACTTATTAAACTCAACAGCAAAGAAACAAACAATCCAATCATGAAATGGGCAAAAGACATGAATAGAAATCTCACAGAGGAAGACATAGACATGGCCAACAAGCACATGAGGAAATGCTCTGCATCACTGGCCATCAGGGAAATACAAATCAAAACCACAATGAGATCCCACCTCATACCAGTGAGAATGGGGAAAAGTAACAAGACAGGAAACAACCAATGTTGGAGAGGATGTGCAGCAAGGAGAACCTTCCTGCACAGTTGGTGGGAATGTGAACTGGTGCAGCCACTCTGGAAAATTGTGTGGAGGTTCCTCAAAGAGTTAAAAATAGACCTGCCCTACGACCCAGCAATTGCACTGCTGGGGATTTACCCCAAAGATACAGATGCAATGAAATGCCGGAACACCTGCACCCTGATGTTTCTAGCAGCAATGTCCACAATAGCCAAACTGTGGAATGAGCCTCGGTGTCCATCGAAAGATGATGGATAAAGAAGATGTGGTCTATGTATACAATGGAATATTCCTCAGCCATTAGAAACGACAAATACCCACCATTTGCTTCAACGTGGATGGAACTGGAGGGTACTATGCTGAGTGAAGTAAGTCAACTGGAGAAGGACAGACATTATATGGTCTCATTCATACAGGGAATATAAAAAATAGTGAAAAGGGATTAAAGGGAAAAGGAGAGAAACTGAGTGGGAAATATCAGAGAGGGAGATAGAACATGAGAGACTCCTAACTCTGGGAAATGAACAAGGGGTCATGGAAGGGGAGGTGGAAGGGGGCTGAGGGTGACTGGGTGACGGGCACTGAGGGGGGCATTTGATGGGATGAGCACTGGGTGATATGCTATATGTTGGCAAATCAAACTTCAATAAAAATATATATACAAATAAAATAAAATAAAATCCTATTCTATCCTGAGTTATGTATGTGGATTTGTCCTCTAAATTAGCATGAGATGAAGTGATTCTTCTAAAATGTACCAATTGTACAGAGAAAGGGAGGAATTAACTAATGAATACATTAAGCAAACAAGGATCAGAATGCAGGGGAAGGGGATAGAATATTCAGTAGGATGATTGTTTTTTGTTTTACCCCTAATGAATTCATCAATTTAATCTCTTACTGCTGGTTGCAATATTGGGTTGACAACCTATAATTTGTTCAGTCATTCAGTGAAATTTCATTGTGATTTTGTTAAATGGTAGTCACTGTTCTAGGTATTTGGGATACAGAATATAGTTTCACTGAAAACAGCCTGTCAAAGGAGATGGACAAGTTGAATTTTTTTTGATAAATTGCAATATGTGTTAAGATAGAAATTATTTTCTCAGATAGTTGTGTCAATTTTAAATGAAGTATAAAAGATGTGCTACTTTCTCTTTGAAAAGCTGGTGGTTTAACTTTGAAAGGAAATCCTAATTTTAAATCGAATTACTTAAATTTATTTAATCTACTTAAATGCCTTATTTGGTATACTAAAATAGACTGATTTTTTATTTAATACCTTGTAAATCAAAATTTGAAAGTATTTCGAGAAAACTTGTGGATATAGATTCAGAATTAGGGAGAGACCCCATAAACCCTTTACTCAGCAGCCCCAGTGACAACATCTTGCAAAGCTGTAATACAATAATGTCACACCAGGATGTTGACATTGATATGGTCTAGATACTGGAAAACCCATCATCACATTCTTGCTGTCCTTAAAAAGCCTTACTAATGTCCTCCTCAATTCTCTTTGGCAATCACTAATATGTTCTCTATTTCTATAAGTGTGGCATTTCAAAAGGTCATATAATTGCAGTCATGTAGCGTGTGAACGTTTAGGATTGTCTTTTTTGTCTACGTTGTTCCCTGGAAATTCATCCAAGTTTATTGTGTTTATCAGTAATGAACTCATTTTTAGCGAATAGTAACACATGGTATGGATGTACTATAGCTTGTTTAATGATGCATCTTTTGAAGGGCATCTGTGCAATTTTTGGGTTTTGGCTATTATGAATAAAGCTCCTATTCATCCATACCTGCATCTGCATGAAAACATGTTTTTATCTCTTTGGAAAAAATGTGCAAGAGTGCATTTTGCTTTATTGTGTGGTAGTTGTATGTTTAGTTTTTTAAGAAACTTCCAAATTGTTTCCAGGGTGGCCTTACCATTTTACATTTCTACCAGCAATATATGTATGAGTGATTCAGTTTTTCTATATCCTCATAACATTTGGTGTTGTTACTATATTTTTTATTTTAGCCATTTTGACAGGATTGAAATGATATGATGGTTTTAATTTGCATTTTACTAATAGCTATGGATGTGAAATATATTTCCATGTGATGACTTGCCATCTGTATATCTTCTTCTGTGAAATCTTTATTCATGTCTTTTGCCCATTTCTAGTTGGATTTCATTTTTCATTTTACTGTTGACTTTTAAGAATTCTTTATGTTTTTTTGTTATGAATCCTTCATCGGATATGTGATTTGCAAATATTTTCTTTCAGTCTGTAAGTTGCCATTTCACCCTTTAGCAGGATATTTCTCTGAGCAAATTTTTAAAATTTTGAGGAGAACCAATGATCTTTTCTATTATTTATTTTTATGGATAATGCTTTTGGTGTCAAATCTGAAAACTTTTTGTCTAGCCTGAGATCCAGAAGATTTTCTCTAGGCTGGCAACTCTTCCTCCTCCTCCTCCTCTCTTCTTCTTCTTCTTCCATTGTCTCTTTAACTTAAATTTGGATGTATATATTTAGAGTCCTTATGAAAAATAAAAAATTCTATGGGCAGGGAGAGATGTAAGCCATTACTAGATGTATTGAATTAGTTGAGCAAATTATTGTTAGGATTCTAAGAAAATTAATCAAAAACAAATGTTTTGATAATATGATAAAGATAACCTAGTTGGAAAATCATTTAAGCTCCTGAGAATGGCTTATAGCTTGTGAAGATAAAGTATGATAATGTTCCTTTAGAAGAGGAGCATAGAATACTATCAAAATCAAACTTTTCTTTTTCTAGAGCTTATCCTGTGTATGTTGTACTTGCCATTACTCAGAAATCTATAAACAATATCCATTGCCAATGGGAAGAAGTATTGTATTGATAATGCATACACATTTTTATTTTTATTAAAATGAGACAGAGAAGTTAACTTTAGAACATTTTATTTCCTGTAACTCAAGTAAATCTATGAAATTTTTTAAATTGCATTTTTTTAAAAAAATTTATTTATTTATTCCTCAGACACACACACACAGAGGCACAGACACAGGCAGAGGGAGAAGCAGGCTCCATGCAGGGAACCTGACGTGGGACTCAATCCCAGGACCCCACCATCCCACCCTGGGCGGAAGGCAGGCACTAAACCGCTGAGCCACCCGGGCTGCCCCTAAATTGCATTTAATAACACATCAATCTACTAAATAAAATGATACTTTATTGTATCATTTTCCTGCTTATAATGGGAATGTCTCCAATGAATGATCATTAACCATTATGGTTACTTTTTATTGGAAACATAATTTTTAAAAAATATTTTATTTTATTTTATTCATGAGAGACATAAAGAGAGGCAGAGACACAGGCAGAGGGAGAAGTAGGCTCCCTGCAGGGAGCCCGATGCAGGACTTGATCCCAGGACCCCAGGATCATACCCTGAGCCAAAGGCAGATGCTCAACCACTGAGCCACGCAGGTTTCCCCATTATGACATTTCCTATAAGTATGATGATTTTGTGATTCCTGAAGTAATCCTTTTTGATATGGAACATAATTATTTTAATATATTGTCTCAGATTGCTTGCTGATATTTAGTTTATGATTATTCCTTGTGTAGGTAATAAATGCAGTATTATTCTGAAGTTTCTTTTTCTTATACAATTATTTGATAATTTCTGCTGAGTTTTATTGTACCAAATTAATATGTCTTTAATTTTGAGAAAATTTAAATAGGATACAATTTTTGTTTATTCTTTAAAGCCCCAAAATAACTTCTTATTATGAAGGTATATTTTCTTGAGATAATTACTTGAAAATATTCGCATTTGTCCTAGTAATTATTGACTTATTCAGACACATGACAAATTCTACGCTATTAGGTACTTTTTTTCTTTTTGAGAATTTAAATATGTCTTACACAAAATTATATATTTTATATCTTATTTTATTTTTATTATTAACATACCTTCATAAAATTCTGTTTATTCTATCTTCATCCTAGGTGTTTTAGTCTTGCAAGTAGACTTTATAGTCGACATTTTATTATCAATGTATAGTTTATCACAATGCAGAGACTGTTGCCATGGCCACTTATAATATATTTAAATTTTGATGTGCCTAGTGCATGATTTTTTTAATGCATTTTTCACCAACAATAAATGGGATGCCTTATTTACAATGCCTTGAATTCAGTGCACTTTATCTAAATGAAGATAATCAATTAGATATTTAATTATTTATAAATTTTTAGCCTTCTATTGAATCAAAATTATATTAATTCTTACCATTTTAATAATCCATCTCTTCTACTGGTCTGGAGATTACACATTTGTTTTTAATCTTTTCAACCTTAATAAGACTATTAATTAAAATTCATATGTCAATAACTTCAGATGTTTTAAAAAATAATTCCTTCTAGGAATAATTACAAGGGTGGTATGGTAGTTCACAAGTTGCTTTTCAATATCCATACATCCTTTCTAAGGTTAGAGGAAGTTTTAACAGATATTCATATTTTGTGTATTGTCCTTTCTCCTTTTTCCTGTCTGGATCTTGGTTGTTACATCTGAAAGTAGAATAGCCAGTTTGCAACCACAAGGGCTGTCATAGTTTCTGTGGACCAGGAATCTGGGTGATGGCTTAGCTGCATCCCTATGGTCAATATCGATCATGTGATTATAGTTAGAAATTTAGCCTGGACTGCATTCTCATCTGAAGGTTCACCTGAGGGTCCACTTCTAGACTTAATTAATATGTGATTCTTGAAAGGATTCAGCCCCTTGATTGTTGGTATAAAGCCCTTACTTTAGTATCTTCTCTGTTTAGTCACAATGCTAGATTTTTGTCATGTTACACTGCATGAATTGAACTATATCCTCCCTAAATTATGTCTATCCCAAAGTTATTTGTGAATATAACTTTATTTGGAAATAAAGTCTTTGCAGATGTGTAATCGAATTAAGAAGAGGTTATACTGGGTTACAATGGACCCAAATTTAAGATGACTGTTGTCTTTATAGGAAAAAGGAGATTGGAACACAGACACAGGCAAGTAGGAAACTATCATGCTAATGTGGCAGCATAAATTTCTCAAGCCAAAAAATAGCCAAAATTGCTACAACCACCAAAAGGTATATGAGGCATACATTGACTATGTTAAAATTCTAAGCAAGGGCACTTGGCTGGCTCAGTGGTTGAATGTTTGCCTTTGGCTCGGGTTGTGATCCCAGGGTTGGAGTCCTGCATAGGGCTCTCTGCAGGGAGCCTGCTTCTCTCTTTGCCTGAGTCTCTGACTCTCTCTCTCTCTCTCTCTCTTTCTCTCTGTCTCTGAGCATTATGTGGGACTTGATCTTGATCCTGGATCCCGGGATCACGCCAGGAGCCAAATGCAGACACCCAAACTTTGAGCCACCCAGGGGTCCCTAAAAAAAAAAAAAAGAATTCTAAGCAAAATGTTTTACAAATGAGAAACTGAGTTTTTAGAAATTAAATTATTTGATTAATTAAATGATTTGTTCTAAGTTACATAGGTTTGTTAAGACAGAAACACTTTCTGAACAAAGCTCATAGAACCACTATTATGCTAGCTGGCTGATATTTTCGGAATATTTAAATGTGTCATATAGAAGGAGAAAAGTTTATTCCTAGAATTTCCCTGAATGAAATTCATTGATAGAAATGCACACACACACACACACACACACACTTTCAAACATGTCACTTCATACCTAATAAACATGAATTGTTTCATAGTCCTATTGAAGGACCAAGTTTTGTAATCACAAGACAAATCATTAGGACGAAGGATCCAGCATCATCAGACTGTAAAACCGCTGACATACATAATAGATTCTTGGATAGAGTGGGTGTTTAGAGCTATAAGAGAATGAAGCCAATACCAAAACTAAGTCATAACACAAGGGAATACCCAGAGTTGATATATTGGATTCATGTTTATTATAATTAATCTCAGAGTATGGTGGATTGGATGACATTCCTGCCCTTTCCAAGTAGCAACTTTCTTAGTAAGGGGCAGGAAGGAGAGAAGAGAGAGAGAGAGAGAGAGAGAGAGAGAGAGAACAAGAACAGAGTTAAACTAGAATTGTGGGGGTGGCAAGCATCTTGGTAGAATTTGATCATCATCTTAGAACAATGCTTGGCATATGTTAGGTGCACACTTAGATAGTGTTGAACAATTTAATGAATAAAGGGCTTGGGTTTTTTGTTTGTTTAGTTTTTATTTACAAATTCCAGTTCGTGTAATTTAACTTTCAGGTGTACAATTTAGTGATTCACACTTCTATACCACACCCAGTGTTCATCACAACAGGTGCACTGCTTAATCCTAAGTGTCTTGGTTCTTAAGGAGTATGCTACTCCAAATTAAAAGCAATAATCTTTTCTGAGCTTTATTATGTCACAAGCTGAAAGTACACATGTAGATCCTCCCCCAGTTATCTATATTTGAGGCCTGGTGTGCTGTCTGGTTTTTGCTCTAGTTCTCTCAGAATGTTTCTAGGAGTTTTAGAAGATTGATGATCTCTAAGACCCACTGGGATAATGGCACTTGGGCATCAGCAGATGGAATGGGGCCTGACATCCTCTATTTCATGATTGACCAATCAGCAGTCAACAAAAACTAAGTTGTACTTTTTATTGAATTTGTACGTGTAATAGATGTGAGAAATCTATTAAACAGATAAATAAGTTACAAAAGCTACATAGGCACAAGAATTCCTAAGGATTTCTTACTAGGATAAGTTCCTGCTCCAGTATTCTCCTTTTTTTTATGTGTCCAGGGCCTGCTTACCTCTTAGTAGACCAGTTTTCCTGAGTATATCCATGTCTTATAGTCTGAGACAACTACTCCTAGCCTCAGGTTGGTTCATTGTTTTTGTACTGTGTGATATATATGAAATTAAAAAAAATAATGTAACAGATTGATAACATATAGCTTAAAATGTGCAGTTTTTAAAAACATCATATTGGGAAGTTTAAAAAAAATATTGTGTCACCAATAGCCTGTTTTTGGAACTGCACTGACATTTGTTCAAATTTTTCAAGTTTTGCTCATGAAGAGTTAAAACAAATTAAAGAGTGCATGGTCTGTCTGGAAAAGTGAATTACATTTGTTTTGGAAAACAAA
This sequence comes from Vulpes lagopus, assembly GCF_018345385.1. Lineage (NCBI taxonomy): Eukaryota > Metazoa > Chordata > Mammalia > Carnivora > Canidae > Vulpes > Vulpes lagopus. Next base: position 3,011,031 of record NC_054845.1, read on the forward strand.
ATAAAATAAATAAAACTTGAAGTCTAAAAAGTAAAAACTCAACATTTACATTACTAGCAGAAGGTGACTGAATATCTATGGATAAGTTAAAGAGGTTGCTTGAGGAAAGCATATAAGGTGACTGCCAACAAATTGATGCAAACAGAGTGAAGTTGATGGAATTAGAGGTGAGAGGAAAAAGAAAACTGATATATTTTTTAAAAAAAGTGATATTGACTAAACAGCCATTATTTACATCCTTTGTTCACATATAGTACTTCATATAAATATGAGAATGACTCTGTGGATAAGCAAATATAGCTGTTGCATTGTAGAGATTAGGGAATGGAAAAGCTATGCATACCAAACAACTAGTAAAGAGGATTTGTGATTTAAGCACAGGTCTCTCTAATACTAAAACACATAGTGGCAATTGAATGGGGGGAAAAATGTTGGTGTAGATGAGGGGAAACATGGCTCAATGCCTGAGGCTTCCAGAAAGTCAAAGCTTTTCCAGAATAGATGGAATTAGAGATTTAAGAACATGAACTACCTTGTGCCACAGTTATTTGAGACTCGCATCAGTAACATCTAGAAATGTGTACATCAACAGAGTTATTTTCCAGGGTAGAGATGAGCACAGAGGAGGAATTAAGAGTTCCCAAAAGGAGATGCAAATAAAAAAGTTAATGAATATTATGAGTTTGTGTTTGAAGGATGGGATGGAAGTCTCAGAGGTAAGTTCTAGAACTATACAAATTTTGGTATTATTTTAGCAGAACCTGTGATGGAAGAAACAATGAGATTGAGTAGTTAGGCAAGAGAGAGATGAGAAAAGCCCTTAAATAAACTATATTCTAAAATAACCTTGGCTAAAAGATGCAGGTGATTATGAAATATTAATACCATTATATATTTTAAAAAGTAAGATTTATTCAACTAGTTTATATATTTAAGCAACATGTCTGAATTAGCCTTATAATGAAGATTTGGCACCAGAAATAACCTTTGGAGAAAGTTTGAACTAGAGAGTGGTGTCTACCATTTGGGTAGTTTCAGAAATTATACATTGATATAAAAATTTGCTGGCCTGTAAAAAGGCAAGCAATATGTTTTTGCTGAGTGAGTGTTGAATTATCAGAAGAAAGAATTGCCATAGGGATTAAATACTGATATCCCGAAGTTATTAAGTTCTGGGATACAAATATTTAATGTAGAGTCCATGGATCTGTGTATACTTCTAATGGTCTACAACATGCCCCCCGCCCCCCACTCATCAATTATATGCAGAAGTTTGAGAGGGACTGCTTATTTGCATTTCCTTGTGGTGAGGGACATTTTCATCATAGTCTCAAAGAAGTTTATGACTTGCGACTTTGGAAGGAAAACTAAATGTAGAAAGCATAAAATTAGAATAGATCAGCATTTGATGCCATTTATATCTACAGAATTGTTGAAAGGCAATTTTTAAAAATTATTAAATTCAAATTTTAGGAGATATATTACATACCATTCTCCCATTTTAAATCTGAAATCGAAGTAAGACTCTTCAAAATATGTTGATTTTTATTTTAAGATATAAGATATTCAGGGTTAGTTGACTTCAGATTATTACAATATCAATTATCTCCTTAAATTAAGATAGCATTGCCATTTGTAATTGTGGTTGACATACTTATAACTGACTTTTGACAGAGACATATACATCTTTTTGAGATGCAGTAACAAATTATCATTATTATTATTTTTAAATATTTTATTTGTTTATTCATGAGAGACACAGAGAGAGGCAGAGACACAGGCAGAGGAAGAAGCAGGCTCCCTGTGGGGAGCCCCATGCCCGACTCCTTCCTGGGACCCTGGGTCACACCTTGGGCGGAAGGCAGACGCTCAGCCACTGCGCCACCCAGGTGTCCCTATAGCAACAAATTAAAGATCAAACCGAGAAACTTGATTTGTGATAATCCTTTCAGTGACAAATTGAAGCTTACACTAAAAATATTTTGTAAAGACAAAATATAGTTTTCATGATTATTGTTACTCTTATTTCCTACCTAAATAATTTATGCCACAATAATTTACACATTACAAATATGCAAACTTTTCATCTGGACATTTTTGTGTTCATGGGAATCCTTTGAATGTATTAATGAGCTTATTAACTCGATTTTGTATAATGCAGACATCTGCTAGTATATTTACATTAGAATTATTTTCTTCATTTTTTTACAATATCTATTTTTACCACAGGAAAAGGATTTTTAAAACAGAATTCAGTTTTATACATATTACAACGCAAAATGCAATTTTAAGGACAAAAATGAAAGCCACTCTAGTAACCAGTTTGCCCTTCAGCTCAAAACAGATTGTCTTATAAATTGTATCCAAATCCAAATAATTAAGCAATTGTTTTTTGTTCTAATATAATTTTTCATAGTATATTTTTTAGAGAATATAGTTACACCTGTAACATGGTATTTTTTAAATTTTTTAAAGATTTATTTATTTATTCATGAGAGACACAGAGAGAGGCAGAGACACAGGCAGAGGGAGAAGCAGGCTCCATGCAGGGAGCCCAACATGGGACTTGATCCCAGGTCCCCAGGATTAGGTCCTGGGCTGACGGCGGCTAAATCGCTGAGCCACCCAGGCTGCCCCTGTAACATGATATTTTTAATGTAGTAGAAGAGGCAATGATCCCAGGTTGATTATATTGTGTATGTAGACTGTAACAGTATTTTCCTGTTTTCCCTATTTATCGCAGGGAAAAATGACTGAAGGTTGGTGGGAGCTAATAAATGAAAATGACCAGAAAGCTTTTATAGCAAATTGATTAAAGCTTGACTAGTACTATTGATACTTCCCAAGGACTGGTGATAGATTTTAGGGGTTAATGCAAACTAACTAAAGAAATTTAGACCAGTTAGAGGAGAATAGAGAACATTCTAAGTAGTAATCATAAGTAGTGATTAGGCTAACATAAAGCAAATATGTCTTGCTTTTTGAAAGTTCATGTCATACCATTTTGTTTTTATGAAAGACTTACATTTGTTCTTTTGTTGGTAACTGAAAGAAATCTGAAAGGATTTTCACTTTTATGAGAAAAGGCAAAAAAGCAAAAATGGGGTTCCGCATGTGTTTTGCGGTGAACCTTTATAGAGGCAGTGCATATCCAGAAGGGAAAGAGGGGCCCCACCAGGTTTTTTCCTCAGCAACTATACTCAGCATCTCAGCAACAAGCTGCCATCATGTTGAACTCTGTGAGCATCTGTGCTTTATCTCTGGGTTTTTAATTTGGTTTTGTTTTGTGCATCCATAGGAAGATGTGCCTTAAGGAATCAGAAAAGCCTAAGAGACATTATTTAGGGGGTCTGGAAAGGCTCAAGCATTTCCCCACATGAATGAATGGTAATTGCTTCTTTGCTTTGCTCTATTTCAGCATATGAAAGCTTTCATAGGATCGCTCTACTTTCAGACAGTGGGGGAAAGCTGTATGATATAGGTGGTTTTGAGCCTTGAAAAATATGGGGTCGGCTATAGCTCTGCAAGCATGAAATTGCCTCCCATAGCACCCTGGGCAAGCTAAGGTAATGACGTCTTCATAACTTAATATGAATTAAGTTAACTTCATAAGTTAATATGAATTCTAGAGTTCCTTAGTCATAAGTGTGCACATCAAGAAGGATGCTATTTATTTACTAGATATTTTTTTCTCAGGAGTTAGGATTAGATCAACACAGAACTAGTTAGCTGGTTAGACATAGGAATTAAGGCAAAGGGAAAAACACTGTGGGCATCCGAGTTTTGCTAAAAGCCATGACCACATTCCACCACACTTTATGGTTGAGGGGTGAAAACAGGGGAGTATTCCATTAAACTCTGATGTCCTTGAGCAAACACTGCACTCAAGTCCAGAACTTGGTACATTACAACACATATTCATAACATGAATGTTAGAAATGTAAGAAATAATACAGAATATGAAAGTGTGAAAAAGAAATAGAAAAACTGAGGATAAGGAAATGTAAAAAAATAATATTCACAGTAATAGACATAATATTAGGTCAATTTTGGATAACAGACCTTTAAATATTTTATTTATTTATTTGAGAGAGAGAGAGAGTTGGGGGAGCAACAAGGGAGGAGCAGAGGGAGAGGGAGAAGCAGACTCCACATTGAGTGCAGAGCCCGATGCAGGGCCTGCCCACAACCTTGACATCATGACCTGAGCCGAAATCGAGTCACATGCTTAACCGATTGAGCCCTCCAGGCCCCCGGAGAGTTTTTTTTTTTCTTTATGAACATTTGTAGATCTCTGATTATATTAAATAATAAAAGAAAGCATTGAATTAAAAATGTTTAGAAATTCCTTAAGAATTGCATATTGAGAACCCTAGAATTAAAGAAACAGATAGTGAAGTTCATATTTTCTTCTTTTTCCATTGAGTTTATTTTTCCTCAGTTGCTTTATTAGTAGTGGTATCTAGGAATAAATAAAGAGAGGCAGGTTTAAAGAATCTGATGTTACAATACTTGTAAGTACTCCATTCAATCCATCAGCATGATTTATTGCAATAAATGAAATAGTGTGCTAACTTTGACTATTGAGATTGTAAAATATGGAGGTTGTTAGGAAAGTCTGGAAAAATGAGAACACTTTTTTTAGGATAAAGGAATCAATATTCTTTTAGATGATATGTATAAAGAATATGTTTATTCTTTAATTTTGAGTATCATTTTCAACTGAATATCTAACTTCTTTTTTTTTTTTTTTGAATATCTACTTCTTAACAAGTCTGGATATGCGCCACAATTTCAAAGCTATTTATTTTTCATGAGTACTTTTAGTAATATTTGACAACCTTCCTTCTAACCACCCCCAGGAATGATATTTTAAATACCAATGTTATTGATAGGGCTTGTTTCTGTGTGTAGGCTGAGAATTTATCATCAGCCAAAAGGTGATATTCCTAGGATCTTAACTATTTAAGAGCCTTTATTTTTTTTTATTTTTCTTTTTCTTTGAGACTTCAGGCATAAAAATCTGTCTGGGAATTGATTCCTTTCTGTGTATTTGGATTTAATTATTATATGCTGCAAATTGCTTGCTGTTAACATCCATTATTTTATTTCCTTTAATTTGCAAAACTATATTAAATGTTCTTCTTTATTGAATGCGTAGATCATAGACTTAGTACAAATGACCTCTAAAGTTTATATAAGTGAATTGCATGGCTTGAAGCCATTACTGTATCTTTGCATTACTTTGTCCCTTTAATTTTAGGAAATGATTGTAGCTCTATGTATGTGTATATACAATATATGTGGATATAATAAAACTGTCAGTCATCGCCCTATGTCACACAATGGATTAAAAACCATGTGACAGTTTGTAATCCAAGTTGTGCATATATTGCACAGCTTCTAGGTGTGATGCCTCAGATCTCATTCAACATTTCTGAGTCTAATTGTCCTATTCTTAACAATACATATAAGTCTTGTAAAGGGAGACAATTCTACTGTTGACACATATTGAGACTGTATACATACTTTTACCTTGATTTAAATGAGATAATGCTGTTGAATCTGGTTCAAGATGAAAGTTTGAGAAAGCTTCCTCCCTGTCCTCCATTCCCACCCCACCTCTCAGTTTCTGCTGAAATAATTTAAGTTATATTTAAATTAGAGCAAAGATTCTTGGAAAACAAGAACAGATGCCAGATATTTGGAAGATTTTCTTTGCAATAGAAAGTAAATAAAATTAAATTGACTGAGACTTCCATAGCAAAAATTACCAGCTGTAGAACAAATTGGTTCTTCCCTAGACAGCTCTGAAAAGACCAGTTTAGAGCCAATAAATATAAAGCATAGAAATGAATTTTTAGAAGGTTATCAGGGTCATTAATACTGCACTGGAAACTGCTGGACATTTAATACCCTATCCTGTGGTCTGAATGAATGTCTGTTTCTCCCCTCGCCCCCTACATACCACTGAAATCCTAACCTCCAGTATGATGCTATTCAGAGGTGGGATCTTTGGGAGTGATTAGACTGTGAGGATGAAGCCATAATGAATGGGATTATTCCTCTATAAAAGAGACCTCAGAGAGATCCCTAACCTTTTCCACCACGTGCAAACACAAAAGCCAACAGTCTGTGATTTGGAATATACTCACCTGACAATGCTGGCACCCTGATCTTGGACTTCCAGTTCCCAGAAATGTGAGGGGTAAATGTCTGTAGTTTATAAGCTACCCACTTTGTGATATTTTTATAGCAGCCCAAATAGACTAAGATACCCTTCTTCCTCATTCTATTTAGTTCTGTTAGCAACAGCTTCCTCTCTCTAATGTAAGGCACTTATTCTTCTTTTTCTAAAATAAGTGATCTACCCAGATATTTTTTTTAACATAGGATTTATTATATGATTTGAACACACTTTGAGGTTATCCTCTATCCTCACAATAGAAAGAGAGCAGGAAAAAGGGGGAAAATGCATCTTTGTTTAATATGGAAAAATACTAAGCAGATTCGTTTCCAAATTAAATATTTCTTTACTTTGGACATTACAATGGTTCCCAGACTGCCCACTGGCCTCCTGATTACTCTACCAGAGTAAAAAATAACATTAATCGTTCACTTGAGAGAAAGTGTTTAGAAAACAAACCCAGAGAACCACAGAGAAAAAGATGACTCCCTATAGTAGTAAAGTTAGTCCATCATTAAAAAAAATTATATATATATATATGATATATGAGTGATAAGAATCACTAGTACAAAAGAGGACAAGATGAAATCTCCACAAAATAATTATGAATGATTCAGTAGAGAAGAATTTTAAAATAAAACTCTACTACTATTATTATTTCAGAAGATATTTTAAGCTAAATATCTAAGAAAGTGATGCAAAGCAAAAAGAAAAATTCAACAAAATTACCTTTGGCAGTTAAAAATTATTTGCCAAATATAACTATATAATATGATAAAAATACTGTCAATATGGAAGCCTAGAAGATAAAGTCAAAGGAATTCTGAGTAAAGACTAAAGATAATATGTTTCAAAATATACCATAAATTTTGGAGTTTCAGCATCTTAATAAGGTAATTACAGAGTGGAAGAAGAAACAATGAGAAGGAAAGAAAATAGAGATTAATGAAATTTTTGAGATATTATATTATGATATAAAGAATATCTTAAAATCTCCTAGAGAAACTAACGTAAAGAGGAATAAGAATTGCATTTGAAACAACCTGTCAGGGATCCCTGGGTGGCGCAGCGGTTTGGCGCCTGCCTTTGGCCCAGGGCGCGATCCTGGAGACCCGGGATCGAATCCCACGTCGGGCTCCCGGTGCATGGAGCGTGCTTCTCCCTCTGCCTCTCTCTCTCTCTCTCATTCTGTGACTATCATAAATAAATAAAAAAAAAAAAAAAAAAAAAAGAGAAACAACCTGTCATGAGCAACACTGAATGTTGGAGGTCATAAAGCAATGCACTCATAGTTCCCTATGGCAAGTGCTTTTGAACATGGTATTAATATTTTATCAACCAAGTGTGAAAGTAAATAAAGAAATGCATATACATACATATATTCAAGACCTTTACCAATACTTTCATCCCCACTTCATGAAATACCACACAACCCTCCCTCGCATACAAATACACACACACACACACACACACACACACATGAATGCTTTAAGGTGATAAAGCAAAGGGAACACTTCAGTGAATTATTTAGATTTATAAAAGTAACCAACTTTGTAAAAAACAAGTTCAAAGTTGTTATTTCTGAGTGAAGCATAAAGAGATTTGGAGAATATATTTAGCATTTCGTTTAACATTTCATTATATTTGTTTGATTCTTTTAAATTCATGAATATCTGTAATGATGATAACAATGGCAAAGATTCAAAAAGATTAAACACTGTATGTCTTTAGTTTATTGCGTTTATTCAATACACATTTACTGAGTGCTTAGCTTGGGCTAGGCTTGGTGCTAGGTGTGAGGGGGTGACACAACATACATTTTTCTCTGTACTCACAATACTAGCATGGTGGGTAAGAATGCAGACTTTAAACTCAGATTGCACTGGTGTTTATTTCTATTTTAATATATATTCATTGTGTGATTTCAAAGTTTATTAATCTCTTTGTACCTCAGTTTCTTCCTCTGGAAAAGAGTAACAGTGGTATCTACTTCCTTAAGGTTGTCATGAGGATTAAATTAGTTAATGCATTTTTTAAAATTTAGAAGAGCGCTTGTCACATGGCAAATGCATAAAAATGCAACTATTATTCCTATCATTACACTTTACTGGGAAGAACATACGATTCTACAAATCCATACAATAAAATAAGATGGGCCTATTACTTGTATATATTGTATGTCATGGGAACATATATCTGTCTAATGGAAACATATGCCTTTAATTTTAAAGCATTGTTTCTAAGAGAGAAATAACAGCTACTCTTTTAAAAACTAAACACTTAGGTGATGAAGAATGCTGTAAAACTACACTTATCCCGAAAGCTCAGAAACCTAGACTCCAGGCACCATGCACATTCAATGCAGTCATTTACATAAACCATCTGGAATCTGGCATCTGTATTCCAGATTTATGATTTAGAGCCTTAGGAGCTTTTTAAAAAGCATTAAACCTTCACTTTTTTTTTTCACTAAAGTCAATTTATTTTAGGATGTTATCTTCTGCAATATAATTATATATCCTCGTTTCGTATATTTTTTCCTGAGTAAATTAAATGTTTTCTTTTTTTATGACATAATTATTTTTTAAGATTGTCTTTCATTCTATAGCTCCTTACAAACATTAAGAATTGTAGTGATTGCTTCATAATTTATATTTGAGTATTCAATAGATGGGTTCTTTTTTGAGATGATTTCTGTATTAACTTGGCACCAAGGAATTGATGTCTCTTTTCCTCCCAGGTCCTTCAATTTGACATTTCCATACTTCCAGGAGAGGCTTAATCAGATGAGTTTGTCTTGAAAGGATAGTAATAAAATAACAGGTTCTTTAGTCACAATAGTAGAGGAAAGATTTTACTAGGGAGGAGAACTAGGATATCAAGAAGAGCCTAGTTTGTAGTTTTAAGAGGGCATCAAATCTAACAGAAATGAAGATAAACGGAAATAATAAAAAATAGGGCATAGATGAGAATGAAGAGGTAAATAAAAGTAGATGAACAAAATGTTCCAAAGTGAATGGTTTAGTTTTAAAACAGTGAATTCCAAATATGTAACAGTGTTGAGATGATGAATTCCCAGAGACTCCATACAAAATTAGAGATGCCATTTTTAAACAGAAATTTCCTTACCTTGATCTTAATACCAATTTCTTACTATCAATTTTTTCCCGACCTCTTCTTCACATCACTAATGAATCAATATTGATTAAAACATCACTTTTATGCTGAAGGAAAAATAACATGAAGCCTAATCTATTCTGCTCCTTAATTTTATTATACCTAATATATGCAAATTCCTTATATTTGGTAGCAATACTCTAAAGTATTTCGTACAGAAGTCCACTTTCCTTCCCCCCCCCCAACAACATTGTGCTCACTTTTACATTTGAAGTTTTGCTTTTGCTCATATTCTTAGTTGGCATCCACTCCATTACACCTGTTATATAACCAACTGCTATGCATCTCAACTCTTAACTCAAATATTCTCAGAAAACTTTTTAACTCCATTGAATTCTACTTATTTAATATTTTATTTTATTTAATTTTTATTTATTTATTCATGAGAGACACACAGAAAGATGTAGAGACATAAGTAGAGGCAAAAGCAGGCTCCCTGCAGGTAGCCATATGTGGCACTTGATCCTGGGACCCCAGGATCCCGCCCTGAGCCAAAAGCAGACACTCAACCATTGGCGTCCCTATTTTTAAAATATCTATTTATATATAATAAATATTTATTTCCCACCTAGATTTTTTTCCATTGAATCCAAATTCTTTTCTCTCATGTGTTTCTTGATAATTTTTCAGCACAAGGTAAGATTGGTTATACCCTGTCAATATTTAAATATAAATTAATTTCATTTGCCTTTTTACCTCCCCTTTTCTTTGTTTTAATAATTAAGCAACAATTTTTTGACAGGCAACTATTTTTTAATGCTTTATTGTGAGAGCTAAGACCTCACCATAATATTGATCAGTATTAGTGACAGTGGGCCTCTTTGCCTTTTCACCTTAATGGAAATCATCCTACATTCACTATTAATATGATTTGCTTATTTAAAAAAAATAGAGACTGTATTGTTTGTTTATATATTAAAAATTTCTCTGAGCTAAAATGTAACACTTTCATGTAGGAGATATTGCTTATTGAATTTTTAAGTGTAAATTCTATAGTTTAATGCAGAAAGCTCTTCATTTCCATATGGGAAAAGGGGGGAAATAACTGTAGAAAAAAATAAAAGATAAAACCTTTAATTTAGGAAAAGTCCAGTGCCATTGAATTTAATAAGAATTTACTTTCTAAGTGTTGATATTCTTGTCTTCTTCCTCTTTGATCTTACAGGATATTATGAACCAGACTTAGACCCTTTAGGCAGGAGAGTGGAAGCATCTTTTTTAGGAAATCTGAATAGCTCAAGATGATACCGAAATATATTTAAATTGATGTGTTTTCGGTGACAAAGCTCAGCCAGATAACCCTATGCTAAACTCCATAGTTGGTAAGTCTTACTCATGGACAAAGAACTTTCAACCCACTTTTCAGGGTCTTTCTTTTTTTTTTTAAATATGAGCACACACGAAAGTGTCATCATCTATCTGTGGAATCAACCAGAAAGGCACCTGGAAAAACAATAATTATGTAAGTATAGAAATCTGTAATATCTTTGAGAGATAAAATAATTTACTGCATCCCTGAACAAGAATAGGTTGCTTTTGAAAAAGAGTATCTGGAACATAATAAAGTAAGCTCTTCAAAATTAAAATTAAAATGATATAAATTAAAAGCCCAAAAAAGTTTAGGAAAAAAATTGAGAAAAATCTCTTACAAAGAAGAATATGGAAAATAGGAAACAAAAGGTGTAGTAATTAGTTCTCTATCAATGTCCAACTAGTATGAGTTACAGAGAGAAAACAAGGAAAAATAGATGGGAGGGAATCATTAATGAATAATAATCTGTAATAATCAATAGAGTACTGGTACAAAAATAGACACATAGATCAATGGAACATAATAGAGACCTCAGAAATAAAACCACATTTATATGGTCAATTTATCTATGACAAAGGAGACAAGAATATACAATGGGGGGAAAGACAGTCTTTTCAATAAATGGGAAAACTGGACAGCTACATGAAAAAGAATGAAACTGGAGCACTTTTTAACACCATGCACAAAAATAAACTTAAAATTGATTAAAGACCTAAATGTGAGACCTAAAACCATAAAAATCCTAGAAGAGAGCACAGGCAGTAATTTCTGTGACACCAGCTATAGCAACCTTTTTCTAGCTCTGTCTCCTCAGGCAGTGGAAACAAAAACAAAAATAAATTATTGGGAATACAGCAAAATAAAAAGCTGCAAAGAAAAGTATTAAGAAAATGAAAAGACAACCTATTGAATGGGAGAAGATATTTACAAATGATATATACAATAAGAGGTTAATATTCAAAATATTTAAAGAACTTAGACAACTAGGGGACCTGGGTGGTTCAGTAGGTTGAGTGTCCAACCTGATTTTATCTCAGGTCATGATCTCGGGCTTGTGGGATTAAGCCTATGTCTGACTCCATGCTTAGTGGGGAGTCTGCTGGAAATTCTCTCTCTTTCTCCTTCTCTTTCCTCCGCCTCTGCTCACATGCTCTCTCTTTCTCTAAAGTAAGTTTAAAAATCTTAAAAAAAAAAAAAAACTGATACAATTCAACACCTAAAAGACAAACAATTCAATTAGAGGACCTGTATAGATGTTTTTCCAAAGAAGACACACAGATGACCAACATGAAAAGATGTTCAACAACATTAATCATCAGGAAAATGCAAATCAAAACCATAATAAGATATCAACTCACACCTGTTAAAATGGTTAAATCAGTAAGACAATAAACAATAAGTTTTGATGAAGATGTGGAGAAAAAGGAACATTTGTGCACTATTGGTAGGGATGTACCAATTGGAATAGCCACTGTGTGAAACAGTGCAGAAGTTCCTCAAAAAGTTAAAAACAGAAATATCATATGATCAAATAATTCCACTATTGTGTATTTACCTAGGGAAAGTGAAAACACTAACTTGGAAAGATATGTGCACCCCTATGTTTATGGCAGCATTATTTAAAATAGCTAAGACATGGAAATAACAAAAGTGTCCATCAATAGACAAATGGGCAAAAAATGTGGTATATATATTTATTTTATAAAATATTTTACAGCTATTAAAAAGGGTGAATTGTGCTATTTGTGACAACATGGATGGACCTAGAGAGTATTATGCTAAGCGAAATAAGTCAGACTGAGAAAGATAGATATTATTCCAACCATGCATGGAATCTAAAAACGATGAATAAACAAACAAAAAGCAGAATCAGAACTGTAAATACACATTAAAAACTGCTGGTTGCCAGAGGCAGGGCATAGGGTGAAAGGGCAGGGGAGATGCAGGCCTCCCGTTATGGAATCAGAGTCATAGGAATACAGTTAATGATATTATTATAGTGATTTAATGGGACAGATGGTAGCTATACTTATGCTGAATATAGTATCATGTATAAACTTGTCAAATCAGTAAATTGTACACCTGAAGCTAATGAAATATTGTGTGTAAACTATCCTAAAAATGTAGACAAAATAGTACAATGAAAAAGTACAATTTGTATTTCTAAATAGATCTAAAGTGAGTATTCATTCAGCTGGACTTACTAGAAAAGAAGCTCTGCATTGTCCACAATCATGTATCTATTCTCTCAATGTATCTGCAAATATATGTCAATCAAGAATTTTGGAATTGTCTGCATAGTATTTATTTCACCAAAGAGAATCTCTTTGTTTCACTCCTGGATACTGGAAAAATTCACTTAAATTTATTTTTTTTAATTTTTGTTAAATTTTTTCAAAGTTCTGGTTGATGTGAGAATATATCTTTCCAAGGACTTGGTTCTAAATAACCTTTGTCTATTTCTTATAACTTCAATTACTCTGCCCATTTACTCCTCAGGAATAAAGGATCTATTCTTTTCTTAAGCTGTTATGAAAAAGCCAAGTCCAAAGTATGAATATTTTTTCCATGTAGTATTTCATATATTCCTTTTTAAATGCCCGATCAAAAAAATAAATAAATAAAACAGATAAATGCCCAATCAAATGAAAGTTCAATAGGACTAGATTATTCTCTCTCCAAAGAGCATTAGGAAATGATACATATTCTTTGCTCAGATTTTAACTTTGCTCAATTCTCAGGGCTCTAAGAGTGATTAATCTTGCATTTCACATTGATAAAACTATTTTATATCCTATATAAATTCTAGTCTACTCGGCCCTTTTCTTTTCTCCAAGAGGAATAAATGCCAAATTTGAATTATTAAATTAATAATGATAAATATATAAACATATTTAATTCTCTGCTAATGTAAGAACAACTGACATTTCATCTTCCAGTAAGATATATTTGTTAATGAAGAGAATGTATTAAGCACAGTTCCTTGAAAACTTCTCCTATGTGGATTTTTTATTGTAAAAAAACAACTCATGGATGCATTGAAAAATACATCAACATAAATTTATTGTTACAATTTATGAGAAAGTATTCAAAATATGTAAAGATTTTAATAGAAAAAGTACAAGATTGAAAAATATTTTAAAATATGTTTCCTAAGTATGTTTCTATATCATATAATGTTATGCAATATTTTATTATATATACTCATTGTGTTCAACATTGAACACTGATCTTATTTTTATTATCATTTTATACGTGAAGATTCTAGATCCACAGATCTTTGATGAGTTGTAAAAAGTCACATGATTAGTAACAGATCGGGTGTAGTACTGGGAAGATCATCCCCAGTTGCCATTCCCAAATTCAGTCACAATGTCTGTTGTTTGAAATATATATTATCTTCTCCCTCTCACTGTATCAATCCTTAACTCATGAATTATAGAGCGTGTCATCTATAGATAGAAGCTCAGTAATGGAAAAATAGACATAAATGCGCTGATGTTATGACTAATAATTAACATGAATCCAATGAATGGTTAATTTTACAAAAGAGCCTACAAAGAGGATAGTTACTTAATGACAATCGCATTTTAACATGAATAGAACATTTTTTCCACTTTTCATTGTATTTTGCAGTTCAATCTGTGTCATGAATCCTTGATCTGAAATAAATTCACCATACTATTTGAAGATTAGAAAAATGTGTATCTTCCCTCTAAAAACTCATAATTCTTCATGGAAGTGAAGGGAAATAGCTCAAATATGCCCCAAATATGTCCTTTTTCCACTATTTATCTTATACATTTCTATTGTTCCTCACTCATGGCTCATTATTAGTGTTTTCCCTTCCTAATGGATAAGGTACACTAACATTGTTTACTCTTTCTTATTATTAACACAGAAAACTATTATATTTGTTATTCTGGATCATGCAAAAATGAAATCCTTTAAAAAAATCCTTGTGTAAAAGGATCAAACGACATTTCTAGTTCCTGACTTATAAACCTTAGTGATTACTAGAAAAACAGGTGGGTGATGGGAGGCTCAATCCTCGAGGAATCTACAGCTAAAATAAATCGACTTTCTCCACAGTACCTTCATAAAACTCAAGATGTTTTCCATTGATGTAAAAGAAAATTTTGAATGCCAGCCATTAATCCAAACAAATCAGTCATTTTGATGAGTTCAGTGTGAAACTAGAATAAATTTCTAGGCAAGTACATTCATTACATTATCAAAAGCCAACAAATATGTATGCCTAAGTAAGCTTAGTTGGTCACCCAATATATAAAAATAAAAATGCAATTAAGATACAGCTAGTATAGGGGCACTTGGGTGGCTCAGTGGTTGAGCATCTGCTTTTGGCTCAGGTCATGACCCCGGAGCCCTGGGATCAAGTCTTGCATCAGGCTTCCCACAGGGAGCTTGCTTCTCCCCTGTCTGTGTCTCTGCCTCTCTCTCTCTCTCTCTGTCTCTCATGAATAAATAAATTTTTTAAAAAATTAAAAATACGGCTAGTATAAAAAATGACAAAAATTATTGTGGTAGATATTACAAAGCTAGTTATAGGGATATCCAAGGCTGAATATTGTCAATTAAAATAGTCAAAATTGCTAACAAAGTAATTTTGGTGGTAGGATATTTTCTAACACAAGTAATGTTTCTATCTATCATCTATCTATCTATCATCTATCTATCTATCTATCTATCTATCTATCTATCTATCTATCATCTATCTATCATCTATCTATCTATCATCTGTCTATCCGCCTCTCTCGGTCATTTACCATCTATCATCCATCTATCTACCTATCATCTACATATCTATCACCAAATAAACTGAAAATAATGGAGTAAATCCATCTATAAATTTTATCAAAAGAAATTCCATGTTTATTACTCATTTTCACTGCCTTATAGTCCTGTAACATATCAAATTATGCATATATAGATGACAGTAAATTGCAGAAATTGGTATTGGGCAACCACAACCACCAGGAAAACACCTGTACTAGAATAGTATTGGGTTCTTGATTCCTTGCAACAAGGGAAGGTGCCACATGAGGTGTCTCAGCAAAAGAATGTTATAGAAATCGGAATTGTGTTAACAGATTTTGAACAGGATTCAAAAGAGAAGGGTTTTGCTTTCATTGGATGGCAGTAAGAAGTAAAGGTAATTCTATTATTGAATATCTTAATTATTTAGAAAGTGATAAGAATTGAGCAAGTCTAAAGTGGCAATTCCTAAAGCAACAGTCTTTTACTTTAACCGAGTTGTTCAAACATTCCTGTGGTTTGTGTAATGTATTGCTTATGTTTGTGTTCAGATTTGGTTATAAAGTGGTCTTATTTTTGTCTTGCTCTGCCACAGTTAGATAATAATCTTGTCTGATGGTGTTTTATGAAGTTATGTTCCACAGGAGAACATCCTGGTTTAAGTTGGGAATACCAGGTCAACTTGAAGCAAAAATAGTCATAGCTATTTGTTAGCTTCTGACTATGAAAAGCTGCTCACTTCTTTCTCACAGATTTTCTCAAATATTCTGGAAAGCTAATATCTCACTCACCTACTACTTTGTTAAAAATTTCACACAATAAATGACTCAAATCACTGATATAAAATGCATACACCTACAGATCACTAATACCTCTCTGAAACAGTACTTTCATGGGAGGTCTGTGATAACTCAACAGCAGCAAAGTACAAGAGGATTAGAATATAGTGATAAATCTGTCTTGTTTTAAACCACTAAGTTTGTGGTAAGTTGCTATGACAGCAATAGGTAACTAATGCAATGGACTTTGTCCAACAATGTGAAATTAACATTTTCAAGTGAAAATTTTGAGGAGGACTCAGAGGAACAAGGTTCTGCTTTCATTGGATGGCATTAAAAAGTAAAGATAATTCTATTGTTGAGTATCTTAATTATTTCTTTTTTGTTGAGGAATAGAGCTATACAAATTGAATGGTCTTCTTTTTAAAAACAGGCATTTTTTGAGAAAAAAAAAAGGCTTTTAGGACACAAAACCCAATATAATATATTCAACTTAGGGGAAACTAAATTTATGTTAATCGAGTGAAGGAAAACAGACATAAGTGTAATTATGTGATATGGCCTATGTCTACTACCTTGAAGACAGCATGAATAAAAAAAGTTTTGAGATATCACTTAGGAAACAGTAAAATCTGAAGCATATCTATTCTGATCTTCTGACTGGGTCAATATAGCAAACTAAAGTTCATGCCACAATGTTAGTGACACTTATATATATATTATAAGTTAGAGGGAATGCAATCTTGAAAAATTATGTTTCTATTAATTTTAGCATAATTGACTAAGTTCAAACGTTGAATAAGTTTATATATTTAGATATATATAGCAGAAGGAATCAAGTGCCATTCTTGATTCATAATAACTTAATTTATTAAAAAGAAGCATCCAGATTCATTGCTAGAAACTATTTTAAGATGAGAAGAAAATCAAAGTACATAGAGAATAAGGAAGTGCTTTGTGGTCAATGATTTTTGATTCACATTTCAAAGAAAATTAGAGGCAAATGTAAGATAATAAGCAAAAAAGGGACTTATTGTTGCAAAAATCCAGATGGTCTGACAGTCTGAAAAACATATACTTGTCTCTGGACACCTCTGTTTTACTTTCTCTTACATTCATCTCAATGTGGAGAGGGCTACATAGCCCTCAGAGAATATGGGTAACAACTATTATTTTATTCTAAAAAAAGTTATTTGATAAAATACAGATTTAGTTGAGTGAGTTAAATTTTTAAATTTTATCTTTGCTCTATGTTAGCACTACCAAAATAAGGTTTTGAAAATGTTATCAGTCTGTAAAATGTATGCTTATTTCATTGTTCTTTTCTTACTAAAGAAATCTGACTAATCACTATGTAGATTAATTTACATCGTGAGCCTTCAAGTTGGTGTAATTATCTCATTTTTCAAATTTGTTTATGGGCAAAACCAACCTCTCTAAAGGTCATGAAGACCTAGCAATATTGATATGCCCTCAATACATTTTTTTTTTTCGGTGATACTTCTACTAGCACACAGAAATGTAAAAGGTGAAAGAATAATCTCAAATCTCCATTTCTCAAAGATAAAGAGAAGACAGTATTCAAAAAAGTTGACATTTGAAGTATGCATCAATTATTGTAAAACATATCATGTATCTTATCTTTATTTACAATCATCAAATCAGATAAAACTGGGAATAGGGACTATGAAATAATTAGTTTAATTGAGCTAAATGATTTTTTTCTTACAAAAACAACAACAACATGAATTTCACCTCAATAAGATTTGGATTGACACCAGCTAAAGTGAATTCTGGGTAAATTTTCTCTGGATTATATGAGAAATAGAAACATCCCATGAGAGGGACTTCAGTCATTACCACTCTAGGCCATGGGCTTATCTTTAGATAGACTGGGTCTTTAGTGAGCTGATCAGTGAAAAGTTAGCTCTTTGTACTTTCTGACCCAATAGGTACAGCTTTCACTATATTTAATACAATTGTTATTTACTTTTCTCTCCTCTGTCAAGTCCTATCTTTTTTCCCTGTGAAAGCTTAGTATTTGACAAGGAATTTTTCTATGAGACAGACTTGGGATGAAAGAAAGCTTTGTCATTGCAAACCGTGAAACCTCAGTAAGTGTCTAAGTTTTACTCTGAATTTCGGGGCCATTGGCTGGTTAAATATGAAGTGAGAAATATATGTTAAGAGCTTAGCAAAATGTGTGTTCTCCAGTAAGCATTTAATAAGCGAGAGGGGCCACGGTATTACAACTGTGCCCAGATAATTCCTTGGCTCTCTATCAAGACGATTTGGAATGCTCATGTTAGTCCTTCTAAGGTGGCATTATCTTGAATTTCAACTCGTGATCAGTTTTTTGAAAAATTATTCATATCACCTGCCTTCCACTCTTTGACAGTTTCTTGAGTGTATGCCTTATGCCAGAATGACAGAGGAATTGATATTTTTTTCATATAAAGTGGAAAAATAGATGCATTTGACAATATATTGCATCAGATAATCAGTATTATAAGATAAATTCATAAAATTAAAAGATTGGAGTTAGTAACTAGTGGCAGCCTTGTGATATGACCTACGCTTGTGCCTATAACTCCCCTTATTGTGTGTTTGGTGCAGACCAATCTGTGTCTACCCTATGCTTTCAGGTCCTTATTTCTGGGTCTCAAACACAAAAAATCCCTCAAGATCTATAAGTTTTAAATTTTATTATAACATTAGGATATCATTAGGATATTTCGGTTTGTCCTTTTAAGCCTGTGGGCATTTCTTTCTTATATTTTACAGTTTTTGTTATGAGTTTTATTGAGATGCACACACCTTACAGTATTCATTTAAAGTGTCCAATTAGGTGAATTTTAACATATTCACAGAATTGTGTTTCCATTACGTCAATTCCAAAACATTTTTCTTATCCCAAAAAGGAATCACACCCCTTAGCCATCACCCTCCAATTTTCCTATTCCCCCTAGCTGTAGGCTACCACTACTCTGTTTTCTGTCTCTACAGATTTTCCTATTCTAGGCATTTCATGTATAAATGGAATAATTCATTATGTGTTCCTTCGTTTCTTTCACTTAGCATAATATTTTCAAGTTTCATTCATGTTGTAGTATGTGTCAATATTTTATTTCTTTTTATTGGCAAATAATATTGCATCGTATGGTTATACTGCATTTTGATGATCTAGCTATCATTTGCTGGGTTTTCCATTGTTTCTACCTTCTTATTATTGTGAATAATTCTTTTATAGACATTTGTGTACAAGTATTTTTTGTGCATTTTTATTCTCTTGGGAATATACTCAGGAGTGGAATCTGATACTTATGTTCATATGCTTAAGGACTACCAAATGATCTTCCAAGGCAGCTGTACCATTTTACATTACCAGCAACAATTTATGAAAGTTCTAATTTCTTTACATCCTTACCAACACTTTATATCTCTCTATTTGATTACAGCTGTCCTAGTGAGTGTGAAGTATTTCATCTTTTTTTATTACATTTTTCCTGCTGGCTAATGCTGGTGGCTATTTTTTTCTGGTCTTAATCATGTATCTTCTTTGGAGTCTTATCTATTCAGATAATTAGGTTGTTTGACTTCCCCGAGTTGTAATCTTTCTTCATATACTATAGATGCAAGCCCCTTATTGAATATATGATTTGGAAAAATGTACCCCCACTTGGTAGATTGTCTTTTCATTTTTTTAATTGTGCCTTTTTAAGCACAGAAGGTGTGAATTTTGATGATGCCCAGTTTATCTATTTTATCTCTTGTCACTTGCCTGTGCTTTGATGTAGTTGTTTACTTTTTAATATAAAAGTCATATGTAATCAGGATGAAATATTTGGAAATAACAGAAAATTTTATTTTATTTTATTTTTTATTTTTATTTTTTATGATAGTCACAGAGAGAGAGAGAGAGAGGCAGAGACACAGGCGGAGGGAGAAGCAGGCTCCATGCACCGGGAGCCTGATATGGGATTCGATCCCGGGTCTCCAGGATCGCGCCCTGGGCCAAAGGCAGGTGCCAAACCACTGCGCCACCCAGGGATCCCAAATAACAGAAAATTTTAAATAAAACCCACAATCCTTAACCACCGTCCAAAGGCAACCACTATTAATATTTTAGTATCTTCTTTAGTTTTTCCATTTATTTGACAAGGTTGATATTGTTGTATATACCCTTCTTATAGTGCTTATCTTTTAAATTAATATTATAGTCAAGGTATTTTCCAACCCTTACAGCTCTTTTAAGCAATGTCTTTTAAAATGTTCAATTGCATTTATTGATCACAGTTTAGTCTAAAATTTCCCTCAGTATTGTACTGAACATTTAGATGTTCTCATTGTTTTATCATTTCCATATCTTAAATTATTTCATCAATCAAGATGCTCCAAAGCAGACTATTATGTAAAAGAGTTATGAATATATTTAAAGTCCTTGATATAAATTGGCCATTTGCTTTCCAGTATACCAATTATACTACCACTAGTGATAATTGAGCTCTCACTGCTTTCTCTTTATATTTATCTGATTTAAATTTTAGTAGATGAAAGGGTTTTGTATTTAACATGTGGATTTAAATTTCTGAATTTTTATTTCATATCATGGATTTTTATAAGAATAAATATATTATTTCACAAAAGCAAATAAATGTGCTTTCAGAAGTTGAAGTTGGGCTACTTGAAAAATCTCTATCTTTTCTCTATATTTTTAATATTAGACTCTACTTATTAATTTCTCAAATGAAGCTTTTTTCTTCATCTGCTAGCTTTTGCTTTTTATAACAGGGTACCAGAGTAAAAAGTATTGATTTCCTTGACAGAAAGAAAGAAAAGAAACACTGTGTTTTATCTTCTATAATGTTCTCATTAACACTTGTACAAAACAGTAATGGCTTAATACATTGAACAGAGAAAAATCCAGTGGAATATATCATTACAGTATGTTATAAAACAAGTTGAATGAGTGATCTGTAATTCTGAAATATGAAATCTACATTAGGAGACTGAATGACAAAAATGAAAGGCAAGATGCTCTAGATAACTTGCTGCTAAAAATCTCCCAGAATTTGCTTCATTTAATTTCTTTATAACCTACTGACAAGGATGATATATTACTTATTATTTTAAAAGATTCCTCAATAAACCAGAAGAGTGATGAAATGCTCTTTTGAGCCTAGACTCAGAAATAATTATAATTATCTGCACTATTTAGCTGGAAAAGAATCAGACACTGTGCATGGTCTGTTACTTCTACTATGATATTTGATAATCTATACATACATGTCATTGAAGGTCACTCAACCTTAGAATGCTTCAAATGGACTTAGTTAGTCTTAAATGAATAGTCAAGTATATGTGCTACTTTTCAATTACCCACCTGTCTTAAAGCTACTTAAGTATGAATTTTTGAATCGTGAACACATTGATTTTATCTGCCATTGATAAAACTTAAAAAAATTCAGTTATTTTGGACTTGTAAATATACTTTATTGAATAGACTATTAGGATGGTAAATATATAGTTATTTCACACTGTAGATGTTTGCCACCAAATGAAGCTAGGATCATAATTCTTAATTAAGTGCAATGTGTTCTTTTATCTTTTTTTATTATTATTTATTTATGATAGTCATACAGAGAGAGAGAGAGAGAGAGAGAGAGGTAGAGACACAGGCAGAGGGAGAAGCAGGCTCCATGCACCGGGATCCCGACGTGGGATTCGATCCAGGGTCTCCAGGATCGCGCCCTGGGCCAAAGGCAGGCGCCAAACCGCTGAGCCACCCAGGGATCCCTTTTATCTTGTTTTGAGTAAGCGATATGCCATCATTGTGAAAATAATAGACATTTCCCTGTGGCTTCCATAGGACTAACGTGGATGTTTAAAAATGTGAAAACAATTTTGAAATGTATAAGCATATGCTTACACATGGATTCACAAAAACTGTATTATAGAACCTTGTTAAGAGAGTCCTAAAATAATAACAATTTTACATATTAGACCCACAATTATCTTTAGTACTATGGAATCTGTTTCCTGGGTATTTTCTATAATTCATCCAGTTCTCACTGCCAGCAAAAGCATGAAGGTTAAAAACTGCATCTCCAGATTCTAAAGTTACTGTAGGATTTTATCTATGTTTATTACATTTCAGTATATCAGATCTTTATTTCATTTCTAATTGAGGGAGAACTCATGAAAAATTTTCTATTGTAAACATATTTTATTTTATTTTTTAATTTTTTACATTTTTTTCTCCCAAGATTTTATTTAAATTCAAGTTAGTTAACATATAATGCAGTATTGATTTCAGGAGTAGAATTTAGTGATTCATCACTGACATATAACACCCAGTGCTCATCCCCACAAGTGCCCTCCTTAATGCCCATCACCCATTTAGCCCATATCCCCACCCAGCAACCCTTAGTTTGTTTGTTTTCTATATTTAAGAATATTTTTGGGTTTACCTCCCTCTGTGTTCTAATCTTATTTTATTTTTCCTTCCCTTCCCATATGTTGACCTGTTTTGTTTATTAAATTCCACATTATGAATGAAATCACTTGATATTTGTCTTTCTTTGACTTATATCATTTATAATATGATAAATTATATTTATCCACATCATTGCAAATGGCAAGATTTCATTCTTTTTGATGGCTGAGCAATATTCCATTATTTATATAAATATATACTATATAATAAATATATAACAAATATATATAATACATATTTTATATGTTATTATATATAATAATATATTTATATTATATATATAATGTGTACTGCATCTTCTTTATTCATTCATTACATTGTGGACACATTTTAATTGATATCAGTAGAAAGAAGTGGTGATGAGTGTGGTATATCCATGTTTTAACTATCAAGTACAAATGAAACAATCCTTTGCCTATTATCCATGTATGTAGGCCCAGCCGATTGTGTCTTATAACATTCTCCAAATTGTACAGAATGAAGCAAAACACAGTATACATCAGGATATTTAAAACTAAACACCAAAATTATCTCCTGAGATCTATTTTCAGTTAGTAACATATCAATAAGGAGTTGGATCATTTCCCAATTCTTGGTTATCAAATAGGGATGTAATTTGATAAATAGATTGTGGATGGGAAAAGTGGCTTTAACAAAAAAAGATATTGTACTATAATCTTCAGCTAGATGCAATAAATGGTCAACAAGGAAGCTCCTGACCACCATTGTGGTTATATATGTATGTACAATGCATAGAATTGTGCCTGGCATATAATATACTCCCACACGTGTTATCATTATTCAAATATGAGTTATTTGTGGGTTTAGTGCTTTCATTGAGATAATATTGAGAGTCTCAGATATAAAATTAGAGATAAGTTTTTTAGTAAAATTGATAATTTTCTTAATAAAAGGCAAAGCTAGGGATCCCTGGGTGGCGCAGCGGTTTGGCGCCTGCCCTTGGCCCAGGGCGCGATCCTGGAGACCCGGGATCGAATCCCATGTCGGGCTCCCAGTGCATGGAGCCTGCTTCTCCCTCTGCCTGTGTCTCTGCCTCTCTCTCTCTCTCTGTGACTATCATAAATAAATAAAAAAAGAAAAAAAAGAAATAAAAAAAAAAAAGGCAAAGCTAGTGAGAAAAAGTATTGAGTCATTCATAAGCCTTGTAAGACTGAGAATTAGTATATATACATCCTCCACTGAACTTTTCAGGGTAAGGTTTTCCAAGTACCTTTTGATGAACTTCCAAGTTATTGATCTATGCACCTTATGCATGAAAAATAAATAAAATGTTATGTCCTCATTGTGAGACTGGGTGGATACTGAGAAGGCAGAGAATGTGATATGTGATATTTGCAATATTTCACTAAGGCAGAATTATCACTGGCAGAGGATACTATGCTAAAAGCAAAAATTTATGACAGTTAAGGTAAACATACACGTTTGGGAGTTGACTCATAGATGAGTCAGTATTCTTTAAGTACAGCAGGAATTTTGAACCAATCAAAACTTATATTTTTATGCCATTAGAAAATAACATGACAAATGGCACTGAAAATCAGTGAAATTATAAAATATCTTAAAATAGGAGAGTATACCTTTCTCTGTTTTTTAGTTTCTTTCGTTTTAAACGTAACATATATTAAAAATTCCACACGCTGTGGGGAAAAACAAAAGGTAATGTATTCATTTGAACTAAAGATTTAAGATGGCTATTTTATGTAGTTAAATCAAAATAAATCGATAAACAATTATTTTTATACAACCTCATCCTCCTTTGAATACCACTATTAATCTTGAATTAATTTTCTCATACAATTGTTATAACAAGTAACAACATTATTGGTTTTTATATCCCAAATCTTATTTTTTTAAAAAATATAAAGGGCAAGGAGAAATATATTCTCTACAAATCAATATTAAAGAAACAAATTAAAGCTATATTTCATTTATATAACCAAGTTACAAGATTGACTATTCCCTGTTAGGGTACAAACAAATCTTTTATAATGGGTAACAAAAATAGTAAATTTTGCTTTTTTTCATTCTCACATCCATAACTCCTTTTATAATATGTTTAATCACTAGCTTTCATTACCAAAAATTGCTTATGTGCACCATGAAGTCTAAATGCAAGGAGACTATTATCCTATAAAGGTTTCTGGTCAATACATGCGTTTTCCTAAGACTTCACTACCGCATAATATTCATCCTTCTCTTAGACCCTAACTATAAACTAGATGCCAGGCTCTCTAACCTAATTTCTGTTATGACTTTATCTTCACTTATTTCACCTATTAGTTTTCTGTTGCCTCAACTCAACTGTAAACTACAGGTCCCTATCTTCAGTCCAGTGAGAGAACTACATCATCTCACTGGAAGACCTTCCTGTAAGTTCAGTTTGCACATGTCCAAAATGAAGCTCATGTGCTTTCTAATATAACATTAACCTTTACTTGAGACCCCATGAAAGATAAACTCTTTGCCATCTACACAATACATTTCTCAGTAGTTTCCTATTTCTGTAGAAACTTAACAAACTTATTTTTTAAAATAGAAGTTTTTTTTTTCTTTTTGCTAGAATTGTATGTCTTGCTTCTGAAAATTTGCTATTTCCCATTCACTGGCACTCATTTTCATCATAATTGAGCTTAATATTAAGGCTAAAAGGTCATAATATATTCTTACCCCACCAAGGCAAGGGGCAAAATTTTATTAAGGAAGAATGGACACTATATTTCTTATTTCATTTAAATTAATTGCTAATCCTATTAGCCTATGCAAAATTGTGAGAGTTCTACATAAGAGAGAGCTCCAAGGCCCATCTTATAGTAGTTCTATGTGAAAAGAAAGAACAGTGTGGACCACGAGGGAGAGTGTTCCAAGTGAGCCAAGATAATTGAGCTGTTTTATTTCTAATTCCCTTAACTTGGTCACTACAAGCTACTTCTTCTAGCATGGAAATCCACTTATGCACCTGATGGTGAGCCATAGTTTGGGAATCCTGTAAAATATGAATTTGAACAAAAGAAATTAATCTTGAGCTTCCCCTAAAGGGTAGGCCATGTAACTATCTCATATTGTTGGTGACATAATTGTTAAAGAAATGATTTGAGGTGGATGATGTTATTTATCTCTCTTCCATATGTCTATTCTTTGATTATATGGAGCCATTTTATATAGTTTAATAATATTTGTATTTCATATTGTTTTCATGAAGAGAGTTTAGTATTTGTAGGCATTCAGAAATAAATTTTGACCTACTTTAGATTCCTTTTATTTAAATAAATTATTTGATAAATAATTTTCCTCAGGAGTTTGAATTTCCTTTATGCTTTATCTTCAAATTGTTTTTTTAAATATCAGTAGACATCATTTTATTTTATTTGTATCACATTAATAATCAGTACTTACCAGAGTGATCTCATTAAATCCACTTTTTAAAAGTGGCCCATGTTACTAATTTGAAAATATTTAGGTATTTCTCTGAATTCTCAATAATCACTTTATGTTTCACATATTCTTTTGAGGTTGGAGACCCTGTGTAATTTACCTTCCTAGAAAGAGCATGGCAAATGAGAAATGAGACAAGATAGTAATTAAGACAGACTTTCATTTTACTGTCATTGGCAGTTAAATGTGACAGTTACAGTGAATATTTCATAACAAGCCATTCCCTAGACAATGAGACTGACAATTGTAAACAGTTTAAAGATAGTGAGTAGAGATTTCATGATTGGATGAGTGATAAAATAGAAGTAAAACTCATCCTAATGATACCCTTGTGCCCTCAATGTTATCCACTACAGCACGACTCCTAATTCTGATTGAAGAAGGCCAGTGAAGTTCACATGAAACAGTAAATGATTTAATGATGCACTACCTGAGTATACTATAGTCTACAGAACTTATTTATTTGTTCTTAGTATTTTGTAATTGTCTGAGAATGAAAGCCAACTCAACTACAATTTGTGGTTTCTAATATTCAGAGAATAAAAGGATATTGTGGGCAGTCCCTACTTACCTTGTTCTCATACTTTCAGTTTTCATTTCCTTACCCAGAAGTTGGTTTTCCTCTCTTATGCCACTGTACACTAGCATGATTTAATCATAACTCTGAAATCATAATGAAAAAGAATATTGCATAGAAAAGGAAAAAGCTTCAAGCCTACTCTGACAGTGCCAGGGGATTATGGGAAAGAGGAAGACAGAGATTGAAGGGGGGCGTTTGCAGAATTTGTAATCAAGAGTAGCGAGAAGAGGAAACAAGAGCTCTGGAGTATTTACCATAGGAGGTAGAGTTACTTGAAGGGACTATTTAAATTATTAAACTGAGATGAGTTAGCATATCAATTCATTCAGCAAATACATATTAAGGATCTACTGTGTGTCAGGTACTGTTTGGGTGCGAAGGATACGGTACTTGTTAAACAAACTCTGCCTCGATGGGGCCTACAATGCATGTGGGAAGAGAGCCAATAAAAAAATTCAGAAACATAATTAGTACATTTTCAAATGGTAATAAGGGCTCTATAGAATCATAAAATTGGTTATAGCAGTAAGGAAATGATAGTGTCTCAGGAGGAGACAGGGAACATGTTCTACATATAACCATGTGGTGGGAGCCAGTCCCCTTGACACTGTGTGTGTGTGTGTGTGTGTGTGTGTGTGTGTGTGTGTGTGAACATCTCATGGAGAGCATGATAGCATGTGAGCCCCCACTTCAGTTCTGCTTAGGGTAGGTGAGGAGGTGTGGTCGTATCAGAAACTCCATGCCTGACTCGAATTTAGCTTTGAGGCTAGGAAATAGCAAGCTTGCTAGGAACACCTGTGTCTCTGTGTCCTGCCCCCTTATACACACACCCACACACACATACACCCACACACTTTAATTCCTCTCAGGACAATTTCCAGACTCTGGGAGAGGCACTCTTGTCAGGTGCACAATGGGAAAATAGTCTTAGGAAGAAGTCAGTCTCCCATTGAATTTGGGAGCATGTAAGGCCTGAAAGAACTCTTCTGTGGTAGGCCCAAGTGGAGAAGATTGCGGCTTTCTGCTGGTACCTCAGCAGCATAGACAAACCCCACCAGACTTTATAGCTTGGGCAACAGGTCCTTCCTTAAAGGGCGGTCTATGTGTCCACCATATCAAAGTCACAAAATTACATTTCCTTAGCAAATAACCTCCAATTCTACCTCTTAATTCCTAGACTCACAAAACTTTGCAATATGATAAGTAATGTCACATATTATTTGCTGCTTAGGAACATTTATTAGTGATTTGGAGCTTCCCAACAGCTTAAAGGTTTAGTTACCTAGATTTTCAATTGAAAATTCTCTCATTCTCAGGGTTCCTGGGTGGCTCAGTCAGTTAAGCATCTGCTTTTTGGCTCAGGTCATGACCCCAGGGTCTGGGTTGGAGCCCCACCTCTGGCTCTCTGATCAGTGGGGAATCAGCTTGTCCCCATCCCACTGTCCCTCCCCCCACTTGTGCCCTCTCTCTCTCTCTCTCAGACAAATAACATCTTTAAAAAAGAAAACCCTCTCATTCTCTAAAGCATCATATTCCTGAATGATGAGATATGTGTCAAAACTAGAAAATTCCATGAACATCAGTCCCATTGTCCCTTTTCACTGTAAAATAAATGTTTCTTTCAGAGGAAATGTAGTGAGAAGCCAAAGTAAAAGTAATTCAGTGAATAAGTAGAAGATGTAAATGAAAGCATGGTGGGTAAGAAATAACATGGATGGGGACAAATCACTACCTTCTCCATAGCCTAAATATTTAACTTAACATGATTTTTGATTAACATGATTTTTTGTTACTACTGGTGTTAAGAATTCTAGGACTGCACTGATGTTCTCTCAGCTTCTGCTATCATGGCTACATTCTTTCTTAAATTTTTGTTTGAATATGGTTGACACAGGGTGTTATATTGTTTCAGATGGACAACACAGTGCTTCAACTTCTATGCACGTTACTCTATGCTAAGGCAAGTGTAGCTGCCATCTGTCTCTATGCTACGCTACTTAATTATCATTGACTATATTCCCTAGGCTTTGCCTTTTATTTCTAGGACTTCCTTGGTCCATAACTTCCTCGGTCCATAGTAGAGTGTATGTCCCACTCTACTTCACCTATTTTGGCCCCATCTCCCAACCCTCTTCCTTCTGACAACCAACCACCAGTTTGTTGTCTATATTTATAAGTCATTTAAGTTCAAATACATTCCAAAAAGTAATAATAATAATAACAAAACAAAAAAACTTTTTTACTCTCTCCTCCATGTGTTATGTATATGCTGTCATATTTACATCTTTTTATTCATAACTTTCTTACATATAATTATGGCCATTTTCTTTCCACTTAAAGAAGTCCCTTTAACATCTCTTATAACTCTGGTTTGGTGGTGATAAATTCCTTTAATTTTTGTTGTCTGGAAAATTCTGTCTTGCCTTCAATTCTAAATGATAACTTTGAAAGACTATCCATTGGAAGAAAGACAGTCTCTTCAATAAATGGTGCTGGGAAAATTGGACATCCACATGCAGAAGAATGAAACTGGACCACTCTCTTTCACCATACACAAAGATAAACTCAAAATGGATGAGAGATCTAAATGTGAGACAAGATTCCATCAAAATCCTAGAGGAGAACACAGGCAACACCCTTTTTGAACTTGGCCACAGTAACTTCTTGCAAGATACATCCACGAAGGCAAAAGAAACAAAAGCAAAAATGAACTATTGGGACTTCATCAAGATAAGAAGCTTTTGCACAGCAAAGGATACAGTCAACAAAACTAAAAGACAACCTACAGAATGGGAGAAGATATTTGCAAATGACATATCAGATAAAGGGCTAGTTTCCAAAATCTATAAAGAACTTATTAAACTCAACACCAAAGAAACAAACAATCCAATCATGAAATGGGCAAAAGACATGAAGAGAAATCTCACAGAGGAAGACATGGACATGGCCAACATGCGCATGAGAAAATGCTCTGCATCACTTGCCATCAGGGAAATACAAATCAAAACCACAATGAGATACCACCTCACACCAGTGAGAATGGGGAAAATTAACAAGGCAGGAAACAACAAATGTTGGAGAGGATGCGGAGAAAAGGGAACCCTCTTACACTGTTGGTGGGAATGTGAACTGGTGCAGCCACTCTGGAAAACTGTGTGGAGGTTCCTCAAAGAGTTAAAAATAGACCTGCCCTACGACCCAGCAATTGCACTGTTGGGGATTTACCCCAAAGATTCAGATGCTATGAAACGTCGGGACACCTGCACCCCGATGTTTCTATCAGCAATGGCCACAATAGCCAAACTGTGGAAGGAGCCTCGGTGTCCATCGAAAGATGAATGGATAAAGAAGATGTGGTTTATGTATACAATGGAATATTACTCAGCAATTAGAAACGACAAATACCCACCATTTGCTTCAACGTGGATGGAACTGGAGGGTATTATGCTGAGTGAAATAAGTCAATCGGAGAAGGACAAACAGTGTATGTTCTCATTCATTTGGGGAATATGAATAATAGTGAAAGGGAATATAAAGGAAGGGAAAAGAAATGTTGGGAAATATCAGGAAGGGAGACAGAACATAAAGACTCCTAACTCGGGGAAACGAACTAGGGGTGGTGGAAGGGGAGGAGGGCGGGTGTTGGAGGGGAATGGGTGACGGGCACTGAGGTGGTCACTTGACGGGATGAGCACTGGGTGTTTTTCTGTATGTTGGTAAATTAAACACCAATAAAAGTTAATTAAAAAAAAAAATAAAAAAAAAAATAAATGATAACTTTGTTGGATACAGTATTCTTGATTGCAGAGTTTTATTTTTTAATTTTTTTCCTTTAAGTACTTTGAATATGTCATGTCATTGTCTTCTGTTCTGCAAAGTTTCTGCTAATAAATCCAGCTGATAACTTTATGGGGTTTTCCTTGTGTGTGACTTATTGCTTCCTTATTGTTTCTTTCCAAATTCTCTCTTTATCTTTAACCTTTGACATTTTAATGACTATATGTCATGGTGTGGATCTTCTTGGGTCCATCTTATTTGTAACTCTTGTGCTTCTTGAACTTGAATATCTACTTTCTTCTCTAGGTTGTATAAGATTTCAGCTGCTATTTCTTAAATAAATTTTCTGCCCTTTTCACTCTCTTCTTCTGAGACCCCTTATTGTGCATGTTTATTCATTTGGTATTGCCCAAGAGATCCCTTCACCTATATTGTGTTTATTTTGTTATTGTTGTTGTTGTTTTCTCCTTTTGATGTTCAGCTTTGGTGTTTTCCATTACCCTGTCTTTACTAACCTACCATTTATTCTCTCTTGTGTATTTTTTGATTTAGTATTGTTTTCTTCAACACTGATTGGTTCTATTTTATATTTTCTGTTTCAATCAAAGGTCTCAATGAGTTTTTCTGCTCTTCTTTGCAGTCCAGTAATCATCTTTATTCATTACTTTAAACTCTTTATCATACACAGTGCTTGTTTCCTTTTAATTTAATTTTAATTTTTTCCTGAGTTTATGTCTTGTTCTTTCTTTTGGAGCATATTTCTCTGTCTCCTTATTTTGCTCGAATTTCTGTGTTTCTATGAATTAGATAGCACACCTACTTCTCTTAAATTTGAAGGAATGGTCTTATGTATAGTCATCCCTACATAGACTGTGTGTGCTTGGTGACCTTGCTGGCTGACTGGAACTGCAGTTGGTGTTGACTGGGGGTTCCAGGACTCTCCATTCAGTGGGTGCCCAGGCAGGACATCTAAAGCTGAGTTGAACACAAGCTGATGTGTTCCTGGGATCTCCAGGTGCCTTAGCATGACAGTTAAAGTTTAAGTGAGTGCTAGCCAGGAGACTATCCTTGGCAGGATAGGCGAGGCTGAAGTGGCTGTTATCTGGAGTGTTTCTGAGGTTTCTACACAGTGGCTTTCCTGGCAATACAGCTAAAGCCGATGCAGAATGAGGGGTCCTGGAGTTCTACATGCAAAGAGTACCCTGGCAGGACAGCTGACTCTGAAGAGGGTGCAAGCCAGGGACCCCATGATTGCCAGGTGACTAGAGCTGAAGCTGGCATGGATGGGGTGTTCTGGGGCACACCAAGTAGGGAGCACCCTGGTAGGGTGGCTTGATCCAAAGAAGACTACAACAGAGTACTCTGTGCCAGGATTTTCTAGCAGGCTGTCTGAAAGCAAAGTGATATGGGTCTGGCATATCCTAGGCTGCTTTGCTCCTGTGTCACCTTGGCACAAAGGCTGAAACTATAGTGAGTGCTAATCCGTGGTGTCCTGGTATATACCTCCCCATGGTCACCTAGCTAGGATGACTGGTGTGAGCTAGGGACCCGGGATTTGCATAAGAGGCAAGCCAGCTACGGCATCTAGACCCTGCTCTAGTCTGCGCTTTCAAGGTGGAAGGAGAGCAAGACCGTATCACTCTCCAATCTCTCTGACCCCAAGAGAGTTCTGGTAGTTCTCTCTGAGTTCTAGGGCTGGATCTTTTATTACCTAGTTGCTCTTTTAAAACCCTGTTTTTCCTCTGTGCTCAAGGACACACACATCTGCTCCCTGTCCCTTAGTACTATAGCAGCATTGGAGATGGGGGTTCCCTTCACTACCATGTCTTCATCTCTCCTGTTATTCTCTTGCCATTTTCTATGATTTATTGGGCAGAAGCTGTATAGTTGGCCCTCGGTTCTTCTTCAGGAGGAATTGCTCTAAAAATAGGTGTAATTTGATGTATCTGTGGAAGAGGTGAGTTTAGAGTCTTCCTATGATGCCATCATAGACTGACCCCCCCCCCCCATGGCCACATTCTTTAGAACTCCTTGAGCAAACACCGACTAGTTAGTGGAGGAAGTTGACTCCTTCTGTAGAGCAGGTTTTATTGACTACATGTTTAAAAAACCTTAAATTCGTTGTCCATTCTAAGAAGCCTATTCATAAATCCTGTTCTTGTTTATTTCCCTAGTCTCTGACTGTCTTAGCCTATTAGTCTCTCCCAGGAAATCAGTGTAAGCCTTGGCATCAGGTCATCCTTCTCTCCAGACAAAGTGAATAAAGTACCCTGCTCTAAGTTCTGCAGGCTTGTGGGATTTCCATCTTTTACTCTCCTTCAGGACAAAACGTGAGAGGCATTATAAGACTAAAATGCTCTACCCAAGACTATGCCATACTGCACCATAGCATCTAAAATCAGGTCTGAGTTTTTTTAGTTTCTGTTAAGTGATCATAGAAAATTCTTCTTGAGGCCATCCTATGGGTAGAAGGAAGATCAGCAGTTTGGCAGAAGCAGGTGCATTGTTAGTATAGCAAATTATTCATGCAACATATCTATGCATTTAAGACCTGATCAGCCTGAGAGCATGACTGAACACTAGAGGTTGAGCTGCTGAGAAAATGTAATTATATAATTAAATGGATGAGATAGAATGGCTATGGAGGTGAACTAGGTTGTGTGGTCCCTTGGTAACCATTTGTCATTTTGTCTTCATTAGAGCCTCATGGTAAACTGATACCAGTTTCTTTTTTCTTTTTCTTTTTTTTTTTTTTTTTTTTAAGATTTTACTTATTTATTCATGAGACACACAGACACAGGCAGAGGGAGAAGCAGGCTCCATGCAGGGAGTCTGATGCCGGACTCCATCCCGGGTCTCCAGGATCACACCCTGGGCCAAAGGCAGGTGCTAAACTGCTGAGCCGCCCAGGGATCCCTGATAGCAGTTTCTTAAAAGGAGAATAATTATTTGCTAGGGCTGACATTCTCTGCTAGCTCTGCATCAAAAGTCCAGAGGCCTCTTATTGTTTTAGAATGTGCTTCAGAAACTTCAAATTCCATTGGTTTCTCTTCGTCATAATAGCCATTGTCAGAGGTGCTTGTGCCATGAGCTAGCTAGAGACTCTTGTTGTTTTATATCTCACTAAAATATTGCAGCTTTGGGGTTATCTGGTAAATAGAGCAGATCAAAATAGTCAGGTATAGACAATGTGCCTTCCCAAGTTACAGTGGTCCATCTGGTAGTTTTCCTTCTTAATGGCAGGGGGTGCAGGGTGCAGCAAAAGTGTTTATTGTTATGGTCATAATCAGGCTTCTGAAATATTATGTATTCTGTTTTATACTATCCTCTGCCGTACATCTGTCTTATTAAAACACGTAAAAATAATTGCTGCTACCTCCTTTCCAGGTGTTTTGAGCTAACAATCATAAATTTAGTGGATACTATATCCTTTTTAACAACAAGGCAATTAAATCCCATGTGGTGTGGAGACAGAGGATGAGCTATCCACAAAACAGAAGCAACGATATTGGTGTTTTCACCAGGAAGCAACTGCTTCTGGTATTCCTGATGTTTCAGATGGTGAAACTTGCCTTTGGAAGATAAAGTGCATTACAAACATTAGAACTTGTAAATTTTCTCCAGCAAGGAGAGTACAAACGGAACAAAAAGTCCCTGAGATGCTCCACTTGATAAAATTTAAGTAAGCACTCCTAACGTCTAGAAGTCTTTGTTATTTGTTAAAATGGAAAACTGAGCCTAATGAAAGATATCATACTTGCATATGTTAAGTGTTCAATGCTAGCATTAATCTCCGTAGTTTCTTCAAGAGGGTAATGCATTTTATTTTTCTAATTTGGTAGTAATTGAGATTTAGGCATTTTAAACTTATTATAATAGCCCTAATTTCTTAAATATAGAATGAAATAGGATTAAAGAAAGACCGTATTCAGGGAAACTCAGGGGAGCTAATGAACATGCTGCCTGCATTTCTCTTGTGAAACAATTCACCTCCAACAAATGTTTCTTTCTCTGTGCATCTCCTTTTTAATTTTAAAATTCCCAAAGTAGATAATCCCATTGATCCAAGTTTGGTCAGTTTTCTCTACTTGGATCGATTAGCCATGGCCAAAGGGCAAGAGGAATAAGAATGAGAAATGCCAGATAAGAGTCATTGCTAGTCTGGCAACCAAACAAATTTAAACCCAAATTTGTAGTTAGCTCACTACACCAAAGAAAAGAAAATAGATGCTTTGAAATCCTAGGTGCATTTTAAGTCACACAGTTAAAATATCTTCTGAGGTAGGGCATTAGTTTCTATACAAATGGGAAAATGGTAAATACAAATAATGCAATTATCTTCTCTAGTAAAACTAATCAAATTTTAGAAAGCAGAGCAGAGGATCCAGGAATCTGGATTCCAAACTCAGATCACCCTTTTGAATGCGGCCCTTGTGCCACATCACTTACCCCTCTGTTCCTCTGGTTCTTCAACTGAAAATGAAAATACTAGTAGACTCTAACTTATAGAATTGTTTTGAGGGAGAAATGAGTTAATGTTGGAGTGTGTTTACGTTTCTTTGCCTGACACAGCAAGAACTGTATGAGGTTAGTCAAATAAATACACAGCGCTGCATTTATGGTAAAAGAAGTGAAAAAGTTCAGCTAAAAAATTTGAAGGAATCTTGTTAAATTCTGAATTCAGCAAGACCACGTGTGTATGTGGGAGATATTCTTTCAAAGTAATATAATGCAAAACATAACGTAAGAGGAAAAATTAAAAAAGAAGTCATGAACAAAATGGCTAAATAGGTAGATTCCATTAAGGAAAGAATATTGGATATTTAAAGGACATTCAAAAATTATAACTGAGAAAGGATTTAGGAGGTCTAGACTAAATGATAGTTATTTCGCCAAGCATTAATGTATAACCTAGCCCTTTCCTCCATCTCCCTTTAAGAATTATCTTTTTCACGCTGCCATGTTATAACAGGTGGCTCTGATCTTTCCTAGGTGAGCAAATACGTCTGAGTCTAGAGTGAAGTGTTTAAAACCCCATTGTTGCCACACAATCAAACCATGATTACCAATATTTAAACTCCATCTGTTCAAACACTTTGTCTATCTTTATATTGCCTCTGATATCAGGCTGTGAAAGGGGTTATTATTTATTCCTAACATGAAAACAAGAGGGAAAAGATCTTCCCTTTCACCACAAGGTAGCTGTCAACACAAAATCACTCTTCGTGTGCCTAGGCCACCCTACGCTTGCACCTGAGATTTGGATCTTAGGCACGTGAAACAGCAATGCAGACAAAGGGAGGGTGATGGCGGGGTGGTGGGGTGACCACCTAGGGTGGTCGGGTCGGTGATGGCTCGGGGGGTGTACACTGGTCGACGAGATGCACGGTTGGGATGGTGGTTTGCTTCCAAGCCCTTCTGTTAATGCCCTTTTCCTGGGTTTGGATCTTGAGCTTTGCCATGTTCTTATTCTTTGTTTTCAATATCTCTTTCTAGTGATGTTGAGTTTAAACAATCCCATGCTGACACAAATAGGACAGAATGCCAGTGATTCATGAAGAAACTACAATCTTTTAAAAAATACAAATATAGTATATGTTAGACAATATAATAGAAAATATTCACATATTAGTAATTATCTGTGAAATTTCAATTAAAGCAGTTAATCACGGAGAACAAAGGGAATTTAAAAATTAGTGGGGATTTTGACCTAATTATCTCCTCACTGAAATTAATCTCAAGAGAGCAATATAACTAGATAAGTAAATTTGATAATTCACTCTTAAACCAAGCGTATTCGGTATGTTTCAAGGAATTTAGTCATAGAAATTACTCAATCTCTGACAGTTGCTACAAATGCACCTAGAGCCCTTTTATTGGTAATAATTTAACTAGGATAAAACATAAGTGGGAACACATAAGGCAAGTATCATTTCACATTGTTTGAATACAGAGCACTTTGAAAATCAGAATATGCTCTAGTGTCAGGGATCAAGCATACGACTTTGTTCAATGTCGCCTTCAGCATGTGTAAACAAATATACCTGGGACTTAGTATTTTCACTTATTGATCACATTTGTACCTGATTATGTATCTGCCACCCTCAAATAATGCAACAGAATATCAGGAAGAGGCGTTTTCAAACTCATAATAAATTTTTCAAAAGAAAGTGAAATGGTCCCTTGTTTAATTCATAACGATGAAATATGAGGTGAAGTTTCAAAGGCGGTGGCAAACAATGCACGGAAAATATAAAGAATATTCTAGGCTTTGACTTTGAAAATGTCCAGGTAACACACCATATAAAATGATTCATAAACAGTACCTTAGTTTTATGGTACCACACACATCATGCAATGCATACCACACCTCATGTAGTGCACGTGGTATTTATCAAAGCATATTTAATTCTAAACTGAAGCTTAGCATTTCAATATTTTTCTAGACACCAAATGTAGAAAAAAATTTTAAAGCTTTTATTTATTGATTCATGAGAGACAGAAAGAGAGAGAGAGGCAGAGACACAGGCAGAAGGAGAAGCAGGCTCCCTGCAGGGAGCCCAATGTGGGACTTGATCCCAGGACCCCGGGGTCACGCCCTGGGCTGAAGGCAGGCGCTCAACTGCTGAGCCACCTGGGCGTCCCTAGACACCAAATGTATACCGAATTGAAACAAACACACACCTATACTTGCAATTCATAAAACATTGGATAACAAAGAAATCCCCACTAGTAAGACACAGATAGGACGCATCCTTTTTATATATATAAAACATTCATATGTGAAAAATGTCAAAATTTGAATCAGTGATAAAGGCAAAAAGCATATTGAGAACTCCCCCCTTAAAATAAAAGTAAAAGTGAAGAAGTAAGGGAACGACGTTAAGTGATTTCCAACTCTGTTAACTCTAGAACAAATAAGCAGCTCGGCCCTAATTTACCCATATGGAGATGTCCCCGACATACAATGTATGCTGTGTTCCAGATCGTCCCTCCTAAGGAGTCAATATAATCAGTGCTGATGTGCACATTGGAGCAGGCTGTGCTGTGCATCAAAAAAAAAAAAAAAAAAAAGAAAAGAAAAAAAAAAGTACAGCAAGGGATTGAAGTCTAACCTGTGTTCCTCTCACCAAACCATGAACGTTTGCCACACAGCCCCATCTCTGTAGACTTGAGAGGCTGTCTCTGTAGAACCTCATCCAGGCACAGTGAGAGCCAGCAGCGCCTCTGGTATCCTTTGTCACCGTCTGTCTGACCAGCAGTTTTGATGCTGGTCTTTGGATTCCTGTGAAGGACAGACTGGGTGTCCAACTCAATAGGAATTACTTCTGGGCTAAGTTATCATTGAAGAATGCACCTTATGAGAAAATGAATCACACACACACTGAAGTTCTACTCTGCATAGACAAATAGAAAACATTGATACTTTGACCAATGCAAGTACAGCAGAGATCTATCTTTGGTGTTGAAATTACTTTTGTAATGCAGAATGGGGTTAAGGCTTACGAGAACTTGTTTGCAACCCTCCACCACCAGAAGCCACACGCTCTAAAGTTCTGGGGTAATAGAAAATAAGACAATATGTGACTGGTACAGTTTTGTGCCATGGGTATCAAACCTGATTCAGGCACATCGAAACAATTCCCCATGTCTTCCCTCTGAGTTTCATACCCTTGTCAGTTTGATACCACTACTCACCCTGGCCATGGTGGACCTTCAGTCTCAACAACTTCCTAGCCCCGAATTACCATAGCAACTGGAAATCACTAGCCAAAGCTATCTCTATACATCACCAAAATGTTATTGATGGTCCCATATGTGTCAATATAGAAATAGCCAAAAGATAGAAAATAGAATATGATTTCTTATTTAATACCCACCATGTTAGTGGAGAGGATATTTCTCCAGCAAAAATGCAACTATCCACTCTACCTTATGAATGTTTGCCTAAAAATACTTCTTTCTCCCACTTTAGAGTGCTAGTACCTTTAGAAATAACAGTTCTGCTGTTATTTCTTCCTAATTGTGTGTAGCTTATCTCATCGTACTTGCATGTTGAACATTTCTCAATGCATATATTCATGTGTAATATAAAGGTGAAGTTTGGAGGAAGAAGTTAGCAACCTCTTTCTTCTAACACTACCTGTGTAATAATGAAGATCCAGGAAGTTTAACAAGGCTGAAACTGTCATCTTTGTGCTCCTTGAGGCAATTGCAGCTCACACATGTAATTGTGGAAGATAGGCAATAGGAGCTAGCTATTAAGAATTGAGGCTCTGTTTTGTGATTTCTTTAGTTGAAATGATATGATCCTTAAGAATGGACAAGTTTGAAAAAAAAAAAAAAGGCCTGTATATTCCTGGTGAAATTAATCAATACCTAATTATTTAGAAGCTGTAAATGCTATCTTTGGCTGACATGTTCACAGAATGTGTTTTCTTCTGTCAATAAAGGCCAACAAATCAGAAATCTAGCATAAAGGGGGTTATTACAGAGGACAAAAGACTCACCCTCATTTTTGTACTTAGCTATTTCATCAATTTAATGGTATTTGTGCCACTTTAATAAGAAAAAGAAAGAGCTTGGGCCTTACTAATATAATTGGAAAATAGTGATAATACCGGAGACCCTAGAAAACATAACACTTTCAAAAGAACTTTAGAGTTCACAACATTAGCCAGGCAACTCCCGAGAAAAAGAAAATTAAGTATCACCATGTTAACCCTGAGAATATTTTTAAAGTGTCCTGCACTGGTCTGCTTTTTTATTTAAATGGTTATTTTTTTTTTTTATCTGAAAATCAAGTTTCATTGACTGTAGTGGATAATAGAGGGCTTCTTTTATTTATTTTTTATTTTTTAGCAGTATTTTTATTTTATTTTCTTTATTTTTATCGGTGTTCAATTTGCCAACATATAGCATAACACCCAGTGCTCATCCCATCAAGTGCTCCCCTCAGTGCCCGTCACCCAGTCACCCCCACCCCTCGCCCACCTCCCCTTCCATCACCCCTTGTTCGTTTCCCAGAGTTAGGAGTCTCTCATGTTCTGTCTCCCTTTCTGATATTTCCCACTCATTTTTTCTCCTTTCCCCTTTATTCCCTTTCACTACTTTTTATATTCCCCAAATGAATGAGACCATATAATGTTTGTCCTTCTCCCATTGATTTATTTCACTCAGCATAATACCCTCCAGTTCCATCCACGTTGAAGCAAATGGTGGGTATTTGTCGTTTCTTTCTTTCTTTTTTAAAGTTCTTTTTAAAATTTTTATTTATTTATGATACTCACAGAGAGAGAGAGAGAGAGAGAGAGAGAGAGAGAGAGAGAGAGGCAGAGACACAGGCAGAGGGAGAAGCAGGCTCCATGCACCGGGAGCCCGACGTGGGATTCGATCCTGGGTCTCCAAGATCGCGCCCTGGGCCAAAGGCAGGCGCCAAACCGCTGCGCCACCCAGGGATCTCGTATTTGTCATTTCTAATTGCTGAGTAATATTCCATTGTATATATAGACCACATCTTCTTTATCCATCATCTGTCGATGGACACCGAGGCTCCTTCCACAGTTTGGCTATTGTGGACATTGCTGCTAGAAACATCGGGGTGCAGGTGTCCCGGCGTTTCATTGCATCTGAATCTTTGGGGTAAAACCCAACAGTGCAATTGCTGGGTGGTAGGGCAGGTCTATTTTTAACTCTTTGAGGAACCTCCACACAGTTTTCCAGAGTGGCTGCACCAGTTCACATTCCCACCAACAGTGCAGGAGGGTTCCCCTTCCTCCCCATCCTCTCCAACATTGGTTGTTTCCTGTCTTGTTAATTTTCCCCATTCTCACTGGGGTGAGGTGGGATCTCATGGTGGTTTTGATTTGTATTTCCCTGATGGCAAGATTCCATCAAAATCCTAGAGAAGAACACAGGCAACACCCTTTTTGAACTTGGCCACAGTAATTTCTTGCAAGACACATCCATGAAGGCAAGAGAAACAAAAGCAAAAATGAACTACTGGGACTTCATCAACATAAGGAGCTTTTGCACAGCAAAGGATACAGTCAACAAAACTCAAAGACAACCTACAGAATGGGAGAGAATATTTGCAAATGACGTATCAGATAAAGGGCTAGTATCCAAGATCTATAAAGAACTTATTAAACTCAACACCAAAGAAACAAACAATCCAATCATGAAATGGGCAAAAGACATGAACAGAAATCTCACAGAGGAAGACATGGACATGGCCAACAAGCACATGCGGCAGGCTTCTTTTAGATCTGAGACATGGTCACTCAGTTGCTGGGAAGTTTGGCTCTTGATGGCCCAGAGCCAAATCCCTCAGACTAAGGGAACCATCTCCCTTTGTCAAATCCCTTCCCCAAGAGCAGCACTTCCAATGGCTGTTCAATGCTGAGAAATGTAGCTTCTGTTGGCCTCCTGTCTGGAGAGACAACTCTGAAGGACCACCCTGGCTTCAGATCTCCCCCGTGGGATTGTCTGCTGTGGAATCCTTTGTTGTGACTGTATCTAAAATTAACAGATTAACTCCTCACTTTTCCCAATCCTATTGTCTTTATTTCCTTACTGGTTTTGATTTTAGGTTACTCACCAATTAACCTCTTGCAAGAAAATCTCCTTCTCAGTTTGTCTCCCATGGCACCAGACCTATGGTAGTGATCAAGCAAAACTATGTGCCCAGGTGTTAAATGGTATAATTTAAGCAAAAATTTTAAGTGGTGAAGCTAAACCACTTTTGGTTTGTCATGACAAAATGACACCCTCCCTTTATACTATTCCCCACCAGTTCCTTACTGTAAACTCCAAAACTCTCTTGTGATTAGTTCATCATCAATATTTATTGCTTCTAATATCACTGAGTTTGTATTGTTGGCATTATTAGGACTTAATCTTTAGAGACTTAGTTAAATTCAACCTACACTTGGGAAGAGTCACCAGTAAAGGTAGGTTAACTTTTTATCTATTATCTATCTATCATCTATCTATCTATCATCTATCTATCTATCTATCTATCATCTATCATCTATCTATCATCTATCTATCTACCATCTATATTTATATATCTGGACACTAAATAATATTTGCATTATATTGCTTTTCTACTAACCCTGTTCATTGTAAAGCCATGATTATACAATATCTTTCTTCAAATCTTTCTTTTCCTATATCCATCATAGTATTTTCTGGATTCTATTAGTTCTTACACTTCAAACAAGCAAAATCACATCTATACCACTAGAAATCATGTATAAAAACATGCACCTACAAAAGAACATCAGCATAAAAATGTACATGTATCAGGATGAAACCAGGCTTTTTAAACTCCTAATTTATAAAGGTCACCCACGCATAACTCATCAGCAAATAATATAATTTTAACTTCATCTTTAAAACTTTTCATCATGGAAAATATAATGCATAAACAAAAAATGCATAAGCATAAATACATAATGTGACACACCTGTGCAATCTATAATGTAAGCCAAGAAATGAAATTATGTCAGAGACTCAGAAAAACTGGCTGGTATCCTTTCCTGAAGTTGCACACTTCCCTTTATCGTAGAAATAACTACTGTCTTTGCTTTATAATTTTACCTCTATGTACATGTAATGAATGATCTAATGATTGATGGGTTGCTCATGTCTTATATACCCTAAAACTAACATGCTACCTAATTAAATCTCCTTGTATATCCTGGACTTCTTGTTTAACCGCCCACCGGATGTTGGATTTTTGATGCCCTTGTGAACCTAAAACTCAGTATGTTCCAATATAAACTTATTAAATCCTACCCAGTCCAAACTATTCTCTTGTATTCCATTGACACATCTTGTATTTTAATTGAAAGCATCAACTCTCACATTTCAAATCCTAAAAACTGAAGTTGATCCTTTACTTCTCTCTTTCTCTTATATACTTGTAGGTAAACCAAGTCATGTTCTTTTTTTTCTTTTTTCTTTCAAAATATTTTCTTTTGTATTTTTGTTTCAAAATATTCATAGTTTTTTTTTTCTTTTCATTTCCATTGCCTGCTAAGCCTTTCCCTATATGTCTACTGGCATATTGGGATAGCTATCTATCTCCTCCCTCTTTTCCAGACTCAAAACTTTGGTTCCTTGCCTACTCTCCAAAGTAATGTAATGAATCATAATTCTAAGTGTATGTTTTTTTTCTTTTTATATTTGTACTGTCTTGCCTCTCTTTCACTGAAGGGACAAAGTCTTAGACTTTCATGTGTCATATAGATAAATTCATATGCTGCCCCTATCTACTCTCTCCCTCCTTATCTCTCGCCATTTCCTCTCCCTCGTGTTTACTAAAACAATTCCAGCAGCATTATATTTCCCTGGGCAAACCATAGTGTTTGCTGATCATGCTTAATCTTTCTCTTCACTAGCCCATATTTCCTTCTCATAAACAATTACATTTTTAGAAAAAAATAATCATTTACCAGGCAATAATTTATCTCATCCTGGTATAACCTTCATCCTAGAAGAGTCAATGTTCTCTCCACACTATCTCTGTAACCTGGATACATACTTCTGTTTTATCACAATATTACAACTTGTTTCAATGCATTCCAGTGACATGTTTGTCATTCCTACCAGCTGTAAACTTGAAATTAAAAGAATATGTGATATATCTTTATACTCAGAAGCAAGTATAGTTCCTGTTACACAGAAGGTCATTTCTCAGCACTTGTTCAATTGACTCTTTCCTTAAACTCTCTGTTTTTGTGTCATATTAATTCCTATTTCTTGTGACAGCACATGAGTGTTTTGCTGAGCTTAATTTCTGGGCTGCTCTGTTGTTTTCTTAAAACACTTGACACTGATTCAAGGGACCCTTGCAAGGTTGCAAGTGCCAGGTCTACAAGCTCAAACAAACACTGAATAACCAATCAGACCACACCCTTCTACATGACTACTGCCACCTAAGCCTATATTTACAAGCAAACTTATTTTCACGTTGTGCATTATACTAAAAATCATTTGGGAAACAACTGTCCACTTTGTCAACTTCAAAATGTCCCTAGTGCCTGTTAACCACTGGTTTTTATCTAAGAAGTAAATATATATATTTATTATATATATATTTATACTGTATATAGTATATGCAGATCATTGATATTTGCAAAATTGAGATGGCAAAGTCACATTTCCTTTGAACTTTCTTCATTTTTGTGTAATTTATTTTCCAAAATGACTCTTTGAAATGTGCTATTAAAGATAGAAAATTTGAGAAACTAAGTTCTCTGTATCCAGCTTCTACTCTTTTTCTATCCTAATGGGAAAGAAGGACAAACCTCCTTATTTTTCTATATGCTAAAGATAAGAAAGTAATGTTTATTTGTGTTTTGGGGCTAAATTTCTTTAACACAGAGATCTGTGATCTAGATCTTCTTCTAGAGGGATATTTTTTCTCATTTATGAATTATCATGTATGCTACTGCT
The DNA here is from genome assembly GCF_018345385.1 of Vulpes lagopus. Taxonomy (NCBI): domain Eukaryota; kingdom Metazoa; phylum Chordata; class Mammalia; order Carnivora; family Canidae; genus Vulpes; species Vulpes lagopus. Next base: position 3,055,032 of record NC_054845.1, read on the forward strand.
TTTCCTTAGCTCCTTTCACTAAATTTGATGGTGTAAAATGTCTATCTTATTGTGAAAATTATGATCAAAGCTTGCTAATTTGTAAATTGTTTTTGCTAGTTTGATGTAATAATGAAAATAATAAAACTCATAGAAACAGTAAAACAGCCTTTCAACATCTTTCCTTGGCATTTTTTCTCCCAATAAGATGCATTGTTAATATTTTATGGAAGTAACTGTGATATTCTAGTGTCAGTTTTACTGCTGTACAACTGGTAAATACCTGGGAATTATATATCCAATAGTGTTAAAAGATTGCAATTTGTAGCTTGAGAATGGTTTATATTTAACGATACTTGTGTGGTAAAGGGAAGAGAGATATAGAGCAATAGATGTTTCATCACATTTTGTGAATTCATAGTCACCTAAGGGGAGACTTTAGGCAAATGTGAAAGATAAATAGCAACCTTTGCTAGAGTTTAAATAGTGCATGAAGGTTACAGAAGTTGGCACTGTGGGAAAACATAGTAACCTTTATTTCACTTTTGTTTATTTTATATCTTTATATAGCACTTCATATATTTTGGATTGCAGTGTCAGAATGTATGAGGCTGTTCTTTGGTGGTCATTTTGTATCACTGGTCCATCCATCCTTCCTTCCTTCCTTTTCTGTCTCCCTTCCACCTTGCTCCATCCCTCCCTCTGACTCTTATTTATTTGTTTGTTTATGTTTGTTTGCTTAAATTATTTTCCTAGAAATTAGGGCTAAATACTTATAAACTTGGACATCGGTTAATAGATGCTTATGACTTGATATATGATCAAATATGAAAAATTGAAATGCTTAATAAATATGTAGATAAGTATGCTAGTCCTTTTGATTGTACTTTAGTAAACAATGACATCTAATAAATAATTTATCATGGTGTACTTTATTATTAAAGTAAAAACTTGAAGACAAGCTTTATGATGTGGTCAGGTTAATCTTCCAAATGCACAATTCAAATCATATCCTTTTAATGAAAATAAATATTCATTGCTGTTCTAATCACTACAAACAATGTACTACTCTGACATTCAAGGCTTTCAAACAATAAATTGAACCAGCTTTATCTTCTCCTGTTTACTATTCCTTTCTCCCTGCTTCAATCAAATGGAGCACACACTTCCAGATAATGCTACATATATATTTTTTAAATTGTGGTAAAATATACATAACTTAAAATTTATCATTTTAAACACTTTTGAAGGTACAATTCAGTACCAGTAAGTACATTCACAATGTCATATAATCATCATGACTATTCATTTCTAGAAATTTTTCATTATCCAAATGAAAATTCCTTACTCATTAAACAGTTACTCCCACATTCCTCCCACCTTCTCCAGCCTCTGACAACTACTTTTTGTCTCTACTTTTTGTCACTACAAATTCGACTAGTCTAGGTACTGTATATAAGCAGAATCATACAAGATTTGTCTTTTGTGTGTGGCTGACTTTATTTAGCATGTTGACTTTAGGGTTCATCCATGTTCTAACATGTGTCAGATTTTTTTTTTTCTTTTAAGTCTGAAACTATCTCACTATATATATGTACCACATTCTGTCTATCCATTCATCTGTTTATGGACATTTGGGTTTCTGTCTTTCCCAAAGAGTGAACCAAGCTCCATTTCCTGACCTAAAATAGACTCTTGAACACCTCCACCTGGAATCTCTTGCCTAGAAGTCTGGGTTATAATCTCCTTAGAGCATTTATAAGCAATCTCCCCCAGATTCCCCACCTGCATTTGAATTTTGTAAACCAGAGGATCCCTGAGTGGCAAGCGTTTTAGCACCTGCCTTCAGCCCAGGGCCTGATCCTGGAGGCCTGGGATTGAGTCCCATGTCAGGTTCCCTGCATGGAGCCTGCTTCTCCCTCTGCCTGTGTCTCTGCCTCTCTCTCTCTCTCTCTGTAGATCTCTCATGAATAAATAAATAAAAATAAATAAATGAATTTTGTGAGCCAGAGATGAGCAAATCTATCCTACAGGTAGTCCCCAGATAAGCTAAAATGAATATATACAATAATTTGCAAATAAATTCTTCTTTCTTGCCTACTACTAGAAGGAGGAAACTGGGGACCATGGACTGCCACCATTCAGGGCCAAGACCGAGATTGCCACTACAGTGAGGAGGGAGGACCAAGATCAGTAAAATGACACAAAAAATTTCTAACACACACACACACACACATATATATATATATATATATATATATATATATATATATATATATATATATTTCTTGACTTGGTGTTCTCTTGCTTGCTATAAATTCTTTGAATTTTTTTTTTCCAGAGCTCCAATAAAGTTGGATAAATTCTGTGGTTTTTTCCTAATGTTTCTTCCTTTCATCAAACAAGAGCTTGGAGCTTTCTAGTCTGCTATTTTGCTCTGTTTTTCATATTTTTTTCTTCACTGTAATTTCCCTGGAAACAACTTCCTTATTCTACAGACTGTCCAAAGCCTTACACAAAAATCAGGTCATCTCTTCCTGAACATGTAACATATTCTCTTTCCACTGACTTTTATTTCAATTCCTTCAGTTGGAAGTGACCTTGACCTCCTGAAATAATGTTTTTCAAGCTTGAATAACATATTTTTAAGAAAAATCAAATCCTTCATGATTCTCAGTTTTGCATTTGTATAAATTACTCCCATATTTTAATTTTAACTATACTTAATATGTGCAAACATAAAATATATTTCTTTAGTACAATATTCATAAAATTATTATACCTGAAACATAAATAAAACAGAAGAGCTATACAAATTACTATGTTTCAGATTAAAGTTGCTGCTATATTATAAGGAATAGGATTATTTTGCTTGAAATCCTTAGTTTAATAAGAGAAATAAATATTTGTGTTTTCATTGACTTAAAGATTCAACTTAATGCCCATCAAAATTCCCGCTTTCTTTCTTTTTTTTTTTTTTTTTGGTAGAAATTGACAAATCAATGCTAAAGTTTATATGGAAATGAAATAGACCCAAAACATCTTTAAAAATCTTGAGAAGAACAAGTTGGAAGGACTCAAGTTGTCCCATTTCAAAACTTACTACACAGCTATAGTAATAAATATAGTATGGTAGTGGCATAGGGATAAACATATAAATCAATGAAGTGGAATTGAAATTCCAGAATTACACCCCTATATCTTTGTTCAATTTATTTTTTTATAAGATTGCTGAGACAATTTGATGGGACAACAATAAACTTTTTGACAAATGACACTAGGACTACCAGATATCCACATGAAAAAAAAAAATGAAATTGAAATTCTTATACTATCTACAAACATTTTCTCAAAAAGGATTCTAGGCCTAAATTTAAGAGCTAAAACTGTGAGACTCTTAGAAAAATTGAAAGAATAAGTCTTTGTGACCTTAGGTGAGGCAATGGGTTCTTAGATATGAGAATGCAGCAATAGTCATAATGAAGAGGGAGGAGAAAGAAAGAAGAAGAAGAAGAAGAAGAAGAAGAAGAAGAAGAAGAAGAAGAAGAAGAAGAAGAAGAAGACAGAGAAAGAGAGATAGAAAGAGACATAGGGAGACAGAAAGAAAAAAAGAAAGAAAGAAGGAAGGAGGGATTCCTTCCTGGGTGGCTCAGTGGTTGAGCATCTGCCTTTGGTTCAGGGCGCTGGGATCGACTCCCATATCAGGCTCCCTATGAGGAGCCTGCTTTTCTCTCTGCCTGTGTCTCTGCCTCTCTCTCTCTGTGTCTCTCATGAATAAATTCATAAAATCCTAAAAAAAAAAAGAAGGAAGGAAAGGGGGAAAATTGGACTACATCAAAATAAAAAAATTATATGCTGCAAATTATACTATTAAAAGAGTGAAAAGACAACAGAAATATTGTCAGATCACAAATAGGATCAATTAAAAATTTTGAATAGATATTTCTTTGAAGTAGTTAACCAATGACCTATAAGGGTAAGAAAATATGTTCAACACCACTATTCATAGGATAGTGTAAATGAAAGCCACAGTGAAATACTTTCTCATGCCAATTAGTATTGCTTTAGTAAAAGAAAAATAGACAATAACAAGTGTTGATGAGAATGTGGTGAAATTGGAACTCTCTTTCAATGTTAATGGAGTATAAAATGGTACAGGTATTTTGGAAAACAGTGTGGCGTTTCCTCAGATTATGAAACGTAGAGTTACCATCTGTCCCAGTAATTTCACACACACATGCATATACACACACAGACAGAGAAGAGAACAAAACAAAACAAAAACCACAAGGCTGGTTAAGTCTAACTGCTTTACACAGGGTGGTTTAAGAGATTTTTCTTTTTTCTTTAAAGATTTTATTTATTTATTCATAAGAGACATAGAGAGGCAGAGACACAGACAGAGGGAGAAGCAGGCTCCATGCAGGGAGCCCGACATGGGACTTGATCCCAAGACCCCGGGGGGCATGCTCTGAGCCAAAGGCTCAACCACTGAGCCATCCAGGCGTCCCTAAGAGATTTTTCTAAGAAGCTAATATTTGAGCTAGTGATAAAGTGAGAAAACAACACATCATATTTTTAGGGTAGAGTGTTGCAGAGTAAGTTTAGTAAAATTAAATGACTCATGATTGTATGGCTTCTAAAAATTTTTGATATGAAAAGCAAATAAACAGTACTATGCTAATATGAAATAATTTAACCCACATAGCAAACCAATGAATAAATACTATTCACTCAAACCAATGAATATATACTATTATTTTCCATTTTTCTATTTTCAACTGAGGATACTATAGTACACGGGGGTTAATTAAGTTTTCCAAAAATTACATGGTTTGTAAAAAGGAGTATGTTTCTGTAGTGTAACTGGCCACTGCCATCCTCTGGAAATTTACTGACCGGCTAAATAAATAAGATATAAAGAAAAGAGGTTCTCAGCACTTCTAACACCTCCAACTATGACATTACTAAAAGGATATTATTATTAATATGTATAAGATAGGAAAAATTTGCAAGCCTTGTATTTACCTATACATAGCAATGTGCTTATTTGGCAAAAATGTCTAATAAAAACAATATGGAGGTATTTAAAGAGTGAATTAAGAAGCCCTTGTATAATAGCATCCCTTTAAAGAAACAAGTGCCATTGTATATACTGCAAATGCCTGAAGCATGAACCCTGCTACAAAAGGCATTTACTCTCAGGAGTCAGGTGAAAAACATTACCCTTTCATTTTCAAGGTATCTATAAAGGTAACCCGTCCTTGAAAATGAAACAGGGAGCAGAATATATACAAGAGGTCGAAATGCACAAAAGGACAATTCCAATTTCCAAAGAACAAATTTATTTCCTTGGAAAAGTTGCAAATACCTATGCTAGTTTTAAATGCAAATTAAAATCTTATAAATATGAATATCATTATCTAGCATTATTTTTCTGATAGCATGCCCTATATAAATAAAGGATATGAAAAAGGTAATAAAGAATACAAATTGATAGTTGAAAGGCATGAAGTTTATTTGGAATAATAGATTTCACAAAACATTAGTGATAGAAAAGGGAGGGGGGCAGATGAACACTGCTATCCACTAAAAAATGGCAAAATATTTCAAAAGTTTTCTCTTAATAAAAATATCAAAATTAGAGGAAATGGTTACTATAAACATCAGAGCAATGATAAAGGTTTATTTTTATACTACATATTACTATTAAATTCAATTAAATATGTACCATTAATAGAATTTAATTTAACTCTATCTTAGTTTCTATATGAGTACACTAAATATATATATATATTTTTTATTTTTATTTTTTTAAGATTTTATTTATTTATTCATGATAGTCACACAGAGAGAGACAGAGAGGCAGAGACACAGGCAGAGGGAGAAGCAGGCTCCATGCACCGGGAGCCCGATGTGGGATTCGATCCCGGGTCTCCAGGATCGCGCCCTGGGCCAAAGGCAGGCGCCAAACCTCTGCGCCACCCAGGGATCCCGAGTACACTAAATATAGATACATTTCAAAAAGAGGAAACAAGAAAACCTTCTCCCATATATGCTATTGGTAGTTGAGAATGAACATCATTTAGTAAATTAAGGTATACCCGAAAATTTAAAAAAAAAAAAAAATGAATCCATTTTTCCATCTATCTTGTTTCAGGAAATTTAATTTTACTTATTCTCAGGGCTACCCCTCAGAGTTATGCAAAGTTCTCTTGTTTTAACCAGCACTAAAGGATTTAGATGATCCCCTTCATTTTGTTCATACTGCTGTCTATGCTGGTTGCCATGAAACTCCCATTGTCTTCTAGAATTTTTCCCAGTTTTAGAGGAAAAGATGACTTCAGGTGAGTGATTACTTTTCCCTGCTGGGAACCTAACACAATTTTTGCGTGTAGTTTAAATTTTTATCTAAGGAAGAAAAAGAAAAGTCTAGAAGGACATTTTTTTGTTTGTTTTCCAACATCAATACTTAAATTTACCAAATATTTAAAAGATTCCTGAGATGTCTAAAATATCCTACAGAGAGGTAGGGTATTAAAAAGTATTTTAGGAAAATTTTAGAAATTAGTGGCTATATGGATACCAAAATGTGAATGCGACTGACTTCAGTTTGTAAAGCAAAATAAGTGATCCTATTAAATGCATACATACATACACATATAATCAAAACTGCACTACTAGAATTTAGAAAAAATAAGTATTAGAAATGTGTATTTGCCATTCAAGATGATGAATCATTTTGTTTTATTTTTAGAAGACAAGTTAGTTTTATAATAGGGAAGATAAAATGATTTAGCTAAGTCTCCTTAAGAGCTTTAGACTTGTGTCCCTTATTTGATTTGCTTTTCAAATAAAAAATAAAATATCCTGATATTTACAAATATATATAGCAAAGTCAAGAATGATTTTAAAATAGGCTTTTGATAGTGATATATCAAAGCTACTCCTACACATTTTTGGTATAAACTGAATTGAAAGGAGCACTCGGGTAGCTTAGTCGGTTAAGAGTCTGACTCTTGATTTCAGCTCAGGTCATGAACTAAGGGTTATGAGATCGAGCCCTGTGTTAGGCTCTGCAGTGGGTGTAGCATCTGCTTAACATTCTCTCTCTCTCCCTCATCCTCTGCTCCTGTTCCTCTTTCTCCCTCTAAAAGAAAAAAAAAAGTTTCTAAAATTAAACTGAAAGATGATATTTAAATAGAATCAAATACACATGAATATTAAATATTAATGACAACACTATTAAAAATTACTTGATTCTTTACACTTCAAAATAGTAGAGGAAAAACAAAATTAAGAAAATGATAAAACACAATGTAACTAATATTAAAGAAAATATTTAGGCTAATTACTACATTTTAATTAGACAAAGTAATTTTAGAGAAATTTAAAAGACATCAAAATGATAATAAAAAATAATGACACTTTGAAGAAAAATATTTCATGAAAACTTTTTTTAAAATCAAGAAATAATACCTATACTACTCTTTTACTACAAAATTCCTCAGTGTTCATTTTGCTCTTCTTTTTCTATTTTCTTAAGGTAGACGACTAGAATTTAGAATTTGAGATCTTTCTTGTAATATAATTCTTTTATGCTACAAATTTTTAAAAGCTTTTATAAATCAAAATTATAAAAGCACTGCTTTCATCCCACAGACCCCACTTTTTCTTACCTCATTTTCAAAAATCCTAAATAGATACTAAATTTTATGGATCTTTTGTATTTAACTCCCATATTTTGCTTTGTAATGTATCCTCTGACAGTCTCTTTTCTTCCCCTAGCTAGTTGATCCTCTCCTTTATGCTATTTTAGGACTTACCTCTATAGTATTATCCTAATATATTTAAGCTTTTGCTATATTTTTCACCCTTGTTGAATAGATTGTTAGTTCTATATAATGTATTATGTCTTGTTTTGTTTTCTTTAGAGCTAATGCAGTGCCTGGTACAGAGTTAATCTGAATAACTGTAATAGGACTGACCTAAATATTTTTAGAAAACAAATTCTTCATATAACAACTAATACATATGAATAAAAAATGATTATTTAAGTGTATTCTATCCAAATAAGGGGTGTGTTTGCACCTACCAATAACTGGGGAAAATTAAGTCTACCTATTTGGATAAATGTCAGCCAAATTTGTAGAGTCTTTGGAGATTGTTAAATATTGGTTTTGCAGCATGAATAAAGTTTACTAATAAAACTTGATGGAGGAGAAGCCTAAAGATATGGTTATAACTACCACAGTGGAGAGAAATCATGTATGTGTTTAAGTGTCTTAGAGAAAGAAAGAAAATAAGTTTTTGAGGGAGTGCAAAATCAAAACTTAACATATTTGGCCATGTGAAATTGATAAGCACAGGTCTGTATTAAAGCTGTTACTAATGGGCCATGCCATGTGATAGTCATGGAAATTAGCAGCAAGTATTTTTTTAAAAAATAATTTTAATGATCATTGAGGCAAGCTGAACAGACCCACCAAATATGTCCATGCCTGAATCCTCAGAATCTGTATGTTATCTTACTTGGCAAAAGAAATTCTGCGGGTATGATGAAGTTAAGGATCTTGAGCAATTATAATTGTTTGAGGGCAATCATATCAGGTAGGCCTGATGAAATTACAAGGGTCGTTTTCAAAAGAGGCTGGAGGTCTGAGAGGAGAAAAAAATGCTATCCTGCTGGCTTTCAGGACTGAAGAAAGGGCATGAGCAAAGGAATGTAGGTGATGTCTAGAAGCTGAAGAAGGCAAGAAAAGAAGGGAAGAAGACGGAAGAAGGAAGAAGGAATAAATGAAAGAAAGAGAAAGAAGGAAAGAAAGAAAGAAAGAAAGAAAGAAAGGAAGGAAGGAAGGAAGGAAGGAAGGAAGGAAGGAAGAAAGAAAGAAAGAAAGAAAGAAAGAAAGAAAGAAAGAAAGAAAGAAAGAAAGAAAGAGAAAGAAAGAGAGAATCTGACAATTCTCCAGAAGGAAAGCATCTCTGAGGAACACATGTTGATTTCTGACTTCCAAAACTCTCTAACATAATAATTTTTTACTGTTTAGTAATTAAATTTAGAAATTTGTAATAACAATAATAGGAAACTGAAACAATTCTCCTGAGTGGAGAACAGTTAACTTATCAATACATTTCTACTTAGCTTTAAAAACTGTGTAGTTAGAAGAACAAAAGGACTTGGCTTACAAAGTGAGTGAACATAAGCTACAAATAAAATGTTAGAATTGTTCTTTATATAACTGTTTATCTCTGAGGGAATTAGTCAGAAACAAGTATTTGCTTGGGATCCTCTTCAACCAGTAAAGCAGTTTTGATATCCTAAATTATCTCCTGAAATCCTTCATATGTCTTAGTGTTTTTTTAAATGTAATTTTTATATCTATGCCTATATTTTTTAACATCCAGATTCTTAGAACTTCAGTTTTTGTATTTTTTGATCATCAAATAACCCACCAAAGGCTAAATAATACAATAGAACAAAATGGTTCACAAAGCATAGCTCTTTAGCAATTTTTTTCTTTAATAAAATTGGTTTAGACATTTTTCTGAATCTTAAAGAACCTTAAATAACTATCAAAACTTAATGGTTATTTAAACTTATGCACACAGCTCAAAATCAAATAATGGAGTTAAATTAAAAAAATAGATTTATAGAAGCAATGTGATTAAATTTAGATGGAATCATAGCAGTGCTACTTCTATCATAATATCATTCAAAACTGTGATAACACTTATACCTCTAAGTATCACACATACAAATATTTTCCTCTTCCCTTCCTTTGAAAAAAACTTCAAAGCAAGAGCAGAAACAACTTTAAAGTTTCCCTAGCAGCACAATTAGCACTTTCAAAATTTCTTCTAATTAATCACTAGGGAGACTTGACTAATTTGGATTTAGCTTCCAATTCAAAAAAAAAAAAAAGTTTTTTTTTAAGCTTTGGTAAAACTTTAATATTTAAATAGTCACTTAGTTGCACATAGTCAATATTACTGAAATTATCTTTGAAGAGGGGAATTCATGCGGACATTTTACCAGGTAAAAATTCAACAACTGTCAGAGTTGTTGTGATTACATCAATGTCCACTTTCTTGAGTCATTTTAAAGCTCAGAGTTATAATTAATATTAATCATACATTTTTCAAGGATGTAAAAGAACATGCTAATTGATATTTAATTATTTTTCCTTGCAGAAATATTTTGGGGAAAAGTCTAAAATGAGGCTATATTTGTGAAAGAGTGTCATTTAAAACACACGCTAAAACATTTAGCAGACAATTTATTTGTAAAAAAGGTAAAAAGAATGCATATAGAAAAATATTCCTGAAAATATAATCTATGTAATTACAGAATATGATTTAATATATACTTTCCATTATTAGACATAGCATAGCTGAGTGTAATTAGACCAATGTACTTTTGTAATTAAGAACTTTAAAAAAGTATTATTGAAATATAATAGATATACATTATATTAGTTTCAGATATACAACATAGTGATATTATTATTGACTATAATATTATTATAATTATATAATATGCTGTACTTTTCCCTATGCCGTACTTTTCATCTCTGTGGATTATTTATTATATAAGCAGAAGTTTATACCTCTTAATCCCCTTCACTCATTTTACTTATCCCACCTCACACCCCTTCCTTAAAGCAACCACCATTTTGTCATCTGTATTTAAAAGTCCATTTGATTGTTCATTTTATTTTTTTTAGATTCCATATATAAGTGCAATCATATGGTATTTGTCTTTGACTTATTTCACTTAGCATCACACCCTCTAGGTCCATCCATCTTGTCACAAATGGCAAGATCTCATCATTTTTTGTGGCTGAGTAATATTCCATTATAAATACATATCACTTCTTTATCCATTTATCTATTGGTGGACACTTAGGTTGCTTCCATATTTTGTCAGTTGTAAATAATGTTGCAATAAACATCATGTTTTCATCTTTTCATATTCATGTTTTTATTTTCTTTCAGAATTACTGGATCATAGTGTTATTTTTAACTTTTTGAGGAATCTCCATACTGTTTCCTATAGTAGCTATGCCAATTCACATTACTACCAATAATGTGCCAGGGTTTACTTTTTTCTACATCCTTGCCAGTACTTTTAATTCTTGTGTTTTTGAAGCTGGCCATTCTGACAGGAGGGAGGTGATATCTCATTGTGTTTTTGATTTGCATTTCCCTGATGATGAGTGATTTTGCGCATCTTTTCATGTGTCTGTTGGACATCTGTGTTGCGTGTCTTCTTTGAAAAAAATGTCTATTTAGGACCTCTGCCTATTTCTTAGATTGTGTTGTTGTTTCTTAGCATTGGGTTATATGAGTTCATTATATATTTTTGATATTAACTCCTTATTAGATATATCATTGCAAATATCTTCTCCCATTCAATAGGATGCCTTCTCATTTTGTTTCTGGTTTCCTTATGAGTGAAGGATTTTTTTGTCTTATTTTTTTTTATTATTTTAATGTAGTCTTAATAATTTATTTTTGCTTTTGTTCCCCTAATCTTAAAAGACATATCTAGAAAAATGTTGCTAAGCCTGATGTCCAAGTGATTATTACTTGTTTTTGTTTTAGGAGTTTCATTGTTCCAGGCCTCACATGTAAATTTGTAATCCATTTTTAGTTTGTGTTTGCATATGATATGAGAAAGCGGCCCAGTTTCTGTCTTTTGCATTAGCTGTCCAGTTTTTCCAGCACCATTTATTATATATAATGGAGATTGTATTGTGTAATCTATAATATACAATATTATACAATATTGTATTGTATAATCTCCATTGTATATCCTTGCCTCCTTTGTCATAGATAAACTGATCACATAAGTGTGGGGATGGAAGTAGATACATGGGGAATTTTTTAAAGTAGACTCCACTCTGGGCTTGAACTCATGACCCTGAGATTAAGACCTGAGCTGAGATCCGGGTGCCTGGGTGGCTCATTTGGTGATTTTGGCTCAGGTCATGATTTCAGGGTCCTGGATTTAGCCCAGCTTCTTCAGGCTCCCCACTCAGCAGGGAGTCTCTTTATCTCCCTCGGCCCCTCCCCCTGCTTGTGCTCTCTCTTTCTAAAATCAGTAAATCTTAAAAAAAAAAAAAAAAAAAAAGACCTGAGCTAAGATCAAGAGCCAGACACTTAACCTACTGAGCTACCCAAGTGCCCCAGATTTCTGTATTATAAATTTGCATCACACAAGTTTGGTAAATTAATTTATTCACCTAAAAAAAAAGTATTCAAATTAGTAAGGAATAAGTAAAACTGTCACGATTTGCAGGTGGCATGACCCATATATGGAAAACCCAAATACCACCAAGAACACTGTTAGAACTAATAAATACACATAAGGATTTTTAATCTGTTATTTAAATAAGTTTATATAAGCAATTAGGAGATTGATCTTTCATGTCCAGAAATTGTATGTCTTTGAACATTGATTGATCATGTTTAGACCTTTATTTCAATAGTGTCCTTTTAAGTATACATACTAATCCTTAGGATTTAAGGGCTAGGAGTAAGCAGAAATAGATGTAAGTTTGTAGCAACAAGATTGCTATAACTGGAGAGTAGATAATGAATCCATCCATTCAACAAAATCTTACGGAGCACCTACTATGTGATAGGTGACTCTTCCAAAGTTTGGAAAACAGTTGAAAGAAAATCACACAGATCGTTTGCGGATCTTACATTTTAGGAATGCGTCATCAAGAGGAATCTGTTAGGATAGATTTGAAGAGAGCTGCGACATCTTGATTTTTGTATGTTGTTTTGTGTTTTTTGTTTTTTCATAGAACAGAGCATATTTGGGCAAATCTTGCTCAGACTGCACATAGTCATGGATTATATAAACTGTACTGTTAATAGCATTTGTTTACATTTCAAAATAAGTTGTAAGGTAATTTGTATAAAACAAAATTGCAGAAACAATCACCTGTATGAAGTACTTCAGGAATAGTAGAGTAAAACAATGCAATTACTGTAAATTAGAACAATAACTACTATAGTACTTATACACCACTGCGAATATAAAAACCAAGAAGAAAACTGTTATTTATGATTGGAGTCTGCATTGCTCATTACTCTTATATCGCTGCACTATTTTACAGAGATTCAGAAGTAGAGAAATTAGTTCTACTTTGTACATAAGGAAACAAAATTTTTTAAGCTAGTTGTATAAAACAATAATCAAGTCATAGGCATTTATTTATCTTCCTCATGCATAGCCCGAGGTTTTAAGTAAGTAATATTATAGAATGATAAAAAATATGGTCTTCAGAATCATCCAGGTCCTTAATTTTGCCACTTACAAGCTCTATTACCTTGAACATAATATTTATCCTTTCTGGGTTGTTGAGGTCTTTACATATGAAATGAGGCTCATTTTACTTTGTTTTGAGGATAAGATACAATAGAATATTATATATGAAAATATCCATGGCTTATGGTATATAGTAATTAATAAATATTAGCTTCTTTTTTTTCTCATGTTTAAACTGTATTTTTTATTAGGAAGATGCTACTATTACAGATAAAGTAAATAGAGTGCTATTATTACAAAATAACATCAATATTGTAGGAGCCAATGGCAGGCTACCCCCAGGTGGGCCACTTTGACATGAAGATAATTTTGACTTTAAAGCAAACAAAATCCAGCAGATTTAGGGGAAAAAAAAAGTACTTGCCTCCCCATCAATTGCTTGCTTGTATTGAATAAGGGACAGGGAGGGCTAGGTGGGGAGATATAGGTAGGGGTTATGGACTCAGGCTCACAAAAATCCCACAAAATGTGGAGGTGAAAGGAAAGCAGAGATAAAGAAACAACCAGACCATCCTGTCCCAGGTGTCAGGTGGGCTCTTGTTATAACAGCTACTTGTGACCCTCAAAGAATGACCCGACCCTAAAAAAGAAGTAAGCCTTTGAAGGTGCTATCACTAGTCCTTACTCAATGGTGATATTAAGATGTTAAAAGGATTTAGGTTCCCAGGTTAGCTTTCAGTAAAAGACCAACCCTACAAGCTCCCAGTGGCAACACAGTGGGGACCCCTCTCACTCCTGAGAGCTTTCTCTGTGTGCTTGCTTAATGACCATCTATGACTTTATTCACTCTCCTGTCCCCAAGATCCATTCTTCAACTCTGTAAGACAAGAACCTTGCTCTCCCACTTCAGTACCAGGATGACAGCTGATAACAGTTTTCTTTTTACCTAAGAAAGCTGTCTACATAATAGGGCAACCTTTTTATCCACCCAGGACATCTCTCACCTTCCTGAAGAAGTTTTTCTCCCCCTTGTATCATCAGGTCCCTACCCCTCTCCTTAGCTCATATAAGCAACATGTCGCCTCCTTGTCTTTGGAATTTCATGTTTATGCGGACTCCTCTTATGCACACTAGTAAATCTGGTTTTCTCCTGTGAATCCGTCTCCTGTCATCTGATTATCAGTCCATCTAGAAAGACTGGCTGGAAATCCTTCTTCTCCAACAGTATTAGGTAAAATGAACTATAAAGTAATGATCATTATTATTCCAGGAATACAGTTATATTAAAAAAAATACTTCAAATTTATATTAGCAACAGCACAAATTATCTGGAAAAACCCTGCTACTGTTCCAATTTACTCATAAAAAGGACTTTATCAGTTGTTTCGCTGTGAACAATTAGTGAAACGGTACAATTAAAAATAAAATACTTGAGGGAATCTTAGATCATAATGATACAGGAGAGCTTGGTTCTTGTCTCACAGAGTTGAAGAATGAATCTCGAGGACACAGGAAAGTGGGTTAATGAATAGAAGCTTATTAAGGAAAGATACAGAGAAAGCTCTCAGGAGTGAGAGGGGTCCCAACAGGGTTGCCACTGAGGCCTTGTAGGGTTGGCCTTGTAGGGTTGGCCTTGTAGGGTTGGCCTTCTATCGGAAGGCACCAGGGAACCTACATCTTCTTAACATTTTCTACTGATATCACCATTGAGTAAGGCTTAGTGATAACACCTTTAATGGCTTACTTCCCTTTTTAGAGTCTGGTAATTTTTTGTTGGCTACAAGTAGCTGTTATCACAAGACACCCTCCCCGCCCACACCTAGGGCAGGGTGGTCTGGCTTGTTCCCTCATCTCTGGTTTCCTTACACCTCAGCATTTTTGGGGATTTTTGTGAGCCTGCTTCCGTGGCCCCCTACCTAGCCCTGCCTAGCCCCATTTATTCCTAACTCAATAATGTGAAAGGGTAATCTTTCTTTTATTAGCCTTTTTTTTTTTTTCTTGCAGTGACTCAACTAAGAACATTCTGTGCTTGTTGTCTATGAAAAAAGTGACACAGTAGAAATTTGAGGGCAAACAGAGAGAACATTGTGCACAAGAGCATTGTGCATATCACCTGTGATATGTGATAATGAAAAATAATTCCTGGGGCTTGGGATTGAGATGAAAATAGGAGAACATAATGAAAGAGAGAGACTTGTGGGATATGAAAAAAGGCAACTAACCCCAGGGGGACACTGCCATACATAGTGAAGGGAGCATTTAGAGACTACCTGCCACCCAAACAATGTTAATGCTAGTGATCCATCTTAGGACAACCTGCCCTTGGTCCCTATAAGTAAAAAAAAAAAAAAAGAAAGAAAGAAAAAAAAAAAAAGCATTGAATACTACAACTAAAATCTATTATTTTAAAAGTCTAAAACAAGTAAAGCTTTATATCCTTATGAAGATATATGATAAAACAAAATTTTTAAAAAGAAAAGAAAATAAAAATTCAGTAAAGATGTTTGCAATAAGGAACTCCAAGTAGATGATGGATTCATAGGCAGTATGTTGAGATGATGATGATGATGATGATGATGATGATGAATATTTAAAATATTCATTAGAATAATTCTTTTATATTTTTAAATATTTTGTAATCAGAAAAGCAAGCTTGTGTATTTTTCTCATTCTGCTTTCACTAACATACTCAGAAGTGGTTAATTCCCATATTAATGAAGAAGAAGTAAATGCACAGAATCACTTATCCATGTCACACATCTAATTAGAATTAAAATTGAGATTATTAACTTTTCTGGTGCTCATATCACTTTGCAGAGAGCATCTTTTTTGAAAAACAGTAGAACATAAGAGGGGAATCTGATAACACGGACACTTTTCTAAACAACTTGGTATTGGTTTAGTGTTAATGTGAACTCATAACATTTTAATTAATTTTGGACATGAATCTGAAGGGGAACAGAACTAGCCACCCAAAACATGCCTCTTTGAATAAAAATTATCTTGAGCTGGTTATCTTTACAAAAAAAAAAAAAATTCAACACAAGAGAAGCTTTAAAAACCTAGTAGAATTTATCCTTTTATAAGAGACATTGCATTTGTAAAGGTGTCTCCCCGTCTGGACCAAGAAGGGGAGAAGGGTGTTATTCTGTATGTTGGCAAATTGAACACCAATAAAAAATAAATTTATTATTAAAAAGTAAAAATAAAAAAATAAAAAAAAAATCTCTAGAAACTCTCATCTGCAGAGAAAGCAACCAACTTAAGTCTGTATAGCAGTCACACTCTTGTTTACTGTGTTTTGCTTGATTACCTCCCAAACTGGTTTCCCTCCTCCTTGGCATTTTCTCTTGTCTTAAGCTGCAGTGGGTATTCAATTTAAAATGGTGATTTGGGCCATTTCAGAGAATTGGTCAGGTGTTTTTGTAATTATTGTCATTAATTTTACCTTTATCTGTGTTATAAACTATAATACTTTGTTTTTGATTTAGAAAGTTCCTTCTCGTACAGAGCTACTATAAATAAGACAAAAAAAGTCTCTGATTTTAGTTTTTACTATATTTGACACACTTTATTTATATAGATAAAAATACTCATCTGATATCATCCTTTTCCTACATGAAGGCACCTCATTTTAAAATAAGATATAGTAAAAAAAATACATAATATAAAATTTACCATTTTAATCATTTTCAAGTGTACAATTATGCGGCATTAAGTACTTTCACATTATTGAACAACCAGCACCATCATCCATCTTTAGAATTTTTTCTGTTTTCAAACTAGAGGTTGAACCCATTAAACAGTTACTCCTCATTCCTCCTTCCCTCTCAGCCCTCAGCAACCATCATTCTACTTTTTGTCCCAAAGAATTTAACTATCTAGACACCTCCAGTAAATGGAATATTATAATATCTACCTTTTGTGTTTGGCTCATATCACTTTGTACCTTCCTGTTTAAATTTATCCTTTAATATTTTATCCTTTTTATTGCTATTGTAAATAGAACTGTTTCCTTAAATTTCTTTTTGGATTATTCCTTGCTTTCAAAGAATGCTTTTTTCCATAAATAAATAGGAATATATCAAATTCTTTTTCTACATGTGTTGAGGTGATCATTTATTTTTTTATTTTATTTTATTTTTTTATTATTATTTTTTAAAGATTTTATTTATTTATTCATGAGAGACACAGAGAGAGAGGCAGAGACACAGGCAGAGGGAGAAGCAAGCTCCCTGCGGGGAGCCTGATGTGGGGACTGGATCCTGCATGCCCTGACCAAAGGCAGAGGCTCAACTGCTGAGCCACCCAGGTGTCCCTCCTTTATCTATTAATATGGTGATTTATCTTTATCAATATTTTAATTGGAAAAGTCTTTTATACAAAGCATAAAACCAACATTTTGTGATGTATTATCTTTTTAATGTACCACTGGATTTAATTTGCAGGTATTTTGTTTAGGAGTTTTACATCTGTAGTTATGAGAAGTTTGTCTGGATTTTTTTTTCTGCCTTTGTCCTTCATTTATATATTACATGTATGCAGTCAAAGTTACTATAAATAACTTAATAAAATCCACTCGTTAAAATAAATTGTCAAATTTTCTTATTTTATTCCTTAACTGTGTTGTAGAATTTGTTGGTGAATGTATCTGGACATGAAATGGGTCTTTTGGGGGAGGAGGGGAGAGGATAAAAAAAAGGTAGATTTAAATACTGATTCAAAATCTTTAATGGCACCGAAATATTTATAAATTCCTTTTTTTGTATCAGCTTCATTATGTTTTTATTTCTAGGATTTTGCACTTTTAAATAAATGTTCAAATTTGCTGCCATAAAGTTGTTCATAACCTCATCATATTTTGGTCTCTGCATATCACATATGCACATTTTTGTCTGATACTTCCAATCAACACATACTATAAAAAAATCAAGGTGACTTTCTAATGATCAAAAAGACCTTAATGTTTTCATATGATTTTTGTTTTTTTTTGTTTATTTTTTTAATTTTTTAATTTTTAATTTTTGTAAATTTATTTTTTATTGGTGTTCAACTTGCCAACATATAGTATAACACCCAGTGCTCATCCCATCAAGTGCCCCCCTCAGTGCCCATCACCCAGTCGCCCCCCCCACCTCCCCTTTCCCCACCCCTAGCTCGTTTCCCAGAGTTAGGAGTCTCTCATGTTATGTCTCCCTTTCTGATATTTCCCACTCATTTTTCCTCCTTTCCCCTTTATTCCCTGTCACTATTTTTTATATTCATATGATTTTTGAAAGTGTCCAATTTTGTGGCATTCAAAATACTTGCCCTTAATGCTGAAAATAGCAGGATTCTGGAGTGGTGATTAGAAAGTTTAGGAGGCTACAAAATTTCAGTTACAGTATGCCATTTTAATTAGCTTAAAATAATATTATCATCCTATTTGTCAATAAATCTTATTTGAGAATCAGTCTAAAGTTCTCAAATATGAAAGTATAATAGAAAAAATGCAGAAAATAACTTTATAAATTCTTTGTCGAGGTGCATTTAATCTGGTCTTTGGTATTAGTGTTGTGTTTCCATGAGCAGCAAATTTAGTATTACTTCTGATAATAAGCTATAATGTGAATCCAGAAATAATTATGTGCTAGTTTGAGTTATTACTTATCAGTAAAAAATAAAGTAATATAAAATGAATTAATTTCCATTAGTAACAAATATAAGCTAGGTAGGTGAACAAATACAATAAATTGAACCTTAAAATGAATATAATGGTTAAAATTTAAAATCTTAGGTCATTATATTACTATTATTTCTTAAGCAATGAAATGTTCATTTGGTTCTGAAATAGCATCAGTGTTTGGTTTTCAGTAAACTTTGCATTTATGCTACTTTTTTAAAAAATTTTTTTAATTTTTTTAATTTATTTATGATAGTCACACACAGAGAGAGAGAGAGAGAGGCAGAGACATAGGCAGAGGGAGAAGCAGGCTCCATGTACTGGGAGCCCGACGTGGGATTCGATCCCGGGTCTCCAGGATCGCGCCCTGGGCCAAAGGCAGGCGCCAAACCGCTATGCCACCCAGGGATCCCATCATTTATGCTACTTTTTAAAGAGAGAGTCTTCTTTTTCATTTGAAAGGGTGCAAGAGATTTTGTGTATAAATTCTTAGGCTTAAATAAGTATAATTTAAATTACCTCAAATGAAGAAAGATACTACCTTACGTTTTGTGAATGAGGGATGTTTTATGCATCCCTAGACAGGTTTATGTAGTCAAATTAACATTTACTAATTTCCATTTTTTCTGTGTTCTTTTTTGGAAAAGAAAACACAAATGTTTCAATAATCTAAACAAATAATTTAGATAATTTCAGATGCACAATAAACTTAAGAGGTTAATGAGCTTAATTCTCCATATCCTGCTGCCTAAATTGTGTCTGCTTATTCCTTTCTTAGTTCTTGCTAAGAATCCAAATCTGGTAATTGATCTTGATATTTTTCATACTGATAATTTAGTAATACATTTTGGGTATCTGCAATGGAAAGGATATTAAAAAAATATTGTAACTCTCTCTTTTTAAATTAATCCCTGGCGTGCTCCTGGTCAAGTTGAAGGTTTCACTGCACATCGTTCTATAATTATTATAGAACAATGATCTCCAAAATCTCTCAGGTCATTAATGTCTCAGCATTTTTTTTACAACACTTTTAGACAAAAATCAAATAAGAATAAAACAAAACAAAAGCTAGAATTTCCATTTATTCAGTTGATCAAAACAAGTTAATAGTTTACTTTGCATGATGCCCAATAGATGCCACTCAGTTTTCCTTAAAATTTTAAAATATCCCACCGTGTTCCTGTTAGTTCATTGTGGTACTCCAGGGCACTTTGGCACGCAGTTTGGAAACCAGTTTTGAAAGTTATAAATTGAATGGAAATGGTAGTAGGAGTAGAAGTTCTTTTAGAATTATTTATGGGTCCTTAGCATCTTTTTTTTTTCCCCATTAGGCAGCAACCTCTTTGCCCTATGTCATAGCCTTTCAAGGAAATATTCTTGTAGTTAGGGTGAGTAAGAGATCTGTTAATGAGTATAATATTGAAGAATATAATAATGATGACCTCAGTCATGTTTTTTTTTTAACAACTTATGTTTAGAAGAAAAGCAAAAATACTCTTAGAAGGGTATTTGTTTTAGTGTGATTAGCAGGGAATAATAAAAATAGATTCGATAGGGCCACAAAGTTTTGTGTAACTGTAAGTAATGCATTAAACCTGGTTGCAGAACATGGCTGTTGTGATCCAGGCTTTATGTAGCTTCCCTGCTGAAGATTTAATTTATTTGGCCTCTTGAGGAACACATTTGGCATTGTAATATGTTTTGCTTCCAGGTTCTATCTCCAAGGATGACTTGATGAAATTGCACATAAATTTATTTTCAAGGCAAACCATTTTCCTTTTAGGGACCTATCTATATGCATCCCACAGAGGTAGAAAGTAATATAATAATCAAATATAGATATTCAGCAAGTGAGAGCCTCATAGATCTTATATGTATGGTATTTTGTATATAATTTTATTAATCACTATTCCTATGAGATAAGAAATTTCAGGAATCTTAACTAGGCAATAAAATATGGTGGTTTATATCAAAGAAAAATTTAAATATCTTATCCACCACTAGATATTTACATGGTGAATCATTGGAAAATATAAAAAACATAAATTTGGAGAATATACTAAACTAGATAGAGTTTTCTTCTTGTTTCTGTCAGACTCCCAAAGGCAACTTACCTTGATCTCTTTGTGATTAAGATCTCTTTGTGATTTTTATTCTTTGTTCAAATATACAGAATTAATTAAGCAGGTTCATAGAGCTGAATGATAAAATTTTATTAAGAGATGCACTGGGACTTGATGTGACCTTATCAAGTGAGGTGAGCCATTCATTAATTCAGATGATAGAGCTTATTATAATAATCTTTTACTTATGTTATTGTTGAGCATAACCACTTACTCATATTTGCATATGCATTTTGAGATAATACCATTTCATTAATTTTTTGTACTAAACTTTAATCCCTGTCGAGTAATTCTGAAAGGTTTAGGCCACAGTTAATTTAACTATATACTTGTGTATTATCTTCACATATGCTTGAATAATTTCTATGCCATTGCAATAAGCTTCTACAGCAAATCAACTAATAGATAAATATATCTATTAATAATAAAGATAATTTATGTAAATGTGTAGCAAAGAGCTTAGTATGTACAGGACATTCAAATCTGCTATGTTCCTTCCCTGTCTTAAATTTTACTAATGTTATGTCCACAACTTTTTGCTTAATTTTCTCCCCACTTCTGTCTCAGTCCTTACAAGCTATTTTCCCTATAGCAACCAGAAGATACCCAAAAATCACACCAAGTGTTCTTGGTTTTTCCTTTACAAAAGGGACTGATATTGAAAAATTTCTTTCTTTCTTTCTTTCTTTCTTTCTTTCTTTCTTTCTTTCTTTCTTTCTTTCTTTCTTTCTTTCTTCTTTCTTTCTTTCTTCCTTCCTTCCTTCCTTCCTTCCTTCCTTTCTTTCTTTCTTTCTTCTTTCTTTCTTTCTTTTCTTCTTTCCTTTTTTTTTTAAGAGACCATAGAGACAGAGGGAGGGAATTTTTTTTTAAGATTTATTTATTTATTTATTTATTTATTTATTTATTTATTTGAGAGACAGAATGTGAGCAAGCATGAGCAGGGGAAGGGGCAGAGGGAAAGAGAGACGGAATCCTGAGGGAGACACCTGCTGAGTGGGGAGCCCACATGGGGCTTGATCCCAGGGCCCTGAGATCATGACCTGAGTAGAAATCAAGAGCCAGCCGCTTAACCAACTAAACCACCCAGGTTCCCAGAGTGAGGGAATCTTAAGCAGGCTCCACACCCAGCATGAAGTCTGAGTCAGTGCTTAATCTCACAACCCTAAGATCATGCCTGGAGTGGAAATCAAGAGTTGGACACTTAACCAGATGAGCCACCCAGGCACCCCCCCACCCCCCGAAGAATGTCTCTAAACATAAACTAGGTCATGTTACTCCACGCTCAAAACCCTTCAGTGCTCTTCATCATAGTTAGGATGAAAGAAAAAAATAACAGTTCAACAACTGACAAGGCTTTCCATTATCTGGTTCTGTGTCTCCCTAAAATGTTGTCTACTTTCCAACCACCAGAACCCTGCTAGCTCTCCTACAATTTCAATGACCTTTTTGTATTTAAGGACAAGTTAGGCTTAGTTTCAACTCAGGTCCTTTCTTCACATTTTGCTTCTGCCAAATTGCTCTTCTATCTGATATCCATGTAGATACAGCATCACTTTATCTTTATCTGCTGAGGTATCTCCTTGCCTAGGACTTCTTCAGTGACCAGCTGTGACCAGGATAATCTAAAATTATCGGGATTATAACTTTCTCTTCCTTTTTCCTCATAGGGGTTATCATTAGTTGATAGTTATAATTTGTATATTATATAGTTTCCTTTTTATGCCTTAGAATTATGGTGGTCATACTCTTCAATGTCCAAATATATTCTTATATTCTTAAGAATGAGGGGGGGAGGGACGCCTGGGTGGCTTAGCGGTTGAACATCTGCCTTCAGCTCAGGTCATGATCCTGGAGTTCTGGGATCGAGACCCACATCGGGCTCCCTGACTGGAGCCTGCTTCTCCCTCTGCCTATGTCTCTGCCTCTCTCTGTCTCTGTGTCTCTCATGAATAAATCAATAAATAAAATCTTAATTAATATTTTAATCAGTGTCATAGTATTATCTGTCTCTAATACAATGTCAGTTGTACTATGAGAGTCTTCTCACAGATTGAGACGTTCCAAAGCAAGCTATAAAACTTTAGACTTAAATCTTCTCCATTCATACTCTTATTTTGTTTGATTTTTTCCTTTGCTTTTGTAGGAATTTGAATATCTTCCTGTCTGCATAAGGTTTTTAATAATTTCAATTTGCTAAAATTATATGCTTTCAAAGCTAAATTTTGTGAAGCTTCATTTATGATATGCTTGCTTTGATTAAAGACATTCAATTAATTTTGACAAATAGAAAAAATTAGAATATTTTATTATAAATTCAGTATCAGTGCACTATACTTAGGTTTATTGAAAGTTGGTTCTCCAAAATTTCATATATGTTAAAAATCCATTTAGTGATGAACAGCAAAGAGAAAAAGTATATATTTCCTGAAATTATTTTGTTTTATTATTTTGACTGAGTAAAATATACAGAATGTTATACAAATTAAAATATTTATACATTTCACACAACTACAGATGTTTAGGGCATGTAATTTTGAGCTATATGCAAATCACACTAATTGAGATTTTTTTTTCATTTAGGAATTTAGTAAAGGTAGTTTTATTACTACTATGAGTACTAAACCAAAATTTGTATTTGTATTATCAATACAAAAAAAAAATAGCTATATACTCAAATTTTTAAACTTAATTATCTGAATCTTACTGAATTAAATTAATACCATTCACAATGATATAAAATATTTTGGCTTTTATAAAATAAATTTCCAAGAGCCTTGATCATTAACATCTATTGATACACATTATTACTGATGACTGTAAATAAGGAACCAAAATTATTTACCCAATTGAGAAATGTGGTTTGCTAAGAGAGTCAGCACATTAACACTATTGTCACTTTCCATACATGAACATGGAAGCTTGAAAGGAAAACTTAATTAATTTAGAAGAACAATCACTTTTTTATTAGAAAATGTACGGTGCAGAGTGATAAACAAATGAACTTCCTAGAACTATATCTGCTAAATCATTGCTTTTAGGTGCAGTCTTCTTAAAATTTTTGAAATAAATCATAGATTTCTTCAGTAGAGTTGAATTTTCTAATGTTCCCATAGTCGTTAATATTATTATGGCCTCTGTAGGCAATAGTAAATGTCGACTAATCTTTGGTCACGTGCTATCTTAGTCTGTGTTCCTTGACAAGCCAACCCGAGGCAAAATTCATGCAATAAAATTGTATTATCCATGAACTCCTGTGGATGAGTGGAAGAAAGAACATGAGAATGAGGCTGGGAAGGGGGCAAAACAATTACAAGGAGTAATTTTGGAACAAGTGATTTCTCTTTTTTCTCAGACATCTTCAGAGAGGTTGCTTCCTTAGTGGCTTTTCCTGGGAAAAGTAGGGAGAAAAATTATTTGTAAAATGTCCCACCTTCAGTGTTCACCCTAGTGAGCATTAACCCCTTCAAAATTATGGTGGCTGCTGAGGAACCTTCATTTGTACTTCATGGACTATCAGAAACCCAGTGGGAGGGTAGAAAGGTGCTCTTGTGTAGGTTAGGACTGAAGCACAGTAGGATATATCCAGTGAGCTTCCCAGTCTTTTGAAGGGAAGGTGAGAACAGTAACGGTAACTTTACCGCTCCCTTCAGAAAGCAAGGCCAGAGAGCAGAGACGGAATAACGCATAAACTGAATTTGTATAACCTACTCTTTGCACAGTTCAGATCTGTTCATACTCTACTGAAATATTCAAAACTCACTTTTAATTCTTCCCTGAGAATAAGGGTGAAAGTCCAATGTCTACAGGTCACTGCTAGTTGCTGTACTCTTAAACAAACAAACCTACACAAAAAGAAACTTCACAAGATATTAAAGGAGGCTCCAGGTGGTCACCTTCAGCTGTAATCTGGGTTCTTGATGGATAAAATGGCCCAGACCTTGATCCTTAAGGATCATGTGACAAAAAATACCAGAGACATCCCAGGGAAGTTGCAGGGTTCCAGACATATTTCTTTTTGAACTTATTGTGTAGTAGGAGCTATATATCTCATGGTTACCAAGATAGACTACTCCTACCATTCCATATCAGCTTCAGCAGAATTAGAATCTCAAAGTTTTTATACCTATTTTACCCACTTGGAAAAATAGTACCTCTAATTTGACAAAAACTAATGTGGTACGGGAAACACACATTTTAAAAGTAGAGGTAACTGGAACTAATGGTGAGGAGGCAATCCTGCTTCTTCTCCATGCTTCCCAGACCAAAATATTAGTTGATGGTTCAATGTGTATACGATATTCTAGGAAACAACACTGCGGGATTTTATATCTGAGCTGACTCCTTAACTGAGCCTACATTCTATCAGTGTAATAGAATGTAATTAGTAAAACCCGTGAATCTTGGTCACTAATTCACCGTCACTAATTCAACATCATACCTCTTTTTTGATAAAGTGGGTATCTTGGTCTGAGGCAATGTCACATGGAATATTGTATTGGGATATCAGGTATTTTGTAAGATCACCTCAGATGATGGTGTTAATGGATGCACTGTGGATAAGGAAGGCAAATGCACATCCAGTTTGTACATTTTTTTTTTTTTTGGAAAGAGGTAATTACTGTCTCTCCATGACCATACTTATTTGATTTGTCACCAAGTGGCTGGACAAATGTGCCAAGTAATAGTGCCACATAGAAGACTCTGCAACAGTCTCTAACTTGTCAGGTTGGGCATTCATCAATGGTAGCAACCAGATCAGCCTTGGTGAGAAGAAAACCGATTTTATTAGATCCATGGATAGCCTTCATCACTTCTGCTATGACCACTAAGGTCATGAGCCCGTTGTGCAAGCGCTGGAATAATCATCCTGTCTACCTTGTTTGAGGAGATCCTCCTGGGAATAGATTATCTTTGACGAGAATTAACATTAGTTCACACATATCTGCTTGGTTTGTGTCCATCCACATACTTCTTCCCCAGACCTTCTTAGCCCTAACTCATCAGTCTTTCTTATTTAAGAACTTTGACCAATGAGCCAAGCCACCAGCACAACCTAGAAATCAATATATATATAAGTACCACTTGCCATCTCACCTTCCATGGGAAATAAATGATTGGAGTTCCATGCTCTCAGCTCTGCCCTTTGGGAGGAATTTCCTTATTGCCGACTCCAGGGCTAGCACTGATTGGAGCTGAAATGTGGCGGAAATCCATTTTGAACTGGCACTAACATTTTGAGGTGTCTCCTTTCTTTCTTTCTTTCTTTCTTTCTTTCTTTCTTTCTTTCTTTCTTTCTTTCTTTCTTTCTTTCTTTTTCTTTCTTCTTTCTTTCTTTCTTTCTTCTTTCTTTCTTCTTTCTTTCTTTCTTTCTTCTTTTTTTTTCTCTCTTCCTTCTTCCCTTCCTCCTTCCTTCTTTCCTTCCTTCCTTCCTTCCTTTTTCTTTCTTTCTTTCTTTCTTTCTTTCTTTCTTTCTTTCTTTCTTTCTTCTTTCTTTCTTTCTTTCTTTCTTTCCTCTTTCTTTCTTCTTTCTTTTTTCTTTTCTTTTCTTTCTTTATTTCTTTCTTTCTTTCTTTCTTTCTTTCTTTCTTTCTTTCTTTCTTTCTTTCTTTCTTTCTTTCTTTCCTACCCTTTGGAGGGGTGGGTAGGGGCAGAGGGAGATGAAGAGAGGATCTCAAGCAAGCTCCATGCCCAGCACAGAGCCTAAAGGGCTCTATCTCACAATCCTGAGATCAAGACCTGAGTCAAAATCAAGAGTCAGATGGTTAACTCTGAGCCATCCAGCAGGAGACCCTACTGTTTTCCTTTAATATTACAAAGAAGGAAGTTTCCGTGGCTCACTTCACCTTCTAATATCATGTTATTTGCTTGTTTATATAATCTTTTTTTAAAGATTTATTTATTTATTTATTTATTTATTTATTTATTTATTTATTCATGAGAGATACACACACACACACACACACACACACACAGAGGCAGAGACACAGGCAGAGGGAGAAGCAGGCTCCATGCTGGGAGCCCGACACAGGACTTGATCCTGGGACTCCAGGATCACACCCTGGGCTGAAGAGGGTGCTAAACCGCTGAGCCACCAGGGCTGCCTTGTTTAAATAATCTAACTAGGGTGTTTTTTTTTTTTTAATAGTTATTGTTAGCTGATGAGCCTCACTTGCATAAAAAGTAGCTGGTTTATAATATGTGTTCAATAAACGTTTGTGAAAAGAATGAAAGAATCAATTAACTCTGATTCATCTCTTTGCTTCTTTTTTCTTCATAGTACTCATCACCCCATAACATTATATATTATAATATAATGTGGTTTTAATCTGCCTTTCCTTTCTGTACTAAAATACAAAATAGATAAAGATTTGTTTGCTTTGTTTAAAGTATTATCCTATAAAAGTGCCTAGTTAAACAAATCTTTTTTGAGTTAATTAGCAAATGGACCACGCTCATCTTAATCCCTGACTGTATCACCTGACACAGTGCATGTTGTATAATAGATGCTCAATGAAGAAGTTGTAACACAAAACAAATCCATCAATTCTAAGTAGCATCCAGACCAGAAGTGGCCTCTCTAGCACTATTTTGGTTTTCCAGCAGTCTAGAATTGAAAGGAACAAAATGATGACTATGGCTTTTTAAAGTTGTTTCTCAGGAAGTTGCAAAGGAAATTTCTGATCATTTATCACCCTGAAAAACTGGAAAGGCTCATTTTTTTTCATTTATACACAGCTTTTATTTCTAATCCTATAGTTTATGTTTTGGATTTTTCATTATTCCTGGTATCTTATTTCTTTGGGAAAAAAATATAACATCTTATGAAATGACATGGGAAGACAAAAGGGCCCCTTTGTTAACTTTATTGTATCTTACAGTAAGAAAGAGTTAAGGGTTTTTTTTTTGTTGTTGTTATTTTTTAAGATTTTATTTATTTATTCATGAGAGACACAGAGAAAGGCAGAGACACAGGCAGAGGGAGAAGCAGGCTCCCTGCAGGGACCCTGATGCAGGACTCGGTCCCAGGACCGCAGGGTCTCTCCTGAGGCAAAGACAGATAGATACTCAACCACTGAGCCCCCCAGGCTCCCCTAAGAGTTAAGTTCTATAAGGGAGATATTTTTTAAACTCCTGTAGTACTTTATTATATGCATATCTGAAAGAGTAAATCTGGCAAAAGAATGGCCGTAGACAATTTTCCTTATTGTTACTTGGAAGATGAATAAGGAGTTAATTTTCATTTTTGACATATTGAGATTTTGAATCCATTCTCTGTGAGTTCAGTTGGAAGGAGTCTAATCTCATGGTATCATTTGAGGACAGCTCTATGAATATTTGTGACAAATGAATCTTTTATTTGCCTTGAAAATTATGATTCAATTTGATGAAATGAAAAAAATTTATGGATAATATTTAATCACTACTGTCATATAAAAGCTAAGCTGTCAGCAGGATGCTATGACACCTAGAGTTAGTCACTTCCAGCTGAGAGAGGATCCACACAGCTTAGGAAGCTGTGACTTGATATTCTGGCTCATTTAATAGATTCATTATGTTTCTTGTTCTATGTGAAATTCTATATTTGAAACTAGTCTAAATAATTTTTTGAATATTTTATTGCTATTACACACTTTATACTTCCGTTTTAAAAATAAATGCAGGAATAAATTCCCAAAATTTACAAAGTCTTTTACTATTGATTGAACATAATTTTTACCATAAAGTTTAATGAGATATTTTGTTAAATAAACCAACGCGTGATGATTTGCAGGTATATATGCCTAGTCTTGTCCTGGGTACTGTGGTTACATATCCTCTACCCTTGAGGAATTTTCTCTCTGGAAAGGGACGTGAACAAGAGAGAAAAAAACTCTGTAACAATAAAATATAGTGCAAGGAACTGCTTACTTGTGAATGTTTGTGGCAGAAACTAAAGACTACAGGACTGATTTTAAATATATATTTTAAGTATAATGATTAAATAAAGTTACTTTACTTATTTTTCTATTGTTCAGGGACTTTGTGATGTCTATCCATTTTATTCTGGAAGTTGCATTCTCATAACTACCTGTTTCTTACTTAGCAAGATATAGACTTTAATCCAATTGGTCATGGTTTACTTTCAATTAAATGTCACTCTTAAATTTTTTCTACTTGGTATTTTTCAATATTTTGACAAAAATTTAGAAAAGATGCCTATTTTTTTTTGTATATGCCACAAAACAGGATGAGTTTTACATTTGATAACCAATTTAAACGTAAGAATGACAGGCAATTTGGAGAGATTGATGTAACAAGTACAAATTAACAGGTGTAAGAGTAGCTTTTTTACTTGTTTACAAAATACCAATTTTACAAGTACATAAGTAAAGGAGAATTTTTTTTAAGTGTAACAAGTACACCTTATGGCTTAGCATTATATTCAATCTGAAACAATATTATATTGTAGCCAAGAAGACATATGCTGCATAAATTGAAATAAAGTATTTAAAATAACGAGGAGGAAAACTCCCCCCAACTGTAGGGTGGATATTTTATGCTATAATTCTTAAGTTTGAATATGGACACTCTACTTCAAAAAAACTTGGTATAACAGGATTATGTGTAGCGACTTAATACTGTATCACAAAATGAATGGTTGAAGGGAAGAAATATTGGTAAATAGCGTGGAAAATATACAATTATAGAGGAGTAGGCATTGAACTAGGTTTTGAGACCAGTAAAAAAGGAAGAAATGTTCAAAAATTTCTTTGGAAGAAAAGATGAAGGGAGTGTTCCCTGAGGGTTTTTAAGTATGAGTTATGACCAAATACAAGATCTATTATAGAAGAGATCAAACAAGGTTTAATTGGCTGTAATAAATATTGTTAGATACTTTCCAATGATGAAATTCAGTGAATCTATATTGCCTTTAACATATGTCCCTTTAATTATCCATACCACAATGAAGCTGTCAATTCTTATATCAAAATTAAAATAATTTTTCATATTTAATTAGTTTTTTATTATTTTTGCATAACAATGTCAAGTATCTTTTTTTACCCTATGGTTTCATGATAGAACGTTAATATACTCTATTCTAAAATCTTCTGGGATCCCTGGGTGGCGCAGTGGTTTGGCGCCTGCCTTTGGCCCAGGGCGCGATCCCGGAGACCCGGGATCGAATCCCACATCAGGCTCCCGGTGCATGGAGCCTGCTTCGCCCTCTGCCTGTGTCTCTGCCCCTCCCTCTCTCTCTCTATCATAAATAAATAAAAATTTAAAAAAAAAAATTAAAAAAAAAAATAATAAAAAAATAAAATAAAATCTTCTTCCGGGATCCCTGGGTGGCGCAGCAGTTTGGCGCCTGCCTTTGGCCCAGGGCGCGATCCTGGAGACCCGGGATTGAATCCCACATCAGGCTCCCGGTGCATGGAGCCTGCTTCGCCCTCTGCCTATGTCTCTGCCTCTCTTTCTCTCTGTGACTATCATAAAAAAAAAAAAAAAAAATTTAAATAAAATCTTCTTCCTTATGTAAAGTTCATATTATATATAATGTGTATGTATGCATTACATACAGTAATATATTCATTATATGCATTAAAGCATATGATGAAAATTTAAGACTTTTTCAACTTTAATTGCCACACTTTATTTACATCAGGACTTTCTTGGTTATGTTAGGTTTCCTAGTCATTGATCACCAAATTGACAATTTAAAATTCTTATTCTAAAAAAAAAAAAAAAAAAAAAAAAAAATTCTTATTCTTTTTAGCCTATTTTACCTCCACATGGTCTTTGTATATTCAACTACCCTCTAAGTTCCATTCAAGTTGTATAATTTCCAGAAAAATTGTGGAGACCAACTGGCACCAAATGTTATTTTCTTCTCATTTCTGAATCTCTGCCATGCTTACTGAAGGAGAGTGAGAATTTTAAGCAGGCTTCATACAGCACAGAGCCCAATGCAGGGCTCAGTGTCACAACCCAGAGATCATGATCTGAGCTGAAATCAAGTTGGACACTCAATCAACTGAGCCACCTAGGCTCCCGAAACTTTCATGCTAGTGCTGTAAATACGTTATCCCTGAACTCGATGTATAGAGACCTGGCACTAGTTATGACCCTATTTCCATTTAGCTATTTGGACTTCAAAAATGTATTGAAACTTTCTGTGAGACAGGATTCTCAGCTATACAATAAACATCTCTTTCAAACATAAAAAAGTATTGTGTAGCTCTCATAAACTTTAAAAAACAAAAGATTTATTCATTTATTTGAAAGAGAGAGAACCTGAGCAGGGAGAGAGGCAGAGGAAGAAGGAGAGAGAGAATCCTCAAGTAGATTCCCCACTGAGTGTGGAGCCCAGCCTGGGGCTCAATCCCAGGACCCTGAGATCATGACCTGAGCTGAAACTTCGATTCAGATGCATAACTGACTGAGCCACCCCAGTGCCCCCATTTAACTCTCTTTTGTCCTAGGATCATTCTTATATTGTTGACTTGCATGGTTTTTAGAATATAAATTCCTCATGAGATTATAGATCTTATAGTTCCTTGTTTTTTTCCCATAATGCTTAGCCTAACTATTCATAGAATTTCTATTTGTATTTCTCCAATAAATATGATGTCAAAATATAAAATTAACAACTATTTTAGAATTACATTTACTATTTACATATGATGGTGCTGATATAGTTTGATGTCTCAAAATCATTTCAATATTGACTTTCAGATTTTCTTTGATTTTTTTTTTTCAGGATACTGATAAGATTATTTTAACCTAAGTCTTTTGCTGCTCTGAGATTTCTGTGTGAATATAATAGTTCATGTATCTTAAAAATATTTGTATGATATAAACATTGGTTTATTTCTATGAATTTACCTGTATAATCATGCTGGGGGATACGGAATATTAAATACATTATTTTACTGATTAATTAAGTGGACTGACTTGGAATGTTCTAGTTTTGAATCTTGGCCTATTTTCTACTTGAAAATTAAATATTACACTTTGAAACAAGAAGACATAGCAATATCTAATAACAGATTTTTCCTGAACAGGCACTACTGACAAAGCAGCAAATGACTGTACTTTCGATATGATCTATAAGGAAGCTCTACCTGCTATTGGAGGGGCTTCTTCTGGAACTCAGTGATCATGGATGTGTCCAGGTTCCAATCTTGGTCCATCCTAGTTCATTCAGATGTTCCACCCTGAGACAATTGATTCTCAGTGGATAATGATCAATTGCTCTTCACCCACAAGTATGGGAATTGAAATCCTAACTCATATGAAAGGGAAACATTACATGCTTGCTTTGATAAAATAACCATTACATGGCTGTTGTATAATTACCAGCTCTAGAAAATCTTTGACAAGTTTGTGACATTGTTCAAGCATTTGTGCCTATAGATTCACTGTTGAAAGATGTAATGTCATTTGGTGTCATTCAAGACATCTTACACCACTATTACTTCTGCAGAATATTTTCAGTCTATAGAAAGAATAAAGAGAAGATAGTTTTTCAGTATTTTAGTTATCTATGGTTGCCCAGTGCCACCTGGACCAGGTTTCTAAAGTTGCAGGCCTTTCTCTTTTCAAACATAGTTAAAAGACTTAGTCATAAGTATAGTAACCATCTATCAGTTATTACCAGAAATAACCATAAAATTTCATTGGCATACAAAGTAAGCATTTATTTCTTATTCATCTGTGGTCAACTGGAATTGCTCACCCAGCCTCAAGTGGGCTAAATCGCTCTACTTCAGGGTGTGGGTCCAGTTGATCTTAACTAGAGAGGTTTGGCTCCACATAAATTCATTGTGCCTGAAGGGATAGCAGCTACCCCAAGGTAGTTTTTCTTATGCTGGTGACAGAAGAACAAGATTGAAGCAGCAAATGTCTCTTAGAGCTTACACTCAGAACTGACACACTGTCGCTTCTGCTCACATTCCTTTGTTCATAAAAGTCAAATTGAAAAGCAACAGAGTATGGGAACAGGGATATATATAACCCAACTTTAGGGAGGAACAAAAAAGTATATGTATTATGTTTTTATAAAATTTGAAGGTTGATGGAGAGGTTGATGGAGAGACACAACATACAACACTAGGAAAGATAAAAGCCAGAGAACTCTGTGGCTTACAGCTCCAAATGAGAGAAGACTTCCAGGCAGGGCTACATAGGGGGTTGTACCTGGAAGTAGGATAACAGCAAGCTGGAGCTGTAGAGGACAGCTTATGAATAGCAAATTGGGTGGGTTTAGCTAAGTCTTCCAGGTTTCCTATGGGTTAACCAGTTTGAATAATTTCTTAGGCTCTAATGCAGGGAAGTGGTCCCAAATTATCTGATGCCTGACCCCAGGGCAATTACGGCAGGTGCATAGTGGCCTGCACTGTGAGGACCCAATGATAGAAGTGGTTGAGTTGTGAATTTAAATGCTCAAAAGGGGGGAACTGACTGGCCTCTCACCAAGACCTCAAAACTCTGCCCAGACAGCTTTTAAATAAACAAAAAATACCTATACCGACCCTTTAAAGTCTTGACATAAGTCTTAACATGTTTATTTTGAGTAATTTAAGTGGCCATATGGCAGAGAAGGCTTTCACAGTGTAGACTATAAGTTGTCCCAAACAGGGTGGGTAACATTTTATTATGAGAGTAAAATATGGAAAATAAATGGAAGTATAAGGAGTTCTTTTAAGCCAGCTTATAACCATGATCCTATTGTATGGCATTAGCCAAGAAAACAGACCTGGAATTTTTAAAGTCTCTAATGATATTTTTGGTGTAGCTTTAAAGTGTTTTAAAAGTATGAGTTATATATTTTTCATGACAATAATATCTTGGTATATTCCTTGGGTCAAGGTGAGAGTACAGCAATTATGTTGTTATAGGGTATCAGCTGATACTTCCATAGGTACATATAAAGGTGTGTGTTGGTAACCAAGAGAAAGAAGTGGTGGTGCTGATAGTCAGAGACTCAGAGTAGTTAATTCTGGTGGAAAGTTGGAGGAGGAGAGGAGGAGAAGGCACTGGGGAGTCAGAGCTAGACCAATACAGGGCAGTTCTCTCCTGGGAAAAGCAATAATCTTCATTAATTTTTAAATGGCACAGCTGATAATGGCCAAGAGGACTTGAATTAAGAAAGATTAAGTCCTGAGACAAGACACAGACCTATTTAGGAGTCTATTTGTCATTTCCCAACATAAGTAGGAGTTCTTTAGGGAACCTAATAGGTCTCAATTAATCCAGCTGCCTGGGACCTCTATCTGGGTGTCAAAAGTTCCACTGAATGCCTTTCTTGAGAGCCTTTTATGCATTCTTAGAAGTGAAATGTAAGCCTTGGTCACTATCAGTAATGTATGACACTTCAGAAGGGAGCCCAGTGAGGCCATGCGTTGTGACCTTATTGTACATAGAGATATATATAACTTTGTGTTGTATTTTGGGTACTTGTGAAACAAGAGTCTCAGATCTTTACCCTAAAAGGGACAGCTCTTAGGCAATGGTCCTAAAGTTTGTAAAAACATGCAGATGGAGACATTTTCTAACATCCAGTGTTAAGATAACCACCTGAAATATGGCTGAGTACACTGGCTCTGTGTTCTTTTCTTTACTGGGGGCCTCCTGGCTTACGAATGGAAAGCAGCAACATTCCCCTGTGCTCCATCACTTATAATGCTGGCAGTACCACCTGTACCCCTGGTACCCACTATGAACTCTATTGCTGTCCACTTGGTTGATGAAAAGGGGCCCCCCACATACCCAAGTTGTCTGGCATAGGGAGGCCTCATCCAGTGCCATGGCATCTGGCAAAAGACTGTGGACACTGGTGGCATCTCTTTTTGGAGGTAAAACATGTCAGAAAAATAACATTTGGCTCCCTCCTATATTAAGAAGTCTTTGGGAACTGCACCAAAGTTGTGGGGTGCTGCTTCTATGATCCATACCATAATGGGCAGCTGGGTATGGAGGGTCACAGGCTCAGAGTCCATATATAAGCCTCTAACTCCAGTTGAGTCCAGCAGTCAGCCTGCAATTCCTCTCTCGTCATATATAGCACAAGGACAAATAAGATATTTTCTCCCTTTGGAAGCCCATGAGGAATTAACGGCCATGACAGGTAGTCTAGAGATGCCAGGAGGCATGAGAGAAAGCTTCTAAAGCCTCTACAGTGAAGGAGTTTCTGAGAACACTACTCTGAATGCATTTTGATTTTAACTTAGACAGATTCTAGAGCCTTTTTTTGGAGGTGGCTCCATTTAAGGAGGGCCGATTTATAAGAGGGATTAATTGTGTAAATGAGGAATATGTTGACTACAGAATCCAAAATGCATGAAAATATATTAGATATATATGTACGTCCTCAGTGCCTATGTCATAGGAAACTCCTTGGAGGAGAATGTCATCATTGTAACATCATACCTGTGCTCCTGGAGAAAGGGGAGATAGCCTAGACCTTCGGTGCAAAGATTGTGTGATGACCGAGCTATGGAACTATACCATGGGTAGTCTTGTCAAGGTACATTGTGTTCCTTCAGAGGGGAAGGCAAACCGCAGAGGCTGTTAAAATAGGCAAAACCTATAATAACAAAGTGCTTACTAGTTGCTGTTTTGATGGAGCTAATAATTTCAATAATGGTAATTGGCTGGTAGATATGGAGCCATAATGGTAGGGCCACAGCCTTAAAGGTATATTAATCCGCTCCACCTTGAGGTACCATTTATTCTTTTTAGGCTTAAGAATGGACAAAATCAAGCTGTCAAATGGAGAAGTAGTGGAGAAAATTACTTGTTCATTAATTAAATCTTATATAATGTTTTAATCCTCGAAAGCCCTATTTTAATTTATACTGGGCCATATTAACTATTTTAACTGGGAGTCCATGGAGTCCCATTTTATCAAGCCGCTTTGTAAGTGCCAGAGACTTAATTTAATTTTAATTTATTACTCATCGTGTTAGAGTGGTTATGGGATATTTTAGGGCAAGGAGTACAATGATTATGAAATTTAGGCAAGGCTAAAGTTACCTATTTTTACTCTCTTTTATATTTAGTTACTCTCCTAAGGTTATAGAGGGTACTATGCTTAAATTAGTGAAATCTGTAGGTTTAACTGTAATTTAAGGCTATGAAACTGCCAATTAGTATATTTTAGCAAATGTTAACGTGAATTCTGAACCTATGTTGTAGAAGGGCAAAAGCCAATCAGAGTCTTTTTTTTATTTTGGTTAGATAAATTCTTTTGATAAATTTTGTATTGCTAATTGGTCAAACCGTGGACCTTAATAGTTTATCTAATGTATTACTCCTTCCCCTATATCTAGGCTTATTCTTACTATACAGGGTTTTCATTATTTTGTTTTCTTTTGGGTTTCTAGCTGACTGAAGGCCCAGGTTTTAGCTTCTGTCTCTGTCTGATAAGCATTGAGCTTCTATGTGGGTCTATGAAAGGACTGGGGGCAGGGCAGCTTGCCTCATAGGCCGCCCTCTCTGGTTCCAATGCTTCCCAGCCTGCCGTGGAGAAGTTAGTGTCTGCACTTAGAGAGCTATGGGAGCCTCTCCCCGGGATGGCATAGTTTGTCTTCTAGGCTGAAGTATCAACTCCTTTGCATGTTGATTTTTAGGGGTACTTAACTAAGGTCCTAAGGTCAATGCACACTGGCTAGGAATTTTATGTGTTTTTTTTGTTGTTGTTGTTGTTTGTTTGTTTGTTTTTAAGCAACTGTGTAACTTTGACAGGTTTTGGGTAAGAGTACAGAAATGAAATATTTGTTGTCTCACCTCAGAGACACACTTTACATTTAACATTGGGCGACTGGTACAGCCCACTATACCCCTGAAGGCCTGTGGAGCATGAAGTTCATTGGCAACAATGTTAAGATATGAAGCAAGTACCCTCACCTGAGCTACATCCTCAAAGAAATAGGGTGTCACTTCTCTACCGTTGGGGAAGCCAACAACACCTTCCTCTATAGGGAACACTTTCCTCTTCCTGAAATTCACATAGAAAGCATGGTTCTGATCCAAATAATAATTGCAAAACACAAACTCTTTAAAAAGTGATAGACTCCTTAAATATGCCTCTTCCAAACACAAAACACGACTGGACACACCCTGGAATGCCCATCTCCAGGAAGGAGGCTTCGGTGATCTGTCACTGCTATTGCCCTAAGGTGAGCCTCCACCTGGTCTAGTATCTAGACTCCAGATTTTAGACAATTAGCATTTATGTATTCTGATGCCAAGGACATTTGAGTAAGGAAAGACATGGCCACTACAGGCATCCCCAAGAGCAGACTAGATTAAAGTAAGGCTCACCGACAGGGGGCTACCTCTGTACCAAGCCATCGTTGGGGTTGTCTGGAAGCAATTATTAAGCCAGGGGCAGTCTCCTCACAAAGCTAGCAAAATGTCAGCTGTAATGGGCATGCCATCCTGCTCACAGTACCATTTTTAAAATAAGATTGAAAAAAATATTTTTGAAATGTAAGGACAAAGACATTGGAATAGATGAAAGAATTCTACTACTTCTATCTCTAAACAAAAGCAGCCTCTCTAGTTGGGGGGCTGCACCCTCAGATAGGGTAACATCGAGGGTGAGCTATAGGAAGCAGCTTATATACAAGAGGTGGGGTGGCTTTAGCTAGGTTTCCAGGACTCCGTGGATTGGCTACTTTGAATTATTTCCTGGATTCTGGGCACTCTAACTTTCTGATAATTGTCCCTGGGGTGATTAGGTCAGCTGCAAAGTGACCCTGGGTGTGAAAGCACAAAAGAGAAGTTGTTAATCAGTTGTTCAAGAAGGGGATTGACAGGACACCTGGGTGGCTCAGTCGGTTAAGCTTGATTTCTTGATTTCTCGGCTGAGGTCATGATCTGAGGGTTGTGAGATCAAGCTCTGGGGTGTGTGTATGCACGCATGCATGCATGTGTTTGTGTCTGAGAGAGAAAGAGGTACCGAATAACCACTAAGTAACAGGGACTGTGTGAGATACTGAGCTAAAAATGATGACTTCATCACATGGAGACGTTTTGCTTTGTATAATTCTTTTGAAAATATCTTTATTGTTAAATCCTGTGTACTCTATCAAATAAATAATAGGCTTTAAATATACATAATTATAGCCATATTAAAAACTATACTTCAATTGGGAACAGCAATATGCTTCTAAGACTACATTATTTTGAAATTTTCCCCCATCTTTTAAAATTACTATATTCCAGTCTTCACCCTATGCAACTATTATTCTAGATTTTAGCAATCAGATTTTTATGCTCTCATTATCTGATAAAATTCTAAATTGTTGAACAAATATTTATTTGAGCAAATATCCATTTCACTAATTTACAATAAGCTTAACATTAACCTGTTTATTTTTTTGCCATAATAAATAAAATATTCAAATGGCCTAGTTGATATTCTTTTCTTTTTTTTTTTTTAAATTTTTTTTTTATTATTATTTATTTATGAGAGTCATACAGAGAGAGAGAGAGAGAGGCAGAGACACAGGCAGAGGGAGAAGCAGGCTCCATGCACCGGGAGCCCGACGTGGGATTCGATCCCGGGTCTCCAGGATCGCGCCCTGGGCCAAAGGCAGGCGCCAAACCGCTGCGCCACCCAGGGATCCCCGATATTCTTTTCAATTAATAATAGTTACTACCTTTACTAGACTACAATAAAATTCTAGGCATCTACTGAGTGTAGTTGGAAGACCATATCATGTACCTCTGTTTATTTGTTTATTATTAGAAAATCACGTGAAATTTGCAGGATGTGTTTATTTTATTTGAAACGGGAAGCATGGGAAAAGAATCCATTATATTCTATTTCACTATGAGCCAGGAGCCATGTATTCTTTCAACTATACCAAAGCCAAAGTGTTATAGGTCTATTCATATATCACAATTACTAGCAACTCTGGCAAGTACTTTAATCTATTAATTGATTATCAATATCTCACCTATTTAGTTTTCTAGTTTTAAATAAAATATTAAGTCAAGTATGTTTCAAGCTAAATGAAGCATTTAGGTATGTACTGTGAAGCACTGTGACATATTTGGAATTCTAGTTAATTTTCAATGCCCAACCCTAAAAAAAGTTGGGCCATATGTAGCTGCACAGTTGGAGATATGATGCCATGATTCCCTTTAAAGGAAGGACTTCCTACTCTGATGCTTGTGAAGCACCTTCAGGGTCTTCCTCAGTCAAAGAACAAAATTGCTCCAGGTAAGCATTTTCCTGAGCAGCTCCACTTGGTAAATGAATGAGAAAGGATACAAAGGCCTTGCCCTTTTGGCCTTATCTGGGGCACTCCCACAGGGAATTCATGGTCCATAACTCCCTGTTAGTTTTTCTGAGGCTTCCTCTAGGCTGAATCTCAGGTTGACTCGCTTCTTGTCCTGATACTACTTTCTTAATCTCTAATGAACCTCATGCATTCCACAGTCTACTTTGGCTTCAGGAGAGCACAATCTGTGACAGGCGTCAAGTAGGAAAATTCCAGAATCCTAATCCATATCTTGTTTCAAGTATTAACAATCTCAGGAAACTCAAACAGGTGAGAATATTTTCACCACAACTCAAATACAAAATCCATGTAGAATCAGTTGACCTTATCAGAATTAATTTTAAAGCCCAAAGTCTCCTCTAAACCACGGCATTTATCTGTGGGTCTTCATTCATTAATTCATTTATTCATTAACTCCTTCCTTCCTTCTTCCATCTAAGCACTTACATTATTCCCTATAATATGCTGGCTGTCCTGTTAGGTGGAAATAAACACATGATCCTTTTTATCAAGGCATTTAATGATGAAAAAGATTTTAAAACAGTATGTATGTTAGCTTTTTGTAGGGATTGTAACAAATTACAACACAGTTAATGGCTTAGAACAACAACAAATATATTATTTTACAGTTCTGGGGGTAAGAAGTCCAAAATTAGTGTCACTGGGCAATACTTAAGGATTTTGAGAGATAGTTCCGTTTTGACAGCTCCAGAGGGAGAATTTGTTTTCTTGCTTCTTCCAGGATCCACTAGTTGTCTGTGATCTTTGATTTGTAGCCTCTTTCTCGCATTCCTCCAATATGGCTCTTCTCCTGTCACATCTACTACTTCCACTTATACTCTTGACTTATACTATCCTTATAAGACTATTGGATCCAAAGTAATCTCCTCATATCAAAATTCTTAATCATATTAAGGAAGATGCTGCAATATCCCTTTTTACCATATAAGGTAAAAATTTGCAGGCTCTGTGGATTAGAAAATGGATATCTTTGGGGCCATCAGTACTCAGCCTGCCACAGTGTATAATTAGGTAGGTAAAGCAACAATAGATACTAAATGAGAATATCCATGTTACTGAGAATATCCTAAGGTACTGAGGAGGTAGGTCATTAAAACTTGGTGAAAATATATTTTTTAATGATAATTTTAAAAGTTGATTAAAAATTAAATGGTGAACGGTGGTATGGACTATCTAGGATAACAGAGACGCTCATGCCAAGACACAGAGGCCACAGGAAATGCAAGTGTTCTTGGTATTCAAGATTTCAGCACTTTTTAGTTATAAGGCACACATTTTTCTTATATTTTGTTCTTTTTTTAAAGATTTTATTTATTTATTCATGACAGAGAGAGAGAGAGAGAGGCAGAGACACAGGCAGAGGGAGAATCAGGCTCCATGCAGGGAGCCCGATGGGCAACTGGATCCCAGGACCCTGGGATCATGCTCTGAGCTGTAGGAAGATGCTCAACCATTGACCCACCCAGGCATCCCGATATATTTTGTCATTTCTAAAAGATGGTATGTGAGGATAATTGGGTGGCTCATTGGGGCCTCCAGCTCAGGGTCCTGGGATGGAGCATCCAGGTGGGCTCCCTGCTCAGTGGGGAATCTGCTTGTTCCTCTACCCCTCACCCCCTGTTCATGATCTCGCTCTTTCTCTCAAATAATTTTTTTAATGGCATGTGTTTTATAGTTAATGAGCACATTTAATGCAGTCATTTATTTTTTGATATCCTATTATTAAAAATTATAACAAACATGTAAAAAATATAGACAATATGATTTGAGAAATGTAGTTTATAAAATGCTAAAAAAATAGTTCGAGGTGAGCCTGCAGACAAAAGCATGTGTCAAACTCAGTATAGGTTGTAATCAGATTATGAGTTAATAAACCATACTGAAAATCACAAGAAGTTTTTGAATCCCTTTGAAAAGGTATTTGACATGGTCTGATTTTAGTTTTAGAAAGATCACTATTGGAAAGAAGTGATGCCATAGGTAAAGAAGGTAGGAGTTTGCCACAATCAAATTGGCAAATGTTAACGGCCAGAGTGAAAGAAGTGGTGACAATTGTTTGATAGTAAGATGTAAAAATGTCCAATTTTGGTAAATGCTGCATTGTGTACAGTGGGAAGGGAAGAAAAGGGGTAGTTTTTAGGACAACTCCCTCATTTGGGCAATTAGTAGAATGATTAAACTTTCTGCTGAGAAAGGAATTAAGGACCAGGATTTTTGGGGAAGGAGATTGAGAGGGGATCATGAGGAATGGTACGAAGGCATCACATTTAGTTTGGGGAATGTATGTGGAATATATAAACATAAATATCCATCAACATTTGTATATGAGAGTCTAAAGCTCAGAAGTGGATTTTAGATGGAGATACAGAATCAATAGTCAATCAGAAGTAACTGAAATCTTAGGCAAAGATGGGATAACATGGAAGAATGCCAGGGACATTTCAATTTGATTTTTTTGACTCCTACTTCAGCTCTTTTTTCTTGCTTTGGGAGACACTCCAATTTGCATATTATTGTGAGATATATTGCCTTGCTTCTTACCATAACAGTGTACGTACGATTAACTTCCATTCTTTGCCCCTGATGATGGATGGTTTGGTCATGTGATTTGGGTTCAGTCAACCAGTTGCTTCCAAACAAAACTTTGCATCTGGAGTTGAAGGGGTAAAGAGAAGTGGTTAGGATTCCATTATAGCAACGGTGTTAAGGGAATATAGCTCTGAGGCCTAATGGGAAACTTCTACAGGGGTAGCGGTGGTCTTAATTAGATCATTCCTACTCCACAGATTGTTTCCTTATGAGTTTTTGGTTTTTTTTTACCTGTTTCTAAAACCTGATCTTTGAGTTTCCCACCACTTCTGGCATTCCTCACATTATTCTGGTGAAAACCTTTATTGCTAGTTTAGCTAGAGATGACTTTATTTTGCAATCCTGTTTGCTACAGAAGACACATAGAATGAGAAAAAAATGGGAGGACAAATGAAAGCATTTGGTGGCTATTCCCAGTCTGAGACATTTATGTTTCACAGTAAGAATTCTTCACTTCTAGCCTAAAAGTTTTATACTGCCATACTCTCTTCAAATGATACAGCCCCAGAGGTAAAGAGACTACTTACAGTCTTGGAATTTTTCAAGTTGTTTTGATGAAAAAATGTGACTAACAATACTGATTTTATTATCTGGGAATCGACGAAACTTTTTATAAATTTACTTTTGTCACCCATGCATTCATTGAGGAAAATGTGTATTTCATTTGGTTTCATTAAAAAAAGTCTTTGTGGGAATGCCTGGGTGGCTCAGCAGTTGAGTGTCTGCCTTCAGCTCAGATCGTGATCCCAGGGTCCTGGGATCGAATCTTGCATTGTTCTCCATGGAGAGCCTCCTTCTCTCTCTCTGCCTGTTTCTCTGTTTCTCTCACAAATAAATAAATAAAATCTTAAAAAAAAGTCTTTGTGTATATATGCGTAAAAGTCACAAATAGTATACTTATATATTATTTATATATATAAATTAAATGTATATATAAACATATATATTTAATTCTGAAAGATCTTTCTGCCTACACATATGAATTAAAATGAATTTTGTTTTGTTTTTGTATTCTCTCAGAAAAGAAGTTAGTCAATTATGCCATAAGTGGTTTGATGGAATAAACAGAGCTTGTACACATGTTTCTGTCCAGGATACATTTTAAAATAGAAAATAATCTGGCTCATCTATCATTAAATCTGTTTTTCTTTAAAGAGTATACAGATCCCATTTCAGTATTACAAAAATTAAAACACATAATTTTTACATTCTTGAAAATTGGAGACAAAAAATTTTCTAGATAAAATGAGAAGAATCTGAAACTGGACCATATATACCTTATTTAATTTTCACAAAAGTGTCAAAATATAGTATGAATTTTAATATTTAGTGGATTATGTTGAGATTTTGTCTATAAACAAACTTTCAGTTTATTTACTACAAATATATTATCATCTAATCATTCATTCATTTATCTATTAATCTACAAATTTTATTTTGTGCTTTCCATGTGGCAGCCACTGCATTTAGTATAGAAAGATAGATAGTCAACAGATTTTCCCTGTGAAGTGCCCACAGTTTGGGTACATGATAGAAATGACCTTAATTATGAACAAAAGAGTCAAGAATGAATATGAAGTCAGGAAATTAATAAAATTTGAGCAAGAAATTCTACTGAAGTTTGAATAGTAAATGGATTTCATTAGACTACAGATATCTATAAAATCAAGAATTTTGTCTATTGAGGAAAAGAGCAGGCTATGAATTTTTCAATATTTTTTTTTACTTTAATTTCAAAATAATTCCTCCCTTTTTGGAAGCAAAATATATCACATTACCCCAAAAGAAGCTTAACATGTAGAAAAATTCTTAAGAATTATAAAGTATTATTCAATTTCAAACTTAAGAGACCTAAAAGATGAAATGCAGAGGAAGTAAAAGACAGATGACCTGGAAGGTAATAATACTTAGGGGAAGTAGTCCATCAATTTGTAGATGTCCTTGAATACTCATTTTTATGTTTTTGCCATGAGCAATAATTTGGAGACTGTGGGGTTTTTTTTGTTGTTGTTTTGTTTTTTGTTTTTTCTACCAAAATAAGACTGATTTTCTATTGTATAATTCCCCTTGCCTTACAATTTCATTACTTGAGTTAAAGTAGATAAGCAATTCTTTTAATTATAGCATAAAATGTTCTACTTTTACAATGGTTTAAGGCATACATTAATCACTCACATTTACATATTTAGATATATCATGCAGTACACAAAATACTTAAAAGAGAAAAAGGGTATTTTTGACAATATTTGGTAACTGAGATATTTTAAATAAGGAGATTTTTTTAAAGATTTTATTTATTTGTTTGAGAGAGAGAGAGCACAAGCAGAGCGGAACGGCAGAGGGAGAGGGAGAAGCAGGCTTCCTGCTGAGCAGAGCACAATGCAGGACTTAATCCCAGGACCCTGGGATCATGACTTGTGCCAAAGGCAGATGCTTAACCCCCTGAGCCACCTGGAAGCCCCAAATAAGGAGGTTTTAATAGCAGTAGCAGCCTAGGTCAAGCATCAAAAAATATTGGTTTTAACAAGGAATATAAGTATTTATAGGATTAAAGTTAATTGTTAGTCTTACTATCTTAGATATATTGAGTAAATTTTAAGGAAAAAAATATTTCATAAATAGTGTCGGGCATATTTCAGTCTACTTAAAATGTTTGCTGGTAGTCTATATTTAGAGAAATATATATTCAGATTTCACAATATTTCTTTTCCCACTAGATAATTCTTTACATGAAATTCTTTATTCTGTCCAGTTAAATTTAAATGCAATATAAAAGCTATATAAGTAAAGAGGATAATGAAATTAGGTACTATGTGTGTGAATGTATACAATGTGCATTTTTGTTGTTTTTTATTTTGTTATGTTTTTCCTTTAAAATCAATAGACAAATCTCTAAACTTTCAGATTCATGGATGTGATCAAATGCTTGATTATCTATTTCATTTTTATGTGTAAATAGTTTGACTGCAAATCTATAAGCATATTTTATTTGAGTTTTCTATTTTTTTATGACTACAGGACCAAAA
Organism: Vulpes lagopus; assembly: GCF_018345385.1. Lineage (NCBI taxonomy): Eukaryota > Metazoa > Chordata > Mammalia > Carnivora > Canidae > Vulpes > Vulpes lagopus. The sequence continues at coordinate 3,099,989 of NC_054845.1, forward strand.
ATATTACCATGCTTTGTCACAAGGTTTTTATTTTTCATTTTGATACAGAATCCAGATAACTCCTAAGAAAAAGAGCTTCATGTGTGGTGAGGTGATTGGAAGGAGTAGGGATTTTATAAATAACCTCAACAACTATCTACAGATAAAAAAGATAACATAGTCCTAAGCAATTTTATTTAAATTTCTAATTTTAATGATGGGTACTTTTGTGAGAAGCAGAAGGTGTGGGTCTCCACTATTGACTGGCACAATATATGGTTTTATGACTATTCTCATTTTATCAGCTAACTAATCTTGGTTATTTTGTATATCCTAAACCCTCTGTTAAAAACTTAACCTGTATTACTTCATATAATCACCATTATAAACCTATGAGATATTTATTATTATCTCACTTTTCATATAAAAATATTAAGGCATAGAAGGATTAATACTATTTTAAATCACATGTCTATTGATTATCAGCATCAGAATTTGAACGTAGGCACCCTAGTTCTAGAAGAACTTTTGTTTCTGTGAAGCTTATGTGTTGGGGAAAGGAATCATAGCAAATATACACACTTGTATCAGCAAGGCATATTAGTAGATGATTCCAGCTGATTAAACAAGAAGAGTTTATTAAAAGGGTATTGTAGAGGTATCATAATTATTAGAAACATGGAAGAGAGAAGGCTCCAGGGACAGTGCTGACAAACATTCAAAAACAGTGCAGAAGTAGCAATGAAAATTCACTTGCTTCCACCAGTGGCTCAATGCTCATGTTTGCAGCACAGAACTTGACTTATGCACATCGCCACTGATGTCAGTACCGATCAATGCCCTTTGTGCATTGGGCAGTAGAGTTTGCAACCCCTGATGAAATCAGAAGCCAGATGTTCTGCTGCTCTCCTTGCCACCAAATAGATGCCTACAACAAAACCAGCTTCTTCATTCATTTCCCTCCAAATCATATGCTTAAGTGTTTTTGTTTGTGTTTTTATCTCAGTTGTATGGTGACCAGGATTTCCTGTTCCTCCTTTATGGAGGTGTAATTTATGAATCTTGCTGTTCTCCCGAAGATTAGAAGAATATTCATGAAGTGTTATACTATCATAAAGCTTGAGCAATTCAACATTCGAATTCAAGAACTCAGTTTTTTGTTTTGTTTTGTACATCTGCAAATTTAAATCCTATCTCTACTCTTTTTTCTCCCTATTTCTAATCTTACTTTAAATTCCATCCCTGCTCTTAGATCCTATTTCTACTCTACTGTTTACAATTCTTATAGATTCTCCACTGACTGTTTTGATCTTTTATAGTCATATTTACTACTATATTTAGTAAATAACAAAATAAAAAGACATGTAATAAAATCTCAAAACTAGTGATTGTGAATTACAATAGTGTTTTACAGAACACTCATGTCTGGGGATTAGATTATTTTATGACAAATAATTGGAGATCTTAAATGATAGCATTATCTGAGCATATCCAAATTAACCATGAACAAAGAGACTAAGAAAATAAAATCTCTTTTTCATAAAATTTTAGATATATTGTGGCCAGAAACTCAACCGGAAGTAAATCCATTTATTATGGAATTAATAAACAGAAACCAAGATAATTTAATTGTTTATTTCTTTGTTTATTCTTATTGTTAGGTAGTTTAACTCGTGATTTGACTTGCATCAAAAACTTGATTTTAAACACTGGTAGATTAGGTTTTTATGGCAGGTAAGTAAGCAGAACACATATGTCCCATCCTTTATTTTAAATATCCATTTTCTATTATCTGTAGATATTTAATCATTGAGGACACCTATTGGCAATCACAAGAGGTAGATTTTCTTCAGAATAAAGTAGTCCTACAGCTAACTGTATTCTAAAAATTAATTGGTCTTAGTGTGAATTTTTTAGGTCACAGCCTAAAGCAATCTTTTGGTCAAAGCAATCTGCTCCTACCAGAGTCAAACATTTTCTTTAAACTTTATTGCAAACTAATTAAAATGACAAATTATTCATTCCAGGAGGCAAGACTATGTTCATTTAGGGCCTTTTAGACATGCTACAGTTGAGGAAACCAAAGACAGAGAAGCTAAATGCCTTGGCTGAGTTATCCAACACCTACAATGGAGAAGAAAGCCAAGCCAAGTCTCTTGGCTCACAGAATAGCTCCCAAAACACAGTCGTGCCTGTCTCAGTGCTAGCAGGGGTGGAAGTCCGAACAATGTTCACACTTGTCATCCCTCTGTTTGTGTGTATTGTGCCTTGATTTTAAAATATAATATAGTAAGGATCTGTCTTTCCAGATAAAGAACACTGGAACGTTGGATAACTCAGTTGCTTTGAGTTATCTTTATCTTTAAGAAAATATAAGACAATCCTAGTAACTTAGCCATTGCTTCCAAGTTTAGTCACGACTTGAAATGTGGCTGGTGATATTAACTCAATTATACCCTTCAGACAATTCCCATCTTAGAATGAACTATTAAATTGAAGAATTAAATAAAAAGGATTTTCCCTAAGTGCTGTGGCCAAAAAAAAAGCAAAATAGTGACAATTGTTTATAGATATCACTGATGATTCACATGTGAAATAAGTATTCTTAAACATGAATGGTGAATATTATCAACTATTTCCAAGTATCGTGAACAAAATGTCCCAGGGAGGCTATTCTTTCCACCACATTTCTTGTAATAAACATGGAGCCAGTTCTGAAAAAACAAACAAACACCTTAGGGAAGACAGTTCAGTGCTTGTGGAGTAGCACTCCGTAAGAAAACCCAGCAGACCATTTGTTCCACTCTTTATTCCAGAGCAAACAGTGGCCAAGGATGCTGGATTCCAGAGCATAGAACAGACCTTTTCCCTCTTATGGCCTGCTGATATTCATAGTGGGCTCCAGTGTTTTGGATCAAGGCTGTCAGAAAAATCTTTTTGGAATCATCTTTATTAAGAAGGCAGGATAAATGTGTCTATTTGGCCTCATTTTCATAGCACTTAAGGCATTTTACTACAGCTCTCTTGAGGGTAGCTGTCTGAATTTCAGGACCCTGAACGCCCCCCAAAACCAAGCTTTGCATTTCCAATGTCGCATAATAAGCCTGGAGCCACTCCAAGGCTCATTAATAAAACCTTAATGGTAAAATAATAACAAGGAGGAAGTGCCATTGAAGCACAAATTTGTTGAGACTAAACTATTTCTCACCCAGCAGGCTTGTTGCATTTGACACTTTATGAACTCAGCCATGTAGAAGGAAAACAGCTCCTGGAGTAGACTTTGAAGTCAGACTGTTGGTATTGAGGGACAGCTGACACTCTTGAAAGGGCCCCAGAGTGTCAGGATGGCAGTTCTTGTGATCAGTCTTTGTGATAAACTTCTCCTTCTCCATGCATGTTTTCCATATTCATGAGGCACAGGGCTATCCTTAGAGCAGCAGAAAGCGGCAGCAGGCAAGCAGAGGGAAAGGAGGTCATCAGGCACTCTCAAGTGCCCAGGCTTTTCATATGTCTCTCAAGGCCTTATGTTTGTTTTCACTTTAGCTAAGCACAACAATCTGCTTGGGAAAAAAAAAATCTGGAAGAAACAAAGGTGCCTTTGCCAATATTATGTTTTGTGTTGACAAGCCCTGAGATTTCTGAGGGGAATCCGCTATAAATGGGATCAGGTCATTCATTTACGCTGTGTGCAAACATAATTTAAAGATTCAACCTCCACAGTGAATATGCTTTCCTAAAGGGTAGGCATTTGGAGGACTAAGGGTGAAGCATTCTTCAAGATCAACTAATCAGGTAACTGTTCTTAGCATTCTGAAATGCCCTTGTTGCAAGTATTGGGTATATTGATTAAACTGACACTTAATGGATAAACTTTAGAAAATACAACCTTTCACTTGTAGATGGACAAACCTGCAAAGCAAAGTCAAAAGCTCTGGCTAAGTTGTCATATTTTCTGTGTGATTTCACTAGAGCAATCGTGCTAACTTTTTGGCATAAACAAACATAGAATATTTCTAAGTCTTATTTAAAATGAGAGCCAAGGTACAAATTCTTAGCTATACTTTGGATAATTCTAAAATTCAAGTGGATGTTGTCTAACTGATTTGTATATAATCTGTAAATATCTTTCCTAATTAAACTTAACTTTAGGTGTGTGAACTTAACTAATTAGTATGTACTAGTCAATTTAATTAGAATCCGTCAAAAATACTACTTTCCTAAATTTTATAAAGTGAAGGTCGCATATTCAACAAATTTTTCTACATATATGAGATTATTTCTCAATATAATGCCTTTATCCTAAGAGAATCAATTTTGTGATTTTTTCAAAACACTGAGATTTTCAATTAATAGTTACTTCCTGATAAAATGAGGTTAATAATCCAGGATTAATTGTATTATGTGGTCACTTTTATGGATCTAAGGACACTTAACTTGAAGAATTAATGTTGACCCCTTGCATTTGTTCTTGATTGGCTCTTAATTATAATTATTGATTTCTATTTTAAAAGGTATTTATATTTTCTACTCAATATTTTTCATATATAATTGTGATGACTACAACAAATATTAAAGATTTTTAAGAAGCAGATATAAGAATTGTTCACATGTATAGGGATCAAATGTCTATTTCATAAACCCGGATGCTGAGTAAAACAGTGTTTTTGATTGAAAGAGCACTGAGTTAGTAGAGGGCAAGATTTCTAGTCCCTAGTCTACCCTCAATAGCCATGGGGCTCTGTGTAAGTCACTTACGTCTTTTAGTCTCCTGTGTCTTTTTATCTCTCAAATGACAGTATAATGTTAGTTATTCTTTTTTAAAGAGGCTAAAAGAATCAAAGAGTAGATATGGGAGTTGTTTTTTTCTTTCTTTATTTTTTTTTAACTGTAAAGCACTTGCATGTGTAACAGGTTATTGTTATGATCACTGGTTAGAATAGAAAAAAAAAAGAATCGGGATCCCTGGGTGGCGCAGCGGTTTGGCGCCTGCCTTTGGCCCAGGGCGCGATCCTGGAGACCCGGGATCGAGTCCCACATCGGGCTCCCGGTGCATGGAGCCTGCTTCTCCCTCTGCCTGTGTCTCTGCGCCTCTCTCTCTCTCTCTCTCTGTGACTATCATAAATAAATAAATAAATAAAATTAAAAAAAAAAAAAGAATCAGTGTCTATAATATACTGAACCTTTTTTCAGAGTACATATAATCCCACAAGAATGACTCTCTTCCTTTTTATGGTCTTAAGAGAATTATAGCTAAATGACATATATGCTTGTTTGGCTGTATAAGCTACAAAGGAATGTATTTGAAAATTGTTGACAGAGGTTGTTAAAATTATATCTGAGTTTTTACTTTGTATATTGCATGTTAGATTTAGTGTATGGAGATCAGAAGTGAGGAGTTTATCAACAGAGAACAGGACAATGACAGTAGAGTTAAACCCTTTCCAATTCCTGTGCACATGTAGGTTTACTAGATACCCAGCAAACTCCATAAATAGCATAATAAGGGGAGGATATTCCCAAGAAATATGGTTTTGTACCATAGTTTGAAGCAGAAGAGTGAATCTAGAGCACTGTCTTTATTATTACATAAGATTAAAAATCTGATTTATATTAAATCCTGGCAGATTCATTAAGATTTAAAAACCCACTTAAACCTTGCCGTTCCTCTTGCATAGTTTTACAAGTAGTAATGTAATGGATTATGGGATTAGGATCATTGCCTTTCGTAGCCTTCTTAAATTGTATGAACATCATTGGGATATAGGTAGACAATAGTGACGGATACATGTAGTCTTCAGCAATTTACTTCTCTTTTCTTCCTTTCCTCTGATACTTGTTTTCCTGCAATTCTTTAAACCCTGCCCGTAAATGTTCTCCCAACCCAATAATGTTAGCAGAACATATGTCTCCTTTCTCTGCTAGGAAACTGATGGATTAATTTGGACATAAGCAACTGATCCATCCACCTACTAGTAGGTCTAGCAAAACCACCACAGTAGAGTTGGGAATTTTATTCAATTTCTTGTAGTAATTGAAAAAACCTCTTCTTTTACAGTTGAGGATATATAAATAAAGTAATTATAGTCACTAATTTCTTAAAATTAATGATAAAATGTTATAAACTTTAGCTTATATCCTTTATGCTGTATGCTTCAGTCTCATGTCTATTTGTGCGTACATGGCTTGTCACAGCTTTATGTTGTTTAAAGCTTTAGTTAGACAATTTTTAGGTGAGACAGATTATCCATTGTGGAGTGCCAAGTCCAGTGCCAGTTAGAATACATCAGTATTGTTTTGGCAAAGTCTGTGGACGCATATCTATTTACATAGAATAAGGATGCTGAAATACAAATTAAACTCTTCCTTTAAGTGTTTAAATAGGGAAAGGAGGACTTCTAGACTATGGTTCAGTGTCACATAGAATGAATGAGTGGCCAAGCCTTACATTAGAGATAATAAGGCATTTGGCAAAATTTGTATTATCTGAAAGAAAGTATATGTACAAATATAAGATATACATATGTGTATACATAGACACATATATATGCATGTATATATGCAAATACACACCCTTAAATTTGCTTTAGTTTTGTTCAAAGCCATTGAGAATAACTTGGCAAACAACAGTGGTATCCAGACAATTCCTTATCCAAAGAGTAATCCTGTGGGGAAAGGCTACTTAGCCATATTCTTCACAGATGGAAGGGACTATTGGACAGACATGAATAAGCAAGTCCCTACTTAGGAATTCAGTCAATATTGGTGAATCTTTGTAGCATTGGACATAGGGTTTTAACTTTAAAATTACATTTCTTAATATATGAAATTAAATTTAAATAGTCTCAGTTGTCAGGCAGCCCATCCTTCATAGACTCTTCCTCCATATGCTGTCTTTTGCATCTCAGATTAAACACTCCTAAAAACCATGTTCTTAAAGTCTATTCGGTAGGATACACCAGTAAAACAGAAAATTTTAGCCTTGTTTCACTTTCCTCAAGATCAAATTCATGTGGTTCACATAATGGAAAAGGATTGGTTGTTTGTCATGTGCTCTTCTCTGGACTGGTTTGTAGTAAATGACATCATTTCGGGGTGCCTGGGTGGCTCAGTCAGTTAAGCATCTGCCTTCAGCTCAGGTCATGAGCCGAGGGTCCTGGGATCGAGCCCCACATCTGGCTCCGTGCTTGGTGGGAAGTCTGCTTCTCCCTTTCCCTCTCCCCTTTTCCTTGCTTGTGCTCTCTCACATGCACTGTCTCTCAAAATATCTAAAAGAAAGAAAAAAAGAAAGAAATCATTTCAGGAAAGATGAACAGGATCCTTTCTGAACCTCCATTCCTAGAACGGTAAGGGGACAACAAGCACACAAACTCTCCTCATCTGAAATAGGCCCTGTGCCCTAGATTCCCTTTCTTCAAATCAGCAGATTAATTGTATAGATATATAGATTCCAGGAGATTTCCTGAGAATGGGGATAATTCATTTCAATAAAGCAACCCAGGCTTGAAAAGAGAGTGAAATGTAGAGAACAATTTTGGAGAATGAGAGTAATAAAAACAAACACATGCTATCACTTAATAAGCAAAGGACTGGGCAAAGTATATTACATGTACTGGTAAACTGGTACTATTATCTCTATTCGATATATGACAGAACAAAGGCACTTTCTTCCCTCATATATTAACATAATACAATTAATAAATAGTACAACCAGAAGTTGTATCACTTGTATCACTTTATTCTCATGGAGATATTCTCATGGAGATCACATAGTTTCCCACTGACAGTAGTGGGATTCATACTTATGTATCTGACTTGAAGGCTCTGGGATTGTTAATGACACTACTCTGTGACTCCGCATTCCCATGACATATGCAAGGCACCATCTGCCGTGTATGTAGTGTGGAATTCAGAGTAAACTTCTTTTAGAATTACAATGATTCCTTGCTTACAGGTTGGGCTTTGATATCAGAGAATTGCCCTGTTTAATAGAGGAGTTTTCCCAGAAATCTGAGTAGATAGAAGAGAAATGACACATTTCTAAAAATGTGTCATGTCTTTTATGTCACAAGCATCTTTTTTCCATGGTTTACAGGCCGGATCAGATTACGGACAGTTGAGAATTTAAAGTAAATTGTTACAAGAGACAAATACTTCAACTAAAAGTTTTATTATATCAACTGAAATGTGGAATAATTGGAGTATCTCCTGGGCATTGGTGTTATTTATTTGTTTCCCTCCCCCTGCTTGCCTACTTTAAAAGTTATATTGGGTAGTAACTAGAATTGTTATTCCAAAGAGCTTGTCAATATAAAGATGACTTGCTTTGTGAACACTCTTATCTTGGGGCTTCATTTACAATCAGAAGAAGTATGATAACCTGTCAAATCAGATTTAAAAGTTATCTTTGGCAATAGATTACCCAATGGTAACCTGAGGTAAGATGGTGGCAATAGATAAGTAAATAAGTAAGTAAGTAAGTAAATAAATAAATAAATAATCGAAGAATAACACAGAGCAGGACTGTCATGGAAATGGTAAGATGTCACACTCTTTGAAGAATGTGGTTATAAAAGAATAATAGTAGTAAAATGCCACTCAGTCCAAAATACTACTGGGTGACTTATCTGTCAGGTGCATAATCACTGGAGATGTGGTTTAAGCACAAGGCTGGAGTCAATGTCTAGACAAGTAATTGATTCATTTTTATGGAAATTTTACTTATTTTAAATATCATCCTCGACCATCCTGATTTTTGATTTGAGTATTTTTTTAATGACACTGTCAGATTTGATTTGGGTGCTGTATGAATAATAGACTCCTTATATTACATGATTCTTATTTTTTCACCCAGGATTCTTAACCTACAATTCTGAAAAAATGTAATAAATTCATTCATTATTCTCTAGCCTAATGTAGCAATTCATACAAGATTCATCTATCTCTCTTATTTTTAAAAAAAAAACAACATATTTTTTTTTATCCTAAAAGGTGATGGCATTATTAGATTCCATTACTAAACTATATTGCTATGCCTTGTTCATTTTGACAAGATAATCACTGATTTATAGTAATGATAAAAATAAAACATGAAAATCAGGTTTTTATAACAAAAGTTTTCCTAGGAATAACTATAGTCATACTATTTAATTATTTTTAAATGTTCATTTTCCCTCTTTCTTCCAGGTATGTCTTGATTCTAACATACATATCTAAACTTGATTCATCTTTACTATTACATATAATCTACAATGAGTCTTAGAACTTTTCAAGTGAATTATGTATTATAAATTGAAACATTCCAGAGGAAACGAACCTAGAGGATTTGAGTGGGTAACGAATTTAATGATGTGCACTAGGAATATAGAAATTATATCTTAGAAGAAGAAAAATTCTAAATCAGCACAAAACAGGAATCTACTAAAAAAGGAAAGGCATGAAATTTAAAACTCTAAATGCTTCATTTATAATTTGATTAATTTTTATTTTGGCAAACATAAAAATACATAGTTCTAAATGGTGAATGTGTGTGATCTAACCTCAAATCAGTCAATGGTAAAGATGCCATTTTATAAAGAGCATAATTCAAATAAACATATATTGAATTCCATGTATTGTGAGTATACACTAACTAGAATATTTTAAAGATGTGACAATAGTTAAACAAATAAGATTACACTCAACAATACTCTACCTCAAATTTCCATCCACAGTTTAATTTATTCTTTTTTAGGTAACTACACATGTTTAGGGACTACTTCTCATCTATTATTTTTACTTTTATAGTTTGCCTTCTATTAAAAAAATCAGGTTTTTGTTAAATCATTACAACAAGAAGAATTATCCTATGTAGGCAATTTTGAAGATTATATAGGAAAGCATAAAGAAAAATACCGATTTAATTGCCAATTATCTTACTCTCTGTGATAACCACTCTAGGATATGTAACAGATTTTAATCACATACATAAATCCAACTTCCTTCTGGATATCTCACATTTGATTTTTGGCAGATTCTTCAAATAAAAATATCCAATTCTAAACTTATTATTAGATCTAACAAATTCAGGAAGGTTTTATAATACATCAGAGTGAAGATAGTGGTTCAAACTAAAGTGGTAGCAAGAAGGTGAAGAGAAAAGGTCAGATTCTGAATATACTGTAAAGGTAGAGACTAGAGAATTTGCTGGTCAATTAGTTGTGGAGTGAAAGAAAAATGAAGACGAAGGATAGTTCTAGTGTTTTTAGCCTGGACAATTGGAGTGATATTATTTTCATTTTGGAAGGAGCCACCTTAAATAATGTTGTATCTAATTTTTGGTTTGGGACATATTTAGTTTGAGAATGCCTATCAGACACCAAAGTAGAGATGCGAAGTACATGGTTAAAAACACAAATTTGGATATTGGGCACCAAATATAACTTTAAGAGACTTCAACATATAGTTGGCTAAATAAAGCCATAGGAAAGTAAAATAAATGGCATAAATAAAATAGAGTAGACAGCAATATATAAGGGTCTAGTGAAGGCATCATCAACTCACTCATGGCAAAATTCATCATCTGTTTTTATAGATAAAGTTTTATTGAAACACAGATGTGCCAATTTGTTTTCATATTGCCTATACCTGATTTCATACTGAAATTTCTGACTGGAAGAGTTGCAACAAAGATGTTGTGATCTCCAAGGATAAGCCATTTATTATCTGACACTTTGCAGAAAAAGTTTACTAGCCTCTGGTTTAGAGGAACATAGTTAACAGACTAAAAGTTGGATTACTTTTCATTCTGGTTTTCCCAAGACAATCCTAGTTTATACACAGTGCTCCAGAATCCAGAACAAGTAAATAACAGCCTTTTCAATGTCTGACAGGTCTTTGGGCAGCACATTGTATGATAACCCTAACTGAAATCAAAAGATAAAAACTGCACCTAGAACAAAATAGCTAATACTACACTGTTTTATTTTAGCTGAACAGCCCCAAAGTGTAAAATCATTTGTAATTATGTTTTTAAAAATTTATTTGTTTATTTCAGAGAAAGAAGGAGCATGACTGGGAGGGGCAAAGGGAGAGGGAGAGAGAATCTCAAGCAGACACTGCTCAGAGCATGGAGCCCAACATGGGACTCTATCCCATGACCCTGAGAACACAGCCTGAGCCGAACCAAGAGCTGATGGCTTAACTGACTGTTGCATCCAGAGCCCCTGTAATTACTTTAATAGCCTCCAAATTAACTAACTCTCATATTACATTTAATCAAATGTTGACAATGTCTGTGTGTGCTATATTATAATGGAAAGAGGGAAATGATGCTACAGAAGTAGTCACAGGAGAAGGGAAAGGAATAAACCTAGTGGGTTTCTACCCTGGAAAGCTCCTGTATTTTTAGTACTGAGAGGTAGAAATAGAATAAAATCAAGGAGTTTGTGAACCTATTTAACGGACTGAGATTATTCTATTTCAACACAAAGTGAGTTAAACAATATGAACTAGCATCCATTTTAATAGAACTCAAGATTGGAGCCTTTATTTCAGATTGTCCTGGTTTCTTACATAGGATAACTAGAACATTTAGTGTATTTAGATTTTATTTATGAACTTTGCTCCAAATCACTACCTTAGACAATGATTTCCTTTAATTGTGAGTATGTATGTATTGATTTTGAATTGATCCTTGAAGACAGAAATGTAGCTAAGTAAAATTGTAAAATTTTAAAATATATAATTATTTCATACTTGTTGGAATTATTTTATTCTTTTAACTTTTTAAGGTTGGTTGGAATGAAAAATATGTTAAGATGGTCATGTGGCCATAATTGTATAACAGTTCTGTTTTAGTTTAGGCTTCTATAATAGAGTACCATAGGCTGGGTGGCTCAAACAATTAACACTTCTCTCTCGCAGTTTTGGAAGTTGGGAACCAAGGTGCCAGCAGATTTGATGTCTGGTGATACCCCTCTTCCCGGCTCACAGACTGAAGTCTTCTCATTGTGTCCTCACATGGCAGAAATAAGTCATCTTTCTCCATCTCTTCTAAAAGGGCACTGATCCCCTTCATGAGGTCTTTACATCATGACCTAATGACATCCTAGAAGTCTCATCTTCAAATACTATCACATTGGGGTTTTGGGCTTCAACATAAGAATTTTGGAGGGGTGAAGGATACAAATATCCAGCCAGTAGCAAGTTCTAAAAATAAAACGAGGGCAGCTCGGGTGGTTCAGGGGTTTAGTGCCTGTCTTTGGCCCAGGGCATGATCCTGGAGTCCCGGGATCGAGTCCCACGTCAGGCTCCCTGCAATGGAGCCTGCTTCTCCCTCTGCCTGTGTCTCTGCCTCTCTCTGTGTGTCTCTTATGAATAAATAAATAAACCCTTTAAAATAAAATAAAAGAAAAAATAAAACAATCAATGTATATATTTTTGGAAATCATGGGTATCTCTAAGATGTCATGAACCAAATAATATAAAATTTCAGTCTACCAAAAACAATCAAATCCATAGCAAACTAGTTGACTATCAGCTATAATTTCCCAAGAGATATTTATAAGTCAATTCATAATATGAACTAGTTAGGCATTAATGGAATGTTAGTTCTAAAAAATATATTAAAGTCTCTATTATTCAAAGCGAAGAGTTCTGTAACTCAAGCAAATCGGATCAGTGCTGTGGCATCATTATATATTATATTGCCTGATGGAGCCTGTGGTGTAAGAACTCTATAGGAGAGCTACAGGATAAACTGTTTAATTTTGTGAAATAATAAGTTTATATTAAAATCTTAAATTACTTGGCAAAAAGCAGAAAGAGAAATGATAGTGTTGGTTTGAAAGGACAACTAAATGTGGAGGGAACAGAAAACAATGAATATGTGAAACATGGAGAGAGATCCTCTATGGATCACTTTATTTGTAAGATACAGTAGTTTTAAAGTGATTAAATATAAAATGGGAAATTCTCACAGAACAATTATATTTTCCTATCTTGTATAATCTCTCATAAAAGATATTTGCATTTTATATCCAAGAATATAAGTTTTGAAAACATTAATATTAACTTTTAAATTTATATATAATAGCAGTTTAACTGCATTATAGTTTTAGACATTTCTATTAAATTTGTTGGCATTCATATTAAACCTAAGTATATGTATGACTGCAACTTTTTTTCTGGTGAAAAATATTCCCTACCTAAATGAAAGTGAAATAATGCTTTGTAAAATTTATAGAACATTTCTGTTTTTGTCCTGTTTTATTTCTCAGAAAAGAGTGTGCTTCAGCTGTATTCAGTGTCTAATTTTCATGTATCATTTTCCGTCTTGGTGCATAAATTTAGTTTCAGTTTTGTCAGTGGACATCCCTTTAGCATAAAAAATATAAACTGAAAATAGATGTCAGAGTTAGTAAAGAATCTAGTAATAAATTAAATATAAACTTTGTTCTCATATCTAAGATAACCATATACAACACATAATAGAAAAACATTATATTTGAGGTAGAATAAAGAATCATGAAGAATCATCAAAAATAAATGTGTGGAAATTATTAATATTCTATGAACAGTTATTCAGATATGTAAAATATTTATTGAATTAAATAAGGTGATATAACATGATCTTGTATTTAAATCCCTCAAAGGCTTTCTGAGAAGTTGATTTGCAAGATGGTTGTAAATTTTATCTTTTAAAAACTGATAAGGTTTTTGAAAATGTTTAATAGAATAAAACCTTTCCACACTAATTACTAAAACTCCTTGGACAAACTAAAAAACATTCACTTTTCTCTGGCCTCTTAGTGAACTGAGATCACAGGGCAAACACCAACTGGAAAATCTGTAGAGAAAGGCACCTCTACATGGAGAAACAGGAACTGAGCTTTTGCTTATTTGGAGCAAAAGCCACTCAGTGAGCTATATGTTGTCCAGATATTGAAGCAGTAATTTTGACAAATTGTTGGAAGTTGAGTGTGGGTTAATTTGAGAGGGAAAGCTCTCCTGGGGACCATACTTCCATGGGTTCCTCATGCTTTCAAAGGCTTTGCTTCCAGGAATTCCATCAGATTCTCATAGGGATAATGCAAAGAATCCAGAGAAAGTTCCTCTATAGCGCTGCCTGGGGAGAGGGACGGCAACCACTGTGAAATCCACCTGACTTCTCTTGTTGAACAAAGCCTTACTTGGCAGGGGAAGGACACCATCAAAAGACACTAATGAAATATTGCAGTTTGGGGAAGGGATCTCCACCCAGCTCCAGCCTCCCTATTTCAACTAAGGGGGTGGGGGTGGGGTAGCCTTAATTTTATGTTTTCCTGGAAATAAAGTGGGAAAAGTGGAGGATACCTACTGAAACAAGGGAAGGTATTAAAAGTAAAAAAGTTCTATCCCTAGGGAGAAGGACAAAAATACTTATGAAGGCATATCCCCAAGACACAGGTCCAATCCATACTCCAAAGACTGAAACTTAATCAGAAGAAACCCTCTCAATCACTCTACCGGCAGGCTAACAAAACTCCAGTAATAATAATGCACTGTCCCGAGCATAGTCCTTTAGACAGAGTATGGAATTATGAATGCTTTATGAAAGAGAGAAAGAGGAATATAGAAAAATAAAACAGAACACTCTAATGTTGCAATTGTTAGGAATTAAAAAAATGTGGAGGTTTTTTTTTTTTTTTTTAAGATTTTATCCTTTTATTCATGAGAGACCCAGAAAGAGAGAGAGACAGGCAGAGACACAGGCAAAGGGAGAAGCAGGCTCCATGCAGGGAGCCTGATGTGGGACTCAATCCCAGGATGCCAGGATCACGCCCTGGGCCGAAGGGAGGCGCCAAACCACTGAGCCACCCAGGGATCCCCCAAAATGTGGAGTTTATTCCAGATAAAAACATATATATATCAAACACAGTCTGAAAAAATGAGGCTTCTCTGGAATCCTGGATAGAGTATGTATGGCCTGAGTAAAATAACATTACAGAGAAACAAGAGTTTTGTACATATGTGCAAAAAACTGGACAAAGGGAACTTTATGCTTTGTTTGAGTGTAATGCGTTGCTCACAGGATGTAGAACAATTAATCTCTGCAGTGGAGAAAACTGGCTGCCTCCCTCTTCTGTCCATTTCATGTAGTATAGATTTAATGTTAGGAAGTGGTCACCCAAGCAGGAATTACATTTTATGGCCTCTATAAGTGGGTACAGGTGATACGATTTCAACAGTCCAACAGGAGTGAAAATGAATTGATAGGCAAAGGGGGTCCCTGGAGGGCTCAGGGGTTTAGCGCCTGCCTTCGGCCCAGGGTGTGATCCTTGAGTTCCGGGATCGAATCCCACATAAGTCTCCCTGCATGGAGCCTGCTTCTCCCTCTGCCTGTGTCTCTGCCTCTCTCTCTCAGTCTGTGTCTCTCATGAATAAATAAATATATAAAATATTTTAAAGAAAAGAATTGGTAGGCAGAATAATGGCCCCACAGACATCTACATCCTAATTTCCAGAATCTGTGGATATGTCAGGTTACATGGCAAAGGGGAATTGAGAGTGCAACTGGAATTAAGGTCCCTGATCAGCTGACCTTAAGGAGAGGATTCTGGAATAAGCTGGGGGCGGGGGGGGCGCGGATGTCAATGTAATCACAATTGTTCTTAATGGGGAAGAAGGAGACTAAAGAGTCAGAATTTGTGCCGTGGAGCCTTAAGAAGGACTTCTTTCCCAGTTGCTGGCTATCCAGATGAGCTGGAGCTATTAGGGATGCAGGGATCCTCTAAGAGAAGCTGATATTTCTACACTATAGCATCTGGAAACTAGTGTGACTCCACTATGGACCTATGGCCTGCAGCACTGTAATAAATTTGTGTTGGTTTAAGGCAAGGTTTGTAGTAACTTAGTACAACAGCAATAAGAAATGAATATACGGACTTTTGTCACTTTGAAACCAAAATAATTTTAAGAGTACATGTGCTAAAAAAAAAAAAAAAAAAAAAAAAAAAAAAAAAGAGTACATGTGCTTTCTTTCTCCATTGTCTCTTTTCTCTTTTTTGGTGGACTTAGAAATTAAGTGTGTTGAAGATGGGACCATGAGGCTGGTGCCTGAGAGGCATCCTTCTGAATATTTGCTTGGACATTTTTACGAGTGAGAAATGTGTATCTATTTCGTGAAGTCACTAAGATTACTTAATTACCTTATTTATTAGAGTGCCCACCCCCCAGTATTGTCATGGTTTAGCAAATTTCAGTTAGGAAAATAACATTGGAAAGGAATAAACCTAAAATAGAAACTCCAGTAAAATATTGTTAATGGGTAGAATACTACCGTCTAGATATGCAACCATTTCCAAGTCAAACCATTTTGGGGTCACAGCTTAAATAAGCAGAAAGTCCTTTCAGTACAAAATCACATGAAAGAAGAAGCTACAGATCTCAGTAAAGTGAAAAATAAGAAATAAAAGCAATTGGTCAAAAAGGGGTGATACACACTCCTGAAGTACTAGTAATATTTTTTAAGATGAAGTAGTTTATAAAGATTAAGTATTCTGTATATATGTGTGTGGCTTATTCATTATTTTTCCTAAAGGTTAACTTAACCTAGATTACTAAAGTTTAATAATGACATTATTTTAATAATACTTACATTTCCTAGAGCCTAGCTTTATTAGAATTACACATTCCTGCTTTAAAGGACGAGCTGGACCTCAGGCAGTATTAAATAACCCGACTTTCATTGTACTGTTGTAAACAATACAGGACCCTATCATATATTCAAGATAATTTTAAGCTTACTTAACAGGCGCTATCTGTTGTGTCCAGGGACAGGTTTTATTTGCAATAATTTTTGTATATAAATATGAATATTTCATGTCTCATTCTTTGTTGGCTGGTGTATAAAATAAATGTCTACTGTGCTCTCATTTCCACATAAAAGCGATTAGTTTCAGGCAACATATGAACAATCAATGGAAAAACTTTAACTTACCCTTTGATATCAAATGATACTAACCCAACATGAAAACTTTGGCTATCACATCACTGACGGATTTCTCACATAAATAAGCCCCAAATCCACAACCAATCACCCCCCCCTCCGCCCTGCCTATAAGTCACAGTCCATAGACAGTAACCTCAGAGAACTGGTTAAAGACAACAATGGCAAAAATTTTTCAGACATGGTGAACCAGGGAGTCCTTGCCTTATTCCAATTTTGACAGGCAGCTGGATATAGTGAAGAGATGTTTCTAGGCGTCCTTTGATGCCTAAGGGAGGAGAATGTAAAACGGAATGTTGCAAAAGGAAAAAAAAAAAAAAAGAAGTGAGTTTGCAAGGGAAACACACAGCCAAGTGTCACACTCTGGTGCTACTATTACAGGACTACCAAATTCACATCATTGTGGAAATATGTCATTTGTAAGCAAAAGGCTATGTCTGCAAAACAATATTGCCAAGGGGTCCCTTCGTTTTAAACTTAAATACATGGAGAGTTTAAAGCCAACTACTGAAAAATACCTAAAGCTAGTCACATTAGACAAAAAGGTTTATGGGGTTAGGCCAGAAGGCCCGATGTTATAAAGAAAAATGTTAAAATTCATTGTGAAGACTTTCTAATGTCATAAAAACAGACAAAATATGCCACACTCCTTTCATCTCTAATCGTTTAATTGTAGAGTAAATCATGTTGTTCTGTTTTCAGCATTTAATTTTTAAATTAGCTCTTGGCTGCAGTGTCCTTGATTACAGAACTTAATTAGCTGTGCCTGTTGAAGAGAATTATGCTATATACAGGATACATGATCACATGGAAAAGCTTCATACAAGCAATCTGAGTCATAATGAAGCTTGGTTGACTTTCTAAACTGTGGAAGAACAGTTGCAAAACAGGCTGTATTTAGAGACAGAGGATTCAAAGGAGAAAGCTGCAATGAACAAAATTAGATGGGTCTATGATCTATTTACTCAAATATTTTGAATGATTGAAAATATTGAGTTTCAGAAGAATGAATTAATATTCTCTTGTATTTGTTCACTAATAGATTAACAACATGAAGATTCCTTATGTACCAAATTAGGGGAAATTTTCACAGTTTTCTACTGGCTTAAAAGAAAGGACACCTGTGTGAATTGTGTTAACATGTTCTTTGTGTTTTACTAGTCAGTAATGATAGCTTCTGATCTTCCCATATCATGCAAATTATATAAATACATACGAATTTGCAGTAGTGAGCAACAGTTAGAAATGGCTTTTCCACGATATCTTATATAGTGGGTGAGTTCACAGAGCTAATTACACTACAGAAAACATTTTTTTTTCTCTAAGCAGTTTATGAAACCTTTGTTTTATATCTCAGCCAAACATATGTACTCAATATAAGATTCCAAGAGGTTGTCAGAAATGTAAAACAGTCAAGAGATTGCATAATATAAAAATGAGTTTGGGATAGCTCCAGGGAAATAAAAGGGGGGTTACAACAGATTAATTATCAAAAAATATTCTGAGCACAAGGAGAGGATAGAGTTAGTACCTCAGTAGTTATTTATCCAAATTAATTTCCAAGTTTGTTATTTATGTAATGTAAGGTAGTCAGCTTTTGATGTTGAAGTAAATAACCTTTAATATATTTGGCTACCAAAAAAATATTTTTTTTTTTTGCTGCATTACATGAGGGCTGTGGGTCACCTGCACAGCAGGATCAAATGAACAGAGCTGCGCTTAACTGGGTCTCATGCACTAGACTCAGCTCCACAATAGTTCTGTTTTTCAAAACACTGATGGAAGCAATGGCCATGATCTAGGGCACTTGCTCTCCTGCTGAAAGACAAGAGCAAGAGAAGTAGAGGCTAACCATGCAATTTTATTTAACGCTTCTGCTGGGAGATAGTGAACTACATTTATTTGTATAACATTAGCCAGAACATGTTAACATGACCAAACCCAAAGTTTAAGGAGGTGAAAAGAATTAACTTGCCCACAGAGTGCATAGGCAGTTACAGGGCCGTAGTAGAGAATGTATCATCTTATCATAGGGGGAGAATGGAGTTTGGGGAATGGCTTGGAAACAAAACCCGATATGTCACAGGCTAGGTGTGCTAGCATGTCAGAAGCAAGATGATAATATGTTCTTAATTCTCATGAATATAAGGGGCAAAGAAGGAGAATGTTGAGATTTTAGTGAATGCCACATCTTGTCTTGCTCGACTTAACGTCTAGTGCCGTCCACTAAAATGTGAGCACAATGAAGGCAAGTCTTCCCTGTTCTGTTCCTAGAAAAGTGCCTGGTGGGTCAAAGGTACTCGATAAACATTTATGACTGACCCAATGAAGTGAAGAGCAAATTAGAAGGGAGAGATGATGTCAGAATCTAAGCCAAGGAAACAAGTCTAGAGAGGAATGGCCCTGTGTTAAAAAAAAAAAAAAGACCCAGAACTACTAAGTGTGAAGGTAGGGTGAAATAATAGCATAGTGTCTTAAGTTTAAAAAAGAGGAAAACAAATGTTTCTGGGATTGCAACTTCTAGAAGGTGGCTGATAATCCATACATTCTTAATGCAATTGCATTATAGGAGAAATAAGACAGTAAGATGTGACTTTTTCTAATACTCTAAGTCTCACTACCTTCTGTTCAATTAAAAAATTATAAAGGAATATATTGCATAAATTATAAAAACACATTTCAGTTTTTTTTTCCTAAAAGGAACGTATCTATGTAAACAGCCATCCATGTGGAGAAGGACGACATTATCAGGATTACAAAGACCCCCTCATGATTCCACAATATCACACTAATTCTTCCTATAAGCACTACCCTGACTACTAACTTACTAGGTTAGTTTTTATTATTTTGAACCACATAAGTACAGAATAAATTATCTGTGTCTGCTTCTCTGTTCCAAGTCTTGAGCATGGGAGAAATCTATTTTGTTTTGATAGTCATAATTTGTTCATTTTCTTATTGTACAGTATTATAACACATGAATCCATAATTTATTAATTTATGAATACTAGATGGCTGCTATAAACATTTTGTGGTGCATGTATATGTATATTCTGGGAGGTATAAATCTAAGGATGGTGTTGGGTCACACAGATGTGCATCTATATTCAAAGTTAGTGGCATAGGATATATGGGGAACAAAGCAAAAATCTCCAAAAACTGTAAAATGTCCAACAATTTCCAAAGTGCTTCTACCAATTTACTAGCTAGTACAGTGGATGACTTGTTTTATACACTAAGACTTCACTTTTTAAGAACCCAGTCTGATGAGTGTTTAATATTAATAGTTAGCTTTTACTGTACTGAGAACTACCCCCAACACCTTGGCCGTCAACAACCACCATTTGTCTGACACTGAGTATAATTACTTTGGACCAAGTGATTCTTTAGGTCTCAGCTAGTTCACTAACAAGTGCGAGTCTGAGCTGGTTGATCAGGGATGCCAGTAGCTGGAACAGCACATCTTGTTCCACTGTCTAATGCGGTAGACTGGGTTTTGTTTTACAGGGCAACGATAAGGGACCTTGAATGATAGTGAAAACATGCAAAATTTCTTGAGGCTCAAATTCTGAACTGGCACAGTCTCCCTCTCTAATCCATTTTACTTACTAACGCAAGAAGCAAGACAAGGGCAGATAAAGGTCTGGGGAAAATGACTTCATTTTTCTGGCACGAAGTTTTAAACTGTGTCATCAAGGGGTGGGCCCAGTAGGAGTCGGAATAATTATAAACCAACTTCATAAACTATCAGCAAGCGTAATGTTATCTAATTGTAATTTAATTTCCGTTTCCCTGATGACTAGCAAGGTTGATCAACATTTCCTATGATCTTATTGTCTTTAAAAAGATCCTTTATGAAATGCTTGTTCAAGTGTTTTACATGTTTTTTAATCAGGTGACTTATTTCTTAGTGATCTGTAAGAATTCTATTTTCTGGATATAAATCTATTTTTTAAAATATTTTATTTATTCACAAGAGACACAGAGAGAGACAGACACAGGCAGAGACACAGGCAGAGGGAGAAGCAGGCTCCATGCAGGGAACCTGATGGGGGACTCCATCCCGGGTCTCCAGGGTTATACCCTGGGCTGAAGGTGGCACTAAACTGCTGAGCCACCCGGGCTGCCCTGGATATAAATCTATTACCACTTCTCGAATAGTAGCTTACTTTTTATTAACTAGAACTATTCTTTTTTAGTTCAGAAGCACTAAATTTTCATGTAAAAGTGTATCCATATTTTCATTTCGGGATATTTATATATTTTGCTTGCGTGTTAAAGAAAGAAAACAAAATTAACTGAGGATGAGCCCCAGTGTCATGAGATGGCTCCAACAATTTCTAGAAGTTTCTGGGTTTTTTTCTTTTTTTAAAAGATTTTATTTATTTATTCATGAGAGACACACAGAGAGAGCCAGAGACACAGGCAGAGGGAGAGGCAGGCTCCTTGCAGGGAGCCTGATTTGGGATTCGATCCCAGGACCCGGGGGTCACTCCCTGAGCCAAAGGCAGGTGCTCAACTGCTGAGCCGCCCCAGGTGCCCCTGTTCTTTTCCTTAATTCAGCAATATATTAAATTCATTGAAAGTGATTTTTGTGTATGATGTGAAGGAATGGTCTAGCTTATTTTTAAAATTTTATAATAGTGCTATTGCAGTTGACTCTAATATTTTGATAAAAAGACCTCTATTTGAATGATACTATGAAGATACATCTTTGTCATAAACTAAATGCTGAAATTGGATGAATTTGTCTTTTGATTCTCTACAGAGATCCTCTGGTGTATACCTCTAGTCTTGAGCAAGACTACACCATCCTCATCACTATAATATTAAAGTTACTCAGTGTAACAAGTCTTCCCTTGTTTTTTTTTTTTTTTCTCCTTTTGTTTCTTTAATATTTTCCTTGTTTTTCTTGGTCTTTTACTTTTCTTTTCTTTCTTTCTTTTTTTTTTTTTTTGGTCTTTTACTTTTCATATCCATTCTAGTATTGACTTGATTGCCAGGATTTTAATTCATAATACATTCAAACTAAATAATTTGGATAAAATGGCATCATTCCTTTTTCAGGGCTTTTCATCTCTGACTTCAGTAGGCCTATCCATGCCTCATTGCTACTCTTGTTGCTCACTTGAATGATACAAAGCCATAATTTATTCCAAAGAAATAATAGAATAGAGTTTTTAAGTAAAATACAGCCAATTAATGGATTTATGATATTATGGCAAAATTAGGGTATTGCTGGTAAGCCAAGTCTCCACCTTTTCTAGCTTTATTTTTTTATTTAAAGTATAATTGACATACAATGTTAGCTTCAGGTATACAGCCTATTGATTCAACAATTCTATACGTTACTGGGTGCTCACCACAGTAAGTTTGGTTTCCATCTGTTACCATATAACATTATTACAATACTGATTATATTCTCCATGCTGTATTTTTCAACTCAGTGACTTAATTATTTTATACTGGAAGTTTGTCCTTTATAATCCCCTTCATCCATTTTTTCACATCCTCCCTCCCTACGTACGTATCCCCTGTAGCAAACACCCAATTTATTCTCTGTCTTTAAGAATGTTTGTTTTGCTTTTTAGATTCCACATATAAGTGAAATCATGGTATTTGTTTTTCTTGGACTTATTTCCTTTAGCTTAATACCCTTGAGGTCCATTCATATTATCCCATGATTATCCCAAATCACAAGACCACATTGCTTTTTATGGCTGAGTAATATTCAATTGCATGTATGTATATGTGAGTGTGTATGTGTGTATATATATGTATATCTATACCGCTTTATCCATTCATCTATCAGAGATACTTGTATTGCTTCCATATCTTGGCTAGTAAAAATAATAGTGCACTAAACCTAGAAGTGCATATCTTTTCAATTTTTTCTTCCTTTGGTAAATCAGTAGAATTATTGGATCATATAGTATTTCTAGTTTCAATATTTTGAGGAAACTCCATATGGTTTTCCACAGTACAATTTACATTCCCATCAACTATGTATGACCTTTTCCTTCTCCACATTCTTGTCAATACTTTTTATTTCTTGTCTCTTTGATACTAACCATTATGACAAGTGTGTGATAATATCTCATTGTGGTTTTGATTTACATTTCCTTATTAGTAATGTCGAGAATTTTTTCATGTCTGTTGGAGTATTCTTGGCTGGTAGGTTTTTGTTTTGTTTTCTTTTCTTTTCTTTCAGCACTTCGATTATATTCTGCTACTCTCTTCTGACCTGCAAAGTTTCTGCTGAAAAATTAGCTGAGAGCCTTATGGGGCTTTCTTTGTATGTAACTGCTTATTCCTCCCTTTCTGCCTTTAAAATTCTTTCTATATCTTTAATATCTTCTAATTAAATTCTGTGCCTTGGTGTGGATCTTCTTGAGTTCATCATGTGTGATGCTGTCTGGATTCCTGGAACTGGATGTCTGTTCCTCTGCTCAGATTAGGAGAGTGTTCAGCTCTTTCTTCAAGTATCTTTTCTACCCCCATCTCTGTATTCTCCCTCTGGGATCCATATAATGCAAATATTATTATGCTATTGATAATATCGCTGAATTCCCTTAACCTATTCTTATCCACCCTCTATTCTGCTTGATTGCTTTTCATTACCCTTTCTTCCAGGTTACTGAGCCATTCTTCTGCATCCCCTAATATGCTATTGATTCCCTCAAGTGCATTTTTTAAATTTAAGTTATTGAATTCTTCAGCTCTGGTTCTTTTTTATATTATCTATCTCCTTGAAGTTCTCACTGACTTAATCTACTTTTTTTCAAGTCCGGTCAGTATTTTCATGACCATTACTTTGATCTTTTCATCAGGTCTCTTCCTAATCTCCATTTTATTTAGCTTTTTTAGTGTGATTTTGTTTTATTCTTTCATGTGAGACGTATCCCTTGCTTGTCTTCTCCTTTTGTCTGTGTTTAACTCTCTTTATTGGGTAGGTCAGACATGTCTACTGCTCTTGAGAGTAGTGGCCTTGTACAGAAAAGGACCTGTGATGCTCCAAAGCATAGTCTTACTTGGACACCAGAAACAGGTGCTCCAGAAGTGTCCCATGTGGGCTGTGTGCACCTTTATATGGTAGCTGGACTACAATTGCCTTTATCTTAGCCAGCTGAAATGACCCACTTTGCCTGTGGTAGGTTTGCTCCCTGCATGGTTTAGAGGCCTAGTTGTGGCTGCTGTGGATTCATTGGTGGGCATGGCCGGCACTCAAACTTGCTCTTGGCAATTAGCCTTTCTGTCACAGCTATAGGCACATATGGCAGGGTTGCTCCTTGCACAGACAGCTGAGAGGATCTGCTGCAGGAATTGTGTGCATGCTGGTATGTGAAGTTATCTCCATCCTAGGGCAAGGGTCACTAGGAGGGAGACTAGTCCTAACTGTAGCTACCCACAGTGCAGGGTAGGGCAGAAGCCACTTCAAAAGGATGTCTTGCCCAGGCAGGTGAGATGGGTGTTATGGACCCCCAGGGGTCACTGGAGTGGGCCATGCAATGCTAGCAAGGTAGATAGGAAGTGTTTGGGTCGTTTTGCACAAACACGTGTCTATCCGGGCTGGGGAAGAGAAACAGAACCTGCCAACACTTCTGTTTCCAGAGAAATCATCTGCAGACACCTACCCCTTCTGTACCTATTCTAAGATTAGTCAATAAATTTACTTCACATACACCCCAGGTGCTTTTGAAACTGCTGTTTCTGTGCTATGTTGGGCGAAGTTATTTAATGTGCTGGCTCTTCAAGGTTTGGTGATTGTTTCCTATAGACATCCAGCTCTCCACAATTAAGCCCTGCTGGTTTTTAAGGCCCCCAGAGTTAAGCCCTACTGGTTTTGAAAGCCACACATTATGGGGACTTGTCTTTTCAGGGCCAGAGGTCCTAATGTAGGGTCTAATCCTCGCACTTTTCCAGCTTGTGAGATCATTACTGTTTGTGGTTATTTACACTGGGAATTTGGATCCCAACCAAACCTCTGTGTCTCCTATACTTTTCCATGTGGACTTCTCTCAACGACTAGCTATGAAAAATTTGTTCTGCCAGTCTTTATGTCATCTTAAGAGTTAGTTGCCCAGAGGTACCGCTGCCTCCATGTGGCTATGGGATGAGGTTAGCTCAGGACCCTCTGTCTTCCCATGTTTGTTCCTTTTTCTTAGCTTAATAATGTTATAGTTTCCTGTGGATAAATCAAGACAGATACTTCTTGGTGTTTGGCATGTTTTCTTTGCTACTTAAGTGGTATATAGGATATACCTCAGTATATATTTGTTATAGGATATAGAAATACACTTTATTTTTATTTTTATTTTTTTTTAAGATTTTATTTATTTACTCATGAGAGACACACGAGACACACACACACACACACACACACACACACACACACAGAGAGAGAGAGAGAGAGAGAGAGAGGCAGAGACACAGGCAGAGGGAGAAGCAGGCTCCATGCAGGAAGTCTGACGTGGGGCTTGATCCCGGATCTCCAGGATCACGTCCTGGACTGAAGGTGGCGCTAAACTGCTGAGCCACCTGGGCTGCCCTACGCTTGATTTTTATATATCAATTTTCTGTAGCCAGCTTTATTTTTAATTCTAACCATCTATGTGAATATAATTTTTGAACACACACAATTGCAACTTGCAGATACTGAGAGTTGTTTCTTTTCAACTCACTAAATCTCTTTTAAGGTACTTTTAAACCAATCTGTTGATTTATTACAGATTTCAGTTCTAAAAGTACCATAAGATATTTTAATGATCTGAAAATATTGGCAATCATATTTTATACCATGTTTTATATTATTAAAAATCATAGTTATTTTAAAGTACAATTTTGTAACTCTTTTAATTGGGTTCTGTATGGTTTTGTAGGGGAGGGTCCCCCTATGGTTTTGGTGCTGTTAACCTTCTGTTTCTCTTGGTTGTCTCCTCGTATTTTTTTGCATGATAAATTTTTTTTAATTTTTTAAATTCTATTATATATGAAATATATAATATTAACATATATTAATTTTAAGTATAGAGAATAATATAAATTACAAAATGGGTTTAGTAAATATCCACTCCTTCACATAAATACAATTTTTTTCTTTTATGATGAGAACTTTTAAAATCTACCTTCACAGTAATTTTCCAGTACATAATATAGTTTAACTATAGTAATCATGATGTACATTGTATCCCCAGGACTTATTTTTAAGTAGAAACTTAGAAGTAGAAATGGCCTTTTGACTAAGTTCACCCATTTCACCTCTTGCACCCACTTCTGGCAAACATCAATTTGTTTCCTGTTCTATGAGTTCATGATATTTTTTAAATTCCATACATAAGTGAAATGATATTATGTTTATTTCAGACTTATTTTGCTTAGCATAATGTCCTCAAGGTCCATCCATGTTTTCATAAAGGCAGGATTTCCTTTTTTAATGGCTGAATAGTTTCCATTGTGTGTTCGTGTGATCTATATAAACACATGACATTTTCTATTTCATTCGGTGATTGAGGGTTAGATTGTTTGTGTATCTTGACTGTTGTAAGTAATGTTGCAGTAAACTTGGTGGGAGTGAAGAGATATTTATCGGGATCATTTTGTTTCCTTAGGCTATTTAGACAAAAGTGGAATTGCTGGGTCATATGGTAGTTCAATTGTTAATTTTTGGAGGAAACTTTATATTGTTTTTCATGGTGGTTTCACCAATTTACATTTCCACTGATAATGCGTAAGAATGTCCTTTCTTCATATTCTCGGGAACATTTGTCTCCTGTTCTTTATATAATAGCCATTCTAACAGGTATGAGGTAATTTCATTGTGATTTTTATTTTCCTGATGATCAGTAATTTGGAGAACCTTTTTATGTACCTGATAGCCATTTTTTTTTTTTTTTGTATTTTTTAATGTCTATTTAGTTGCTCTGCCAATTTTTGTTTTTGGTTTTGGCTTTGTTTTGTTTTGTTTGATATCTAGTTTTGCGAGTTCTGTATATACTTTGCAAATTTTCTGACAAAAGGTTAATACCCAAATATTTTCTCCCATTTGTTAGGTTGGTTTCATTTTGTTGATGGTTTCCATTGCTGTGCAGAAGCTTTTTAGTTTGATGTGGTCCCATTTGCTTTTTTTTTTTTTTTTTTTTTTTTTCTTTCCTTTTGTCACTTTTGCTTTTGGTGTCCAATCCAAAAAAAAATCATTGTCAAGACCAATGTTAAGGAACTTATCCCCCATTTATTCTAGGAGTTTTATGGTTTTAGGTCTTAAATTTAAATTATTAATCCATTTTTTTTCATGGTTGAAGATAGGGTTCCCTTTTATTTTCATGTGGCTCTTCAATTTTCCTAATACTGGTTATTGAAAAGACTATCATTTCTCCATTATATGTTCTTGGCTCCTTTGTCATGAATTTATTGTCAATGTAAGAGGGGGTTCACTTCTGGGCTTTCTATTCTACTTTTAGGCATGTCTGTTTTTGTATCAGAACCATACTTTCTGGTTACCATAGCATTATAATATAATCAGTAAGTATGGTGTCTCTAGCTTTGTTTTTAAGATTGCTTTAGTAATTCAAGATTCCTTGCTTCCTTCCTTCCTTCCTTCCTTCTTTTCTTTTCTTTCTTTCTTTCTTTCTTTCTTTCTTTCTTTCTTTCTTTCTTTCTTTCTTCTTTCTTTCTTTCTTTCTTTCTTTCTTTCTTCTTTCTTTCTTTCTTTCTTTCTTTCTTTCTTTCTTTCTTTCTTCTTTCTTTCTTCTTTCTTTCTTTCTTTCTTTCTTTCTTTCTTTCTTTCGTTCTTCTTTCTTTCTTCTTTTGTAATTATGATGTTTACCTTGTATGTATTATTTTCTCTTGCTACTCTTAATATTATTTTGCTTTTGACATTATAATGACTCCTGGTGTGTGTCTCTTTAGATTCATCCTATTTGGAACCTATAGACTTTCTGGGTTTGGATGTCTGTTTATCCCCACCTAAGGGAAGTTTTCAGTCATTATTTAAGAAACCTTCTGTGCCTTTCTCTTCTTTCCTCTGGGTCCTCTATAATGTGAATATTTGTTCACTTGATGGTGCCTCCTAGGTACCTTGAGGTACTTTACTTTTTTTTATTATTCATTTTGCTTTTCAGTCCCTTGTTTTAATGAATTCCATCATCCTGTCTTTAAGTTTGTTGATCCTTTCTTCTGCTTTATCTGGTCAGCTATTGAAACTTTCCATTGAATTTTTCAATTCAGTTATTATATTCTTCTGCTTTATGATTTTTGTTAGATCAAAAATATAAGCTTGTGTTACTATGTTGAATTCTTACTCTGTACATTACTCTCCTGATCTCAGGGTGCATTTTTGGATCCTAATTTCAAACTCTTTACCAGGTAAATAATTTATCTTTATTTTATTAAAGTCTATTTGGGGATTTCATCTTGTTCTTTTTGTTGAAACCTATTTGTTTCTTTTTCTTTGATTCTGTGTTGGTTTCTGTAATTAGATATAATTGTCACCTCTCCTAAGGTGAAATAAGTAGTCTTGTATAGGAATGAAGGAGTGATCTTGTGTAAGATGAACCTTTATCATTCTGCTGGCCTGAGTTCTTGGTCATCTCTCTCAAACTTTTATAATTGTCCAGATAGGCTTTTTATGTTGTTGTTGTTCTTAGCTCCTCTAGTTGAAGATGTGCCAAGACCTATCAGTGTCCCAAAGGGAGAGGCCTCATTTATTAGCTAGATGCAGGCTGATTGGAAAATGGACCCTTAGGCAGCAGCTTTAAAGTATGCTAATAAACCTTTTTCAGTGAAAGACTATAAAATTGGCATTTGTGTTTGCATTCTCTCTTCTGAGCCCTGGGGGGGGGGGGGGGATAAACAGTTAAGAATTGTTTATTTGCTATAGTGGCATTAAACTAGTGAACACATGCCCTGTTGGCCACCAGAGCCAGGCTATCAAGGGATGTGATTTATACTCAGCAGCCACAAAGCCAAGGAATCTGATGTGTGCGCAAGCTGCTTTCATGGAGACACTTTAGACCTAGAGCTGGGCAGAGAGAAAATGTGAAGATGATGCCTGCTGCCCTTCCTGGTCTTTTGGGAGGATTGCAGTTGTCACTGCAGTGTTAAATTAGAAACCTGACCCTTAAGCTATAGCTTTTACAATATGCAAATAGAAAAAATATGCACATAGGCCTTTTCAGAGAAATACTGGGCATTTCAGTCTGCTGCTTTCAAGCTGAATCCTTGAGGGATAGCCAGTTAAGAACTTACGCTGTTTGCTATAGACCTGTGGGACCCATGAATTCAAGTTCCATTGGCCAAGAGAGCCAGGTCAAAGAGGGTTGAATCTCCTGGCAAGCAGCCACAAGAGCTGTGACACCAAACATGTTCACAAGCTTCTTTCAGGGAAATAGAGACCTGGAGTGGTGAAGAGGAAGAGAGAAAAGATGATGCCTGCCAGTCTCCACAGTTTCTAAAGAGTATTACAATAGGTCACTAGATTTGAATTAAGTAAGAAGCCTGACCTCGGGCAGCTCTGGTGGCACAGCAGTTTAGCGCCACCTGCAGCCCAGGGCTTGATCCTGAAGACCCTGGATCGAGTCCCACGTCAGGCTCTCTGTATGATGCCAGCTTCTCCCTCTGCCTGTGTGTGTTTCTGCCTCTCTCTCTCTCTCTGTCTCTATGAATAAATAAATAAAATCTTTAAAAACAAAAAGAAGAAGCCTGACCTTCAGGCTGCAGCTTTTAAGATGTGCGAATAGAGCCTTTTTCAGGGAAAGACTTAGTGTTTCAGTCTGTTTCTCCTCTGCTCAACTCCAAAGATAACCATAATACTCCTCTGGAGCCCATTGAGAATTGTTTATTATAGGGCTTATGGATACACCCTCCATTGGCTTTGAGATGTAGGCATTTGGGCGGGGGGTCATCTCTCAGGTGGAAGTCTTAAAAACTGGGGCACTGGTAAGGCTTTTTCACTCCTTAGAGAGAAGATGAGGGTTGTGATTTCCATCTCCATTGTACATTGCTATACTGGAGTGAGGTTATGGTGAGGCTGTGTTAGCCTCTCCTACCAATTTTAAGATTATATATATATATATATAATTTTTCTTATTTGCCCAATGTACAGGAGTCACTTGGTTACATTTTGGATTTCTTTAGGTGGAAATTGTTATGTTTGTAGCTATACTTTCAGTGTCCATATGAGGAACTTAGTTCAGGAGCCTCTTCTGTTGCCAACCTGAATCAGAATACAGCTGATAGTTTCTTAAAAGACCATTTATTCTCACTTCTGGAAAGTGTCCAGGCTAGGAGAATCAGCAATCCAAGATGACCTTAATTCAAACAGACGGAGATAATTCTAAATTGTGCTTTAACCCATTGGAATGGGGTGACATTAGAATCTATTATTAATACTACAATGTAAACTTCTTGGGTCCCAACCTAAAGCCTGGTGGACTACTAAGACCCTAAATCATTTCCTAGTTTTGACATCCAACACTTATCCCTCCAGTCTTATGAGTTTATCAATACTTCTAGTTTCCTAAACTTTCATCTATAGTTTTGGAAGAGGCAAATTTATTTGAGTAGAAGTAGCCCTCAAAGCCCTCATCCTTTGTCTGAAATTCTCTCCTCTTACAGATCTTACTTTTATTATTTTTTACTGCTTAATATCTCTCCAATACTCTGGAACATTCAAGCATATGTCTGTGTATGTTTGAACATTTCTAGCTCTCTGTGGGCTATTTGTTCAAATACCACTCAAACTGCCACTTAATTATCAAGACTATATTTGAGTTAGGTATTATTCTTTATTGCAGATGTTAAAGTACATTTAAAAAGTTCCTATACCCTCTGTTGAGTTAAATAATGATGAATGGGATGAAGACTTAAACCCAAATTTATAGCGTTATAAGCCTCATTACAAAGCATTGTAGAATGTGTCTGGCTTATAGACCACCACATCATGGTAGATCATAGACACATTTCATTTAACTTTTCACATTTACTATATTTACCTTATAAACCCCAAATGAGCCCAACCCAAATTTCATGCAAATGTACAAATGTTTGCTCTCTAGATTAGATAAAATGACTACCACGAGAGGAAATATTTATAGCATTAATTAATATTCTTGTGACTTTGAAATTTTGTTATAAAGTCATATTACATAGATTTTGTGGCGGTGGATATGTTATACTTTTATCATTTGATTATGTGCATGTCTCTTATATTTGACAAGGCAGTCAAAGATAAGTCTCTATTAAATAGTAATAAGCCTTATTTACTATAGTATAAAATATGTGCACATGTGCACACAATTACCTTATACCAAAAAAACCCCATAACTACAGGTTTATTTCAAGAGTTCTGTATCTTGTAATGATTTATACTGACCCATTATGCTTATTTTATAAAGCACAAGGAATACCAGTGTCTATTTGATCTTTACTTCATTTGTCTACCTGTATTTCTATAAGGTAGTGGAAAAGAACACAAATATTTTGCCTATTGTAAAAAACATTCCATAAAAAGTTTTCAGAATTTAAAATGATTCCAAGTTATTTGATTTAGGGACAAAACCGATTTTTCTAAGTGTTTAATCAATATTTGTCATACAGGAGATACAGAACTGCATTTGCATAGTCAGAAGAATTTAGGGGTCTAAAGACCAACAGAGAGAGAGAGAGAGAGTTAGTACAAACACAGATTTCAGGCAACAGACCCATAAACATGTTACCATGGAGGGGATTATTATGAAATCATTACAATTAAAACCTGTTATATGCAAGTTTTATTTTTCTTAATATAGCATCTTTTTGTTGGAAGTATAAGTGATTATCATTCACAAATGTATTGACATGGATTATTTCTCATTTTAGTTCTGATATAATTAATGCACAGTGTTGTATCGGTTTCAGATGTACAATGTAACGATGCAATATTCCATACATTACTCAGTGCGCATTAGGATGAGTAGACTATTTTTATCTTATTGTATTTATAAAATTCTTAATTTAAATTCTAGTTAGTTCATAGTGCGTTATTGCTTTCAGGAGTAAAATTCAGTGATTCATCACTTAACATGTAACACCCAGTGCTCATCACAACCAGTGCCCTCCTTAATATTCATCACTCATCTAGCTAATGATGAGTGCATCCCCACTCACTTCCCTGCATCAACTCTGTTTGTTCCCTATCCTTAAGAATCTTTTATAATTTGTTTCCTTCTTTTTTTTTTCTTTCTTCCCCCTTCCCATGTGTTCATCTATTTTGTTTCTTAAATTCCACATATGAGTGAAATCATCTGGTATTTGTTTTTCCCTGATTGATTTATATCACTTAGTGTTATACCCCCTAGATGCATCGATGTTGTTGCAAACAACAAGTTTTTATTCTTTTATTCTGAGTATTTTCCATAGTTTATGTATACACTATTGATTCTGTATCCATTTAAAGATTTAAAATCTTTAAAAAATATATTTTATTTATGTATTCATGAGAGACAGAGAGAGAGACAGAGACATAGACAGAGAGAGAAGCAGGCTCCACGCAGGGACCTGATGGTGGACTCGATCCCGGGACTGCGGGATCACAACCTGAGCTGAAGGCAGATACTCAACCACTGAGCCACTCAGGTACCCCTAAGACCTTATTTTCAAATCTTTGGGCTATACACTCAGAAGTGAAAATGTCTTGAGAATTTTTAAGCATCCGCTGAAGTTCTGGTTATCCTACTTATATATCTTTCTTTGGGCTAATTCCATCTTTTTCTGTGACACTAAATATTTGCTTTATGTCACAAACTAAGCCCTTAGATTAATCCATGCCCTAGAAGAAATAAATAATCTAATTAGCTAATCATAAATGGATATGAATCAGGGATGTGTGAGATAAGAAACATCATAAATACATTATCATTTTAACCTAGGTATCATGCAGGCAATTTTTAACAAGACAATTATAATAAAAAAAGATAAACAATCTTAATCATATTTTAAGAGTTCAAGGTAGTCTCAAAATGACAATAGAAACTCAGAAATTCCTATTAAATATAATTTCTTAAACAATACATAGTCATGACTATCTTTACAGTTTTTTTTTAATAAATATTTATTTGAGAGAAAGAGAAAGCATGCAAATGGGCAGGGGGAGAAGCAGGCTCCCCACTGAGCAGGAAACCCATTGTGGGGGCTCGAACCCAGGACCCTAGCATCACGACCTGAGACCTTTGGTAGACACTTAACCACCTGAGCCACCAGGTGCCCCACTTCTTTAAATTCTTGCTTCTCGAAAAGTATATTCCTCCTTTAGTTTGTGAAGTAATATGGAATTTGCAATTAACACCCTCATTTTTAAAGTAGGAGCTCAATACCACTCTCTTCTCTCATGGGTAGAAGGATAACATAATCATGCATGTTTCTTTACAAAGAAACAGATGAAACACTTAAATGAGAAATTTTGGGGTTCGTTGTTGTAATGCTGTTGTTTGTTTTTGTTTTTGTTTTTTTTTTGTCTTGGAATACCAAAAGGCAGTATAGCACAGACAGTAAGAAAAATGGTCTACTTTCAAATCTTAGCTCTGTCACTTTCTGCAGTGTGCTACTGGGCAAGTTACTTAACCTATCAATTTTCTCCTCTGTGAAATAGGGATGTTAGGCCCACAGTGCCAAGTTGTTAAGAATATAAAGTTAGTTAATATATGTGAAAAGAGTGGAACAAACTCTCAAATGTTAGTTATTAGCAGCATAAATTGGGAAATTAGGTAGACTGAGGGAAGTGTGAGATCATGTCATCTCACTGCACCCCATTTTTGTAAATGAGACTATAGAGTGTGGGTATGTGAATCGGAGGGAGATATTATAAAAGTTTCTCAAACCACTTTCAAGGTGTTTCTGATCCCTCCTGATTTTTAAATTGTACTTGAACAGCTTCATCAAAATGTATTTGCTTTATTAAGCTATGCCCTCATCAACTAGTCATATTATGGAAGAAATGCATCACCATAGCATTATTTTCTTATTTTTCAGTAGTATATGTCAGGTTCACAATAAGAGTCATCATTAGTGGGCACCTGAGTGGCTCAGTCAGTTGAGCATCTGCCTTTGGTTTAGGTCATGATTCCAAGGTCCTGGGGTTGAACCTTGTGTCCTGGGATCGAGCCTCATGTGGGGCTTTCCTCAGCAGAGAGTTGGCTTCTCCCTCTCCTTCTGCCCCCTCCCCCCAGCTCATGTTAGTTTGCTTGCATTCTCTCTCTCTCTGAAACAATCTTTTTTTTTTTTTTCTAAACCATTGGAAAGATTTTACTGTAAGATTTTTATATAAACAAGATTTTACACACATATGTACATGTAAACATGTATATTTTTCATGTATATGTGAAAAAGAATGCTGCTCAAAGTGCTCTTTAGGATTAAGAACATTGGGATCCCTGGGTGGTGCAGCGGTTTGGCGCCTGCCTTTGGCCCAGGGCGCGATCCTGAAGACCCGGGATCGAATCCCACGTCGGGCTCCCTGCATGGAGCCTGCTTCTCCCTCTGCCTGTGTCTCTGCCTCTCTCTCTCTCTCTCTCTCTCTCTCTCTCTCTCTCTGTGTGTGTGACTATCATAAATAAATAAAAAAAAATTTCTAAAAAAAAAGGATTAAAAACATCATTAATATGAAGAGATACTATATTACTAAAGAAACCTTTGAAATTTTTAGGAAAGTTCTGGGATGAGCAAAACAATGTCATATTAAACTCCACTTCCTATTCACTGCCTCTGTGACTTCTGGAGGACAATTATAGGACCATAGATGATTTCATCAGGAGGAAGCCAAATAATTTAAAGGTGAATAAGACAAAGTTCCATCATATACCCAGGTGGGGTGAGAAGAAAGCCCTTAAAGTTAAACCGTCAGAATTCAGTTGTATCTGGAAAACCTCAAACTTCCTGATTCCCTTTATTGAAACCTCAAGTACATTTACATACTAAATTCAGGATACAACTCAATGTCTATATTTTGAATAAGTTTGCAAGCTGGCTTTCTCTAATGACCTCATGACTTCCTTTAAATTCTTAAAGCCCAATCCATTTTGGTTCCTGACCATCTAAATACTACATATGCTGTAAGCACTTTCAGGGATGAAGAAAGGGAGGAAGTGAGGAAGAAAAAGGCTTTAGGAAAAACAAGGAATTTCCAGAGTTGGAGAAATCCTGGGAATAAAGCTTCAAAAAGGAGATAGTAGAAACTAGTTCCCAAGATGCAAAATGCACACATCATGCCTCATTTGAATTCAGATAATTTAACAACCACTTAATGAACACCTATTGTGTTCAAGGAAAGGGAAAGGCATTTAAGAACCAACAGTTACACACACGCAGCTACACTCAGAGGAGAGCCTCTGGCCAAAAACATGAAGTTGGCCCCAAAGTCTTCCTCTTGACCTTCAGGGGCTACTATAGAAAGCTATCCTGCTCAGACCCTGTTTCCCTTGCTCTAGGCACAGCCTTGATGATCTCAGCCACACTCTCAAGCCAGGTGAGGTGGTCCCACTGGCATTCTCCTGGGTGCTGGCACCAATTATTAGTGTAAAATCAGATTTCTGATATTAGTTGAGGGGGGGGAGGCCTAGGAGGGGTCTGTAGAGATTAATGGCTTATTAGTAATTTTTATTTTTAAAGATTCTTAAACTTGGTGCACTGGTTGAATTTTAATTCATGTAATCACATCCTCCTGTTTCTCAGCTTTGTGGAATCCTTCCAAATCCTGCCTAGAACGGTTAAGTCATTTTGTTTAACAGAACAGCATTTGATGCATTGTTGTTCGAAAATCTGAACTGTAGTAAAAGATGAAGCACACGTTCTTGTGAAACAGAGTTTACTGAGCAATTCCACCTCTTTGAGTGAAAGTTATAAAACATCCCCTCTTTGTGTGATTGATGAGGAAACAGAAGGCAAGCTGAGGACAAAGCACAAGCTGACAGGGGCGGCCACCTCCCCTCTCAGACTCCTGGGTAGGATACCTGTGACAGTCCTCTAGGAAGGTCAGCTCTCTTAATGCTGTTTTCCCTGTATCAAAATGTTCTTAGCTTGACAATAGCAAGACCTCCGGTATCCTCGGGTCTTCTTTAATATATGAAAGCCCTTTTCAACATCTCCCTTTTTCCTTACCTCCAATTCCAAGTAAATAATCAACCATTCCTCACAACCCCAGTGCAGTAGCTCTTTCTGCCCATGGGTCCTGTCCCCATGCTTTAATAAAACCACCTTTTTGCACCAAAGACTGCTTAAGAATTCTTTCTTGGCTGTGGGCTCTGGATCCCAGCAACATCTAAAACTACATCATGATGGGAAATCTCAGTTTTAGAAATCTATATCAGATACCAAAATAAGTCAGAAATCAAGTATTTCCCTCCCAATCATCAGGATGATGAAAAGAAGTATATGGGGAATAAGATTTTTTTTTTTAAACTATTTCAACAGAAAGTGAATGTGGAAAGTTTTGTTTTATTTATTTATTTTTCTTTCATCTGGAAGAGGTGGCAAAATTGTTTTTTGTTTTTGTCATTTTGTTTTGAACCACAGGAACTTGATCTCAACTAGAATAGCCTATCTAAACCATCAATTCCCAACAGCAAAATCAATCCCCAAATGATCTCCAGGCAAAGTGCTTGGGTACCTTCTATGCCTCTACCACAGGTGGATGAAGAACAGCACCGACACTTGGTGGCCCTTGGGTTCCTGTGCCAGAAGCCACGGAAGCATGTTTTAGGTCCTGTGCTCTTTATCAAGAGCCTGCTGCAGTACGGGGCCCTATTGGTTATGCAGCCCACCAGTTGAGGCCATCCCGGTCCCTCCTCTCCTGCCCATCCTCGGGGCCTGGGCCAGGCCACATAGCCCTTGATCTGGGGTCACCTGGTTCCTGTGGGGTATGTCCACACCTCACCATGTGACCCTCTCCTCAAGAAAGTGGGCTTCTCCAGAGGCCACAGGCACTGAGGTCCACCTCCCTTCCCCACCTCCTGTGCTCACCACTTGGGGATCCAGGACGCCATCCCTGGCCACCTGCAAGAGAAGCGTGAACTTGGCAGTGAGCAGCTTCAGGCTCTTCTGGTACCTGCTGCTGCCCCCACTGCCTCCGAGCTGCAGCAGTGCTCACTGCTGCAGACACTGTGCTTGGAAAGGCTGCGTCTGAGGCTCATGGCCCTGCCACACCTGCTGGCCTGAGTTCACAGGCTCTGCCACTGCCATCTTGTCCCCAGGACATGGTGATGTGACCTCTGAGCCCAGCCCCTCATCTGACCCGCCTGAGGCTACCTGCTGGGTGGCTCTGCAGCTTCTACTCCAGCTGCCCTGGGCCCCGAGCAGGACCAAAGACTGGGGGCTCCTGCAAACGACAAATGCTGGGCAGGCCCCTACAGGGCTCCTGGAGCCTCAGCATGGGCCTCCCCCCTTGCACACTCTGGGAAGCCTGAATGAAGCCCACTAAGGAGGGATGGGGTAGTGAAAGCGAAGCGGCAGGAGGAGTGAGGACTGAGTTTAAATGGCAGGAAGTACAAGGACTTTTAGTTTCTGCTTGTCTGGGAAACCCCTTCTCTACTTCTATGCTGAATGACAGACAGCCTTGCTGGATAAAGTATTCTTGGCTACATATTTTTCTCATTCAGCATGTTAAACATGCCATTCTTTTCTGGCCTGCCAAGTTTCTGTGGATAGATCTGTTACAAACCTGATCTGTCTACCTTTGTAGGTTTTGTAAGTTTTTTTGTTGTTGTTGTTTGTTTGTTTGTTTTTTGCCTTGTAGTTTTCAGGATTCTTTCCTTGCCTGACTATGATATGCCTTGGTGGTGGTTGGCCTCTTGAATTTAATGGGAGGTCTCTGTGATTCTTGGATTTTTATATCTGTATCTTTCCACAGCTAAGGGAAATTCTCAGGTATAATTCACTCAAATAAACCTGCCTCCTTTTTTCTCTCTTCATCTTTTGGGACCTCTATGATAAGAATGCTATTAATTATGTTTTCATAAGTCACTGTGTTCCATAATTCTACCTTCCTTATCCATTACATTTGCCTCCTTCTTCTTTTCAGGTTTATTATTTTCCATAATTTTATCTTCTATGTCACGTTTTTTTTTTTTTTTTTTTCTCTGCTTCATCCATCCTCATTATGACATCCATTCGGATT
This sequence comes from Vulpes lagopus, assembly GCF_018345385.1. NCBI lineage: Eukaryota > Metazoa > Chordata > Mammalia > Carnivora > Canidae > Vulpes > Vulpes lagopus. The sequence continues at coordinate 3,138,073 of NC_054845.1, forward strand.
CACATCTCGGTTATAACATCTCGGTTTTAAATTTTGATCTGACTAGATTTTAACTCTTTCATCTCGGCCATAAGGGATGCTCTAGGGTCTTCTATGCTTTTCTTAAGCCCAGCTAGTATCTTTATAATTATTGTGTTAAATTCTAGTTCAGACATCTTACTCACCTCTATATTGATAAAATCCCTGGCTGTCATTTCTTCTTGTTCTTTTTGGGTTAAGTCCTCCATCTTGTCATTTTGGAGATTAAAAATTTTAAAAAAGAAAAAAAGAAAAAGAAAAAGGAAAAAAAAAACAAGGAAATTAGATCCTAGGTGTTTTTTTGGTCTGCTTGTTAAGAGACACTTGACAGGGGGAAAAAAAAAAAGCTTAAAAATTAAAAATAATTTAAAAATAAACAAATCACTTTTTCTATATCCCCCCCCCCAAAAAAAACAACAACATGCACAAAAAAAAATGAAAACAAATGAAAACCCAAAAGAAGCTAGATCCTATTCCCCCTAGAGCTGAAACTTTGCAGCACTCTATGTTCAGTAGACTCTGTGCTTGCACGGGGTTTGTGCTGGTCTTCTGGGAGAGGGGTCTGCTGCTCTGATTCTTGGGTGGACTTGCCCTAGTGGACATGTGCCTGCAAGGTGCATCGAGGTAAGGTCAGGTCACCAAAGAATCCTGAAAGCAGCAAGGTTTTTCTTTTTTCTTTTCTTTCTTTTTTTTTTAAAGGCCTAACTTACAAGGAAAGATAGATTAGGTTTCCAGCAAGTGGCTCTCATCTTGACTTGTGCTGTCTTGGAGGGGTGAAAATGGCTTCTCTCTACTCTGTCCTCTCTGGACTGGGGAGCTTGTGCCTACTCTTCAGGAAGCCCTCACAGATGAGCAAATACTCAGCCCTCCTTCACCCTCTGTTAGTCCAAACTGTAGGCCTGCTAGATGGTTCAGCACTCCTGTGTTTGATGGGGCACAGATGGGTTTCAAAACTCCATGTTTCAGGGATCCCTGTGGTGTGGAGTCAAACTGATCCTCTGGGTAATGGTCTCATGGCGGTGGCTCATGGTGGCTTGTCCCTGAAAACAGTTGCATGATGGCCCAGCAGGTTGGAGTTAATGGTAAATACAATACACAGCCACTGCCAAGGTTAGCTGTCCTCAGCCACCCTCTTTGTTCCTATACTGGTGAACGGGGCAGTTCAACAGCACCTGCAGGGCCTTTTGCCCTGGGAGAGGCCATAGCATCTCTACCAAATGCACTCTAAGCAGAAGAACTGCTTCTCATATGACACCATAGTGTCTGCTGCCTTGGCTCCACCCTCCTTCCCCAGCAGAGTACCCAGGCACAACTCTGTATATGGTGCTGACCTAACATGTCACTCTGTGTTCCACTATTCATTCTCCCAATCCATCAGTATAGAGTATTTTCCCATTTATTTGTGTCATCTTTAGTTTTTTTTCATCAGTGTTTTATAGTTTTCAGAGTATAAGTCTTTCACTTCCTTATTAAGTTTATTCCTGGATATTTTATTACTTTTGGTGCAATTGTAAATGGGATTTTTTTTTCTTAATTTTTCTGCTGCTTGATTATTAGTGTATAGAGATATAGTGGATTTCACATATTGATTTTTATATCTTTTGAGCTTTTTGAATTTATTTATTCTAAGTTTTATGGTGGTACCTTTAGGATTTTCTGTATATAATATTAGGTCATTTACAAATTTCTTCTGTACCAATTTTCTTTTTAAGATTTTATTTATTTATTCTTGAGAGACACAGAGAGAGAGAGAGGCAGAGACACAGGCAGAGGGAGACGCAGGCTCCATGCAGGAAGCCCAATGTGGGACTCGCTCTTGTGTCTCCAGGATCACATCCTGGGCTGAAGGTGGAGCTAAACTGCTGAGCATCCTGGTAGGCCTATATTGTTATAAATTTCCTTATTCAAACTGCTTTTGCTGCATCTCAAGGATTTTGGACCATGTGTTTTCATTTTCACTTATCTCCATGTACTTTTTATTTCCCCTTTGATTTTTTTGGTGACCCACTGCTTGTTCAATAGAATGTAACTTGACTTCCATGTATTTATGTTCTTTTCAGATTTTTCCTTGTGGTTGAACTCATTTCCTAGTGTTGTAGTCAGAGAAGATGCATCATAGGACTCAAGTCTTTTTGAATTTACTGATAATGCATTTGGAAAAAAAAAAATGTGCATTCCACAGTTTTAGGATGGAATGTTCTGAATATATCTGTTAGATCCATCAGATCCAGTGTGCCATTCAAAGCTACTGTTTCCTTATTTTCTGTTTGGATTATCTGTTCATTGATGTAAGTGGGATGTTAAAATCCCCTACTATTGTACTACTTTTGATTTCTTCCTTTATGTATCTTAATAGCTGCTTTATGTATTTGATTGCTCCCACACTAAGTGCATAAATATTTACAATTGTTATATATTCTTGTTGGATTGTTCCTTTTTGAGAATGTAATGTCCTTTGTCTCTTGTTCCAGCCTTTGTTTTTTTATTTTTTTTAAATTAATTTTTATTGGTGTTCAATTTACCAACATACAGAAAAACACCCAGTGCTCATCCCGTCAAGTGTCCACCTCAGTGCCCGTCACCCATTCCCCTCCAACACCCGCCCTCCTCCCCTTCCACCACCCCTAGTTCGTTTCCCAGAGTTAGGAGTCTTTATGTTCTGTCTCCCTTCCTGATATTTCCCAACATTTCTTTTCCCTTCCTTTATATTCCCTTTCACTATTATTCATATTCCCCAAATGAATGAGAACATACACTGTTTGTCCTTCTCCGATTGACTTATTTCACTCAGCATAATACCCTCCAGTTCCATCCACGTTGAAGCAAATGGTGGGTATTTGTCGTTTCTAATTGCTGAGGAATATTCCATTGTATACATAAACCACATCTTCTTTATCCATTCATCTTTCGATGGACACCGAGGCTCCTTCCACAGTTTGGCTATTGTGGCCATTGCTGATACAAAAATAAGGGTGCAGGTGTCCCGACGTTTCATTGCATCTGAATCCTTAAGGCAAAAGAAACAAAAGCAAAAATGAACTATTGGGACTTCATCAAGATAAGAAGCTTTTGCACAGCAAAGGATACAGTCAACAAAACTAAAAGACAACCTACAGAATGGGAGAAGATATTTGCAAACGACATATCAGATAAAGGGCTAGTTTCCAAAATCTATAAAGAACTTATTAAACTCAACACCAAAGAAACAAACAATCCAATCATGAAATGGGCAAAAGACATGAAGAGAAATCTCACAGAGGAAGACATAAACATGGCCAACAAGCACATGAGAAAATGCTCTGCATCACTTGCCATCAGGGAAATACAAATCAAAACCACAATGAGATCCCACCTCACACCAGTGAGAATGGGGAAAATTAACAAGGCAGGAAACAACAAATGTTGGAGAGGATGCGGAGAAAAGGGAACCCTCTTACAGCCTTTGTTTTAAAGTCTATTATGTCTGATATAAGTAGTGCTACCTCATCTCTCTTTTCACTTCCTTTTGCGTGACAAATGCTTTCACATCCCTTCATTTTTAATCATTATGTTTTGATAGATCTGAGGTGAGTCCCATAGGCAGCATATAAATGAATTTTGGGTTTATCTGTTTTGTCACCCTGTGTCATTTGACTAGAAAGCTCAGTCCATTACATTCAAGTCACTTATTAAGTATGGACTTATTTCTATTATTTGTTTTGCCATTGTTTTGTAGTTCTTCTCTGTTCTTCTCTTACTCTCACAGTTTGCTGACTTTCTTTAGTGATATACTGAGACTTATTATTATTTGCATATTTATTCCTGGTTTTTGATTTGTGGTTACCATATTAAACTATATGTAACACCATATATGTCTAGCAGCTTATATTAAGTTGATGGTTCCTTAAGTTGGAACTCATTCTGAAAGCACCAAATTTTTACTCCTCATCATGCCACATTTTAAGTATATAGTATCATACTTTACATCCTTTAATTTTGTGAATCCCTTGACTGATTTTTATAGATAATCTTAATTTCATTGCTTTTGTGCTTCCTACTTTTCTTATTCCTGCTCATGGTCTTTCATTTCCAAAGAGATCCCTTTAACATGTCTTATAAGACTAGGTTAGTAGTGATGATTCTTGTTTGTTTGTCTGGGTAACTCTTTATCTCTCTCTATTGTGAATTATAGCCTTGCTGGATAGAGTATTCTTGATTGCTGTTTTCTTTTTGCTTTTTTTTTTTCTTTTAAAGATTTATTTGAGAGAGAACACATAGGAGAGGGGCCTGGGGGGGGGAGACAGAGAGAGAGAGAGAGAGAGAGAGAGAGAGAGACTTAAGCAGACTCTGTGAGGGGCACAGAGCCTGACACAAGGCTTGATCCTATGACCCTAAGATACCACCCAAGCCAAAACCAAGAGTCAGATACCTAATAGTGCCTCTAAGACACCTTGTTTTTTGGGAATTATCTTTGTTTGTTTTTGTTTTGCCTTTTAGCACTTTGGATATATCCTGCTACTCTCTTCTTGCCTGAAAAGATTCTACTGGAAAAAAATAAGCTGAGAGTCTTACGGGGTTTCCTTTGTATGCAATTGTTTTTCTTTTCTCTTTCTGCTTTAAAATTTTCTTTGTCACTACTTTCTGCCATTTTTACTATATGTCTTGGTGTGGACCTCCTTCACTTGATTTTGTTGGGAGTTTTCTGTGCTTCTGTATCTGAATGTTTGGCTAGTTTCTCTCCCTACTCCTACCCCTGCCAATATACAAGAAGTTTTCAGCTATTATTTCTTTAAAGAATATGTCTTCCCCTTTCTGTCTATTCTTCTGAGATCCCTGTAATATGAATGCTATTATGCTTGATTTTGTTACTGAGTTCTCTTGATCTATTCATATTTTTTACTAGTCATTTTTCTCACTTGTTCTGCTTGATTGTTTTCCATTACTCTGTCCTTCAGGTCACTGATCCATTCTTCTTCTTCCTGTAGTTTACTGTTTATTCCCTCTGGTGTATTTTTAAATTTCAATTATTGAATTATTCTATCTGACTGGTTCTTTTTGTTTTTCTATCTCTCTGAGTATCTCACTGAGTTCTCCACTCTTAAGTTCAGTGAGTATCTCTATGACTATTATGTTAAATTCTCTATTATACATATTACATATCTTTGTTTTGTTTAGCTCTCTTACTGTGAGGTGTGGCCTCTTCTCTAAATTTAGCTGTGACCAGTCTGTTCTGTCAGTCTTCAGGTAATTTTCTGGATTATTTGTATCAATGTGGGTGTTATCTAGCTGAATCTATCTGTGGGAGGACATGTGCTTAGGACTCTCCTACTCTGCCGTCTTCTCCAGAAGTTACATGTGGACCACCTCTTCTAGAGAGAACAAATGTGATATGGTTACATATTTCACATACAAAATAAGTTGAATGCAGTATACTTCGCATTATATATAATGCTTTTTTAAACAAATGTGTTTACGAACTCACTGAGTTAAAGGATTATCATTTATTTCCTTATTAATATTGTCTAGCATATTTTAATATTTCATATTTACTAGTATGTATTAAAATAGACTTTTGTTAGGTATCTTCTATTTCCAGATGCTGTGTTAGATATTTTATTATTTTTATTTATTAAAGGTTTTATTTATTTGTTCAGGAGAGACACAGAGGGGCAGAGACACAGGCAGAGGGAGAAGTAGGCTCCCCACAGTGAGCCTGATGCAGGACTCAACCCCAGGACCTTGGGATCATTACCTAAACCAAAGGCAGACACTCACCCACTGAACATCACTAGACCCTCAAGCTAAGCATCCTTATGTTGATATTTTAATGATATGTTCACTTTGAATTTTATCCACATCCTTCAGTGGATTATTTTGTAATACTTTCTATATTCTATAGCCTAGAAAGGAAAATTTATACACAATTCTATGGACAAGAAGAATCAGTATTTGGGTCTAAATTTCTTATTCAAATATGTTTATTTTCTAGTATACATGAGTTTGTTTTTAAATTTGTTTTGATTGCCACCTGTGACTTCCCATAATCTTAAGTACATCTTGTTTAAAAAAATATTAATAGCCTTATGATATAGCTAATGATATTGGAAAAAGAGACTATCCTAGAAATGACATAAGATATTTTTGATCAAGACAAACCAGACATTGGTTATACTTTTATTTAGAAAGTCATATATATATATATATATATATATATATATATATATATGCTTAACATTTCCTAGTTTGTCATAATATTGATATTCTTCATCTGTTTGTGACTTGGTCAAAATATTCAGACTTGTCAATACTAGGTATTCATAGCTAATGTGGGCAATTAAGGCAGTTCATTTAGTTCATTAGTATTTTATTTTGAAGAAGCTAATTTTATTTTTGTGGACTATCTCTGGACTGAAAGTTGCTTCAAGTAATAATTTGCTAGTGTTAAACAACTGTAATATTTTTGCAGATACAAATCTGTACTTTATAACATAAGGCCATTACCAAAAGACTATTAAGATAAAACTCTCCTGTAGCTAATTTTTATTCCCATTAGTGGTGTTCTTCCCTAGCCTTCTCTTTCAACATTCTCCAAATACTATAAACCTGAAAACTATAAAATATGTTTACATCATATGCCAGTTCTGATCAGAGGACTATAGAATTCAGCATAATAATCTGCCTAACAGAGAGCAATTAGAAATTGGCAAGCTTGAGTGAATGCATTAAGCATTTAAAAGTTGAGTTATAATCAGAGCCCCACACACTTCTCATTAACACATGCAAAGCACACCTGTGGTTTATTTATTTTCTTAGCCACCAAAAAATAAGTACAAAAACAAGGCTTTCTTCCTCAAATGCGTAGCCTACATATTTTCCTATGCTTATTACTCAGTATATTTTTAGGAAGACAGAGATAGATTTAAAACAAACTTTAACAAATTTTAAATACATCTACAATTGCAATAATATAAAGCATAATTACTGTAAGCAATGCTTTAGAGTTTGTAATTTTTAATTTTAAGTTAAAGCCCAGAAAAAAATGATAAATACTGTTATCTACAACTGGATAAGATCATTTGAGTGCCATTTGAGAGATGAGATTCATAACATTAATATTTAGATCTTTAAAAAAATTATACTCTAATATATAAATGTGAAAATTTAGTTTGTATTTAGGATTATTAACATTTAACATAGTGCCAATAAACTAGTTAAAATTAATTATATATTTTAAAAGAAAAGTTACAAACAACCTTTTTCCATAAAATTATATAAGTGCATGCTAACATTTAGAATCTTTTTTTAGAGTGTACCTAAAATAATCTAGTAAAATGAGTATTAAGGTTTATGGGACAAACACTTCTATACTTCTGCAGGTCACAGAGCACCTAGAATTGTGTTTTATTTGCAAGAGAAAGTAAGCAGTTAATGGATAAAAATAAGCAAATAAACAACTTATTATTTATTTTTTTATAATAAGATTTATTTATTTATCCATGAGAGACACAGGGAGGCAAAGACACAGACAGAGGAAGATGCAGGCTCCCTGTGGGGAGCCCAAACAGGACTCTATCCCAGGACCCTGTGCCAAAGGCAGATGCTCAACCATGTAGCCACCCAGGCACCTCAGTATTTAATTTTATAATAGAGCCTAGATCACAGATATCAAACATAGAAATTCAAGCAGGGAGAAATAATATGTAAAACTTCATTTTGTTTTTTAAAATTTTCCATTCTTTGACTTCTAGCTAAGAAGGAAAAACAAAGATCACACTTAACATCTTTCCATAAACAATTATAAAACTGTATAAAATATACAAAATGGTTTCAGACATTGGAAATCAATGTAGAATCATGATCTCTTGCATAAGGGAATAAAGAAGGGTGAGTTAATCACTTTAACTCTTTCTTGAAATTTTGGGATCCCTTTGCAGAGACAGAAGTCATTTGCAGAACTTGGAGCTCTTATTTATTTAAGAGATGAAGATTAGACCTTAGTGAGCCTGAAATGATTGAAAATTGAAGGACAAAGTATAAGGAAAAAGGAAATACTGCAAAAAAATAACTGCAGAATCTGCATCAGGAATCCTGTGAATATTTGCTGGGCCACATTTGCTGGGCCACATATGCATACAATAAAACTCCAAGAGCAAATAAAATGGAATATTATTTGCTGCAAAGTGCTAAACACATGCAAGTAGCAATCATTTGAGCTCTTACTCACTAGAGGCAGTACAGGCCTCAGTGATTATTCTCCTGGACATTGAGTAAAAATTGTGGAAAAGGGGTGCACTTTACGGAGTTTAGAATAAAGGCTACTCTAGACCTAAACTAGTAAAGCTTAAAATCTGGCTTCAAAGTGATCAAACAGGTCTGAAATTAAGCGCAGGCCCAGATAAATCTAAGCCTAGTTAAAGGAATGAAATGAATTTCAACATTCAGCAAAATAACCTAATGTCCAATATCTAAAAATTATTAAGCATGCCAAGAAGCATAAACACAGTCACACAACCAGCAGAAAAAGCAGTCAGTAGACATAGAACAAGAAATGACAGCTGATGTAACAAGAAAATGAAAAATGAGCAAGCTGTTATAGCACTCAGATCTTAGTTCAGACATGTGGAGAGATGGGATCAATATCACAATTGCCTTTTTGTTTATTATTGTAAAATTTACTGCAGAGCTTCAATGTTAAAACATATTTTCAGATACAAAGTTAGCAATGGCATTTCCTTAAAGTACTTACCTATTACGTAATCAAATATATTTTAAGAAAAGCAGAACTAGCCATTTGGCTACATTTCTATTAATCAAGATCAAGACTGAAAAATTATTTAATTCCCACTCTTCATTAAAGTTTAAACAAGTAGAAGTATACTCTAAGTAAACTTCATAAGTTATATCAGAGCAATATAAGCAGTCATTTAAGTGATTATACTTAACACCCATACTTCTATGTACAAGGTATTGAGCTAGGTGCCATGATAATACAGAGAAGAACAAGGCCTAATATCTATCCTCAAAAGACATATAAACTAGTTAGGGAGACAAGATACATAGGAATAAAGAAAACAGACCATTTAAAAAAGATAATAAATGATATAAAACATATACATTTTAAGTATAACAAAAATTCAGAGAAAGCAAGTCATTGTGTAGGAAGTCAGGAAGCATTTTGTGAGGTTTATAAGTTAAAAGACAGTTTTTAAAGAATGGATTTCATTTGGGCCTTTTTGGATTAGGAAAAGAAGAAAAAAGTGGTCAGATTTCATGTTAATGAGTTTTCAGAACTGAAGTTTCAGGGCAGGTAACTAACCTGAAGTTTAGAAAGAAAAGGGAGTATCCAAAGAGATCTAAGTTTCAAGCGTTTGTTAACCCAGGATAAACGTCACCAAATCCCATATAAACCAATAATAAGATGTTCTTAATGTTTTGCTGAAAGCCACATATGAGTTAGCAAGAGATTTTAAAGCCTGTGGGAGCTGCTGTAATTTGGAGTATCCCAACCGTCTTATAGGATTTCATTGAACAACCACACCAGGAATCCAGAGAAGATCTGGAGAAAAATCCCCCATGGTACTAGTCATGGCCAACATTTTCTCTTCCCAATAGAACAAAAAGTTTAATTTTCAGGAGCAAAGATATAAAAAGTATATATTGAGAGTACTATTGGGAATCATTTGCAGGGCAACAGAAAGGATAAAGGTCTACCAATGCAAAAGTGGCAGAAATATGTGCTAAGCCCAGATTATTCTTCACAGTGGATCATAAAATCCTGTGAAAGTCACATCACAGATCCAGATGAACAGTGTCGCTTAAGACTAAGTTTGAAACAGCACCATACGACATTGCTAACTAGGCTAATCTACCTTAGTTCAACAAGTGAGCGACCACAAGAGACAATTATCTGACAACTAGGACAAAGGAAAGACTAAATCCAAGTCAGGAGAAATAAACCAGATTTCAGTCAAAGAATTTGAAGTCTACTTACATTGAAGGTAACCATAACAACATTAAGCTTCAATCCAAGCCTAATTGCTATAAGGTTAGCAAAACTACACTAGACTTTGAAGAAGGAAAGATGTACTTATCTCCAAGTTTAAGAAATCTTCAGTGTTTGCCCTAACATGGGAACTTTCATTTTTTAAAAAAAGGGATCCCTGGGTGGCGCAGCGGTTTGGCACCTGCCTTTGGCCCAGGGCGCGATCCTGAAGACCCGGGATCGAATCCCATGTCGGGCTCCCGGTGCATGGAGCCTGTTTCTCCCTCTGCCTGTGTCTCTGCCTCTCTGTGTGTGTGTGTGTGTGTGTGACTATCATAAATAAATTTTAAAAAATTAAAAAAAAAAAAAAAAGAAGAAGAAGGGATGCCTGGGTGGCTCAGTGGTTGAGCATCCACACACCTTTGGCTCCAGGTGTGATCCTGGATTCCTGGGACTGAGTTCCACATTGGGCTCCTTGCATGGAGCCTACTTGTCCTCCCTCTGCCTGAGTCTTTGCCTCTCTTTCTGTGTCTTTCATGAATGAATAAATAAAATCTTTATAAATAAATAGATTGATAGATGATAAGAGAGAAGAAAGAAGAAAGAAAGAAAGAAAGAAAGAAAGAAAGAAAGAAAGAAAGAAAGAAAACAAAGAAAAGAAAAGAAAAGAAAAAAGAAAAGAAAAAAGAAGAATACGTTTTGAAGATAAAAAGTTATCATCAGAACCAAATTCAGACAGGACCCAGATGTTGAAATTATTAGACAGAGAATTGTTCTCATGGATCTAATATAAAAGGTATAAAACATGCAAAATCACATAGTCAATTTCAACAGAGATGGGCATTGAAAGTAGAGCTAAAATGGAAATGCTAGAAATCCAAAAGAGCAACAAAGTATCATGTGATATATTAGTAGACCTAACACTTATGAACCATTCAACTTGAATGTGATGATTGTAGTTGATTTTATGTGTTAACATGACAAGGATAAGAGATTCCCAGATAACTGGTAAAACACTAGTTGTGGGTGTTTTCATGAGGTTGTATCCAGAAGACATTGGCATTTGAATTTGAAGATAGAGATCTGACCCCATCAATGCAGGCAGGCATCATCCAATCCTTCGAGGGCCCAAATAGAACAAAAAGGCAGGGCTAGGTCAAGTTTCCTTTCTTCTTCCCACCTCCTCCACTCTCTTTGAGCTAGGGAGTCATCCTCTCCTATCCTTGAACATCAGTGCTGCCAGTTTTAAGATTTAATCATACAACTAGCTTACAGATGGCAGATTATTAGATTTCTAAGTCTCCATACTGCTTAAGCCAATGACTACAATAAATCTTATAAACTTCTATATCTTTTTTTAAAGATTTTATTTATTTATTCATGAGAGACACAGAGAGAAAGAGACACAGGCACAGGCAGAGGAGAAGCAGGCTCCATACAAGGAGTCCAACGTGGGACTCGATCCCCGGTCTCCAGGTTCACACCCTTGGCTGAAGGTGGCGCTAAACCACTGAGCAACCTGGGCTGCCCATAAACTTTTTTTTTAAAATTTTTTTAAAATTTTTATTTATTTATGATAGTCACACACACACACACACACACACACACACACACACACACACAGAGAGGCAGAGACATAGGCAGAGGGGGAAGCAGACTCCATGCACGGGGAGCCCGACGTGGGATTCGATCCTGGGTCTCCAGGATCGCGCCCTGGGCCAAAGGCAGGCCCTAAACCGCTGCACCACCCAGGGATCCCAAACTTCTATATCTATGTACATATATATGTGTATGGTTCTGTTTCTCCAGAGAACCCTGGCTAATGGAAAGAAAAAGAAATAAAAACTACTACCAAAATAGAAGCACAAAATGAAAAAGAATGAAATAAAAACAATACAATTAAACAACTGAATTTTTTGGAAAAATAACAAAGGATGTAATATATATGATTGGAATCCCAGAAGGAAGAGACCAATAAGAGGAAATATTTGAGGAAACGATAATTAAGAATCTTCCAAAATGACAGACACCATACCACATGTCCAAAACACTTGTGGAACATCAAGGAAGATAGAGAAAACAAACAAACCAAAACCCACATGTAGGCATATTTTTCAGACTGCTGAAAGCAAAGATAAAAAGAAAAAGTTTGAAGATAGCTATGGGGAGGAACTATGTATTACATGCAAAAGAAAGAGTTTAAGGGACGCCTGGGTGGCTCAGCAGTTGAGCGTCTGCCTTCGGCTCAGGGCGTGATCCCTGTCCTGGGATCGAGTCCCACATTGGGCTTCCTGTGGGCTTTGCTTCTCCCTCTGTGTCTCTGTCTCTCTCTGTGTATCTCTCATGAATAAATAAATAAAATCTTAAAAAAAGGACTTTAATAATTACATTAGACATCTCAACAGAAACCATGAAGATGATAGATATAGTGATATTTCTAGTGCTGAAAGAAAAAAAAATCAACCTGTATTCCATACCCAGTGAAAATATTCTTCAAAACTTAGGAAGAATAAGGAACTTCAAGCTACTGATGATGAGGGAATTTAGATTTAGGCTATCAGAAATTATAAAGAAAGCTTTCCAAGTAGAATAAACATACATGTGAAGAATTTACTCAAAGATGTTAAGACCATCAGGAATGCAATAGGTGGAAGTAAATTTAAGCTTGCTGGGGCTTCCATAACAAAATACCACAAACTGGGCAGCTTAAACAATAGACAGTTATTTTGTCACTATTCTGGAGGATAGAAGTCTGAGATTAAGGTGACAGCTGGCCTAGTTCTAGTAAGATTATTCTTCTTGGCTTGTAAATGGTTGGCTTCATGCTCTGTCCTCATATGGTGAGAGAGAGAGAGAGAGAGAGAGAGAGAGAGAGAGAGAGAGAGAAAACTTTCTGGTGTCTCTTCTCTATGAAATAATAATCCTATTGGATCAGGGTCACATAATTATTACTTCATTTAACCTTAATTTCTTGATTAGAGACCCCATCACCAAATGAACCATACTAGGCTTAGGGCTTCCACACAAGAATTTAGGGGGACACAAATAATGAGTTTATAGCATTGTGTTATTTGTAAATGCTCTTAAAGATTAAACAATCATGGATTGTTTAAAGCAATAATAGCAACGTATTGTGTACTCATAGGATATGTAAAAGTGAAATGTAGGACAATGATGTTGCAAGGAAAGAATTAAGAATATACTGTTATAAAGTCTGTAGAGCTCACATATAGCAGTATGGACTATTTTGAAGGTAACCTCAGATTGATTTTAAAGGTGCTATAAATCCTATGCCAACTGCTGAAAGCTTTTTAAAAAGTATAAATAATAAGTTCATAGAGAAGATAATATAATAAAAGGTGATAAACTAAAACCAGTAAAGCAAGAAAAATAATATAGAAAAAGAAGAAATAGAAACAGAACAAATTGAAATAGCAATGTGCTAGGTTTTAACCCAAATATATCAGGAACCACTTTAAATATGAACTATATATACACCAGTTAAGACAGAGGTCATAATATTGAATTAAAAAAATAAAATTTAACTATATATTCTATGCTTGATATAGTCTCAACAAAAATCCTTTTTTTTTGAAATCCATTTTAAATATAAAGATATAGATTTATTAAAAGTAGAATAATGGAGAAAATTGTACAATGCAAATATGAGACAGATGAGAAGTAGAGTAGCTATATTAAGAGTAGTAGATTCAGAATAAGAAAGACTGTAAGAGTGAAGAATGTGTTATTTGGTAAAGTGGCCAATACTTCAAGAAGATAGAACCAGCTTATATGTATATGCAACTTACAAAATGCAAGTAACTGATAGAACAAGTAAGCCACAAAATAGTAAGATTATGAATGATGTGATCGGCACTTACCCTAATGGACTTTTATAGAACAATGTACCCAACAATAATAGAACATACATTATTTAAAGTGTATGTAGAATATTCTTGATGAGCCATTTTCTGGGGCACTTATATGTATAAATATAAAATATTTGTATAAAATTAAATATAAAAATATACACACAGAATAGAGTATATTATTCAGCCATAAAAAATGAAATCTTGCCATTTGCAACAACATGAATGGAGCTAGATAGTATAATGCTAAAAGAAGTTAAGCCAGTCAGAGAAAGACAACATGATTTCACCCATATGTGGATTTTAAGGAAGAAAACAGATGAATAAAGAAAAAAAAAGGATGAGAGAGAGAGAGAGAGCACCAGGAGGAGGGGAGAGGGAGAAGCAGACACTCCACTGAGCAGGGATCCCAATGCAGGACTCTCAATCCTAGAACCTTGGGGTCATGATCTGAGTCAGAGGCAGATGATTCACCAACTGAGCCACCCAGGTAGGTGCCCAACACAGAGAACTCTTAAATAGATTTAAGTGTAAGAATGTAAATCAGAATGCTTTCTACTGTATGGTTCCGTTCTTATGATGTCCTGGAAAAGGCAAATCTATAGACAAAACAATTCAGGAGTTACCAGAGATTTTTGGTGATGAGTGGTGATTGACTACAAAGGAAAGACACAGGGCAGCCCGGGTGGCTCAGCGTTTTTGCACCACCTTCAGCCCAGGGCGTGATCCTGGAGTCTTAGGATCAAGTCTCATGTCAGACTCCCCGCATGCAGCCTGCTCCTCCCTCTGCCTGTGTCTCTGACTCTCTGTCTGTCTGTCTCTCAAGAATAAATAAATACAATCTTAAAAAAAAAAAAAAAAAAAACAAGGAAAGACACAGGGAAACTATACACTCAATGTAATGCTCACAAGTCCATAAGTACAATGTACCATAAAAGCAAGAATGTGGGCAAAAATCCATAGTAACATCTCAGTAATACCTAAAGAAAAATAAGCATTTTACAGAATTTTATGCTCATCCACGAGTTGGTACACAAAGAAACATTTTCAATGAGGTAAGAGCATGTCTTAAGAAAACCACAAATAAGTGTCAGGAGCTTGCCTGGCTAAGTTGCCAGATGTTGGAGTAGCCAATTGAAGCAACAATGAACCAAAATGAAAATAGCAGGCCTCTAATCACTTATTATGTTCATATGGGAGGCTGAACTCAGGGAAAGTGCCAACTTCCTCCAGTTTCATTTCCCCCGTACAAATGTGCAACAGTGGAGGAGCGGATGGATCAGCGGGACATGGGATTGCTCTGTGTGGGAGTCCTGAACAAAGGACTCAGACAGCTTTGCAGACCCTGAGATGGAAGGGGCTGGGAGTTTTGCAGTAGACTAAGAATGGGAAAATTATCATCTAGGTTTGCCCTTCCTCCTCTGAGTAAGGATGCCTCTGCAGAGACGTCTAGGTAGGCCTTGGCCCAAAGCCTCAGGGAGAGGGGCTTAGGAATGATGGCAGCAGGACTGGGAATATTAATATGTGAAAGAGCATGAATGGCCAGGGGAGATCTTAGTTCTTGACTCCGACTCCCCTCAGAGACTTTGATGTACTGGCTAAGCACCACGTGGGCTGTGAGGAGGGCAAATTTCTCCAATGAGGCCTGCCATGCAAAGCATTTGTACTTGTCTGGTCCAGTTTCTAGAAAAAAAAAAAAAAAGTATGATCAGGGGAGGGGCAGAGGGTGAGGGAAAGGAAGAGAATCTCCAGCAGACTCCCCAGGGAGTGTGGAGCCCACCATGGGGCTCAATCTCACAACCCTGGGATCATGACCTGAGCTGAAACCAAGTCAAATGCTTAACTGACTGAGCCACCAAGTGCTCCTTGAGGGATGAATTAGTTTTGATAATTTTCCTTTATCTTAGAATAGTTTTCTAATATTCCAAATTATACTTTAGGGCATTATACTGTTCTATGTTTAATTTCTGTAGCATGACGTTCAGGAAAAGTTAGGTTTTGCACACACAACCTTTGCTGTGGTTCTGTGGTTCTGCTAATTATATTAAAGAATCTGAACTACAGCCTGCCACACGCACCAGCAACGTATTTTATTATTTTGGGGTTTGTTTAGCTCTCTTAATTTCATCATTTCATCACAGACACTGTTGTTGTTGTTGTTGTTGTTTTTGTTTTGTTTTTTTTCATCACAGATACTTTGAAACTGACTGAAGAAGTTAGATTTTTCTTGTATGCTAAGGCTCTATGGTGATGTTAATTGCAAAGAACCACTAAATGCATATAGTATGTGCCAGATTCTACTTTGTACATGTTAATTAATTCTCACAAAAATACCACAAGATAGATACTATTATCAATTACCATTTACATTTACAAATAGGGACAGCAGTACACAGATCAAATGATTTCCCCATGATCACTAACTTAACAAATGGTGGAACCCATGCTCTTAATCATGACCATACAGCCTTTTAAAGGCTGGCCTTAATTTTTCTTCCTGTTACTTAATCACTCATTTTCTGTATGTAATTCTCCAAAGTTGGTCATGGGTGGAGGAAGAAGAGTATTTCTGAGTTTTTTTTTTCTCCACTGTTTAGTCAAATCTTACTAAGAATTTTAAAGATTAAGTTGAAATTAGAAAGCTACACAACAGCTTATTTCCTCTTTCTTTGTTTTATTTCCTCTTTCATTCCATCTTAAATTCATGTTTAGTGTTATTTAATGCAACAGTATGTACCTAATAAGGCATGATACTAAAAGCATGATTTGTGACTCTACTATACAGTACAAATATCATGAATGACGCTGATGCTTTTATATGTCCGTCATGGATTGCATTCTTACAATCACAAAAGTAATATCTACAATGTAAGCAAAACAAAATATTTTACACATTTTAGATGCATATGTATACGAAATGCTTTTACATGGTATTTGTGATCATTTTGGTGACCTAAGTGATATATGATATCATAAAGTATTATTTTGGAATTTTATTTTCTTTCAGGTCCCAAATTATGGCATTTGAATTAAACGATAATGTATTTTGTATTATAAAGTATAAATTTCAAAGTTCTGAAATATTTTATTTTACAAATATATCAATTGCTTCATTCTCTTGTCAATGAACAGTGTTCTTAGTAGTAATGTTGACAGTAGGTGTGGTTTCCCGCACATCAGGGAAAAATTTGGAATATGACAATACAATGCCAGATTAGTTTCTAGATTGATTACAGTGCTTCTATGAGCAATGTGTAAGACCTTTTGCAATATCTTGCTGCATTATCTTTGCAACACTTGATATTCTCAGAGTTCTTAACTATTACTAATCTGAATACTAATCAACTTGTATTTGCTTGCAATTCGGCAAACTTTCAGGTTTATTCACTTTTATATAAAGTGTTTTTTCAAGACTGTTGCCCACTTTCCTTTTGGATTGTCTGTCTCAATTTATGGGACTTTGTTATATATTTTGGATGCAGTTTCTTTTTCAGGTTATATTGGCCGCAAATATTTTCTTACATTATGGATATCACTCCTATATATTCCAGTCCAACAGAACAGGAATTTAAGAAAAGGAGTGAAAGTTACAATCAAGCCCTAGCAATTTTGCTAATATAACTTTACCATTTGTGTTTAATTATATTTCATTCTTTTCTAAATTTTCTTAATTATTGTCATAAATGGCAAACTAAAAATAAATAATTTGGGGGGATCTCTGGGTGGTTCAGTGATTTAGCACCTGCCTTTGGCCCAGGCTGTGAGCCTGGAGTTCCGGGATCAAGTCTCACATCGGGCTCCTTGCATGGGGCCTGCTTCTCCCATTGCCTGTGTCTCTGCTTCTCTCTCTCTCTCTGTATCTCTTATGAATAAATAAATAAAATCTTTAAAAAAAGTAAAATAAAAAATAAAAATAGATAATTTTGTATTATAAAATATAAGGAAATAGAGAATACTAACTCCAGAAATGATTGAAATGTATATTTTAATACACTTATTTAAAAATCAAGGATAATGAGAAATGAAGATGTATGAAATATATAGTTTCCAAATCTGTCCAATTTTTTTAAAGGGTAGAATAAAAATAATTCCTTCTAATTAAGCTTTTAGGAGGGCATGAGCATGTGGAGGGAAAGAAACACATGAATAAGGAAAAGTTAGTAGAAAATTTTAAGATCCAATATATATTTGAGAATAGTTCCAGAATGAAAGAACAAATATGAAAATAAGGGAGCAATAGTCAAAGAAATAAAGAACTTATTTTTCCAAAATTTGTAAAACACATAAACTCTTATTTTGAGAAAGCAAAAATAGAAATGTAATGTAAATTTACACAAACATTATAAGTAGATATGCACAACACTAGAGGAATTCTTAAAAATTGAGAAAACTAGAATGATTACATTGAAAGAATATTTCTGTGAAGCAATTATAGGACAAACATAATAGATAACCAGCTTGTTGAGAGAAATATGTTAAACTAGAATCTGTGCAGTGTTCAAAGTCAGTGAAGAATAAGGATAAGTTAAATTTATTTTGAAGAAAAAAAAAAAACCTGAGGAAATTTACCATTGATAAACTTTTACCAAAATAACAAGAAGAGGGAGTGAGATATAATGGTTAATGAGAACAATGATAAATATATAGGTAAATCTAGACAAGCATTGATTGATTTAAAAATATTATATTGAAGGGATGAGCACTGGGTGTTATTCTATATGTTGGCAAATTGAACACCAATAAAAATAAATTTATAAAAAATATTATATTGAACTAATTATGCAATTAAAATAAAACATTGGGCAAAAATATTTCCCTGATGATGAGTGATTTTGAACATTTCATGTATCTATTGGCCGTCTATGTGTCTTCTACCCTTTTCTAATTGGACTATTGTGGGTGCTTTTTTGGTGTTTAGTTGTAAAAGTTTTTTATAAATTTTACACATTAATCCCTTATGAAATACATCATCTCCAAATATCTTCTCCCATTCAATAGGTTGCCTTTTTGTTTTGTTGATGTTTTCCTTTCCTATGCAAAAGCTTTTTATTTTGGTATAGTCCCAATAGTATATTTTTGTTTTGTTTCCCTTGCCCGAGGAGCCCTATCTAGAAAAACGTTGCTAAAGCCAATGTCCAAGTGATTTTCTTCTGGGGGTTTATGGTTTCAGTTCTCAGATTTAGGTCTTTAACTCATTTTGAATTTATTTTTGTATATGGTGTTGGAAAAACAGTTTGGCTTCATAATTTTGCATGTAGCTGTTTAGTTTTCCCAGCTATTGAAGAGACCATCTTTCCCCTTGCATGTTCTTTCCCTTTTTTTTTTCCCCTTGCATGTTCTTGCCTTCTCGTCATAGATTATTTGGTCATATAAGTGTAAGTTTGGTCTCTTTTGTGTGTGGGTGTGTGTGTCAATACTATGCTGTTTTTATTATAGCTTTGTAGTCGATCTTGAGATCTAGGCTTATGATACCTCCAGCTCTTTCTCAAAATTGCTTTGGCTATTCAAGAGTCCTTTGGGGTTCTGTAAAATTTTTAGGATCATTTGTTCTGTAAAAAATACTATTGGTATTTTGATAGGGATTACTTTCACTTTTATTTTTTCTACTATGTTTTATATGTATATTATAGCAGTTACCTATACATATGTAATTCATGTAAATAATTAAAAGGAACACAATAATATAGGCAAAACAGATTAACTAAAATGTAAAATATCATTGGATATCATAGCTCAATTTTTTTTCATTGTCCACACATAGAAGCTGAGTCTTGAAGAGAATAAGTTTTCTATAATTGCACAGGTAATTAGTAGCAGAATAAACACAAACTAAATGTAGGACTCCTTACATCTAGTTTAGTAATATTTTCCTTGAGAAAATACATTTCTCTACAAAAAGTCACATATGTATGTATGCACATACCCTTCCCCCCCAGAAAAATTGGACTAAAAAAGTAGGTTTAGGTTATGTTGGTGAGATGTAAGTATGTATTACAGATATACATGTATATCTGCATATAAGACATATGGAGTCTATCCTGTACGCATCAAAATACATAATTTAATATCTATGTTTTCATTGTTAATTAATTAGACTTCTACAGTTAAGAATACCCTGTAAGATGTGCACCATCATTAACTTTGGTGACAGCCATTTCATTAAAACATAGTCTCTCTAAAACATGTCAACATGTCCGAATTCTAAGACCAAATTAAAATTTAGAGTTCTTATCTGTATATTTAATTTAGTTGATATTATTTTGTAGAAAAATATGAAAAATCATACTGTAGGACTTCTTTAATATGTAATTGTACAATTGTACAACTATATCTCTAACAACACATTTTTTTGAGAAATATGTGAAATCCATACACTGTATAGCAGTGTGATAAAAAAGAGTAATATATAGTATTAATACTCTGGCTTTATCTCTACTTATTAGAATGTGCAGAAGAATCAGAAAAAAAATTTTCATAGGGAAATTGGACAACACAAAGTTTATTTTGTTAATAACATTTCTCAGATGTTTAAATTCTTCCATGATTGGAGAGTTTGTGGTGGTCTGATATTTGAAGATTATGAAGGAATTATTTGAAAATGTGTGAAGATTGGGTTTGAATCCAAGCTCTCCCTTTTATTAACTGTACAATTTTGAGGAAAAATACAATAGTCTATCATTTTTCTAATCAGAAAAGAAAGGCTATTAATACCCATCTCCTAGGACTACTTTTGAACATTGTGAGGGCAGAGTCTCATTTTGCTCAACTTTGTGAAGTTTCATTGTGATAACATAAAAAATGTTGCTTCTAATGAATTGATTTTAAGAGATTCACAGTGTTGTTTTTTTTTGCTAATACTTTGCATTGTATAATTTGAAAATTTATTATGCTGTTCCAGTTGAAAAAAAGTTTCTATTTTTATAAAATGTTTAGAGATTTGGAATGAACAAAGCATATAAATATAATTTAATGTCATGATTATTATTGGTATTATATCAATTTTCTGCTAATATTTCTGAAATCATAAATGTCAAATACATGATTCATCTGAAGATTTAACATTCAGTAAGTGAAGTTGTAAAGGCTAAGTATCAATCTTAATGAGAACTGAGGCATTATTTTTTTTTTAGCAACTTCTGAATTCACCATAATAGCCTTATTATGTACAATAATTGGAGAAATTATGGGAAAAAAATCTTTAATAGACTCTATAGTGGGCAAACGATTGAGGTCTAATTAAAACAAGAAACCTTCTTTTTCATTCCATTCAATGACATTCCTTTACCATCATTTTGTTATCACATTTAGAATGTTTTTCTATGTTCTCATATTAAAATGTATTTGTGTATCTAAACCTTAAAGAAAGCAAATATATTTGCCCCTAAAATTAAATTTCTGCTCTTAGAATGTGGGAAGATAATTTTGTTTTATTCAATGACTATTTAGTATCTCCTAGTAAAACATTGTTAGAATATAAGCCCCCAGTTAGTTCCATGAGGGCTAGTACTTTCCGAACAGTAGTTCTCTCATAATAGATGATTGAAAACGTTGAAGGAGGGAATACATTTATATTTCTTTTTATTTATTGCATAAACAAAGAATTGCAAGCATGAAATGGCTAAAATATCAATTTTAGCATGCTGAAGCTAAGGAACTGATTTTAATCATATTGCAGTCATTAAGTTCTATAATAACATAGAAGTTGTTCTGACCCAGCAGACCACCATTTGGGAAGGCCAGAGAAGGGATTGTGCAAAACATGTGGGGGCCAGTGGACTTCATAAAGATATAATTGAGAACTTCAGAAACATGAACGAGTCATTCTATTGTAAAAATCATCTGAAACCCAGCATATTGAAGAATGCCCAGAAAAACTATTGAGACAAGGACTCTGGGTTGCATATTTCAGCTCTGTGAAAACACACAAGAAAGCAAAACTGCAATTATTTTTATACTATTTAAGATACAAGTGGATGCTCCACTGCAGTCCTGCTTAATACAACCGATCATAGACTAAGAAAAAGAAGGTCAGAAACAGGGCAATAAATGAGGGAATATTTTAACAATTCCTAGAGGAGATGGACTGAGTGAATTAAATAAAATTAAAGTTAGAATTTAATGTTGCTGTGCTATAATCTGGTAAAATATTTTACATTTGAATTATGCATACCAGTTGATTTTGGCAATCCTCTATCTGAAATTATATATTTAGGGACGCCTGGGTGGCTCAGCGGTTGAGTGTCTGCCTTTGGCCCAGGGCATGATCCTGGGGTCCCGGGATCGAGTCCTGCATCAGGCTTCCTGCGGGGAGCCTGCTTCCCCCTCTGCCTGTGTCTCTGCCTCTCTCTCTGTGTGTCTTTCATCAATAGATAAATAAAATCCTTAATAAAATTATATATTTATATGTAGGCTTATGTAAAGAGATATACAAGAATGCCCATATTATGCCGTGTAGAAGAGCAAAAACAACCCAAATAATATTTAAATAAACTTGGAGTTTAACAATTTTCTATAAGTATCAATTATATTCATTTCATTGACAGTGTTCTGCATTTTTCAATTTTTTTTTTTTTTTGCTTTTTTTGGTAAATTACTGCAAGAAGAAAGATAAGGTAACCAGATATATTTGTAAAGTTCTCTATATCTGTTTAAAGAAGTTCTGTCAGTTTAGCTTTATGTGTTATAAATATCTGTTCGTTACATAATATTTAAGATTTGTATAGCTTTTAATATATTTATCATGTACAAACTTTATGAACTTTCTATTTATATCCATGTGAAGATTCTCTGATCTAAAATTGTTTTATGTGATAGTAAAATATCTTCTCAAGCTCTCTTATGAATAGTGTCCAGGTGCTACATCTATTTCCATCCTTTCACTTCTGACCTCTGTCTTTATGTCTAGAGTTTATAGTGATTGTTGCTTTTTGATCCATTTTGACAACCTCTGCTTCAGCTGTGTTTTTTCTAATATTTGTTTATTATGATTATTGGTGTGGTTGGATTTCAGTCTCTTACCTTTCTATTTTCTTCCCCCATTATTCCTTGTTTACTTATTTCCTTATTATTTGGGGATTGAGATTTTTCCTCATTTTAACCTCTTGTTTTACTGATTATGCTAATTTATTTTTTACTAATTTTCTATGATATACAATTAACATTTTCTGCTCATCGCAATATACCTCAATAATATGGCAGTTAGTGTCTCATTTGAGAATCCTACATATGATACTTCAGTTTCTTCCCTTCCATCATTTATACTTCTGCCTCATAGACAGTGACCACATTCTATATTGTTACAATTTTTCCTTGGGACAACTATCTCTTAAAAGAAAAAAAAAAGTAAGAAAAATGTTTTGTTTACTATAAATCTTACCATGTGTACTCTTCATTTCTTTGAGTTGATTTAAATTTCTATTTGGCAGCATCTTTTGACTATTGAACTCTTTATTTTTGAATGTACTGTTGGTCTACTATCAATAAATTCTTTCACCTTCATTTGTCTGAAAATACCTCTATTTCATTTCTATATTTTAAAATATACCTTTGCTAGATAGAGGTTTCTGGGCTAACTTTTTTTTTTTTTTCTCATCAGTGCTTTAATGATGTCACTTCATTTTTTACTGGTTTACTCTTTTTTTTTTTTTCTTTTCTTTTTAGTAGGCTCCACCTCCAACATGGAGCCCAATGCAAAGCTTGAACTCACAACCTTGAGATCAAGACCTGAGCTGAGATCAAGGGTTGGACACTTAATAGACTGAACCGCTGAGGTCTCAGGTGCCCACTGGCTTACATATTTCTAATAAGTCTATTAGCATTTCTACCATTTTTAGGTATCCATTTTTTTCTTTCCTGTGACTGCATTTTTTTTTTTTTTTGAGTGTTAGAGTTTCTGTTTGTTTTTCTTTTTCTTGTGGATAGCTGAGGTTCTTGAGTTTGTGGTTTGTCATCTTTCCTTAATTTTGGACAAATCTTGGTCATTATCTCTTCTATTATTTCCTATTTTTTTCTCCTTTGAGACTTTGATTCATGCTATATTAGACCATTGTCATATGTATTTTTGACCTTTAGCTCTTGAATGGGGTACAATAGTATTTTCTGTCCCTTTATTTTTGCTTCACATTTGACAAGGGTCTGGCTAGTGGTTTGTTCTTTTTCTGAAGCCAGTCTCTTGAGTCTCCAGCTCTATTCTCAGTCTTCCTATTCAGCACCCAGTTAAGAGCTATGGGTAATAGCTGTCGATGAATTTGGACTTTCCTTATGTTTTAAGGATTCCAGTTATTCTCAGCTCTCATGCTAATAAGCATTTAGCCTTTAAGACATTTTCAGCAGTCCAGCTGATTTCTTCACCCAGTTTTCAGTCATTACCTCTTCCTCCTATGTTCTATCAAAAGAGAAGCAATGAAGGGCATCTGGGTAGCTCAGGTGGTTAATAATCTGGCTCCTGATTTCAGCTCAGGTCATGATCTCTGGATTGTGGGAACAAGTCCCACGTTGGGCTCTATGCACAATGTGAAGTCTGCTCAAGATTCTATCTCCTTCTCCCTCTGCCCCTCCCCTGCTCCTCTCTCACTCTCTCTTAAACAAATAAATTAAATAAAAATAAAAATAAATAAATTAATTAATTAAAAAGAAGCTGTAGGTGTATCCCATCTCCATCATAGAATGTTGTCACAGGATATTCTGCTGGGACTTAGTACAACTAGTTGTAAAATCTCAACTCTGTTGGGCTCCATGGTGAATTATGCTTTCAAAGATTATTTAACTTTGTTTATTGTTACAGCAGGAATAATCTTCTCCTGTAGCTTTTTACAACCTACTTGGTCGGGAAATCTCTCTTTCCTTGTTTCTATCTATGTATAAATGAATTTGTATATCGATTGGTATCCTGATATATTGTTTCTCTATTCTTATCTAATTAGTTTAATTATCTCTGTTTTATATTCTAGATTGATTGATGCTAAGGAATCCACATACTTTGACTTATTTATTCTCTGGCATTTATATCCTCTTCCATATGAATTTTAGACTTTTACAATTCAGCAACAAAAACTGATTTTTATTGGATTTACTTCACCTTTATTGATTAATTTATGAATAATGATAAACTTTCCTATCTATGAACCTTGTTTACTGTCTTTTATTGATGCCTTTTAGAAAATTTGCTTTCTATATAACTTTTATTATTTGAAAACTCATTTCTATCACTAGATACATTATAAGTTTTGCTTATCTAAGTCTTGGCACTTTTATTTTATGCTTTGAGCTTCAGAACTTCAACAGCCACCTACCACTGTTTCTAGACCATAGCAAACTTCCCTTCTTATTTTTTACCAAGCTATGAATTTTTTAGCCTTTAAATTTTTTTTTTTTAATTTTTACTTATGATAGTCACACACACAGAGAGAGAGGCAGAGACACAGGCAGAGGGAGAAGCAGGCTCCATGCAACTGGAGTCCGACGTGGGACTCGATCCCGGGTCTCCAGGATCGCGCCCTGGGCCAAAGGCAGGCGCTAAACCGCTGCGCCACCCAGGGATCCCTTAAAAATTGTTAAAAGTAAAGTTTTTATTGTTTACAAAAAAACAAGAAATTATTAAAATATTTATATCATCTGCTCACAAGGGTAAATACTACCATCAGAAAGGAAAGTCCCTAAATACTAAAGTACTTTTATCATTAATTATTTTATTGATCTTTTATTAATTTTACTTTTGAAGAGGTGGAGATCATTTTTCAGGAAAGGAATTGTTAGATGGAGCAACATCTTTAAAAGCTATTTATCATTCCCAAATTAGGGATAACTGCTATTTTAAAGAGCTGTTATATAAACTTAATGTGAAAATGGTAAAATCATGCTTTGATTATTTTTAGCTGGTATGTATATCTTGATAGTTCAATAACAACCATTTCATCATTTGTAATTAAGTGTCCCCAAGAGATATCGGAAAAACTGTATTTAGGAAATGATATATAAACAGCCAGCTATGTAAAAGAAATTATGCCAAAAATTTTCAGAGGAAGAAGCATAACTGAATAGGTATTATTCAGATGTGACTTTTTTTCCTTTACTAAAAAAAATTCATAACTTGAAATATTGATATATTCTATAGTTTGTTTTAAAATAAATTTTTTTTAATTTTTATTTATTTATGACAGTCACAGAGAGAGAGAGAGTCAGAGACACAGGCAGAGGGAGAAGCAGGCTCCATGCACCGGGAGCCTGACGTAGGACTCGATCCCGGGTCTCCAGGATCGCGCCCTGGGCCAAAGGCAGGCGCCAAACCGCTGCGCCACCCAGGGATCCCTATAGTTTGTTTTAAAATAAATTTCTGAAGGGCACTGATAAATATTAAGGCACAAGAAGGTGGCCAGTGGAAAATATTTGGCGGGGGGAGAGGGGACTCTAAATGCTCTTTTTTTTTTTGAAGTTTTTTAAAAATTCCAGTTAATATACAGTACAATATGAGTTTCAGGTGTACAACTAGAAAATCATATAAAAAATTTCTCTAACTGGTATATTAATCAGAACTATAAGAATCTTTTGAAAGGTAGTTCTTTGTTAACAACAAACCTACTATTATATTGTGTTAATAGAAGAAGCAAATGAAATAAATGTGATTCACCTAATTATATGAACAAAAAACTTCAATAATCCTTATGGATAGGTTTCTCTTGCATGCTTCAGTCAAGGGCACTAACTTCACTAACAACTGCAAACAAGTCAATTCCCCATAATTCTTTACAGTTATCATAATGATCCATTTTTCTTTTGCCATATAGTTATATTCTGCAGTGACCCTTAAGCTATTAGAATAGAATCCCATAGTAATATTTATACAAATATCACATCACATTTAAGGGATGAAAAATAGAAGTAATCTCTGCCAAACTGTAATAATTCTTAAGTAAAATGTGGTATCTTGTTCACAGGAATACAAAAAAAAGGGTGAGTTAGAACATTCTGCATGTAATGCCATTTAGTTTTTTAAACAATCTGTTCCCTGTAGGTTTTCACTTCTAAAAAGCTTGTCATTTCTTGGCAATAGTTTTGTCAATTGAAATACTGGAGAAGTCAGTATTCTATTTTTCAAAGTAGAACTAGTGGATATATTTCTGTGAAGATGAAATAATATCCAAAATTCATTTTCTAATGACTCTCATGACTCATAATATTTTCCTGCAATGTAGCCCACAACATAGCATTTTTACTAAAATTATTAACTTAAAGCATCACCAGCACATCTTCAAATTATTCTAATCAAACATCTATCCTTTCTTAGACAACATAAACTATATGAAGTATTTGGTAAGGTCAGCAAACATTTTGATCTTTTTCTTGATACCGAAGAAGTCATAATTTCCATATTTTCTGTAAATATAAGTATTCAACATGTTTCTAGCTTCAAAAACATTTTCATTTCAAATTTCTACTCTAGGTTATGTTATGAACTTTTATTTTAAGTAACGATGATTTAAATCTCCATTCTACATTCCTAAGTCTAATGTCTTTCCAGCCAAAAGCCTAAATTGATAACTAATCGCTGCAATTTTTCAGTATGTAATACCAACTTTTCAATGATAAACTCTAGAAACCATAACCTCTATATATCCTAGCAAACCTGGCCATCTTTTTCATAGTCCTGGCATTTTATCACAGTCATTCCAGTTACTAAATATAGATTCACTGGAGATAACACAAATAATTGCCTTTCCCATACTACATTTGTTTGCTTCTATCTTAATAATGCCTCATTTTGAAACCCTGAGCTTTTTAGAAATAACTACCAAGCAAGTAAAAAACAAAGTTTAAATAGCTCACATTCCAAAGTTTAGCCCATTTGTGCCAAATCAAAGAAGAAACTTCAAACTCAGATGGCTAAAATGTTCAATAAAACTTCCAAGTGGAGGGCAGCTTGGGTGGCTCAGAGGATAAGGGCCGCCTTCAGCCCGGGCCTGATCCTGGAGACCTGGGATGAGTCTCACGTCAGGCTCCCGGCATGGAGCCTGCTTCTCCCTCTGCCTGTGTCTCTGCCTCTCTCTCTCTCTCTCTCTCTCTCTCTCCCTCTCTCTGTGTCTCTCATGAATAAATAAAAAAATCTTAAAAACAAACAAACTTCTAAGTGGAACTGTATCTGGGAGCTGTGAGGTCTATTGTTCTCTTGCACTGACCATTTGAGATTAGTAAACCTGTGATGGAGAAAGGAACTGCACATGGAAAAACATTACAAAACTAAGATTTGATGCTCTTATCCTCAAAACCCCACCATACCACTATGATGTTTTCATATCTTTGATTTCTTCCATGATGAAAGTTGAGTTCCTAGTGATTACTTCATTATCTCTCACGTAAGTCATGTCAAAAGTAGTCACTGGTCTTCATCATTTCTCTCTCAAATTCATTCTTCTTAGTCACCTTTTTTTTTTCTAAGTATACAAAAAGAATATCATCCCAATCTCTGCTTATTTAAAAATAATCAGTACTTCCACACTACTTATACTGTTCAAATAAATGTATCTGGATGGCAAAAGATAGTGACTATATTCATAGACTGGACCATGTATTCAAAGCAAGTTTAATTTACATTAACTTGTGCCTGACACACAGTACTCTCTACAAGACAATTTTTAGCATTAAAAGTCTTTTTATAATCTCTCCCCTTTCTTACTATGCTTCTGGGCTTTTAATCTTCCAATAATATAATAAAACACAAAGGAAATTTTCAGGATTCTGTTTTTATGTCTTTGATTATTTTTAAATATCTATCTAAATGCTCAAATCTATATATTAATTTAATGCCACATATCTTTTTGAAAAGTTACCAGGTCAAACATCAGTTCAAATTGTTTCTACCTCTGTTCTCCTATAAAATTTTGCTTTTATCATTTAAAATTTCAGCATGGTCCATGGAAGAAAAAAAAAGTTGGATTTCATTAAAAGTAAAAGCCTCCATTTTGCAAAAGACTTGTCAAGAAAACAAAAAGACAATACATTGAGAGAGAAATTCTGCAAAACATATCTGATAAAGGACAGCTATCCAAAATATACAAAAAGTCTTTAAAACTCAAGGAAAAAAAATCCTGTATGAGCTCAGATGGCTATAACAAAATACCATAAATTGGTTGTCTTGTAAAGTACAGAAATTTATTTCTTATGTTTCTGGAGGGCGGAAGTCTGAGATCAGTGTGCCTGTGATGGTGGGGTTCTTGGGGGAGAGCCCTCTTCCAAATTACAGAAAATAGATTCTCTCTGAGGAGAGAAGAGTAGCAGAAACAAGCTCTTCTCATGATTCTTTGAAGGGAGCTAAGTTGATTCATCGGGACTCCACCCATAAAACCTCATTAAATTCTAGTAACTTTCCCAAGGCCCCACTTTCTAATACCATCATCTTGACTCAAATCAGGAAAGACTGCCATTGCAATGGAGAAGTATATGAGGATGATTAGCATCATGCTAGGGGTGCTGTTCATTGTCAGACTTCTTAATGGGGCTACTGAAAACTCTGCTCACATTTTATATTCAGTAGTGAGTATAGGACTATAGTCATAATTTGCTCACTACTTGTTATTTTTTAAAATATTTAACTATAGTAGTGTTTTAAAAAATTAAATGAATAAGCTGAAATATAAAAGACCTCCCACAAAGAAAAGGGTTTCAACACACTCTCTTTCAAATAAATAAAATCTTTAAAAAAAGAAAAAAAAAAGTGGGAGGAGTTCCTGGGTGGCTCAGTTAGTTAAACCCCTGATTAAATTATGGTCCCAAGGTCCTGGGCTCCAGCTCCACACTGGGCTCCCTGCTCAGCACGGGGGAGTCTGCTTCTCTTTCTCTCTCTGCTGCTCTCCCACTTGTGCTCTCATACTCATTCTCATTGTCTCTGTCAAAATTAAAAAAAAAAAAAGTTTCAACCTAGAATTTTTAAGAGGACACAAACATTCAGCGTATAACAAACCCAATTTGAAAAATAACAGATCTGGACCTCATCAAAGCAGATATTCAGATGAGAACTACAGAAATGAAAAGATGCTTAATATATGTCATCAAGGAATTGCAAGTTAAAACATCCATGTGATACCACTGCAAAATTATTAGAATGCTAAATATCGAAAACACAACAACAAACGCTAAGAATAATGTGGAGAGACAAACTCCAATTCTTTGCTGGTGGGAATAGAAAAAGTGCAGCCAACTGGGAAGATAGTTTGGCAATTCCTTATGAAAATAAACATAGCTTAACTGTATGATCCAGCAGTTGTACTCTCAAATGAATTGAAAACTTACTTCCACACAAAAATCTGCACACAGATGTTTATAGTAGCCTTTTCATGATTATCTCGACTTGGAAACCATAGAGGCAATTCTTTGATAGGTACATAGATAGACTATGGTATTTCATACAATGAATATTATTCAGTAATAAAAAACGAGCTATCAAGATTTGAAAAGACATGAAGGAAACGTAAATGCCTATTGCTAAGTGAAAGAAGACAATACAAAAAGGCTACATTCTTTAGGATTCTAACTAAAGGACTTTCTGAAAAAAGGCAAATCAGGGAGACAGAGGACCCATGACCGTCAGGGACTGGGGAGATAGAGGGAGGGCTGAAATGGTGGAAAACAGGGCATGTTTAAAGCAGTGAAAGTATTCTATATGATACTATAATAGTGGATTCATTTGCCAAAACCTGTAGAATATATAAAAAGAGTGAACTCTGATGTAAAGTAGAAAATTTAGTTAATTTTCTGATAAATGATATATTTATCAGTTTTGGTTCTTCATCTGTTAACTGATGTACCATACTACTGCCAGATGTTAATAGAAGAAACTGTTTTGTTTGGGGGTGGTGGTGAGGGGGCAATATGGGAACTATCTGTACTTTTTTGTTCAGTTTTTCTGTAAACATAAAACTGCTCTAAAAACAGTCCATTTTAAAAATGTGTATCATAGTACTGTATTCTATGCTTCTCAATTGTGCTTATGCTTCTCAATTTCTATAACTTTTTGTCTTTGCTATGAATCTCTGTCCCATGATGTCGGCTATGAGAATAATTTCCAATTAATTGTATCTTAATTTTGTTTTGTTTTTTAATGATCCTTTTTTTGAGGTAAATATTCAGACTTTCCTCTGCTTTTCTTCTTCTGATCATCCTGCCTCAGCTCAGCATTTGGCATCTGCAGGGACATTATTTTGTTTGTTTGTTTTTTCTACATTTTAAGATTTTTATTTATTTATTTTAGATAGAATGCAGAGGGGTAGGAGAGGGGCAAGCAGACTTCACGCCCAGTGCTAGCCGCTCACAGGACTTGATCTCACATTCCTGAGATCATGACCTGAACCAGAATCAAGAGTAAGACACTCAATAAACTGAGCCACCCAGGCACTCATCTCCTATATTCTTTTATCATCATCATCTCATCATCATCTCATTCTCCATTGGTTCCAGTAGAATGTTGCTTAAAACTCTAGATTAAAAATACTTTTTTTGTGTGTGTTGAACACTTGTATGCTATGCCCAATAGGTCAGGCATATTCTTTATATGATTGGCAAGATGATTAGGAATTACACTTAACACACACACACACACACACACATACACATTGGTTTACTATACAAAATTTAGTATTCTATCACTAAATATGTGATTTTTCCTGGCAATAGTAATTGGTTTTAAATATTTGCTTTCCCCACAGATTTTAAGCCTCTTGAGAGTATGATCACTCATTTAATCACTCATTTAGTCACTCAATTAACAATTACACTTAGCAATATATGTTGCCAAAGTAGGTTCCTAGCAGATGTATAAAGAACTAAAGGCTGTACTTTGAACTAGTTGATGATAATTGTTTTCAATAATGTAGATTTAATAGGCATAAATACGAGAACTCTCTAAATAAGATCTAACAAATAGACTTCATTTCTATTTGAATCATTAAGATCACTTGTTCCTGAATTCTGTTAACTGCTACAACAGTTCCTAGAATTTATTCTAATGCATTTACGTCTTTAAATTTGAAAGCAAAATACTTAGTTAATTCCCATCTTGCAAATTTTCTTCCACATTATCATGAAACAAATTTTTAAATGTCAAACTTGAGAATTTCAAGTTTAAAAATAGATTTTTGAGGGATATGTGACATTTTTAAGATGACTTATTATGTTTTATGTATTGTCAATTCCAAAGAGGAAAATAGTCAATATTCCAAAAAGTTAAGTATGAAATGGTTTCCTCTTGGAACATGTCACTGGAAAAACTAATTTTCCATGAAACACATTACTAAGAAAATATCGTTTTAACATTTATTAAAGCAAGGTGCTTTTATCTTAAGTGGTATATGCAAATTTTGTAGATGAAGAACAGTACTTTCAGGGAATCACTGAACCATTTGGAAATAATTTTTTCCCTATGTAATTGAAACATACTTTTATCTTAGAACTTCCCTTAATTTCTGATTCATGTTGAAATAAAGTCCTTCTACAGAGATCTTCCAAATCCCATTAAAATGTCAGATTTAGTCCATTTAGGTCTCTGTTGCACAAATGGGCAACTCTAGTAGTGTTATCTGATCTAAGGAGTAGCAGAAAATGATTTACTGAGTAACGCTTACTGAATGATTCTCTTGAACAATACTTTCAACCAGTTACTATAGTTATCATGAACATTTAGCTGCTTTATTATAAGTGCAAAAATTGAAAGAAAAAATCCCTAGTTAAAATTTGGACTGAGATGAATGCAATTATTTTTTCGGCAATTTTACTTGATGTGAATTAAACTTTGAAACGTATTTACATTTTTGTATTTTTAGACTTCAGAATTATGTACACAAATGTATACTAACAAGCACATTGGTAAACAAAATCTAAAATCATTTCAAGAACTAGCATTTTTAAAGTAAGTTACCTTAGAAATGATTAATGTTAACTAAATCGTATGTGGTTATAAAGATCAAACTATAAAATAGGAAGCTGGGGGGATAAGAATATTCATAAGTCTATGAGCAAAATAGAAGAAAAAATAACTTAGGCATTTATGCTTGATTATTTATTTTTAAAAAAGTTAAATGTCACAGAAACATGCAGATTTAAGTTTTCTATTTTATTGTTTTTTTTAGAGGGCAAGAGGCTGAATTAGTATACAGATGCTTATATATTTCTTAGCACTCCAAATGTAAGAAGGAATTAAATCCTGTTTCTCATCGCCATACACAGTGACTGTAGCGATTGTGTTCAAGACTTACAGTGTAAACCACATCTTCTGGAAGGATAGTGGCAGGAATGAGTTTGTTTGGCATCACATTATTTTATTTTCCTATTACTATTTTATGGACTTTGGCTTTTGATTAAATAGCTTTGAATCCCAGCTCTACACTGGAATATCTTTGTGATTCATAATTTTGGGCAGGCTACTTAATGCTGTGACTCTCAATTACCTCATGCATAATAGAGCAAATGATAACAGTGCCATCATATAGTTTTGCTCAGTGGATTAAATGAATGTACCTTTATCCCGGATGGTGCCAAGCACAAAGCAACCACTACGTAGGTATTAGAAGTGATTAGTATCTACATAATCATATACTAGTTACTGTAGCAGACACTTTAAATACATTATTTTAGTTCTTACAGACAATGTGGCAAAATTTTGGATGTATAATGTACCTCATATATTGGGTACTGTGAGTGAGACAATGCCTTGGAGACACATTGTATGGTTTATGATTGCATGAGTTTTCAGTATATGGAAACAGTTCATAGGATGTCAGTATCTTTTTAATTCCAGGATATTGTGAGTTGAATCTTTTTCAAGACCCTCATCATCTTAATTATACAGATCAAAAAGGACTTTTCAACTGGAGTTTATTGTCATTGTCTTCCTTTTCTTTGACGTTATCCATTTGTGTTCTTCATAGCATTGTTTTTTGATATTCATTTTATGTATTTAAGACACTCTAAGAAAATAATGAGGTGATTGTCAAATTATATTTTTAGGAATGTTTCACATATCAGTTCTGAGTATTTCACATAACAGCTTTCTACTGCAAGGAGCAAACGATCAATTCAGTAGAAATGAGGAGTCAGCAATAAACATTTACTCTTCATTTTCAGTAAATTCATGATCATTTCTGATCATATTTTAAGTTGGCCGAAACTTGCTTTAGCATTGGTCAAGACTGAAGCTTTACTTACTCCTGAAAGAATGTGATTTATTATAATACGTGATTTTCCCTTCTTTCTTCTTTCTCACAAGACATATATATTTTTTAATTTGAGGAGGAGAATCTTAGTCTCTTGGGATCAAGTTATTGATCCTCACATCCAGCCAAATTTTTTTTTTTAAGATTTTATTTATTTGAGACGAGAGAGAGAGCACAAGCAGGGAGATGGGGCAGAGGGAGAGGGAGAAGCAGACTCCTCACTGAGCTGAGAGCACAGTGAAGGTCCTAGGATCATGACCTGAAGCTGAATTCACATGCCTAACAGGCTGAGCCACCCAGGCACCCCTATACCTAATTTTTATAATTAAACCAATAAATCAATATATTACTTTTAGTTTCTATATAAATTGATTAAAATATAAGAAAAATTTTGTTGGATTTTTTTGAAGAAGAGATCATAAAAATATATTTTTGCATGTGCCATAATGATATAGTCACAACACAAAAACTGCCTTTTTTCTGTCAGTTTATCCTTGATACATCTTATGTAAAATTCTAGTAAGTTTATGAAAAATATTGACCCAGAAAATTCTTTCCCTTTTGTCATGATCTGAGCATAGAACTTAGTGTCCTTTGTGCAACTAAGGATATGTATGTCCATCTAAAAATAGACAAGCTGACCAAGCAGATCATTACTCTGAGGTGGGTTTGTGTGACATTTATGAAATGGACTTCTATGTTTGCCTTAAAAGAGCATAGTTAAAATTGTTGTTATTTGTTCAGTTAAATGACTAAACATCTGTTATCTGAAGAGGTAAAGTGATACAATAGAAACACATTTCAAAACACAATTGCAATTTCAGAAAATATTTGTGTGAAATTTTCAACTCTCTCAGGTTCCTGATGTGGGACTGAGTAGAAGGCTCATCCATAGAGGGATATCAAATGAATAAGCAAAGTAGTACTTTTCATAAATCCATCCAGATATATATATATATGTCTGCCTTCTCAGTTTTTACCATAATATATATTTTTTTGCTCTGGTGGTTCATGTAATTGAATGGGAAAAAGGGTTCCTTGTAGTATTAGGGTTAGGGCTTAGCCGATGAAACAAAATTTCAGCAGAATCTGGGTACATAAGACATTTCACTTATATACCCAGCACATAATTTGCAGTGTATTTTGCTTTTAATAGGTTTACTTTATACATTCAATCAGAGACCTAGATTCTTGTATCAACTCCTAGAATATTTTGTTGATAGTCAAGATTGGGTGGAATGAACCATCTTTCCATTTATATTCATTCTCCCAACAGGAGAAAAAAACAAGGTGCTAGATAAAAAAATGTTTTAAATTTAAATTGGGGATGACCAAAAATTGCACACATGAAGCCTGCACCCATCTAACTATCTGCATAACTACACCTGTTTTCCTTTGGAAGTAAGTGGATTTTTTTTTAAGGTTGACAACCACTAGCTTTTGCTACCTTATTACCTAAGGTTAGTGTATAAATAGCAAAAGAAAGAATAAGAATAACTCTGTTATAGACATGTTATCAAAAGGGGTAAATGTTCGTACTGAAACTTCAGTTAAAGATGATGAAGAAAAATGTAAATAACATCCTTTAATAACATCAATTAAAAATAAGATGAATAATATGAAGGTTTTATTCATTTGTTTATTTAACCTTGAATACAGCCAACTGCAAAACAGAATCCTGAAAGAAAGTCTGTGCTTTTCAGCAAAGTTTTTGAAATTGAGTGAGAACACAGAATGCAGGCCCAGAAATCGCAGGCTTTTTGCAGAGAATATTGAAAGGAGGAGATTTAGTGGAACTAATCTGAAACTGTGCCGGAGGAGGAGGCAAAGATAAATATATACACATGGATATTTTGCTCCTTTTCAAGGTTCACACCTCTGTTGTTGCAGGCAGGTGATGGATCGAAGGTGATAAGGCATGCTGGGTTGGGAGACAAGTTCCTGTGGGTTTCTCGTGTGTATGAATATTTTATGAGTAGAGGCAATGCCTGACTTTATTCCAGACTATGATTTGAAAGATAGAGATAGTGTCACTGTCTGGAGCAGAGGGCAGGTTTGTTTATCATCTGAAATAATAAAAATATCCTCTCCCTCCAAAGCAAAGAATCAGGCCAACTAGCTGCTTATTAGACAGGATTGCTGTTCTCTGTGCTTGAAGCGCCTCTCCTCTGACACAGCCTATTGTATGTGTAGGTTTTGTCTGACCTTCTGACTGGGGCCTTATGGGATTTGTTTTTTGGGGAACAAGCACCAATCCTGATAGTTTCCCTAATGCTGTTGCCATGAGTCATTTCCTTCGTCTTTATCCTCAGAGATCCAGGTCTTCACCATCTTTATGAAACTGGGACAGACTAACTTGTTAGTTAAAAGTGTAGAACACTCTGCACCTTCACAGTTCTTGACACCTTGAAACTGATGATCATAGTCAGAAGAAATGATAAATTAGAAAATTACCATTTGGCAACTAGTATAGTAGAGACTAATCTGGGGTGCCTGGTGGCTCAGTCAATCAAGCATCTGAAACTTGATTTTGGCTCAGGTCATGATCTCAGAGTTGTGAGATCCAGCCTTGCTTCAGGCACCATGCTGGGCACCCAGCCTGCTTAGGATTCTCTTTCTCTCTCCGGACGCCCCTCCTCTAGCCCCTGTCTAAAAACAAACAAAACAAACAAACAAAAAAACTCAGTAAATTTAGGCAATGAACACAAACAGATGCTCGAAGTAGTGGATGAGATTTGGAGGAGAAACAATGTATTTATATGCTCTTGAAGGGCCACCACACAAAATATTACAAAATGAAAAAAAATATTGTTACAATAATGGAACAAAATAAGGTACAACCTATTTAGAAATGTGAGGAAAACAAAGCTTTATTTCTGTAGAAGAGATTTACTACTGCAAAAAATCAAGTATGTCTAACTATGAGGACAAATTACAAAAAAAAAGAATGATGTTTTATGAAAGAGCAATTCAAAAACGTGAAAGTTATGGAAGTCAAGGAAAGAAAAGTTCCACATTGAAGAAGACTTAAGAGTTATGACAACCAAATGTAATGTATGGTATTAAATTGAACTACTTTCCTGTTAAAAGAAAATGTAACATTATACTAGGTAAATAGGACAAATATATATTCTCTCTTGCTTTAACTTTTGGAAACATAGGAATGAAGGCTATGAACTAGATGGCGTTAATGTATTAGTATTAATATCTAAACTTGATGGTTTTAATGTAATTCTTCTAATGTAATTAGATAGGACAATGCTCTTCTAACCTGACCCAAAGTGTAAGCTGCTTTCTAACCAACCAAAATACAGCTGGATACAGATTCTACAATGTGACATTAATGCATTCTATATTGGTTCTATTCCAATTACATCTTGAGTTACATTTATTATGTATCATATATTACTAATTAGAAGTAAAATTGATTTTTGAAAGACATAACAATTTTTAAGTTCAATTTACTTAAATTTAGTGAAACTTCCAAAACCACATATGAAATATGAGAATTATCCTATTGGTATAGAAGTCCTTTCAGTCATGATGATTTGATGATGGTTTGATATACTGCCATTACTAAAAATCTTTGATTGGAGAAATATCAAAGATGACATTTATAGTTGTCCATTACCACCCAAGGTGGGTTAATTTGTGCCCCCAAGATTTTGTTAACAGAATTTTCAAAACAGGGATCCCTGGGTGGCGCAGCGGTTTGGCGCCTGCCTTTGGCCCAGGGCGCGATCCTGGAGACCCGGGATCGAATCCCACGTCGGGCTCCCAGTGCATGGAGCCTGCTTCTCCCTCTGCCTGTGTCTCTGCCTCTCTCTCTATCTCTCTGTGACTATCATAAATAAATAAAAATTAAAAAAAAAGAATTTTCAAAACATAATTAATAAATTAAGAAATAGACTTCAAACAAAAAGTAACTCTTTGACAAGCCTTCTAATCCTCTTTCTTTGAAAACAAATGACTTTAATTATAGTGTCAGTAATGAAAAAAAAATTTTAAAAAGTAGTAGCAACTGGAAATAAATACTAGTCTGAGTATGTGTGCAAAAAAGACAATATCATTTTGACATGTTTATTATAGCATGAAGTAGCATTAAAACAATACTGCAGATGTTTGCATTTGAGACTCTACAATAGAGAGGCAGGCATAATTTGATGATAATTTAATGTAGTAATTAGATGAAACTAAGTCTATTAGATGCAAAAACATAATTGTGTATGTAATAAATTAAAATGTGGGTATTTAAATGAAATTATTACACATTTACAACATTGGTATTCTTTGTATTCAGGAGGCTTATTAGGAGGAACATGTATTAATATTACCATATCAAATTTAATACAATTTTCTGGAGAATAGAGGCTATGTGGTTTCATCCCTGTAGTGTCTCTCCTCTCACCTCAGCACCAACCGGTATTCTAATTGCATTATTGATAACACATGTTCACAGATTCAAATATAAAATAATTTATCATTCTGAATTATTCACAAGATAGGAGAAATTGAATATTTTACAAATAAGTGTATCATATTCTATTTTGAAATCATTTTTATAGAAAAAGGTGAGGAGTTATAATAATAACCCCATGACCTGACCATTTATTCCTCTTCTCCTGTTAAAATATCTAGGCTTGATTAAATTTATCTTATGTTACCTGGGGGGGGAAAAAAAAGATTATCTTTAGAAGCAGAGTGGAGATGCTGCAAGGCCTCAGAACACTTAATTTAATACCGAAAACTATTAACCAGATTTCCAGTGTCTGTTGGGGATATAGTAAGCTGGAAAGAACATTAGTCTCACTCTCTCTACAGCAGTAGCAAACGGGACAATCTACACATCTATGAGCTTTTGTGAATCCATCAGAGACAGCTAAGACCAACCAACTAGCTAAAAAACAAAGGCCTTCCGGAAGAAAATAGACATGCCACTTATTTACTTGAGGCAGATGCAGCCAGACAGGGTTAGGAATTCGGTTAATTTTGGGGCACCTGAGTGGCTCAGTGGCTGAGCGTCTTCCTTTGGCTCAGGTCATGATCCCAGGCCGTGGGATGGAGTCCCACATCAGGCTCCCCACAGGGAGCCTGCTTCTCCCTCCCTCTGCCTGTGTCTCTGCCTCTTTCTCTGTGTCTCTAATGAATAAATAAATAAAATCTTTTAATTAAAAAAAAAGAGTTCAGTTAATTTTGTTAACTGATTGGAAAGGCTTGTGGGAGAATATGGAATCTCTAGGATCACAGATATTAAGAAATTTCTTATCCATGTGTAGAGTTGAAATAGGTCATGGTGGCAATATCTAAACCATGGAAATTGATGAGTATTACAAATCAGAGCTTGATTTATTGTTCTGTGAATTGTTTCAACTTACAATGATGGATAAAATGTAAATATTACGGATTAAACTAAGAATTGGATTGTTAATAGCCATTACTTTGTGAATAGCAAAAAAAAAAGAGGAAATATATATCCAGTGTTTGTGAAACGCTGTATCAGTAAGAAAACCACTTGTGTCATTGATAAATGAGTGAAGATTTTTGTTTTCAAAATTTAATTCCAGTATAGTTAACATACAGTATTATATTAGTTTCAAGTGCACAATTCAGTGATTCAATTAGTTTGTGTATTATTAAGTGCTCATTGTGGTAAGTATACTCTTTAGTCCCCACCACCTATTTCACCCATTCCCTTACCACCACCCCCTTTGGTATTTGGCAGTTTGTTCTCTATGTTTGAGTCAATTTCTTGGTTTATTTCCCATGCTCTCTCTTTTTCCTTTGTTCATTTGTCTCTTAAATTCCACATATTAGTGAAATCATATGGTATTTGTCTTTCTCTGACTTATTTCACTTAGCATTTTACTCTCCAGCTCCATCCATGCTATTGCAGATGTCAAGACTTCATTCATTTTTATGGTTGAGTAATATTCCATTGTGTGTAGTGTGTAGCATGTGTGTTGTGTGTGTGTGCATGTATCACTTCATCCATTCATCTATTGACGGACTCTTCAGATGCAAGTGCAAATATTTAATTTAATGATATTTAATATTTTAAAAAATAATAAATATTTAATTTAATATATAAATTTAATAAGTAATTTGATTTACATATAATTTGGCAATTGTAAATATTGCTGCAATAAACATAGGTGTGCATGCATCCCTTTAAATTAGCATTTTTGCATTTTGTGGGTAAATACCCAATAGTGTAATTACTAGATTATAGGGTAGATCTATTTTTAACCTTTTGAAGAAACATAATACTGTTTTCCTCAGTGACTTAACCAGTTGGCACTCCCAGCAACAGTGTACGAGGGTTCCTTTTCCTCCACATCCTTGCTAACACTTGCTGTTTCTTACGTTTCTGATTTTGGCCATTTTGACAGGTGTGAGGTGATATCTCATTGTAGTTTTAATTTGCATTTTTTCTAATGATGAGCAATGTTTAGCGTCTTTTCATGTCTGTTGACCAGCTGTATGTTTTCTTTAAAAAAAATGTGTGTTCATATCTTCTGTCCATTTTAAAATTAGATTATTTCTATTGTTTTGATGTTGAGTTGTATAAGTTCTTATATATTTTGGGTACTACCCCTTTATAGGATATGTCATTTGCGAATATCTCCTCCCTTTCACTAGATTGACTTAGGGTGTGTTGATTGTTTCCTTTGCTGTGCAGAAATATTTTATTTTATATAGTCCTAATAGCTTATTTTTACTTTTATTTCCCTTGCCTTAGGAAACATATCTAGAAAAATGTTGCTCTAGGCCATGTAAGAGACTCTCCTAGGACTTCATGCTCTCCTAGGACTTCATGGTTTAGGTCTTATTTTTAGTTTTTTAGTCCATTATGAGTTCATTTTTGTGTATGATGAAGGAAAGTGGTCCAGTTTCACTCTTTTGCATGTTGCTGTCCAGTTTTACCAACATTATTTATTGAAAAGACAATTTTTCCCCATTGCATATTCTTGCCTTCTTTGTATATTAATTGACCATATAGTTGTGGGTTTATTTTGGAGTTTTCTATTCTGTCCCATTGACCCATGTGTCTATTTTTGGGTCAGTACCATACTTTTTTGATTACTACAGCTTTGTAATACAGCTTGAAGTCTGGGATTGTGAGGCCCCCAGCTTTGCTTTTCTTTTTCAAGATTGCTTTGGTTATTCAGGGTCTTTTGTGGTACCATACAAATTTTAGGATTGTTTGTTCTAGTTCTATGAAAAATGCTGTTGGTATTTTGATAGAGATGACAGTAAATCTGTAGATTGCTTTGGGTAGTATGGACATTTTAACAATATTTGCTCTTTTAACCCCCAAAAATGGAATGTCTTTTTATTGAATAAGTGAAATTCTATCATAACATTGTTGTTTCACCTGACTTGTTAGTGTAAATGAAAATACCAACATTCATATAAGAACTATTTTTTTCATGGATTGTACCAAAGTTTGCAAAGTGACTAAAAAAATAAAGTATGGTTAAAATGAAAGAAAGCATTCTGTGAGATTCAATTGGCTCTATGATGATTATAATAAAATATATCCTACTTTATTAATTGCAGATTGTGATGTATATACACATATGTGCTCTTTATATCAATAAAATGCATAATGAAGTTCTGTACACATGTTTCCTTGAGAGTAGACATAGTTGTTAATCATTTATGAATATGACTCTGGATATACACTATAATTTATTCATTCTATTGTCAGTGAGTATTTGAGTTATTACAATTTGGCTGTTTCTAGAACACTGAAATATTGCATATGTTCCTATTGTCAGATTTTTCTGTAAAAGTCAAGATAGTAAATATTCTTAGATTTGCCAGCTATATGGTCTGTTACTACTACTCAATCTTGTCACTGTGAAGATGAGCCATAGGAAACGGTAGATAAAAGGGCACCTATTTGTTTCAATAGACTCGATGTACCAACTCCTGATTTTGCATAATATACCTAGAGAGGAATTGTTTATTAGTTTTCTAGGGCTTCTATACCAGAAACTGGGTGGCTTAAATAGCATGGGTTACTGTCCCTAAGTTCTGGAGAGAGATTAGCCCCAGTATGAGGCATAGGTAGCTTTGGTTCTGTCTGAGAGCTATGAGGGAAGCATATGTTCTAGGCCCATCTCCTTCGCTTGTAAATGACTATCTTCTCCCCATGTCTCTTTACATTGTCTTCTATCTGTGTCTGTGTCCAAATTTTCCTTCTTATAAGGATACAATAGGATGTGAATTAGGACACACTGTTATGACCTCATTCTTTCTTTATTAAGTCTGTAAAGACCCTTTCTCTAAATAAGACCACATTCTGAGCTAATTGGGGATAGGATTTCAACATATGAAACCTGGAGGCACGTTCAACCCATAACAGTATTAGAATGCATAAACTCACAAGAAAACTACAGTTGCTTAACAAAAATGTTTATCAATATTTATACTCCAATCAGATATTTATAATTCCTTGACAACATTTATTGTTTTTAGATTTAAATATTTTTTTAGCCTTTGGATATGAAGTGCTAACTTATGAAAATTTTAATTTGAATTTCGCCAATTAATAGATAATGAACATGTATAATATGTTTACAGACATTCAGATTGTTTTCTTCTTTTGAAGTTCCTGCTACAGACTTGTGTAGAAGGATTATAATGTTCATAGAAGATGTAGAAGCATATGCAGTCTTGTTATATTATCCTTATCTCTTTAATTCACTCTGAAATTGATTTTTTTTCTCTGAATTTATTCATGATTTCATTCTAATTCCTAATAATAAAAATATTTTAATATATAAGTATTAAACAACAAATATTCTCTTCTACTAAGGCATTATATTTGCCAAGTTTTATTTCTTGATATGAATACAATTCATTAGAAACATTTCACTTTTTGAATTCCACAATTGTTCCCCTTCCAATTTCAAATTTTCCTTAAAGAGTTTGTGTATCCTAATTTCAAATTTTAAGTATGTATTTCCCATACTTACTTAAAATTTATATTTTTAGCATTTTGATCCTATATTCATATATTACTATCCACTAAAATTAGTTATTTATTATGCTTAATTGCTTGCATGAAAGTATATAGCTATAGCAATAGTCCAATGAAAATCTCCTGTGCTCCTTTAGTACTGATGTATTTGCTGACAATTATCTACTGTATATTTTAATTAAAGTATAGCTGACATACTATGTTAGTTTTAGGAATATAACATAATGACTCAATGATTCCATATGTTACACTATGTTCACTATTAGTGTAGTTGCCATCTATTACCGCATAATGCTATTATAATATTTTAACTATATTTCCTATGCTATAATTGTCATCCATGTGACTTTTTTTATTTTTATTGCAAGTTTATACCTCTTAATTTCCTTCACCTTCTTACCCATCCCCCCCAACGCCCTCCCTTTTGGCAAGCACCAGGTCTCTGAATTTATAGATTTGTTAGTGTGTTTTCTGTTTGTTCATTTTTTGTATTCTGCATATAAAAGAAGTTATATGGTATTTGTCTTTCTCTGTCTGATTTATTTCACTTTGCATAATACTCTTTAGGTCAATTCATGTTCCTCCAAATGGCAAGATCTCATTATTTTTTATAGCTGAGTAATATTCCATTATATTACTTACCACATCTTTATTCATCTACCACTGCTTTCTGGTTCCTTTCATGTCTTGGCAATTGTCAATAATGGTGAAAAAACATACATATGTGCTTTTGAATTACTTTTCTTGCTTTATTTGGCAAACACTCAATAGAATTGCGAGGTCATATGGTATTTCTATTTTTAATTTTTGAGGAAACCTCATACTGTTTTCCGCAGTGGGTACACCAGTTTACATTCCCAAAAACAAGCATGAAGCTTTCTTTTTTCTCCACCTCCTTGCCAAAACTACTATTTTTTTGTGTTTTTGATTCTAGCCATTCTGACAAGTTAAATTTCATTGTAGTTTTGATTTGCATCTCCCTAATGATTAGTGATGTTGAACATCTTTTCATGTGTCTGTTGGCCATCTAGATGTCTTCTTTGAAGAAATATCTATTCAGATTTTCCCATTTTTTTAAAGTAGTTTCCATGACTAGAATGGGGCCCAATCTGGGGATTGACCTCAGGACCCCAAAATCAAGACCTGATCAAGAGACAGAGGCTT
Source organism: Vulpes lagopus (assembly GCF_018345385.1). Classification (NCBI taxonomy): domain Eukaryota; kingdom Metazoa; phylum Chordata; class Mammalia; order Carnivora; family Canidae; genus Vulpes; species Vulpes lagopus. The sequence goes on from NC_054845.1 coordinate 3,182,269, forward strand.
AGCCGACTAAACCAACCAGGTGCCTCTGATTTTCCTATTTTTAATTAGATTATTTGTTTGATGTTGAGTTGTATAAGTTTTTTTTTTTATGTATTGGAATATTAACTGCTTATCAGATACATAATTTACAAATATCTTCTCCCATTCAGTAAGTTGCCTTTTCATTTTGTGGATGGTTTCCTTCACTCTGTAAAATCTTTTTATTTTGCTATAGTTTCAATAGTTTATTTTGCTTTATTTTTAAATTTTGTTTTCTTTACCTTAGGAGACCATTGGGAAAAATGTTTCTAAGGCTGATGTTTAAAAGATTACTGCCTATGTTTCTTTTTCTTCTAGGGATGTAATGGTGTCTGGTCTCACAGTTAGGTCTTTAATCTATCTTGAGTTTATTTATTTATGTTTTTTGTATGCTGTAGGTAAGTGATCCAGTTTCATTCTTTTACATGTAGCTGTCTAGTTTCACAATAGCATTTATTGAATGTTCTTCATTGTATGCTCACCATTTAATACCCCCCATTGTATATTCTTTCCTTCTTTGTCATAGTTGAATTGGCCATATAAGTGTGGGCTTATTTCTGGGCTTTCTATCCTATTCCATTGATCTATGTGTTTATTTTGTGCTAGTACCATAATGTTTTGATTACCAAAGCTTTGTAGTATATCTTGAAATTTAGGATTGTGATAACTTTCAACTTTGTTATTATTCAAACCTTATTCAAGGTTCTTTTGTCTATTCAGGGTCTTTTGTGGTTCCATATGGATTTTAGAATCACTAGTTTTGTAAGAATTTATATTGGTATTTTTGAAAAAAACGCATTGAATCTATACATTGCTTAAGGTAGTGTCAACATTTTAATAATATCTGTTCTTCCAATCCATGAGCATTTGTTTTTTAATGACCAGTATGAGCCTAACAGCTGGAAATAACCTAACAAGAAATTTTATTCACTTAACAAATATGAGAATTATTTGTATGTAACTGAAAGTATTGTTGGAATTAAATTATGGGAAAAAACATATGTAGATGTTCAACATATAATTAACATCAGAATCATTTATAGTTATTAAATTATATTTATATAATATATAATAATTTTATTATTCTAATTGCATTTCCTTTTTTATTTAAATAGAAATAACTGGTTTTAGCATTTCTGAATTCTCAAATATTCTATTTTCTTTTTTCTTTTAACCTTGACAAATGGATGATATTTTGAGTGAATGTAAGACTTTTTAATTACTATATATATCTCTTCCTATAATGTATATGTTCTCGGAGTGCCCTGGTGATGAGAAGTATAATGATTATCTTCATTCTTTTTTCTTTTTTTTTTTTTTCTTTTTTTTTTTTTTTATACTATGATAATTTTTTTTTAATTTTTTTTTTTAATTTATTTATGATAGTCACAGAGAGAGAGAGAGAGAGAGAGGCAGAGACATAGGCAGAGGGAGAAGCAGGCTCCATGCACCGGGAGCCCGATGTGGGATTCGATCCCGGGTCTCCAGGATCGTGCCCTGGGCCAAAGGCAAGCGCCAAACCACTGCGCCACCCAGGGATCCCCATTCTTTTTTCTTAAACCTATGTTTTATTTACTTCATATTTTAGTTTTCAGTTTGATTCATATTCTTTAGTTTCTGCACAGATGGGCTGAGGATAATGTGTCCAGGACCAAGAAGTGCTGAGGACACTTTCCTGCTCCCAGTTCTCTCTGATTTTCAGGGCAGAGGTGCCCCCTCTAATAACCACTAAAGGACTACAATTCAAGTCATTTTGTAATAATCCCATTTAACAATTATATATCATAGGTATGGGAGATGATAAGATTTTCACCATAGCCTCAGTAGTTTTCATATTTTGAAATTTAATGTTTCATATTGTTGCTACGTTTTTTCCTTTTGATTCTGATATATTTTAGATAATGTCAAATGTTTTAGGCACCAGATGACTAATTTGTACTTAATTATCATTGGCTTGCAAACAGAAGAAGACAAATGATTCAAATGTTAGATACTTCTTAGATTACAGGTTAACCCAAGGCAATGGACATCTGTTTATGAAAAACATTTCATGAAAGCTAACACAATATAATTCTTCATCTTAACAAGACTATGAATAGTAATTAGTAACATTAATTTTGAACATTTTTTTTACTTTGAGTAATGATTTTCCATTACAGTAAAATATATTTATAAATATTATCATTTATAGTATTTTTATAATATGGAAATTGCAGAGTGAGAAGTAATGCTATTGAGGATAGTGATCATTTGTGAATAAAAAGAATATTGATTTCTTGTATTTTGAAGAGTTTAACATAATGGATAGAAAGTCAAAGCATTTTAAAGACCAACAGTTCATCCAGTCCCATAGATTTTGTCATACAGAAGACTCAAAATATATTTTTTTGTTTGAATTTGTGAAATAACAGTCGTTGCTATCTTGGCTACCAATGCCAAGAATTTAGGGCTATATAGCAGATATCTTTAAATTCTCTACTGAGTTGAGGAAATGTGTCAAAGCAGCTAGCCTATAACTTACTTATTTCTATACAGATACATTTATTTCCTTGATGACTTGAGGGACACATACAAGAAAAGAAAAAAATAGCATGTAACCCCGTCTAACTTCCTTGTCAACCAAAACTGGGTAAAAGAGCAATGATATTTTTTTAGGAAGTTGATGGCTTATTTATTGAATGTACTCAACAGGATAAAATCCAGCTAAGAATTTCCAGGGACAAATGAAACCAGAATCTATGAGTCATGACTTTTTGGAAGATGTCATGGAAGCTGTTATAAAAAGTTTAGCCAAAATAAAATTTGAAGGCGGAGTCTCCACACAAGATGGCCCTGACTTCTGACATCAACCACAAGATTTGGGGTTCCTGTAACCACCCTTATATTCAATAATTGATTAGAAATACTCAGAATTTACTGAAAGCTATTATACTTATAGTGGCAGTTTTTTTTGTTTTTGTTTTTTTTGTTTTTTTTTTGTTTTTGTTTTTGTTTTTTTTAAATAGGGAGAAGGCACATGTTACAATCCACCAAAGGAAGAGACAAAAACAACAGATTTCAGGAGGGGTCCAAATATGGCCTTTCCTTCTCCCCATGTAATCATGGACAATGTTAACTCCTGTTGGCCGAAATGTGTGACAAAACGTAGAGTGTTGCTAGCCAAGAAAGCCCACTTGAGCCTTTGGTATCCAGATGTTATTGGGGCTCAATCACATATCCCATGTGTCTGATCTTTGTAGTCTGCAGCCCCTCCTAAAAGTCAGGATGATAGGTTTAGCCTCCAGTTTCTCCAATGATCAGGAATAATGTCCCCATAATAAAGCCCCCATAAAAAGCCCTCATAATAAATCATACTGTTAAACCGCTCAGTAGCCAATACCCAGGCAAACATTAGATATCATGAATAACATTTTGTTTTTTTAAAGATTTTTATTTATTCATTGTTTTTGAGTATAGAGAAGATTTGACCAACAGGTGTGATTAAGTTAAATAAAAGACATTTAGCTAACTTGTCAGATCTTCTTGCTTATATGACAGTAATGTAGTAAATTTCCAGTAGTTTGGGGCAACCACTCTCTTCTCATCATGTTTCCATTTGTGGTTCTGAAGTCCTTAAGATTTAGTGTGGTTTTTACAAGAGTTATGTATGGCAACAAAAATTCATTCTGTGATATTAGACAACTATTTCAAGGTAGAAGAATTGAAGGTATTTTATTTAACAGTTTGTTAGCTTTATTTGTAACATCAAAATATTTAAAATATATGGTAATTTGGTTCATTTTTACTCTTCTCCAGGCTCTTCAAGTGTTATGGACTAGACTGTTACTACTTATGTACCCTGGAGAAACCTTTACACATATAAATGGGGACCTATAGAGGCAAGCCAAAAACTGAGGAAATAATCCAAATTTTCATTAAGAGTTTAATAGGTTAAAAAATCTTTGATTTTTTCTTATAATCTTATACTATGTATCAGTGAAAATGGCTGCTCAAATTCATTGATGAGTTTATTAAAATTTCACAAGTTGAGCTCAAAAACATAAAGAAGCAAAAATATCAAGTTTAAAGTAGGAAAGATATAGTAGAAGTTCACTCAGGGCTATCTGCATAGGTGTGTGACCTGTGCTGATGCATAAGGCTCTACCCTTGATTTACAGCTTTGTTGCTACCATCTTAGAATTCTTAATAAAATTTGAATAAGGAGCCATCATTTTCATTTTCACTGGACCCCATAAATTATGTAACCTGTCCTAGTTCCTCTTAGGGTATATTTTAAAAACTGACATTGCATTGCATTATTTAGGAAAACATTCATATGTAGACAATATATACAGAAAAATATAGTAGCTAAGGCATGGTTCTAATATGATTCATACCTTAAAATTTTATAATTGCCTATGATTGTCAGTGATTCAGGATAGTGTTTATACGTGGGAGAGATGGACAAGGATTCAATTGGGGAAGGGTATACATTGAGTTTCAAAACTATCACTAATATTGTATTTCTCTGAGTGCAAAGATTTGGTTTTTGAAATTATTATGAAATGTGATTTATATATATATTTACATATATATACATATATATGTAGATGATGCTTTTTCACAGAAAACTAAAACCAAAGCAATTATAAACATAAGTATTATAGATGATTGCAAAAAATGCAAAGCAAAATATAAAAGATGAATTGGGAAAAGATCATTTCAATATACATGCAAAAGAGGTACTACTTGTTACTGTAGGGACAAATCTTATATAAGAAAAAAACTAAATGAAATAGTCTAGCAGGATACAAGCAGATCATTTCAAGAGGAGAACTGTAATTGGATGAGATATAGATATTCACCATCATAAAAAAAGTGACAATTTAAATAAGATTTTTGCCTATCTAATAAGAAATTTCATATTAATTAAGTACCTGATACTTATATAAATATAAACTATGGACATTTTTATACTTTACCAGTATAAATTGGCATGATCTTTTTAAAGGCCAATATAGAAATATGTGTCAAAACTTTTAAAATGTGATCAACTTTTGAGAGTAAAAATACATTTTCAAGAAATGTATACTTTTTTAAATGAAACTTATTTCTTTAAAATAAGCTAAATATAAATATAAATTGATTATCTCATAATGGGTTACAGGCTAAGGAATTTGTTTATACATTATTTGTATGGGATGGTAAGCAGCTAGGAGAATTTCATCAGAGAAACATATGATAAATTGATCAACACACAAAATTGCCCATGGCTAATTTCTCTGGATGAAAGCTAAATAGAGATATTATCTGGTTGTTAGTGAATTCATATAATTTTCAAATTTTTGTCAATAAACAAGTGTTATTCTTATAGAAAATATTTATCTTCAAAGAATATATTATTTTGTGAATTTTTCTTGCCTTTCTACCTGTAAGTCTTCATTTTTTGTGCTTAACCAAGCAAATATTTCAGAGACCTTTCCAAAGACTTTAAAATATCTGCTCGGGATCCCTGGGTGGTGCAGCGGTTTAGTGCCTGCCTTTGGCCCAGGGCGCGATCCTGGAGACCCGGGATCGAATCCCACGTCAGGCTCCCTATATGGAGCCTGCTTCTCCCTCTGCCTGTCTCTGCCTCTCTCTCTCTCTCTCTCTCTCTCTGTGACTATCATGAAAAATAAATAAAATTAAAAAAATATTTGCTCTTTCCTCATTTTATAGTTTCCAAAGACTCACATGCATTGAAGGGTTTCTTTTCCCAACTTGTCAAATTGGAGGGTCCTATTTGCTTTGTTGCAAAGTACTGGTAAAGGAACATCTGTAACAGCTCTCCATCCATCCATATAACACAGCAAACATGCAATCCAAATGATTGGAGAATACAAAGAATCATTAGCTTACTTAAGTATTACATCCTTTAAAATAATTCTATTTTTAATATCATATATTATATTTCAATATGATTATTCTCTCTGGCAGGTAACATTGTTAACTATGTGTGAAGATAAGGCAGACAATTATTTTTATTTGCCAGTTAGGAAGAAAAATGAAATCAATAGTGTTAAGCCAATACAAACATGGCCCTGTTTCTTCTCTAAATTATATTGGACATGAAGGATACTAGATTTTCAGAATCCAAATATGTCTTCGTTGGCAGCAATGCATATAAGAAGTTGTAGATTCACAATTCTAAAGAGCTATTTAGGGGTGTTAGCATCTAGAAAACAAATTGGGCTCTTGTAGTTCCCTCTCTTTCTCTTTCTAATACAATTAATATTTGTGGAATTCTTCATTCACATCCTAATGTAGATATATATTCACAAATAAAATATAAATATATCATATACATCTATATGTATATATTTTTAAATCTCTTATGTAGAGATATTTACCCATGTATTGTATCTTTATATCATTTTCTTGGTTCATATCTATACTCTGGAATTTACTTCAACAACACTATATGCAACTAGGTATTGTCACAGTATTATAAAATAAAATAGACTTCAAGGATTGTTCCTTAACAATCAAAATGGAGGAAAATTATAACATTTAACTGCATTGAGATTTATAAAAATTACATGCTAGTTCTCATTTTTAAAATTTTTAACATGTATTAAACTCTAAGAGAATATGCAGTTAATCTTTCATGAGCCCTGGTTCAGTAGTCCTTTCCTCTAGACTGCCTGCCAATACTTGGAAGTTGATGGTCAATAAAGCAGTAATCAGTGCAGCAACAGACTTCGTATTACCTTAATAAGTATATAGCAGTCAACAGTGTGACTTAAAGTCCTGAAAGTTTGATTCACGTTAATTGTGTTTTAGTCAGTGGGGACTTGTTAGGAAAAAATGCCAGCATTCAAAAGCAATCTATTTTCAACCTTGATAACCTTTAAAGAGGTTAGCTCTCTGGAAGCATCTTAGAGTTTCTCCATATCCCATTTGTGTACTCTTTGACTTACTTTTTCTTGTGTCAGTCATATTCATCTGATGATCATATACTTCTTTATTCTTAACCAGTGGATTTGGAAATCAATCTCTATTTATCAATAATATCTTTCCCATGAGTGGCTTAACCAGACAGGACTGTGTACAAGAACAAAGTTTTAAAAATTGGGGACTTAAAAATGGCAGTTAACATATACATTTATTTTATGTTTTTCTATTTTATGCATTAAAAGTATTGATTAAAAAAATAATGAAGTAGTGGTAAAAATTCCTAACCCATAGACCAGTTTTTCAGGCTACAATGCTCCTAAATCTCTTGAGTTAAATAAACATTCCCATGACATATCTTATTACTATTAATTTTGGCCAGTCTTTTGACATTAAGGTGAGTATAATGTTCATTCTCCCAAATCTCATGTATCCTTATTTAATCCATTGTGAGGTTTAGGATAGGATCCATTTTTATAATCAAGTCTGAAAATGCTTAACACATTTATCTCATTTTAGATTTGTTAATAAATGTTGGTGATGTACAGAAAATAGAAAAAATATATTTAAGTAAAGATTTGTTCTTACATCTGATTTTTTTTCACTTCCTGGAATATTAATCAGTCTTGATGTTAAAAAATAAATTTTACCCTTACTTGAGCAAACTGTGCAGAGCCTTTCTAAATAGTTTTTAAATGAAGCAACATATTCATTGAGCATATTTTGTACCTTACAGTACACATTCCTCGCTATTTATCTGTAGGTGTACAACACCTAAAGGAAATATGTCAAAGATAAGAAACTTAAATGGAGATAAATCAATTTGGGAGAAGCCAATTATAAAATACAAGTTAATTCATTTAGAGCACTTTTCATCCCTCATCTATGAGGATAATAGACTTATAAATGTGCCATTAGGGCTGATCTTGTGTCAAGATTTACCTGGAGCAATCCTGGATTGAGCTTGTTGTCTCTGTGTAATTACTCATTGAGCTCCCTTTTACTCAAAACTTCCTGTTTAATTGATAAATTATGTGGTCACCCTACCTACATGTAATAGGGACCTACAGAAAACAAATGAAATACCAGCCAAACAACAGCTAAAGAATCAGAAAGCAGAAGGGTTAGGAACCTGTATGGGAACAGAGCAGATACTATACAAATGCCACTAGGTTCTTTTTCTCCAAAAGGTTATATATTAGTTCAAAAACACTACACTGAAAAAAATGTGTGTGAAATAAGATTTGATAATATGTTATATAGCAAAGTAAACTTCAGGAGAAAAAAAAAACATATATTATCATAATAAATTGTCAGAGAATACCTTTAGAAAACAAAAGTAAATGAATAATTTGAATTTCTTTAATGCAGCATTCCTTGGATGTTTAACACCATCTTTTATTATTTTTCATATAGTATCTATTAATATCTGTAAGGAATAATACTCTGGAAAACTGGTTATCATATTCTTTATTATCCAAAACTGGATACTTCTGAAAGCTAAGAGAAGTATTACATCATGATTAGTAATTAAACTGGGAAAACAGTGTAAATGGGCATTTTCTTGGGTAAACTGGAACAATTTTGGAGTGATCCTGGAATGAACATCACTTTATATTTTGTCCACATAAATCATGGACTTTTGAATCTTTAAATTATTGTCAGTATTAAATAAAATGCCCAAACCAATGGATAAACTCATCACTAATAGTCAAACAGTACCTGGTTGTTATTGATACACAATTTTATGTAAATAGAGAGTAGAATCATCATTCCTGTTGCATAGTGGTAGAAATGAAAATGAGAGAGTAAGTGCTAAGGCTTTTTTTTTTTTTTTTTTTTTTTTTTTTTTTTTTTTTTGTTCAGTTGGTCTGGACAGTGTAAGTTGGGGAAGATGTGATAGTTTAATAAAACAGCAGTCAGGAAGATTGTAATGCTGTATGAAATATGATTAGTCAAATAAGTAGAAAAGGAGGCTTCAAATATCAAAATAAATTAACTCAGTAATTTGAAAGGTAACATATTCTTTTTAAAAGTAATTTAAATTTTACATTCTGAATATGAGTACATGCATGTGTATGTTTTATACATATGATCCAAAGCATTTCTTGAAATAAGCAATTATTTTGTTACATAAAGCATTACATAATGCATAAATATAAAAAACTAACTTGCCTAAAATGTCCGCGAAAGGATTTGAAGGCAAAATAATAAGAAATATATTTGAAATCAGAGGTTTTTCAGATTAGGGTACCTTCAATAACTCATAGTCTTAATAACCCACTTAAATCTGGCCATGAGGTTTACATTAAAACAGTCTAAAAACTACTTTTCTATCAGAAAGCAGAAGGGTTAGGTTCATAGCAGATTATTTCATCCCAAAACAGATTATGGAAAATAAAATAAAATCAGAGAATAATTGGTCATACAAACACATTTGAAGTCGCAACATTGCACAAGAAACCACGGGGCAACAGGGGGAAATATAAAAGAAAAATAAGGCAAAAATGGAGAAAAGAAAATAGTATTCCTATACCTAAGAGGTTTACGGAATGATGAAATTCAAAGTAATTTTTCTTGGCTCATTTAATTGAGCATGTGATAAATTTTTGAAGACCAATCAGTCATTATGGGTTATTTTCCATCAGTCCCTATAATTTTACCCTTATCCAACTGGCTATTTAGGTGAATGGACAGTCTCAGCAGTCTTCCCTAGTCCCCCAGCCTCCCATTAGGTTTTCTAAGAAAAGCTTCTACATAAAATCAGAGGAAGGAATGAATAAAATTAGCTCTTTGTTTTTATAGTAACATCCATACAATGGCAACTTGGGCTGCATCTTCTTACAATTTATGTCTTTCAAAGTAGCCTTGTTTCCTTCTTTATTTCAATAACCATACTGTCCCTGTCCCTCTGGGTTTAGGGGGGAAGTGCTTCTCCATTTAGTGGCCTGAATGACTGCATTCTCCCTTGTGGGTCCCCTGCACACACCTTTACTTTGTAAATAGACACTTTATTAAACATTTCTTAAATTATCTTAAATTGAGGTGCCACATGTTTCCTATTTGGACCTTGTTCAATTCTAGAAAAAAATAATAAAACAAGTGTCTGATAGGGCCATGTTTCTGGGACTGGCCTTTATGATTTTTTAAGAGAATTATATTTAATTAATATCTTTTAATTCATTCTTCAGGTTGACTTTTTGATAGAATAAAAATGTACATGTGATCAAGTCTTAGCAGTCATGTGGTATATTGCATCTTTATTCTTGGTGACCAGGTGCAGAAAGGAGCTGTGACATAGTATTTTGTTAGTTTCTGGTCTCAACCAATACAACAAATCTTAGAGCAAGAACCCATCTATAGACAAATATCACATTTTCAACAGAAAACTTTTGGCAGATTTGCTTAAACAGTCTATATATATATATATATATATATATATATATATATATATATATAACATCCAAATTGTTTTTCTGGGTATGTTGAGTCTGTTTATATCCATCTTTCCTGTCATGTATTATTATACATAGACTTTATGTATAAATTGACTTTGTCAAACAGATGTAATAAGCTTCCCCCATTTTCATTCTATTATTAAAAAAAAAAAACAAAACTTCAGTGAGCTAATGGCATGCTGGTTATTTAGACTCTTTCAGAAAGTGTACAGACTATGCTACTTTAATTTAGCAAACATTTAGTATCAGCCCAATACACAAAAGCTATCTGCTTCTACATTTAAGATAAATATAATAGGATTGTTGTTTTTTTCTTTATTCTTAGCTGTATATCATTATAGAATATCTTAGGAGAAGTTCTCAACGCCAAAGGCCTTTCTTTGGACACTAATTCTGAAAAAAATGTCCATGGGAAATAAAGTAAAGGCAAAATGAGATCATATAATTCCAGGAGATAATGCATGGTATATCCCAGACATCAGATTAACAATACATATTAAGAGGTCTGAGCATTACCTTATTAAAGAAACCTGAATACTTATTTTTAACTCAGATATAGTTTTTATAAAACTTCACATTAATTTATTTTTTCAAAGAATGTATTTTAAAAATTGACTTCTAAAACTAATAATGATGCTAATTGTCAAGAATCTATAATCCCTTTGGAAGTATTTCAGTTTTCACAATGAGATTTATAAAGGGTATTAGGTTTATGAGGGCAATATTATCCCTTAACTGGTATCCTCACCCACATCATTGAAAAATATGCAAGCAAGATAGCAGTTAAATTAGTTAAGCCTTCAATTAAGTGTTACGTTTTTCATAATCAAGAAATACTCAAAAAGGTGGTTGAACTGTCCTTGTGGTTCCAGGGGAAATTCAGTGCTCTAACAATATGAAGAGCAGAAGATATAGGGCAAGAGAAGGGCTTGGTAGAAAGTTTTATATAAAATAACTAGCCAGGGACTCTCAACCAGTGATTTTCAACTTCTCACCATCCCCTCCTTACAAAATGGGAAATATATGAACATAACAGTTATTCACTATGAAAATTATTCAGTTGGAGGGCACATTTTCCTATGTGTGTCTCCTAGAATATTCTTGAGTGTTGAGTCCTGGGGTAGGGGAATGAAGCATGCATAGTTTGAGAGTGTTCATCCCCCCACTGTGATTCATTCAACTTTTCCTCAGATGTATCCATGGAAAGTATGAGGTTAGCAGACAAGGAGCTATGTAACTGGGATGCAACTATGGCTATTCGGTCATGTTTTCTTTTGCTCCTGCATCGGCCAAGGAAGTTATGTATTAGAAAGTGCTTATCCTCCTCATTACATTCCTGTAATCCCTTATCACTTGCATATCTTGGAAAGGGAGACTATGTTTCCACTAAAATTTTGTTAGGGAAGAAGGGGCTCCTGGCTGACTGAGTCTGAGGAGCATGGGACTTGTGATCTGGGGGTTATGGGTTTAAGCCCCTTGTTGGGTGAGGAGCCTGCTAAAAAATAATGGACATTACACAAATAATATTTTTCTGTAATCCATTCTTCAAGCAGCAAAGATGTGTCAATAGATTTTTTAGAACAGAAAATCCTGTATCTCACCAACTTGTATGTATATACTGATCCTTCCAAAATAATTTATAGATATCTACTTTATTGGATATTTGAATTATAAATGTAGAAAAAGTTATAGCTAGCATAAACCTTGATAAATTTTTCACCAATTGAACACATTTCTAATCTGCAAACAAGTCAAGGAAAATATGTTTCTAGCATCCTAGAAGTCGTTCTTAAGCCCTCCTACCACCTACTCTAAATAAAAGGGTATGCACTAGGCTGACTTCTAACACCCTAGATTAATTTTACAATTTTTGAACTTTACTTGATTCTGAGTTTTTTTGTTCAATATTATATTTTCAGAGTAATCTATATTGCTGTGTGTAGTTGCAGTCTGTTTATTCTCATTGTTTAATATTCCATCGTTTGAATTCACCACAATTTGTGTATTTTACTATTGCTGAGCAATTGAGTATTTTCCCACTTGGCTCCATTACAAATAATGATGTTATAAGCATAATTATCCATATCTCCTTGTGGATGTATCATTGAGTGCATTGAGTATACTGGGAGTGAAACTTCTGGGTTGTAAGATATTCTGTATTAGTACACACTAATGAACGGTTTCCAACTTATAAATTTTATCCTCTCACCAGGATCTACATTCTTGTCTTTTTCTTTCTTTCTCTCCCTCTCTCTCTCTCTCTCCTCTTTTCTCCTTTTAGACAGTTTGTTAAGTATATAGCAGTATCTTACTTTGATTTTAAATTGGTCTGTTTATTGTTAAATTTAAAATTAATTTTAAAGTTTTAACTAAACTACTTTAAGTTTAACTTTACTCACAAAGATAAATGGAATCAAGCTTCTTTATTTATGTTCATTATCCAAATGTCCTCTTCTGTAAGGAATATTTTCATGGTTTTGTTGTCATGTTATGCACTTGTGCTTTATATGTTTTGGATATGAATATGTGCGTGTGCACACATATATAAAAACAAAAACATGCACATAGTTATGTGCAGATATTTGTATTTAGTATGCATAGAAATATGTGGGTTGCTTTTTAATCTTCTTAATTGTGTGTTTTGAGGAAGATAAGTTCTTAATTATAACAGCACAATTTATTTAAAATTTTATTTAAATTCAATTAATTAACATATAATGTATTATTGGTTCCAGAGGTAGAGGTCAATGGTTCATCAGTTACATATACCCTGTGCCCATCATGTCACATGCCCTCCTTAATGTTCATCACCCAATTTTCATGTCCCCCCATCCCCTTCCCCTCCAACAACCCTGTCTGTTTCCTATGATTAGGAGTCTTTTCTGGTTTGTCTCCCTCTCTGATTTTGTCTTGTTTTATTTTTTTTTCCTTTTTTTCCCCTATAATCCTCTGTGTTGTTTATAAAATTTCACGAGACAATTATTACATTGTATGTATCATGAGACACACACCAATTATCATATAATAATTGTCTTTCTCTGATTGACTTTTTTCGATTAACATTCTATCCTCTAGTTCCATCCATGTCCTTCCTTGCAAATAGCAATATTTCATTTTTTCTTTTTTATATCTGAGTAGTAGTCCATTGTGTATATACACCACATCTTTATCCACTCATCTGCGGATGGACAACTGGGCTCTTTCCGTAGTTTGATTGTTGTGGACATTGCTTTTTTTTTTTTTTTTCTTCATGATTACCACTTTGTTTTCTCTCTAGGTATTTTTTTTTCCTGCTCCACAGAAATGAAGATATTCTTCTGTGTTTTCTTCTAAAAGCTGTCATTTTTATTTGTTTAGACTTGTAAACCATTTGGAATTGATTTTTTGTATATAACTTAGATTTACATTTATTTTTCTATGGATATTCAGTTGACTCAGACCTCTTTATTGAAAAGGCCACCTTTCCACCTTTTCCCCCATTACCTGTAACATAATTTTCTTACAAATAAGATAGCCTAAAAATTATGGGTGTGTTTCTGGACTCTTACATTGTTTCATTGTGCTATTTGTCATGTACCATTGCCATCTGACTTAATTTCTATAGGTTTGTAGTGGACATTAATGTCAAATAGGTTCATTTTCAGAATTTCCTTGACTATTCATGCTCTCTGTATTTCTATATAAATTTCACAATCAGTCCACCAATCTTCATAAAAACAGTAGATATTTTATTGGAATTTCCTTACATCTATACATGAATTTTACAAATCTTAGGGTTATTCCTTGGTGTTTTTTGATGCTATATTAAATAACATATTTTTATTGTTTCTACTTATTGCTGGTATATAAAAATAAAATAGATTTTTTCTTAATGACTTTATATCAAATGACTTTGCTAATTATGCTTATTAATTCTAATACTTTTTGATGTAGATTATTTTAAATTTTCTTCATATAAAATGCCATCTCTAACTGGTGTGTTATTCCAGCCTTTCCTATAATTTTTTAAAATTTTTATTTCCTTTTATTATTTATTGAAATGTATTTACCATATGACCTTATGTAAATTTACGATATACAACATCTGAACTTGATACATTTATATATTATGACTGTATTGTAGTAATAATTAGTACCTCTGTTGAATTACATAAATTCTTTTTAGTAGTTAGACTAATTGCTAATTATTTAGCAAGTTTAAGGATCATATTATATAATTATATATAAATCACGACTCATTCTTAAGTTTGTACATTAAACAATCTCTGTCTTAGACCTCCATTCCCTATCCCTTAGCAAGCACCATTTTATTCTCTTTTTTTCATGTTTAGCTTTTTTAGATTCTACATATAAGTGATCGCATGTGCTACTTGTCTTTATATAATTAGCACAAAGTGCTCAACATCCATCCATGATGTGGCAAATGGCAGGATATCTTTCCTTCTTGAGACTTAATAATATTCCATTTTATGTATATACACCATCTATTTTTATCCCTTCATCTGTTTACATGAGTATCTTGAATATCTTGCTCTAGCTAGGGCTTCTGTATTATTTTGAATAAGCATATTAAGAATGAGCATGTTTTTCTTATTCCTGAAAATAGATGGAAAAGTTTCCATTTTTTTAAAGTTTTTTTTTTTTTTTTTTTTTTTTTACCATTAAGAATGATGTTATTTGAGAATTTGCTATATATGGCCTTTATTATGTTGGGGTATGTTCCTTTTATAACAAATATGTTGAGAATTTTTATCATGAAAGGATATTGCATTTTGTCCTGCTTTTTCTTCATATATTGAGATGACCATGTGATTATTACCTTTCATTCTATCACTGCATTGATAGAATGCACCATTACTTACTGTGTTTGCTGAACCATATTGCATCATAAGGATAAGTCTCACTTGGTCATGGTGTATAATCCATTTAATGTGTTCTTGAATTCAGTTTGCTAATGTTATTTTGAAAATCTTTGCATTTATATTTAGAGGAATATTGTTCTATCTATATTTTTCTTCTAGCGTCTTTATCTGACTTTTGGTCAGGGTAATGCTAGCCTTGTAAAATCAGTTTGGAAGTGTTACCTCATCTTCAATTTTTTGCAATAATTTAAAAAGATTAGTATTGTTCTTTAAATAGTGTGGGATTTTTCTCTGTTGTAGGATTTTTTATTACTTAATATCTTTAATCTTTATTGTTCTGTTTAGATTTTCTATTTCTTTATGAACCAGCTTTGATGGGTGTCTGTTTTTATAAATTTATTATTTTCTTCTAGGTTATTTAACTTGTTCACAAATAATTGTTCATAGTAGTCTCATGATTTTATATATTTTTGTAGTATTGCAACATCTTCTTTTATATATTTTTATAGTAGTTTCATGATTTTATATATTTTTGTAGTATTGCAACACTCTTATTGAGTGTTCTTTCACTCTCAGGCTAGATAAAAGTTTGTCAATAATATCTTTTCAAATAAGTAGCTCTTAGTTTTATTGATCCTTTTTATTGTTTTCCTGGGCTCTATTTCATTTATTTTCACTCTGATCTTTTTGGTTTCCTCCATTCTGTAACTTTGGGATTATTGTTGTTATTTTCTTTAGGACCTTGAGATATAACATTAGATTATTTATTGGAGGCCTTTCTAATTTCTTTTTTTTTCCCTTTCAAATTTCTTAATAGATTATTGGTCACCAAAAATTTTCTGCTTAGAACTGTTTTTGCCACAGCCCGTAGTATTTGTACATTGTGTTTCCATTTTCATTTGCTTCAATATATATTTTTTTCTTTTTGGTTTGGTTTTGATCCATTAGTTGCTCAGAACTATGTTGTTTAGCTTCAAAATCAGCTTCCCTCTTGACTTTAATTTCTAGTTTTATACCATTGTTATCAGGAAAGAAAATTGGTGTCATTTCAGTATTTTGAAATTTTAAGATTTGTTTTGTGTCTTATCACACAAAATCTATCCTGGAGAATGTTCCTGTGTGCTTGAGAAGAATATGTGTTCTACTGTTAGATAAAATGCTCCATAAAATGTCTATTAAGGGGCCCCTGGGTGGCTCAGTTGGATAAGCATCTGCCTTTGGCTCAGGTCATAATCTCAGGGTCTTGGGAGATCAAGCCCTACATCAGGCTCCCTGTTCAGTGGGGAGCCTGTTTCTCCCTCTCCCTCTGTCTTTCCCCTCTGCTTGCTCTCTCTCTCTCTCTCTCAAATAAATAAATAAATAAATAATATTAAAAAAATATCTGTCAAGTCCATCTAGTTTAAATTATGGTTCAATTCCAGTGTTTCCTTGTGCACTTTTGGATGATCTATACCTTGATAACAGTGGGATATGAGTTCCCCTACTATTATTGTATTGATGCCTATTTTTCCTGCATATCTGTTAATATTTGCTTAATATATGTGAGTGCTCCAATATTGGGTGCACATATAATTGCTACATCTTCTTGATATATTGACTGATTTTCATCATATAGTGACTTTGTCTCTTGCTACTACTTTTGAGTTAAAGTCTATTTTGTCTGATAAAAGTATGGCTTTCTCCACTTTTTTTGGTTTCCAAATGCATGAAATATCTTCTACCATCCCTGATTTTGAGCTTTAGGTATCTTTAGAGCTGAAATGAATTTTTTATATGCAGCATATAGTGGGATCTTGTTTTTTTTTAATCCTTCCAGCCACTCTATGCTTTTTGATTGGTGAATATTATTTTATTTTATTTCCTTTTATTCCTGACTATGTCCCCAGAATATAGTGTTTAATGAAACATTGATAATGGGCATTCTTGTCTTGTTCCCAACAGCAGGTGGAAACTACAAATACTTCATCACTGTGTGTTATGTTTATGTTGGTTCTTGTTTTTGATAGTATCAGCAAATACAGTTTCTTTATATTTAATGTCTGCTATGAGCATCTTTTTATCAACGAATGTTGAATTTTATCTATCTTTTGGATATACTAAAGTCATATGATTTTTCAAATATTTGTGTGTGCATTTATGCATTGAATTACATTGATTACTTTTCACATGTTTTATTTTTGGATTCCCGGATTCTAAGCCCCCTACGTGATTCCCAGAAGTAAATGCTCCCAGGGAAATACTAGCCTAAATAAATAAATAAATAAATAAATAAATAAATAAATAAATAAATAAGTTCTCCTCCAGAAGCTTCTTTCCTCTCTGGAATAATAATAACTTTAATTATTTTTTTGTTTCTATATCTCTTTCTACCTTCAAAAAATATTTTTCAATAATTTATTTTTTAAACTGTATGTGTGTTAAGTTTTAGTCTCCTGTGAAAGACTAGTGTTGGCTAATTGTAAACTACTCCATCCTACCTAGAAGTACAAGTCTATTCATTTAATTTTAACAAATGCTTACATGCTTTTAATATATAGGTTGATAATTGTGTTTCATTTTGTTTTGTTTTTCTTTGCTTTGTTTTGTTTTTGTTTTTGTTTTTTGAGAGAGAGAATGGGAGAGAGGGACAGTAGGAGAGGGAGAGAGAGAATCTTAAGCAGATTCCATGCCTAATGGGGAATCCAGAGCAGAGCCCAGTGGGGGCTCAGTCTCATGACCCTATCATCATGAGCTAAGCCAAAATCAAGACCCGATTACTTGCCAGACTGAGCCACCTAACCTCTCTCCTTTTATAACTTTGAAAGAATGTTATTCAGCTAATTAACAATAAGGACAATAGCATATCTACTGCTCTCAACAATTTGACTAAATGGAATTTTTACATGCTTTTTCAAAAGGGAGAGGGAAATACAGAGAATCTAAGTGACTTGTACAATGCTAAAACAATGACTGGCAAAAATGGATCTGTTTTTCTAATCTCCATATGAAAACTAGAAAAATGCTGTATAAATATTGGACAGTTGTGTCTATTTTATTTATGTTCTGATGTGTTCCACATGCAAACTCCTATGTGTTAATGATTCACAATTCATCTATTTTATTTTTTATTTGAGTATAGTTAACATACAGTGTTCATCAGGTGTACAAATGAATGATTTGGCAAGTTTATACATTATTCTATGTGCATCACAGTATAGCAACAATTTGTCCCATTATATCACTATTAAAATATCATTGGCTGTATTCCTATAGTCTGCCTTTTATTACCTTGATTTAGTAGTTCCACAAATGGAGGCCTGTATCTCCCACTCTCCTTTATTCATTTGCCCAACCACCTGTTTCCCTCCCCACTGGCAACCCTCAATTTTTTTCTTTGTATTTATAATTCTGATTTTGCTTCTTCTTTATTCATTATTTTTAGATTCCATTTATGAGTGGAATCATATAGTATTTGTCTTTCTCATTCTTACTGATTTCACTCAGCATAATACACTCAAAGCCCATTCATGTCTTAAATGACACAATCGTATTTTTTTTCTGTGCTATTATCATATGATAATATGATATATATCATAATATATATATATTTATATATATACTACTTGTCCATTAATTTATTGATGGGCACTTTGGTTGTTTTCATGTATTGAGTATTATAAATAATGCTGTGATAAACATTGGGGTGCATATATTTTTCTGAAGTAGTATTTGTTTTCCCTGGGTAAATACCCAATAGTGGAATTATTGGGCCATAAGGTATTTCTTTTTTTCTTTTTTTTTTTTTTTGCAGAAGCTCCATACTGTTTTACACAGTGGTTTTACCAATTTACATTTCCACCAACAGTGCACAAAGTTTCATTTCTCACATCTTCATCAACACTTCTTATTCCTTGTCTTTAGTTTAGACAATCTGACAGGTGTGAGGTGGTATCTCATTGTGGTTTTAATTTGTATTTCTCTGATGTTTAGTGATATTGATCATCTTTCCATGTGTCTATTGGCCATCTGTATGTCTTCCTTAGAAGAATGTCTGTTTATGCCTTCTGTACATTTTTAATTTGATTATTTGTTTTTTGGTATTCAGTTCTTGAAGTTATTTATACATTTTGAATAGTAACCCTTTATAGGATATTCCATTTGTAAATATCTTCTCAATAGATTCTTTTTTGTTGATTGTTTTCTTAGCTGTGCAGAAGCCTTCATCTTAATGTAAGTCTCAATTGTTTGTTTGTTATTTATTTATTATATGTTTACTATGTATGTATGCAGGTAGGTATTTATTTATGTTTCCCTTGCCTTAAAAGGCATATCTAGAAAAATTTTGCTGTGGCTGATGTCACAGAAATTACTGCTTATGCTGTCTTCTAGATTTTTGTGGTTTTAGGTCTTGTGTTTAGGTCTTTAGTCCATTTTGAGTTTATTTTTGTGTAAAGTGTAAGAATGTTGCCTAGTTTCATTCTTTTTATTTGTAGCTGTCAAATTTTTATAGCACCATTTATTGAAAAAGATTGTCTTTTCCCCATTGCATATGTGTGCCTCATTTATCAGACAATAATTGACTATATACATGTGAGTTTACTTCTGGACTCTACATTCTGTTCCATTATCTGTGTTTCTGATTTTGTACTATTACAATACTGTTTTGATAATCATGGTTTTGTAAGATATCTTGAAATCTGGGCTTTTAATACCTCCAGCTTTGCTCTTATTCAGGATCACTTTGGCTATTTGGTGTCTTCTGTGATTCCACAGATTTTAGTATTATTTGTTCTAGTTTTGAGGAAAATGCCGTTGGTATTTTGATAGGGATTGTTGCAAATCTGTAGATTGTTTTGGGTAATATGAAAATTTTAAAACAATATTCTTCCATTCTGTGAGCATGGTATATCTTTCCATTTGTTTATGTTATCTTCAATTTCTTTCATCTGTGTTTTATAGTTTTCATAATAGAAGTCACCACTTTCGTTAAGTTTATGGTTAAGTATTCTATTCTTTTTGGTACAAATATAAATGATGTTGTTTTTTAAATGTCTCTGACTTCATTGCTACTGATTTCTGAGTATTAATTTTGTATACCTCCACTTTACTGAATTTGCTTATTACTTCTGGTGGTTTTCCGGTAGAGTCTTTAGGTTTTGCTGTTTATACTATAATGTCATTTGCAAATAGCAGAAGTTTTACTTTACCAATTTGCCTATTATATGTATTTTATTGTCTGATTGTTACAGCTCCAGTAAAATGTTGAATAAAATTAGTGAGTGGATATCCTTGTCTTTTTCCTGACCTTAAAGGGAAAGCTCTGCTTTTCACCATTGAGTATGATGTTAACTGTGGATTTTTCATATATGGCCTCTATTATGTTGAGGTGTGTCCCTTCTAATCCCACTTTGTTATGAGTTTGCATAATTAATCGATGTTGAATCTTATCAAAATTATCTCTGCATCTATTGAGATGATCATATGATTTTTATCCTTCATTTTATTAAAGTGGTAATACTGATGGACATCTGAATTATGAAACATCCTTGTAACCTGGAAAGAAATCCCACCTGATTGTGGTGGATGATATTTTTTAGTGTATTGCTGTATATGGTTTGCTAAATTTTGTTGCAGATTTTTGCATCTATGTTCATCGGGGACAGTGGTCTTTGGCTTTCTTTTTTGTGGTGTCTTTGTCTGGTTTTTGTATCTGGGTAATGCTAACCCTAAAGGATGTTTTTGGAAGCTTTGGCTCCTCATCTTTTTTTGGAATACTTTGAAAATAATAGGTATTATCTCTTTAATGTTTGGTAGCGTTCACTTGTGAATCCATCTGGTCCTGGACTTATGTTTTATTTTAGTTTTTTTTTCAAATTTTTATTTAAATTTTAGTTCATTAGCACACAGTGTAATATTAGTTTCAGGTGTAGAATTTAGTGATTCATCACTTATTTATAACACCCAGTGCTCATCACAACAAGTACCCTCTTTAATACCCATCACCCATTTAACACATCCCCCCCACCTCTCCTCCAGCAACCCTCAGTTTGTTCTCTGAAGTTAAGAGTCTGTTTCATGTTCCTCTCTTTTTGCCTCTATGTTGATTTGTTTTGTTTCTTAAATTCCATATATGAGTGAAATCATATGGTATTTATCTTTCTCTGGCTGACTTATTTCACTTACTGTAATATTCTCTAGCTCCATCCATGTTGCAAATGGTAAGATTTCAGTCTTTTTGATTACTGAGTGATATTCCATTGTGCATATTTACTACATCTGTATTCATTATTCAGTTAATGGATATTTGGGCTCTCTCCATAGTTTGGCTACTGTTGATAATGCTGCTATAAATATCAGGATGCATGTACGCCTTCATTTCTATATTTTTGTATACTTTGGGTGAATATTTGCTACTAAAATTGCTGGATCATAATGTAGCTCTATTTTTTAAGTTTTTGAGGAACCTCCGGACTATTTTCCAGAGTGGCTGCACCACTTTGCATTCCTATACACAATGGAAGACGATTCCTTTTCTTTGCATCCTTGCCAACATCTGTTGTTTCCTGTGTTGTTAATTTTAGACATTCCAACAAGTATGATAAGATAATTTATTGTAGTTTTCACTTGTATTTCCCTGATGATGTGTGATGTTGAGCATCTTTTCATGTGACTATTAGCCATCTGGATGTCTTCTTTGGAAAAATGTCTATTCATATCTTGTGCCCATTTTTTAGGTAGGTTATTTGGTTTTTGGATACCAACCCTTTATCATATATGTCATTTGCAAATATCTTCTCTCATTCTGAAGGTTGCCTTTTAATTTTGTTGATTGTTTCCTTTACTGTGTAGAAGATTTTTACCCTTATGAAATCCTAATAGTTCATTTTTGTTTCTTTGTTTTCCTTGCCTTTGGAGGCATGTCTAGTAAGAAGTTGCTATGATCCAGGTCAAAGAAGTTTCTGCCTGTGTTATCCTCTAGGATTTTGATGATTTCCTGTCTCACATTAGGTCTTTCATCCATTTTGAATTTATATTTGTGTATAGTGTAACAAAGTGGTCCAGTTTCATTCTTTTGAATGTTGCTGTCCAGTTTTCTCAACACCACTTATTGAAAGGACTGTCTTTTTCATTGGATCTTCATTCCTGCTTTGTCAAAAATTAGATGACCAGGGGTGCCTACGTGGCTTAGTTGGTTAAGTGTCTGACTCTTGATTTCAGCTCAAGTCATGATCTCAGGGTTGTGAAATAAAGCCCTGCATTGGGATCCATGCTCAGCAGGGAGTCTACTTGAGATTCTGTTCCTCTCCCTCCCCCTGCTCACACACACTCTCTCTAAAATAATAAATATATGAATCTCTAATAAATTAGTTGACTATTTCTGAGCTTTCTCCTTGGTCCCATTGCTCTATGTGTCTGTTATTGTGTCAGAACCATATTGTCCTGATCACTACAGCTTTGTAGCATAGCTTAAAATCTGGAATTGTTATTCTTTCATTTTGCTTTTTGATTTCAAGATGGTTTTGGCTATTCAATGTCATTTGTGGTTCCATACAAGGTTTAGGATTGTTTGCTCTAGCTCTGTAGAAAATGCTGGTGGTATTTTGACAAGGATTATATTAAATGTGTATATTGCTTTGGGCAGTACAAATATTCAACAATATTTGTTCTTCTGATCCGTGAGCATGGAATGTTTTTCCATTTCTTTGTGTCCTTTTCAATTTCTTTCATAAATGTTCTATAGTTTACAAAATACAGATCTTTCACATCTTTGGTTAGGTTTATTCCTAGGTATTCTGTGGTTTTTGGTGCAGTTATAAGGGGGATAGATTCCTTGTTTTCTCTTTCTGCTTTTTAATTACCAGTGTATAGAAATGCACTAGACTTCTGTACATTGGTTTTGTGTCCTGCAACTTTGCTGAATTTGTGTATCAGTTCTAGCAATTCTTTAATTGGGATCATTTGGGTTTTCTACATACAGTATCATGTCATCTGTGGAAACTGAAAGATTGACTTCTTCCTTGCTGATTTGGATGTCTCTTATTTCTTTTTGTTGTCTGATTACTGACAACAGGACTTCCAATACTAAGTTAAATCATAATGGTGAGAGTGGACATCCTTGTCTTGTTTCTCACCTTAGAGGAAAAGCTCTCACTTTTTTTTTTTCCCATTGAGGATGATATTAGCTGTGGGTTTTTCATATATGACCTTTATGATACTGAGGTATGTTCCCTCTATCCTTATTTGCTGAGGGTTTTTATCAGGAATAGATGTTATACTTTGTCAAATGCTTTTTCTGCATCTATTTAGTGGCTCATACAGTTCTTATCCTTTTTTTTTTATTAATGTGGTATATCCTGTTGATTGATCTGAGAATATTGACCCACACTTACAGCCCAGGAATAAATCACACTTCATCATGGCAAATGAATCTTTTAATGAACTGTTGAATTTGGTTTGCTAATATCTTGTTGAGAAATTTGCATCCATGGTCATCAGGGATATTGGCCTATCATTTTCTTTTTCAGTGGAGTCTTTTTCTTGTTTAGGAATCAGGATAATGGTGACCGTGTAAAATGAGATTGGAAGTTGTCTTTTTAAAAAAAAAAAAAAAGATTTTTTTTATTCATGACAGACACAGAGAATGGCAGAGACATAGGTAGAGGGAGAAGCAGACTCCCCACAAGGAGCCTGATGTGGGACTCAATCCCAGATCTCAGGATCATGCCCTGAGCCAAAGGCAGAAGCTCAACCACTGAGCCACCCAGGCATCCCAGAAGTTATCTTTCTATTTCTATTTTTGGAACAGTTTGAGAAGAATAGGTGTTAACTCTTCTTTAAATATTTGGTAGAATTCTCCTGGGAAGCCATCTGGCCCTGGACTTTTGTTTGTTAGGAGAGATTTGATTTTTGATTCAATTACTTTGTGAGTTATCAGTCTATTGAATTTTTATAATTCTTCCTGTTTCAATTTTAACAGCTTATATGTTTCTAGGAATTTGTATACATCTTCCAGATGGCTCAATTTTTGACATATAATTTTTCATAATATTCTTTTATAATTGTTTATATTTCTGTGGTGTTGGTTGTGATTTCTCCTTTCTCATTAGTGATTTCATTTATTTAGGTTCTTTATCTGCTCTTTTTGGTAAGTCTAACTAGGAGGTTATCAATTTTATTTTTTCAATGAACCAGCTCCTGGTCTCATTAATCTGTTCTACTGGTTTTTTGTTTGTTTCTATATCATTTATATATGATTTAATCTTTGTTATTTCCCTTCTGCTGGCTTTAGTCTTCATTTGTTGTTCTTTTTATAGGTCTCCTTGGTCCTTTTAAATTACAACTTTTTTTTTCTTTTTCTTTTTTTTCCCTCTTGTATCCTAGCATAACCGGAGCTGTTATGGGTTTGCAGCTCCTGTGCTCCCTGAGGGCACAGACTTCCTGTGATGACTGGACCCACCATTTATAGCATTGGGATCCTTAATCATGTTATGTGAGCCTGCCACTATGGTATCCAAAACTGCTCTGGTGTAGGCTTTTTAGGTAAAGTGAGAATGTAAGCCATGTCATGCTCTGGTCCTTCTGACCTAGAGAACTTTTCCACTGCTCCTCAGCCACTTGGCAGAGTTCTAGTGTTGTCTCTTTTTATGCTAGTTGCTCTTATAAACCATAGGTTTTCTTCTGTCCTCAAGGACAGATTGAATCTGTTCCAAATCCCTCAGTACTACTCTTCCCTGCCATTCACAGTGTTGGGGGTGGAGATTCCTTTGTTACCATGTCTCCATCTATCTGACTGTTTTCTTGCCATTCTATCCTTTTTGGGTTGTTTAGTAGCTGTTTAGTCAGTCATCAGTTCTTCGGGAGGAATTGTTTGATTAATAGGATCAATTTGGTATTTTCCATGGAAGAGGTAAGTTCAGTATTCTTACATCATCGTCTTGAGCCAGATCTACAGTGCATCTCTTAAAATCAAAATAATTCAATTGCGATTAAAGTATGTGCAAGACTATAAGTGTGTGTAAATTAAATATTCAGACACTTAAACTCTAAAGCAAGTACATTTCCCCTTTTCTTTAGGTCAATTATACTTGAAAATGGAAACATTATGAACTACCAGTCTCATAAAGAAAAACATATTTGAGGGTTCCTTTTTCTCCATAGCCTCACTAACATTTCAATTCCTATCTTTTTGATACTAGACATTATGACAAGTATAAAGTGATATCTCATTGTAGTTTAATTTACATTTCCCTGATTATTAGCGATGTCGAATATTGTTTCATGTGTCTATTGGTCATCTGTATGTCGTCTTTGGGAAAATATCTATTCAGGTCTTCTCATCTTTAATCAGATTGTATGTGTGTGTGTGAGAGAGAGAGAGCATGTGTGTGTGTTTGTGTGTTGAGTTAGTTGTATAAATTCTTTATGTATTTTGGATAATAACCCCTTACCAGATATATCATTTTCAGATATCTTCTCCCATTCACTTTATTACCTTTTTGCTTTATCAATGGTTTCTTCTGCTGTGTAGAAGCTTTTCATTTTGGTATAGTCCCAATGGTTTGATTTTGGTTTTGTTTCCTTTGTCCGAGGGGACCTAACTAGAATAATGTTTCTATAGCCAATATCAAGGAAATTACTGCCTATGTTTTCTTCTAAATGGTTTATAGTTTCTGGTCTCACATTTAGGTTTTTTATCTATTTTATTTTTGTAGATAGTGTAAGAAAGTGGAATTTTCCCAGATCCATTTGTTGAAGAGTTGCCCATTTCTTATTGTATATTCTTGCCTCCTTTGTTGTAGATTAATCAACCATATAATCATGATTTATTTCTCAACTTTCTATTCTGTTTCTATTTATTTATGTGTCTATTTTTGTGCCAGTACTATACTGTTTTGATGACTATAGATTTATCAAAGGATTAAGAAAATACTTACAGGAGGAGGGTCAAGACGGCGGAAGAGCAGGGGCTCCAAATCACCTGTCCCCACCAAATTACCTCCAAAACCTTCAAATCATCTTGAAAATCTATGAATTCGGCCTGAGATTTAAAGACAGACCAGCTGGAATGCTACAGTGAGAAGAGT
Source organism: Vulpes lagopus (assembly GCF_018345385.1). Taxonomy (NCBI): domain Eukaryota; kingdom Metazoa; phylum Chordata; class Mammalia; order Carnivora; family Canidae; genus Vulpes; species Vulpes lagopus. Next base: position 3,208,582 of record NC_054845.1, read on the forward strand.
TCGCGCTTCTATCAAGGTAGGAAGACGGGGAAAAAGGAATAAAGACACAAAAGGCCTCCAAGGGGGAGGGGCCCCGCGAGGAGCCGGGCTGAGGCCGGGGCGAGTGTCCCCAGGACAGGAGAGCCCCGTCCCGGAGGAGCAGGAGCCGCACCGACCTTCCCGGGGGAAAGGGGCCTGCAGGGAGGTGGAGCAGGACCCGGGAGGGCGGGGATGCCCTCGGGCTCCCGGGGACACTAACAGGGACCTGCACCCCGGGAGAGCCCCCGAGCTCCCTAAGGGCTGCAGCGCTCGGCGGGACCCGGAGCAGCTCGGAGGGGCTCGGGCGGCGGCTCCGCGGAGGGGGCTGCGGGGCGGGAACGCGAATCCAACAGCGCAGGCCCCGGAGCACAGGGCGCCGGGACACAGCCCAGGATCCGGCCTCCCCCGGGACAGGCAGAGGCCGGGAGGGCCCAGGACAGTGAGGACGCTCCTGCCTGGAACTGAGCAGATCAGCGGCCCCGCCCGGGAGCCTCCAGGCCCTGCAGACAGAGAGCCCCGGAGCTACTGCGGGAGCTGACTCCAGGGCTGCAGAGCTGGCCCCGCCACTGCAGTTGTTCCTCCTGGGGCCTCACGGGGTAAACACCCCCACTGAGCCCTGCACCAGGCAGGGGCAGAGCAGCTCCCCCAAGTGCTCACACCTGAGAATCAGCACAGCAGGCCCCTCCCCCAGAAGACCAGCGACAGGGACCAGTTCCAAGGGAAGTCAAGGGACTTAAAGTATACAGAATCGGAAGATACTCCCCAGTGTTTTTTTTTTTTGTTTGTTTGTTTGTTTTTGTTTTTGTTTTTGTTTTGTTTTGTTTTGTGCTTTTTTTTCTCTCTCTTTCTTCTTGATTTCTGATTGCTTCCCCCACCCCACCCCCCTTTTTTTAATTTTTTCTCCTTTCTTTCTTTTTCTTTCTTTTTCTTCTCTTTTTCCCCCTTTTTTTCCCTCTTTCTCCTTTTTCTTTTTCTCTTTTCTTTCCTTCTCTCTCTTTTTCTCCTTTTCCCAATACAACTTGTTTTTGGCCACTCTGCACTGAGCAAAATGACTAGAAGGAAAACCTCACCTCAAAAAAAAGAATCAGAAACAGCCCACTCTCCCACAGAGTTACAAAATCTGGATTACAATTCAATGTCAGAAAGCCAATTCAGAAGCACTATTATACAGCTACTGGTGGCTCTAGAAAAAACCATAAAGGACTCAAGAGACTTCATGACTGCAGAATTTAGATCCAATCAGGCAGAAATTAAAAATCAATTGAATGAGATGCAATCCAAGCTAGAAGTCCTAACGACGAGGGTTAACGAGGTGGAAGAACGAGTGAGTGACATAGAAGACAAGTTGATGGCAAAGAGGGAAACTGAGGAAAAAAGAGACAAGCAATTAAAAGATCATGAGGATAGATTAAGGGAAATAAATGACAGCCTGAGGAAGAAAAACCTACGTTTAATTGGGGTTCCTGAGGGCGCCGAAAGGGACAGAGGGCCAGAATATGTATTTGAACAAATCCTAGCTGAAAACTTTCCTAACCTGGGAAGGGAAACAGGCATTCAGATCCAGGAAATAGAGAGATCCCCCCCTAAAATCAACAAAAACCGTTCAACACCTCGACATTTAATAGTGAAGCTTGCAAATTCCAAAGATAAGGAGAAGATCCTTAAAGCAGCAAGAGAAAAAAAGTCCCTGACTTTTATGGGGAGGAATATTAGGGTAACAGCAGACCTCTCCACAGAGACCTGGCAGGCCAGAAAGGGCTGGCAGGATATTTTCAGGGTCCTAAATGAGAAGAACATGCAACCAAGAATACTTTACCCAGCAAGGCTTTCATTCAAAATGGAAGGAGAGATAAAGAGCTTCCAAGACAGGCAGGAACTGAAAGAATATGTAACCTCCAAACCAGCTCTGCAAGAAATTTTAAGGGGGACTCTTAAAATTCCCCTTTAAGAAGAAGTTCAGTGGAACAATCCACAAAAACAAGGACTGAATAGATATGATGACACTAAACTCATATCTATCAATAGTAACTCTGAACGTGAATGGGCTTAATGACCCCATCAAAAGGCGCAGGGTTTCAGACTGGATAAAAAAGCAGGACCCATCTATTTGCTGTCTACAAGAGACTCATTTTAGACAGAAGGACACCTACAACCTGAAAATAAAAGGTTGGAGAACCATTTACCATTCAAATGGTCCTCAAAAGAAAGCAGGGGTTGCCATCCTTATATCAGATAAATTAAAATTTACCCCAAAGACTATAGTGAGAGATGAAGAGGGACACTATCTCATACTCAAAGGATCTATCCAACAAGAGGACTTAACAATCCTCAATATATATGTCCCGAATGTGGGAGCTGCCAAATATTTAAACCAATTAATAACCAAACTCAAGAAATACCTTGATAATAATACACTTATACTTGGTGACTTCAATCTAGCTCTTTCTACCCTGGAAAGGTCTTCTAAGCACAACATCTCCAAAGAAACGAGAGCTTTAAATGATACACTGGACCAGATGGATTTCACAGATATCTACAGAACTCTACATCCAAACTCAACTGAATACACATTCTTCTCAAGTGCACATGGAACTTTCTCCAGAATAGACCACATACTGGGTCACAATTCGGGTCTGAACCGATACCAAAAGATCGGGATAGTCCCCTGTATAATCTCAGACCATAATGCCTTGAAATTAGAACTTAATCACAACAAGAAGTATGGAAGGACCACAAACGCGTGGAGGTTAAGGACCATCCTGCTAAAAGATGAAAAGGTCAACCAGGAAATTAAGGAAGAATTAAAAAGATTCATGGAAACTAATGAGAATGAAGATACAACCGTTCAAAATCTTTGGGATGCAGCAAAAGCAGTCCTGAGGGGGAAATACATCGCAATACAAGCATCCATTCAAAAACTGGAAAGATCTCAAATTCAAAAGCTCACCTTACACATAAAGGAACTAGAGAAAAAGCAACAAATAGACCCCACCCCCAGCAGAAGAAGACAGTTAATTAAAATTCGAGCAGAACTCAATGATATCGAGACGAAAAGAACTGTGGAACAGATCAACAGAACCAGGAGTTGGTTCTTTGAAAGAATTAATAAGATAGATAAACCATTAGCCAACCTTATTAAAAAGAAGAGAGAGAAGACTCACATTAATAAAATCATGAATGAGAAAGGAGAGATCACTACCAACACCAAGGAAATACAAACGATTTTAAAAACATATTATGAACAGCTGTACGCCAATAAATTAGGAAATCTAGAAAAATGGATGCATTCCTGGAAAGCCACAAACTACCAAAACTGGAGCAGGAAGAAATAGAAAACCTGAACAGGCCAATAACCAGGGAGGAAATTGAAGCAGTCATCAAAAACCTCCCAAGACACAAGAGTCCAGGGCCAGATGGCTTCCCAGGGGAATTCTATCAAACGTTTAAAGAAGAAATCATACCTATTCTACTAAAGCTGTTTGGAAAGATAGAAAGAGATGGAGTACTTCCAAATTCGTTCTATGAGGCCAGCATCACCTTAATTCCGAAACCAGACAAAGACCCCACCAAAAAGGAGAATTACAGACCAATATCCCTGATGAACATGGATGCAAAAATTCTCAACAAGATACTAGCCAATAGGATCCAACAACACATTAAGAAAATTATCCACCATGACCAAGTAGGATTTATCCCTGGGACACAAGGCTGGTTCAACACTCGTAAAACCATCAGTGTGATTCATCGTATCAGCAAGAGAAAAACCAAGAACCATATGATCCTCTCATTAGATGCAGAGAAAGCATTTGACAAAATACAGCATCCATTCCTGATCAAAACTCTTCAGAGTGTTGGGATAGAGGGAACTTTCCTCGACATCTTAAAAGCCATCTACGAAAAGCCCACAGCAAATATCATTCTCAATGGGGAAGCACTGAGAGCCTTTCCCCTAAGATCAGGAACAAAACAGGGATGTCCACTCTCACCACTGCTGTTCAACATAGTTCTGGAAGTCCTCGCCTCAGCAATCAGACAACAAAAAGACATTAAAGGCATTCAAATTGGCAAAGAAGAAGTCAAACTCTCCCTCTTCGCCGATGACATGATACTCTACATAGAAAACCCAAAAGCCTCCACCCCAAGATTGCTAGAACTCATACAGCAATTTGGTAGCGTGGCAGGATACAAAATCAATGCCCAGAAATCAATGGCATTTCTATACACTAACAATGAGACTGAAGAAAGAGAAATTAAGGAGTCAATCCCATTTACAATTGCACCCAAAAGCATAAGATACCTAGGAATAAACCTAACCAAAGAGGTAAAAGATCTATATCCTAAAAACTATAGAACACTTCTGAAAGAAATTGAGGAAGACACAAAGAGATGGAAAAATATTCCATGCTCATGGATTGGCAGAATTAATATTGTAAAAATGTCAATGTTACCCAGGGCAATTTATACGTTTAATGCAATCCCTATCAAAATACCATGGACTTTCTTCAGAGAATTAGAACAAATTATTTTAAGATTTGTGTGGAATCAGAAAAGACCCCGAATAGCCAGGGGAATTTTAAAAATGAAAACCATAGCTGGGGGCATCACAATGCCAGATTTCAGGTTGTACTACAAAGCTGTGGTCATCAAGACAGTGTGGTCCTGGCACAAAAACAGACACATAGATCAATGGAACAGAATAGAGAACCCAGAAGTGGACCCTGAAATGTACGGTCATCTAATATTCGATAAAGGAGGAAAGACTATCCATTGGAAGAAAGACAGTCTCTTCAATAAATGGTGCTGGGAAAATTGGACATCCACATGCAGAAGAATGAAACTGGACCACTCTCTTTCACCATACACAAAGATAAACTCAAAATGGATGAGAGATCTAAATGTGAGACAAGATTCCATCAAAATCCTAGAGGAGAACACAGGCAACACCCTTTTTGAACTTGGCCACAGTAACTTCTTGCAAGATACATCCACGAAGGCAAAAGAAACAAAAGCAAAAATGAACTATTGGGACTTCATCAAGATAAGAAGCTTTTGCACAGCAAAGGATACAGTCAACAAAACTAAAAGACACCCTACAGAATGGGAGAAGATATTTGCAAATGACATATCAGATAAAGGGCTAGTTTCCAAAATCTATAAAAAACTTATTAAACTCAACACCAAAGAAACAAACAATCCAATCATGAAATGGGCAAAAGACATGAAGAGAAATCTCACAGAGGAAGACATGGACATGGCCAACAAGCACATGAGAAAATGCTCTGCATCACTTGCCATCAGGGAAATACAAATCAAAACCACAATGAGATACCACCTCACACCAGTGAGAATGGGGAAAATTAACAAGGCAGGAAACCACAAATGTTGGAGAAGATGCTGAGAAAAGGGAACACTCTTACACTGTTGGTGGGAATGTGAACTGGTGCAGCCACTCTGGAAAACTGTGTGGAGGTTCCTCAAAGAGTTAAAAATAGACCTGCCCTACGACCCAGCAATTGCACTGTTGGGGATTTACCCCAAAGATTCAGATGCAATGAAACGTCGGGACACCTGCACCCCGATGTTTCTATCAGCAATGGCCACAATAGCCAAACTGTGGAAGGAGCCTCGGTGTCCATCGAAAGATGAATGGATAAAGAAGATGTGGTTTATGTATACAATGGAATATTACTCAGCAATTAGAAACGACAAATACCCACCATTTGCTTCAACGTGGATGGAACTGGAGGGTATTATGCTGAGTGAAATAAGTCAATTGGAGAAGGACAAACAGTGTATGTTCTCATTCATTTGGGGAATATGAATAATAGTGAAAGGGAATATAAAGGAAGGGAAAAGAAATGTTGGGAAATATCAGGAAGGGAGACAATACATAAAGACTCCTAACTCGGGGAAACGAACTAGGGGTGGTGGAAGGGGAGGAGGGCGGGTGTTGGAGGGGAATGGGTGACGGGCACTGAGGTGGACACTTGATGGGATGAGCACTGGGTGTTGTTCTGTATGTTGGTAAATTGAACACCAATAAAAATTAATTAAAAAAAAAAAAACAAAAACTGGAAAGAACTCAAATACAGAAGCTAACCTTACACATAAATGAATTAGAGAAAAAGCAGCAAATGGACCCCACCCCCAGCAGAAGAAGACAGTTAATTAAAATTCGAGCAGAACTCAATGAAATCGAGACCAAAAGAACTGTGGAATAGATCAACAGAACCAGGAGTTGGTTCTTTGAAAGAATTAATAAGATAGATAAACCATTAGCCAGCCTTATTAAAAAGAAGAGAGAGAAGACTCAAATTAATAAAATCATGAATGAGAAAGGAGAGATCACTACCAACACCAAGGAAATACAAACGATTTTAAAAACATATTATGAAGAGCTATACGCCAATAAATTAGGCAATCTAGAAGAAATGGACGCATTCCTGGAAAGCAACAAACTACCAAAACTGGAGCAGGAAGAAATAGAAAACCTGAACAGGCCAATAACCAGGGAGGAAATTGAAGCAGTCATCAAAAACCTCCCAAGACACAAGAGTCCAGGACCAGATTGCTTCCCAGGGGAAATCTATCAAACGTTTAAAGAAGAAATCATACCTATTCTACTAAAGCTGTTTGGAAAGATAGAAAGAGATGGAGTACTTCCAAATTCGTTCTATGAGGCCAGCATCACCTTAATTCCGAAACCAGACAAAGACCCCACCAAAAAGGAGAATTACAGACCAATATCCCTGATGAACATGGATGCAAAAATTCTCAACAAGATACTAGCCAATAGGATCCAACAACACATTAAGAAAATTATTCACCATGACCAAGTGGGATTTATCCCCGGGACACAAGGCTGGTTCAACACTCGTAAAACCATCAATGTGATTCATCATATCAGCAAGAGAAAAACCAAGAACCATATGATCCTCTCATTAGATGCAGAGAAAGCATTTGACAAAATACAGCATCCATTCCTGATCAAAACTCTTCAGAGTGTTGGGATAGAGGGAACTTTCCTCGACATCTTAAAAGCCATCTACGAAAAGCCCACAGCAAATATCATTCTCAATGGGGAAGCACTGGGAGCCTTTCTCCTAAGATCAGGAACAAGACAGGGATGTCCACTCTCACCACTGCTGTTCAACATAGTTCTGGAAGTCCTCGCCTCAGCAATCAGACAACAAAAAGACATTAAAGGCATTCAAATTGGCAAAGAAGAAGTCAAACTCTCCCTCTTCGCCAAAGACATGATACTCTACTTAGAAAACCCAAAAGCCTCCACCCCATGATTGCTAGAACTCATACAGCAATTTGGTAGCATGGCAGGATACAAAATCAATGACGAGAAATCAGTGGCCTTTCTATACACTAACAATGAGACTGAAGAAAGAGAAATTAAGGAGTCAATCCCATTTACAATTGCACCCAAAAGCATAAGATACCTAGGAATAAACCTAACCAAAGAGGTAAAGGATCTATACCCTAAAAACTATAGAACACTTCTGAAAGAAATTGAGGAAGACACAAAGAGATGGAAAAATATCCCATGCTCATGGATTGGCAGAATTAATATTGTGAAAATGTCACTGTTACCCAGGGCAATTTACACGTTTAATGCAATCCCTATCAAAATACCATGGACTTTCTTCAGAGAGTTAGAACTAATTATTTTAAGATTTGTGTGGAATCAGAAAAGACCCCGAATAGCCAGGGGAATTTTAAAAATGAAAACCATAGCTGGGGGCATCACAATGCCAGATTTCAGGTTGTACTACAAAGCTGTGGTCATCAAGACAGTGTGGTCCTGGCACAAAAACAGACACATAGATCAATGGAACAGAATAGAGAACCCAGAAGTGGACCCTGAAATGTATGGTCAACTAATATTCGATAAAGGAGGAAAGACTATCCATTGGAAGAAAGACAGTCTCTTCAATAAATGGTGCTGGGAAAATTGGACATCCACATGCAGAAGAATGAAACTGGACCACTCTCTTTCACCATACACAAAGATAAACTCAAAATGGATGAGAGATCTAAATGTGAGACAAGATTCCATCAAAATCCTAGAGGAGAACACAGGCAACACCCTTTTTGAACTCGGCCACAGTAACTTCTTACAAGATACATCCTCGAAGGCAAAAGAAACAAAAGCAAAAATGAACTATTGGGACTTCATCAAGATAAGAAGCTTTTGCACAGCAAACGATACAATCAACAAAACTAAAAGACAACCTACAAAATGGGAGAAGATATTTGCAAATGACGTATCAGATAAAGGGCTAGTTTCCAAAATCTATAAAGAACTTATTAAACTCAACACCAAAGAAACAAACAATCCAATCATGAAATGGGCAAAAGACATGAAGAGAAATCTCACAGAGGAAGACATGGACATGGCCAACATGCACATGAGAAAATGCTCTGCATCACTTGCCATCAGGGAAATACAAATCAGAACCACAATGAGATCCCACCTCACACCAGTGAGAATGGGGAAAATTAACAAAGCAGGAAACCACAAATGTTGGAGAGGATGCGGAGAAAAGGGAACCCTCTTACACTGCTGGTGGGAATGTGAACTGGTGCAGCCACTCTGGAAAACTGTGTGGTTGTTCCTCAAAGAGTTGAGAATAGACCTGCCCTACGACCCAGCAGTTGCACTGTTGGGGATTTACCCCAAAGATTCAGATGCAATGAAATGACAGGACACCTGCACCCCGATGTTTATAGCAACAATGGCCACAATAGCCAAACTGTGGAGGGAGCCTCGGTGTCCATCGAAAGATGAATGGACAAAGAAGATGTGGTTTATGTCTACAATGGAATATTACTCAGCAATTAGAAACGACAAATACCCACCATTTGCTTCAACTGGATGGAACTGGAGGGTATTATGCTGAGTGCAGTAAGTCAATCGGCGAAGGACAAACAGTGTACGTTCTCATTCATTTGGAGAATATAAATAATAGTGAAAGGGAATATAAAGGAAGGGAAAAGAAATGTGTGGGAAATAACAGGAAGGGAGACAGAACATAAAGACTCCTAACTCTGGGAAACGAACTAGGGGTGGTGGAAGGGAAGGAGGGCGGGGGGTGGAGGGGAATGGGTGACGGGCACTGGGGCGGACACTTGACAGGATGAGCACTGGGTGTTATTCTGCATGTTGGTAAATTGAACACCAATAAAAATTAATTTATAAAAAAAAAGAAAAAAGAAAATACTTACCTTGATGATCACTAAGAACTGTATAAAATTATTAAATCATAATATTGTATACTGAAACAAATATAACACCATATGTTAATTATACTTGAATAAAAATTCTATCTCAGAATTATTCAAATATTTTATAACTTCTGAAATCATAAAGTAATCATAAAAATGACAACAAAATACAGTGTTCCCACATGCATATTTTTTATACATATATGTGTATATGATCACACCTAGAATATACCAATAGCATCCTACATGGATTACATGTTCTAAATTTAGCCAAGCTCCCAAGTAAGACTGTTGCGTGTTTATGGAGCTCAAAAATACAAGAGTAAAAAAAAGCCCTTCTGCACATACTCCTCCAGACTCCTTCTTATCATCTCATTCAGAGTAATATCTAATAGCCTTTCCTATCTATAATCTTATTTCTTTGCCCCCTTTCCCCTAGTCATGCAGCTCTGGTCTTAGTTCACTCATTCTCAATGTTTTCTTTTCCTGTAGCCTGCTTCTCATACATACGTGCATAATAGTTGGCTCATTTTATTCAGGTCACTTCTTGAAGATAGCCTTAACGTGCTTCTTTTATAACTTGAGGCAATAGTCTCCAGGATTTGTAATCCCTAATTATTTGCTCTAAAGTGCTTATTATTAACTGTTATCTCTGCTTATTTGCTCATTTATTCATTGTCTTCTACCACTAGAAATGTAAATTCCATGAGAAAAGGCTTTATGTCTTTTATTAATAGCTGTATCAACAACACCTAGAAAAGCATCTGCCATATAGTAGATGTTCAATGAGTATGTGTTGAATGAATGAATTCTAGAGTTAATTCAACATAGCATTTAGTAAGAGTGCACTTTGAATCAGACAGGTTAAGAAGGTATAACTATTAATTTCAAAGAGCTGAAGTGATAAACGACTAATTTTAATATACCACTTCATTACAGATTGGCTGAGAAGAAGCAAAAGCATTATGGCCTAATAATGAAAATTACTACTCACTGACTAAAGGAATCTTAGATGTTACAACACTGATATTCAGCCAAGATTTCTGACTTGTATTCAATTCACGTCTAGCATACATCTTTCATTTTGTTTCCAAATAGTAATTTTTATATAATATAGCATGTATATATAGATATACATATATGTGTATGTGTTAATATACTCTGACAATTTCTTTTAAATATAATATTTAAAATATTTTTGCATCTTATTTTTGTTATTTTTTTAAAATTATGATATCTGTACTTTTAAAATTCCAGTTAGTTAACATACAGTGTACTTTTAGTTTCAGGTGCACAATATGTTTTACAATTTAGACTTCAATTTTTTAGAATAATTATTTAGAACAATTTCAGGTTCACAGTAAAATTGAAAGGAAGACACAGAGATTGCCCATATGTCCCCTGCTCCCACACACACATATCCTCCCCCATGGATCTATTTATACTTATTTTATTTTTACTATTTTATACTTATATTTCTGACCTCCATTGTTCATGCTGAGAAACATTTATGAATTTTACTCTTCCTTTAAAGGTGATAATCTTTGTTTTGTTGCTTTTAAGAACTTCTTTGAATTATAGTATTACTTAATATTTACTATTTATTTCTATGTGTGCTGCTAGCACTTTTAAAACCTATAAATTGATTTTTTCCAGTTTTGGAAAAAAAATGGCTATGTCTGTTACATATTGCTTGTATTGAGTTCATTCTTTATGGGAATTCAATTATTCATATGTTAGATATTTTCATTATACCCCATATATCTTTGTGTTCCTTTGATTTTTTTCTTATTGTTTTATTATCTTACTATTTCAGTTCTATCTATCTTGCACTATCTATCTGTATCTATCTTGCACTATATTAATTTCCTTTTCAGATCTATAACTCTAATTTGGTTCTTTTTAAATTTCTATGTATTTTGACAATTCCTCTTAAATTATTGCAAGCATATCTCTGTACTCTTGAGCCAAGTTATATAAGATTTAACATATTTGTCAATTACAATATCTGGGTCATCTCAGAATTATGCTTCTTATTTTTTTCCGAGTTGTGTTTCACATTTTCCTCATTTTTATTAATCTTTAGTAATGTTTGAATTATATGCTGAATATTTTGAGTGATACTTTGTCCAAAGAGTATTTTTATTTATTTTTTGTAGTCATTTACTTTGGGTGAATTCAGTTCAAATTCCACCTTGCTCACAGTGCAAGAAAATCTCTGATTTGTTTCTTTGGCTTACCTGGGCTTCCTGGAGTTCAGTCCCCACATATATACATCAAGGATCAGCCAGAGATTTACACCCAGTTTAGGTACAGAATTTGGGGATAAGCAGGAGATTAAAGCAGAGTTTTTACCCCAAATTTGCTATTTATCTCTTCTGTTTAGAATTTCCACCTTTATCTCTAGCGGTTATATTCATCCTACACCCTGTTTCAGTTGTTCAGACCAGTGGGTATAGTGTCTAACTGATAGTGTCTATCCAAGATTTTGCCATCCCACATGTTACTGATGTCAATTTTCAGACAAGAGTCTTTAGAAACATGTAAACATATCAATATTTTTCCTTTCTTCCAAACACCCAAGCCTTCAATTCCATCTTCCCTTGGTCACCTAACATTGCCCTTGAATAACTGGTTTTCTTATTTTGTCTAGGGTATTTAGTTGTCATCTATAGGGTAGTTGGTCTGATAGAAGCTAATTTATCATTACCTCCAATTCCGTCTTCAGATGAATTCATTCCATTTGATGGTTAATTTAGTTATTTATAGCAATTATTCAGGTAAGAATAAATCATCAAATGAAAAAATAGTTTTATATCTCATCTTTTCAATTTTAATGTTTATGTAGGACCAACTTGTTTTTAACTATTTTCACACAACTTTTTAAATTGTATATTGTTTGGAGCAGTTACTACAAATATTATAGTTCCCTCCCTTTTTATGTATTTCATTAAATTGTAGACTGAGGCTTGGATTTACTGTATTTTTTTCTTTGTACCATCTGTTTTGCCTGGTTTTCCCATTTCTGAAATCTAGTTCTTGCTGTCTTCTAATTATAATTTGTAATTTTGGTATACAGAAGTTAGAAGTTGAAATTCTAATGCAGTTTTACAAATCTACTTTTATAATCAAGGGGAATTCAAAATTCAGATTTCAGGATATCTGCACTTATGCATATTTCTATTCAAAAAACACAAAAGATATTTCATTCTGGAGAACTTACTAGTTACTATGAATACAGTGATGGATAAATATAAAAATATTTATCCTTAAGTATTAAGGGCACATGTGGTTAAACCATGACAACATAATCATTATAATGCACTATCCAGAATTGATAGGTATAAAGTTCTAGTGCCCCAATCATATTTTTATCATAGGAAAAAGTCTGTTGTACTTAACTGTAGATTCAATCATAAATTCCGTAAGATAGGTTTTAGTATTTATCATAGATGTTTTCTTTCCTTTTCTAAAAGGATCCCTGAGGATCTATTTATTACCTTTTTGAAAGGGTTTTGCACACCATGCAACATGTAACATGTCTTTAACCCAATTCTGCTTTTATACTAAAAAATCACCTTGTGCTGTTCTCACCTAATGCTGAAATGATTGAATTGTTGGCAGTTCACTTATTATAATTTTAACACTTGAAAGAAAGGATTTATAAAAGATGTTAGGAGCTCTAGAATACTAACACTCAAATCTCCTTCTGCTTCTAACTAAGCTAATATGTGTACACATTTCTGCAAGGTCAACTCCAAAAGAGTATATCTACGCACTGAGAAAAGAATTGAAAGTTGTCTCAAAGACAGCAAAAACCACAGCAACAATACCCAAAGGCCACTACTTCAAATAGAAACAATCATCAACTAGTTCTAATGAAATCATTCATCATTTCTTTCACTAAAGAAAGCAGGGACTCTTTCTTAGATGTATGTGTGCTCTCAGTTCCTAAGCAAGTTTTACTTTCAAAGCAAGAGTTAGGAAATACCAATTGCTGTGAAATGATAGCTTACTGTGTGTCAAACTGAACTGGGTAGGTGAGAGTTACATGTAAATTATATTCTTCTTGGCCTCAAAGAATTCACAAAAGTGAAAGACACAGGTGAATAAGCCAAACATTAATTGTGATTATATAATTGTAACCACATTAATATGATTGTGATCTGCTACACAGGGTACAATGGGAAAAGAGTAAGGGACCAATCTTGGCCTTTTAAAAATTTGTTCCAAAAATTATGAGGTGTGAATGACAAAGTAGGAAATTTCTAACTAAACTAAGGAAGAAGTCCCTGATAGCAACTCAAATCAATGTATAAATAGCATGGGAACAAGAAAGAGCTGGACCCTTTTCAGGAAATTTCAGCCATTATCTGTGTTGGGAAGTCAGTATCTGGTCAAAATATTTCATAGATTTATTCCTAAAGTGATATCGGATATATAGCATATTTGAATTAGGAAAAAAACTTTCTGAATTTGTGGTGAATTTTTCTGTTTGCTTACTCAGCACTCACTTGTACCACATCCCTACCTCCATGTAGTAGAACTCTTATTTTGTTATTTAGTTGCCTACACTTTTTTTTCCCTACAGTTCTAAACTTAGTCATTTTGGTTCAGGGAGGTTAATCTCCTTCTAGGTTCATGGGTGAGCAACCACTGTTCTAAACACCCAGGGTTTCTCAAATTTTATTTTCTAATCATCACACACATACATAATATGTATGGTAGCATTTCAAGACACATCAGGGGGAATGGCTGAAGGTGTTTCAGCAGGAAGAAGCAGATGACTATGCTTTGCTCCATCGACTATGCTTTGCTTATTGTCTTGGAGGATAGAAAGCGGACAGTATCTCAGCACATCTCTAATGTGGTCACAGTACTTCACTAGTCTAGGAAATGACTCCTCTAAACAGTTCATATTAATTATATTTTTTGTACTTCATTGGGGAGTGACTCCTTTAAACAGTTTATATTAACTATATCTTTTTGAGTTATGAGCCCATGATATAAGTCTATTAACACAAGCTTCATCTTACTGTTCTTTCAGAGGTAGATACATGGCTCATGTTTGGCAATATTAGATTGAAGAGGTGAATTGGAGCAGAGATTGATGATTTTTTTTTTTTTTTTGCTTCAAGGAACTCTATAGCCCTTGTTGATATTCTCAGCCATTTAATAATCATGAAAGACACAAAATATAAGAAGAAGCTGATATACAAAATACAGACTGGAGAGTGAGGGTTGTTGAGCAGATTGGAAAGCAGCTCTATTCACCACCATGAAGCCTAACTCCATATTGTACCAAATAAGCCTACCTAGTGTTCATGTCAAAAAGTACATGAAATGGACCACCAAGAGACTCTTCATATTTTGCTTCCTAAACTCCATTTTTTGGGGGGGGGGGGTGTAGACAAGAGGGAGAGAAAGAATCTTAAGCAGGATCCATGCCCAGCTCAGGGCTCAGTCTAATGATCCTAAGATCATTATCTGAGCTGAAATCAAGAGTTGGAGCTACTGAGCTACCTGGTTACCTTTCATATTCTATTTTTTAAATCTTAAATGTTAAGTTTCAGCATCAAATATAGTGAGGAAGAAGTTGCCTTTTCTCCATATCCTTACCAACACTTGTTATTTCTTACATTTTTTATACTAGCTAATCTGACCAGTATGAGCTGATACCTCATTGTGGTTTTGATTTGTATTTTCCTGATGATGAGTGACGTTGAGTATCTTTTCATGTGTCTGTTGGCCATCTGTATATATCTTTGGAAAAATGGCTATTCAGATTATCTGCCCATTTTTTAATTTAATTGTTCATTTGTTTTTTGTTATTTTTTTAGTGTTGAGTTGTATTTATTTCTTATATATTTTGGATATTAACCCCTTGTCACATGTATCACCTGCAAATGACTTTTACCATTCATTAAATTGTCTTTTTGTTTAGTTGATGGTTTCTTTTGCTTGCAAAAGCTTTTTATTTTTGTGTACTTCTTGTAAAATTGAAAATAGAAATACTATATAATCCAATAAGTCCATTACTGGGTATTTACATGCACACACCCACACCCACACTGAAAATACTAATGTGTAAAGATATATATATATATATACCTGTGTTTATTACATAGGTGTTACTATATACAATAGCCAATATATGAAGGCAACCCAAGTTCCATCAATAGATGAATGGATAAACATATGATTATAAATATAATGGATCGCTGACATTTAAAATTCTGATGGAGGCAAGATGCCTGGGTGGCTCAGTTGATTAAGTGTCTAATTCTTGATTTGGGCTCAGGTCAGGATCTCAGGTTTGTGAGATTGGGCACCACATCAGGCTCCACACTGGGCATGGAGTCTGATTAAGATTCTCACTTCTTCTTCCTCTCTAGGAAAAAAAAAATCTCAGAGAGGCAGACAATTTTGCAAATAGAATCCAGGAGTACCAAATATTCAGAAAGAGTCCAAAGAAAATAAATATGGGTAAGGAGTAATAGAATACATACTTCTTAAACTAACATTCTTTCCAGCAATAAATATTTTTCATAGTTTGATGAGCTATAGAATAATCTATAAGTGAGAATAAACCAGTAAGCCTCATTGAAAAACAACCCCAGAACTCAGTAAACAACAAAAGCATTACTGCTGCTTATATATAGATAGTTGCAATTTCATTTGCCATTCCAGGGTAGCCAGGTCCCATGGGAGAATGCCGTCTCATCTCCTTACTAATGCTGGCTTCCACTGTGGCTGCAGTAGGAAAGAGTGCTGGGCGTGCTCATACTGGAATTAAATGCTTGCACCCAGGATGAAACACGCCATATCATGTCATTTTAGCACAACTGTAATCATGCAAATGTCCCATGTGTCCAGAAGGGGGAGAGCTGGAACTCTTTCTGAGCAGTGTTAGTATCTACCATAAACATGTTTATAAATGTTTAAAGTTAACAGAATTCTTAGGCTTAAAGAGTTATAGATAAATATTTAAAAACAGGCTCTGAAGTAAAAGAAAAAAATTGGCAAAAATATCCTCATACCTTTACACTGATCCCCAGAAAGACAAAATAAATCTGTAACTTATGGTACATGATGGAGCATAGTAAATATAATTTTTATGAGACATTAACCTAAGTGTGATTAGTTATTTAACAAGGTGATAAATTTTAGCTCCCAGAATTGCTGACATTCTATATTCTTCATCTTTCTTACCTCACAAAGAGAGACAACTTGCTACACAGCCTTTGAATAAACATAATATTTCTAGGTCCAGCGCTTATGTGCAAAGTTCTTGATTTATATCAAAATTTTGACTTTTCATAAATGATAAGAGACTTATATATTATTTTATTCATAATATTTCTTGCCAAAAATGGAGGCTTAAGTTTTCTGATTGAATTATCTACCTATCATTCTCAGCACACCACCCCTACCAAACACACACACAGAGCCAGACAAAGCCAAAGGAAGGCAAAAACAAAGGAATAGTCAGAAGCATTTAGGCGAGGGGAAAAAGAAAGAAAGAAAAAAACATTATCAGCAACACTTGCAGATGAGTTCAAGTTCAAAAAGATGGGATTTCTAAGTTAAAAAGACCTAAAAAATGCCGTACTGCGTTTTCACCCACTCTATTCATAATGGAAAAGAGCCACTTTCACATGTGTTTACTATTTTCATAAATATATATATTGAGAGATAGAACAAAATCAGGGATACATGTGTTATTGCTAAGAGGACTAGGTTGTGGAACTAGGTCAAGGATTCATTATTTTGGGGACCAGAAACAGACTGAGTGATCTCATTATTACTGGTTTTATCTTAGTGTGAAAATGTTTATTTTTCTGGCTGTGAAAGTGCCTGGCATAATGGAAGCAGAGCAATGCGTCAGCTTCTGCTTCTAAAGCAAGAGTTGTGAATGTATATAATAGAAGAATTTCTGTATGTAGAATAAGTAGCTATTTATCACCGTGATTAAGAGTGAGAGAGAGATCATTAGAGCCAGGCTACCTGAGTTGATATCCTGTCCTAGCCTTGCTATTTCCACAGCATGTGGCCTCTAAGCCTGTTAGATAATCTATATGCGCCTCAATTTCCTCATCAGTATCATGGGGATAATAATGGTACTCAATTCATTAACATTTTTGAGAATTAAATGGTTCAACTTATATAGAGCATTAAGTTACCCCAAACACACAGGCAATATTCACATCAAAAATGTTTCCTATTTATTTTTGACCATTATTTTCATCATGATCATCTTCCTCATCATGAACTTCTCTTGGTCCTATAGTTGTTTGCCTCTGATAGCTGTTCCCTCCACGTGGACCACCCAACGTCCAGTGATTCTTCTCAGTTTAGACACATACTGAACTTGTTCTGCATGTAGATCATAGCGTCTAGGTTATTTAAAAGCTGGCTGTTTAGAGCCTTTTCAAACATTTGGTAAGATTTCAATATCTTTGGCAGTTGCTTTATCGTATTTCATTGAGGCCAGAATGTGGCTCTTTTTCCCATTGTTTTGTATGTATTTTTTGGTTGACAAAACTGCATATTGTAATTTTATGCCTTGTATGTAGAAAATTCAGTAACGTGCATATATTTGTGCACACAAAAGCCTATGTACACCTTCTTATGTACGTGCTGGAAAAAACCTTGACATATACTATGCTCATTAAGTGTTTATGGGCAAAATATTTTTTTTTTTTTTTTAATTTTGGCAAAATATTTTTTAACCCTTAAAGATAAGTGCATTATCTTGTTTGATTTATTTGAACTTTGCAATCACTCTATGAAGTAGATATCATAGTGAATCCTATTTTATAGGTGAGACACTGTACCTAAGGATAGTAAGTACCTTAGCCACCGTTACGTAGCAACATGTTTTTCCAGGATAACTGACTGTGGTCTGGGTCCTTGACGATTATACCATTGTACGTATAGCTTTACAATGTTTGCTCCATCCAGTGGGATCTTTGTCTTGTTGTCTATTGTCTCTGTGGTGCTACAATACTGTCTACTATTCTGTACTGCTCAACATAATGATTAATCTATTAGACTGAACTTTATCATTTTTATTAAGTTGCCCAAACACTATTATTTACCTCTTATCTTGATTTCCTTGTTTGAGAGAGAACTGTATTAATATCCCTGATGGAGACTGTAAGTCATTAACATTTTAAATTGGAAAAATGAGGAGTAATGCAAGCATTGAAATATTTTATTTGGTGAAATATGTATAACACTTATCTAAAAATTAAACAAATGTTTAATATTTCCTTTCATGTAACAGCAGCAGCAAGAGATGGCAAGTGTTCGAAAGTCTCTTCAACCCGTGTTATTCTTATGGCTCTTTGAAGGAAGAACTTGAACCTAAGTATAGGATACAATTATAACATTCGCTAAGAGGCATGTAATTCTTTTAGTTTAAAAATTCTAGTTTAAAATAATACATTGTGTTAATTGTTAGCTTAAGTACAAGACCCTTCGACTTGTTAACCTTCAGTTATATGAATAGTAGCAATTCTTAAATTATTTATACCAAGTTTCTAGCTTTTGAATAGTAATAGTGTATTTTTCTCTTTCACACTTGTCAATTAACTTTTAGCAATAAAGATGATTTATTTAATTAAAAAAAAAATCCAGCTGTGGTTCTGGATTTGCGGTATGTTTGTCCACAGAACAGATTACTTGATTTTGCTATTTGAATATGTCGTGTTAGACTGTGTTAGATTTGTTACAGTTTTTTAATTTATTGTTGACTTGCCTTTTAATCATCATTAAATGTATAGGTGTTTTTATCTTATGCTTTGTTGTCTGATATCAATACTGCTCAGTTGCGGTGTTCTCTTTGGCATTACCCATTAGATGGACACTGCCTGTCTTGGAAGACAGTGTCCTCTGGGGGTTGTCTTGCCTCAGGAGAGAATTGTATGTGAAAATCCCAGGCTGCTTTTGAGAGCAATCATCTGCAAGCTGCTTGCTGTGCTTAGCCTCTGCTGCTCTGAGCTCCCACCACCCCAGCTGCTGAGCTGAGCCCCTCTGGGACCATGCTTTCTCCCATGGGCTCTGGCGCTCATCTTCAGGGCTATTCCATTGTACCCTGCCAGCTCTCAGCTTTGCTGGAATTCCACACTGTCTGGCCATTTAAGAATCCTCCTGGTTTGGGGGTAGTCATTTAGGCTAAACTGACTTTTGTGCAGTCCTGTGTTCGGCACAGTGCAGCATGAATGCAGCTTGTGCTCACTGACACTTCTCGAAGCCTGGGACTTGGCATGGACTTGAAAAGAGACCTGCTCTCCCATCTCTGGACAACACTGTTGTGACCTAAATGTAAAACAAAAGATTTCGGTTCTTTGTTACTAAACCACGTTCCTTCTTGAAACCAAAATGGATATTGGTGATCAATCTGTTGTTCATTGTCATGATATTTCCATTAAGTACATGTTGAATTCCAAGTATTTTAGTAACTAGCACTATTTCTATTAAAATCAGACATGAAATATCACTTCCACCATTTGACTAGGGACAAAACAGAGACCTAGCTAAGGAACCTCATCATAATGTGTAGGAAGAGCTCCATATCTTAAAATAAGTTCCTTTGCATTCCATCACATAAATGAACTTACCTGTAAATAACGATTGACGTTCATTTATGTGGACATATATTTTTTTTTTCCTGAAACTCCCACAAAACTTTATTCTGAGACCTCTTTTACAAAACTACAAGTAACCATAATACATTCAAGATAGGGAATGAAGACCCACTCAGGAGACACTGATCCATTGCACCAGGGCAAACACAGCAGCTCAGAGGAAATGGTCACCCACTTGGGTGTACAGCTTATCCAGATGTTTTGCACTAGAACGCAGGAATGAAGTCCCTCCTGTAGTCTTTTTGTCTCCGAGCAACAATAATTTAAAATCAGTTTGATAGTATAAACAAATACAGACAGGGTCTGTATATTAATCTGTTATTTTGATATTTTATTTCATATCCAAAATTTTATATTCAACTCGGTAAATCAGGGGTATTTTGCATATTAATATACTTAGAGGGCTATTTCTTTTATTCTGGTTCTTAATGGACATGATATATTACACTCTATATTAAAAAAAGGATACGGAGAATTAAATAATAATTTCCCCTTTTTTTTCTTCAATAGCAAAGTTTCCAAGAGTAGACTTCTAAGTTGATTACTTTTTTAATGAATTTTAGTCAGCCGTCACTAATTCAGTTTTTTCACTAATATAAGTATTAGCTTGCTTCTTCTGAGTTTTGCAATTGATGAATAATTCAAATAAGCATTTAAGGATCCTGTTTTCTGGACCCAAGGAATCAAAATTACTTGATAATAGTATATTTTGCCCATACTTTATCGAAGAGATTTGCCATGGTACTAAGTAGGACATCCTAATGTCAAACGTGTTAACCAACTGCAATCTCTCAACCAATTTATTGCCTTGGCTTAAGGCTACCTCTGAGTGCCCCTGCCAAGGATAAATTTAGCATGATTGGTGATGTGGTAATGTTTAACTTTAGCTGTTTGCATAGGTCTGTCTTCTTTCTTGAAGAATTACAGAACAACTGTTCTGTCCTTCCCTCTTTGATCTAAGACTATCAGAACTTCATTTACATTTCATACTTTGATTAAATACGTGTATTTTGGGTTGTGAAGAATTGCCAGATGACAGAATTGGAATAAGAACATGCATTTTATGATCTATTGAAGTATTGGGTACTCCATTTCATTTTTTCATAAGTGCTTGTCTGGTATGTGTTTGTATATATGCTGTGTGTATGCATACCCTGTGCACAAATATACACACAAACTTTATTTTATTGATGGATGGTTAACATGCAATGTTATATTAGTTTCAGGCATATAACATATTGATTTAATAATTCAATACAGAACTTAATGTTTACCACAATAAGTATGTCATCTGTCACCACATGATATATTTTTTTTCAAGAGTCACAACTAGTTTATTGAATATGCTTTTCTGTATTGGCATCATATGTCTTATTATTTATTTATTTATTTATTTATTTATTTATTTATTTATTTATTCACTTATTTATTTGAGTTCAATTTGCCGACATATAGCATATCACCCAGTGCTCATCCCATCCAGTGCCCCGCCTCAGCGCCCATCATCCCATCACCCCAACCCCCGCCCACCTCCCCTTCCACTACCCCTTGTTCATTTCCCAGAGTTAGGAGTCTCTCATTGTCACCATACAATACTATTGACTGTTTTTCCAATGCTACACTTTTCACTTCCATGACATATTTAATAACTGCAAGTTTGTACCTCTTCATCCCATTCATATATTTTGTCCATTTGCCTATCCACTTTTATCTCTGGCAACCAGCAGTTTGTTCTCTGTATTTAAGAGTGTGGTATTTTTGCTTGTTTTGTTTTTTAGATTCTGCATGTGAATGAATCATATAGTATTTATCTTGCTCTGTCTGACTTAGTCTACTTAGCATAATACCCTCTAGGTCCATTTATGTTGTCACATAAGGCAAGATCTTAGTCTTTTTTCTGGCTTAATATTATTCCATCATCTGTGTATGTGTCTATACATATATATGCATATCATTTTTATCCATTCTCCTAATTATGGGCACAGATTGCTTCCACAGATTGACTACTGTAAATAAACATAAGGGTACATATATCTTTTTTGAACTAGTGGCTTAATTTTATCTGGGAAAATATACTAGTGGAATTACTGGATTCTATTTTTAATTGCTTGAGAAACCTCTATACGGTTTTTCACAGTGGTTGAAAACATTAACATTTCCACAAACAGCATACAAGTGTTCCTTTTTCTCCACATCCCTGCTAACATGTATTATTTCTTCTCTTTTTGATACTAGCCACTTTGACTGGTGTGAGGGGATAACTCATTGTAGTTTGGATTTGCTTTTCCCTGATGATTGGTGATGTTGACAATCTTTATGTGCTTGTTGGCCATCTGTATGTCATCTTTGGAAAAATGCCTATTCAGTTTTTCTTCCCATATGTTAATTAGATTGTTTGTATTGTGGGTATTGAGTTGTGGAAGTCTTTATATATTTTGTATATGAAACCCTTATCAGATATATCATTTCCAAATATCTTCTTCCATTCAAGAGGTTGCCTTTTTCTGTTGTTAATAGTTTCCTTTATATGCAAAAGCTTTGAATTTTGATACAGTCCCGATAGTTAATTTTTGGTTTTGTTTTCCTTGACTGAGGAGACATAAATATTTTGCTAAAGATGATATCTAAGAGATACTGCCTGTGATTTCTTGAGTATTTTTATGGTTTCAGTTTTCACATTTAAGTTTTTAATCCATTTTTAGTTTATTTTTGTGTATGGCAAATAACTAGTCCAGTTTCTTTTCTTTTTTTTTTTTTTTTAACTAGTCCAGTTTCATACTTTTGCATGGAGCTGTTCAATTTTCACACTACCATTTATTGAAAAGACTGTTTTTCCCCTCACCACATACTCTTACCTCCTTTATCATAGATCAATTGACCATACAGGTATGGGTTTATTTCTTGGCTTTCTATCCTATTCCATTGATGTAGTGTCTGTTTTGTGGGAATACCACACTGTTTTGATCACTCTAGTTTGTAGTCTATCTTGAAATCTGGGATTGTTATACCTCCAATTTTCTTCTTTTTCAATATTGATTTTGTTATTTAAGGTGTGCTATGGTTCCATACAAATTTTAAAATTACTTTTTCTAGTTCCATGAGGAACTATTGATATTTTGATAGAAATTGCACTGAATCTCCAGATTGTTTTGAGTAGTAGGGACATTTTAACATTATTAATCCTTCCAATCCATGAGTATGGTATATCTTTCCATTTGTTTGTGCTGTATTTACCTTTTTTCCTCCTTTTTTATCAATATCTTACAGTTTGCAGAGTATAGTTCCTTCACCACCTTGGTTAAGTTTATTCTTAGTTAAGCTCTACTAATTTAAAACATCCTCAAAGTTAAGCTCCCCTGGTTTTCAAAGCCAGATGTTATGAGGACCCCTTTTCCCAATGTGAAGCTCATGGTGTGTGGTGTGGGGTCTAATCATTTCACTTCCCTGTGCATATGGTATCCTTCCTATTTGTAGTTAGCCTCACCAGGGGTTTGGTTCCCAACCATATCTTGCCCTTACTTCCCTTTTCAATGTGGCCTCCTTTATATGATTAATTGTGAAAGTGTTCTACTAGTCCTCAGGTCATTTCAGGGTTAATTGCATAAATGTAGCTATTATCCCAATGTGACAGTGGGGTGAGATGAGCTCAGGAAGGATCCTCTTACTCCACCATCTTCCCTGAACTTTTCTATATCCACGAATTTTTGATGCCTTATTTTTTAAAAAAGATGTAATTTATTACTAATATTTTCATTGAAGGATAGCTTGAACTTTGTTTTTACAATTATTTTGATGTGGTAAACCTAAATATGGTTGTTGCCTGAGTTTTGGCATTTATTCTAAGAAACATTTGTGTTAGTAGAATTGTATTTTTATTTTATTTATTTATTTATTTATTTATTTATTTATTTATGATTTATTTATTTATTCATGAGAGACAGAGAGAGAAAGACGTAGGCAGAGGGAGAAACAGGCTCCCTGTAGGGTGCCTGATGCTGGACTCAATCCCAGATCCTGGGATCACGCCCTGAGCCGAAGGCACATGCTCAACTGCTGAGCCACCCAGACATACCAGTAGAATTGTATTTTTAAATCAGCTTTCTTGACATATTAAGTGATAACATTTTTCTTAAAATAAATGTTTTTAGAGATTACTCCTAACATGGTTTACTCGGATTTGTTTTACTTAATATGCCATAGAGGACTTGATATAAATATACCTATTTTTAGTTTTATAATAATCTAAATTGTTGGTTATTTGTTCCTTTATTTCGGTTAGCTATGGCCTTAGACAATATGGATACATTATTTTTAAATACGCTGATCATGTAAACATAATTAAAATATTTTTAGCTTGTAAAAAACAAAATCTGATGAAGGCTGATATGAAAATAGTATTAAGGCTTAATCTAAAGCTTTTCAAGAGCTCAACATTAAATTAGTTGGGTTCACCAGAATGTAAGTATATATATATATATGTTCTGGTGGACCCAACTAATTTAAACAGGGTACCAATTAACATTTTTAATATAAATATTATTAAAACGTCCTCCATAATTTCTAACTTTAAAAATGTAGTTTAATATTAGTTTATTTCAAACAGTCTAAACCAGATGATTTCCTTAATTACTCACCGTATTTTTCTGTTTATAAAGCTTGGCCTCAGCCTATATCTTGAGAAGGTTATAGAATGTACATCAAAAATTTAGTCAGTTGGTTTAAGTAGTATGTGTGAATTTTTGCCAGTTTTTTCCTCCTTGATTTTAGTGAAGAAAATGACTGACAATCAGGCAACAAGAAAAATAAAGTTCTCTTTAAAAAATTCTAAATGAGTGACATAGTGGTCTAGAGTAACAGGTAGTAGAGAATGTAGGAAATATCCCATGATTAAATAACTGAAACTATGAGAAAAATTCCATCATAGAACTCAACTTTTAATAGAATATAGGATATTTTAGACGACGAAAATGTGAAGAATTAGAAATGGGTATATGAAAACTTAATAAAAATTTTATGCTAACATAGATTTTAAATATAACCTGGTGTTGAATATAACTATTAAAATATCAAAAATTGTGGTTTTAAGTATTTAAAACTTTAATAACTTTAAGGTGTTTATAAGCATGAAAACCTTAAAATAGTATAAATAAATGGTTTTCTTACATTCATCATAATTTATTTAAACACGTATTTTTAAACTTTATACCTAAAACAAATATAAATTTATAAAAGCTATAGAGAAATAAAAAAAAAGCTATAGAGAAAGACAGAATGGTCTAGTAGGCATCATGTTTATGCTTTTCAACATTTTATCCTTCAGTATGCTTATAAAAAGTTTTCCTTTCTGGAAGTGGAGAAAAAGTAGTTATATCTGGGAACACTCTCCCCCCCACCCCCCAAACATTGGTACTTCCTTCTGTAGGTTTGGAAACACCATTGAGATTGCTCAATAAAAAGTAATCTCACTTATTTATCAAGTGCCTGGCTCATGACCCAAACCAGACAACCAGAACCCTTATTTAAGAGTAATTATTATTCTTTGAGTTAGAGACTTTTCCTTTCCTATGGGATTTTCAGCTGAAAGGAAAGAAAATAATTTTAACCAAAATTATATTCCTATTTCTTTTAATTAAAAAAAATAAAGCTGTGAATAGAAATCTTGAAGAATTGTGTTGCAAATGATGTCGCCTAAAATACAGACTTCCTCTGTGTTGGTGTCTGATTGACACAGTGACTCTTTCCCATTTAGTTATTCTCTGGGAGGTTATTAATCACTGTAATGTGGTAAAAACGCTGTTGCTAACCTACTGTTTTTAGTTTCATGAGACAGGACTGGTGGCATCTGAGGTTGACTCTTTAGGAGATTTAATATAAAAATATCAGGATAATGGAGCTAGTTGACTAATTTTGTCAGCTTTTAATGAGTTTATACACAACCAATATATTTCATCATGCTGGCCCTTGTGAAATTACAGAGAAAAGGAAATACAACCCAGTTCATGGTTGACCTTTCAGCTTGAGGTAAAAAAAAAAAAAAAAAAAAATTAAAAAAAAAAACACAAATGAGGAAATTTCAAATTTTGTATGCCTTACAGAGTTGGAAATCCCCAAATTTGGGGCCCAAACTAAATTCAATATAAGCTAAAGCAGAGTGGTGGAAAACACCACTGGAAATATATTTGGTAAGAGAGTAACTGGCAACTGGAAGAAATTTGATTCCCAGCATCCTCCCTGTATCTCCCATGACTACCCACTCTCTTGCTTATAAATACTAATACCTACTTATAAAAAGGTATTTATAAGTATGATTATATGTAATCATCTCAATTACATCTATGAGCAAGTGGCAAGTAACCGTAGCCTCAGTGCATTATTTCATTAGCAGAATTAAGAATTAAATCAAGCACTTCGTACATAGACACGAACCCCATGACAAACACAATTTTGAGACCATGTATTCACTAAATGCAAATTCAATAAAAGCCTCCAAAAGTTTGAAAGAGATTGTTTTGTTTTTGCTGTTTTGTTTTTTGTTCGTTTTGGTTTAGCTTTGTTTTTCACTTATTTTGCAAACTAATGTTAGGCCCTGTAAAGAAAGCCACATATCATTGTTGTCCTTAAATGAATCTCCTGGTCATTAAAGCTGCATACTAACAGGAAGTATTTTGTTCAAGTGGTTCAGTGTTTGAAAGATAAATCTTCTGCATCATACTCTCAGTTATGGCTATTCAAGACATAGGCATTGGGGCTCTCAGAATTCTAAATCATTCATGGATTTGCTCAGATATCATTTCTGCTGATGTTACTGAAAACCCTCCAGGAAGATTACCTAGTACCGTCCTGCTCTTTTGAAGGCTACGGGTACATGCGTAAATATTCACCAAAAAGATAGCTTTTGAGTATTCTTCCTACATTTTGGCTAAGGCTATATTCTTATCTTTTTGACTGCCTGGCTTCTTGGACACATTGCAGTAATTCCTTCATGACTCGTAGGATAAGACCCCAACATCTCTCTTAGGGCTCATGCCACAGCTTCTTTTTCCAATCACTTCCCTGTTGCCATTGAGCACAAATGCTAGTCTTCCTGTTAGACCTTCAAAAAGTGCTGTAGGACAGAATGTGTGGGGCTGTATCCTGAAGACTGCTGCATTCATGCAGACAGGGCATGATGATGGTTTCTTCTTGCTTGCTTCTGTGCAGAGAGGATGCTGTTGCTGAATGTTTAATATCCTACTTTCCCTGATAACCTCTGGTGGGATTGAGTGCCATATCTCTGAAGTACAGAAGAGGTGATATCCTGTGAGCCAACACTGACCAAAGGAAGATAAGATCCAGGACTAAATCCCCTTTCTTTCCTGCCTTGATTGAATCAAAGAATGCTACCTCCGAAAACAACTCAGAAGTATAAGAAAATAACTCAAGAACGTATTTCTCTTTATCCCCTTTCTATTTTTTGTCCACTTTTTCTAGCTTTCTTGGGATTTCATTTTATAATAACGCATTAGCATCTAGGTTTTCCTGGGAAGCTATATTCTCTAGAAAATTAGGCCTAAACTCTACAGCAACAACACCTGCGGGAACCAGATTAGCAGACAACAGGTCTAACTAACAATAGGTCTCTGCCAATAGGTTAGGACAGATTTTTCTCTGTGGCTTTTTGGGGGTGTATGTTATAGATCAGGGAACCCACATTTTTAAACAAGTGAGATTGTTCCTATCTCCATTATGTTATTTTTCTGCCATTACATAGTAGGTATGACAAAATAGGCATAATATTTTAGCCATAGGTTGCCAAGCCATGGGAAGCCATAAGTAGACCTGTCCACAAAGAAAGTGATTTATCCAGCAATCCTGGCCTTGGATTCAGTAACCTTTTGAAGCTAGTGATTTATCCAGCAATCCTGGCCTTGGATTCAGTAACCTTTTGAAGCTAGGGAACAGCTTCAAAGCTATGGTAAGGAGTACGAAGTATGAGCCAAAGTTTTTTTCTGCTTCTTCACATAGTAAATTCATATGGGGAATACATATGTGGATCAAGATCCAGCTGTAGTGCAGACCATTGTTCTTTGACATGACACCATGGTTATCAGTGTAAACTGAGGCTAATCTTCTGTCTCATTCTCTCTCTCTCCTCTTCTCTCTCCTCTTTTCCTCTGACTCCTCTCCCCTTTCTCTCCTTTAAATATCTGTTTTCACCACAATATGGAATCCAGTTTATAAATTCCTCTTAGAAGCACTTTGATTGAGGCACATCCATCACATTCTGTTGGTTGCCTGCTCCCAAATCCAAATATTATTTTCTACGTGTTAAGTGGGGAGGGTATTGCTTATATGAAAGTTGCCAATATTGCTCATTCTTAAAATAAATGGAGTTGAGGGGCACCTGGGTGGCAGAGTTGGTTAAGGTACCGAGTCTTGGTTTCAGCTCAGGTTGCAATCTCAGGGTCCTTAGATTGAGCTCTACATCAGGCTCATGCTCAGTGGAGAGTCTGCTTGAGATTCTCTCCTCCCTTTCCTTCTGCCCTCCCTGCTTCTTCTCTTACTCTTTCTCTAAAGTGAATAAAAACATGTTTAAAAATAAATAAATAGAGTTCAAAGAGAATAGTTCGTTCAGTCTGGTGCCATTTATTTATTTTTTTTATTTTTTTGCTCAAGTTTCTTGAGTTCCCTGGCAAATTCTTATGAAGTATTATGCCATTATAATTTTTATATGTATATAAAGTTGATATAATTTTTATATAATCTTGCCAGCTAGAATTTAGTAAATATCTAAGAGTAGGGATTGGGCTACTGGATACATTTAATAAGTGTGTGTACTGCCACCTGAATCAGTTATCCAAGTGGTCACATAAATTCTGGTAGAAACAATTTAAATCTGTGTGCATACGCATAAAGAGGAACTCTTTTTTATATAAGAATTACTTTTAGAATTTATATATTTTTTCAGTAGAAAAGCCAAAGATGCATTTCTCGTTGTCAAAAGTATAAACAGGACCATGAGTAAAAAATATAATTTTTTCCATCATATGATAAATAAGAGAATTTTATTTTAGAAATTACTTAAAATAACATCAGCTGTCCTATTAAACTTAGAAAAACAGAAAAATGAAGTTGAGAATTTAACTTCCATTTATTTCTAAAACTCAGTAAGCTATCATTCCAATTTTTAGCAGTGTCTAATTTATTTTGAATAGTTATAAATACATTTTTATAGGCTTTTCCAAGGCATTAGGTGATAACTCTATATTTATTAAAATATATTACTTTACTTGGAAATTAATAGAAATGCATAATTTAAAACACAGAATACACTTTTAAAATATTTCCATAGATACCACTATTACTGTTTAGGGCTGCACTTACATACTTTCAACCTTGTTAAATCTTACAAATATTAGACAAAATCAATAAAAATAATCTTTAATATAAATATATTTTATATGGACTTCCATTTAAAATGATCTTAAATGAAGGAATAAATTAATGGGGGAAAAACATTAATGAGAAAGATTGTGCATTTTGTGTATGTTTTCTGCCTACTATAAATGTTAAAAATGATATAAAACTTTATGATTAAAGATTCCTTCCAAGTTCTGATATTGGAACTTGTGTACTCCGAGATGTATTATAATTATATTTTTAAAAAATATTTTATTTATTTATTCATGAAACACACAGAGAGAGACAAAGACAAAGGCAGAGGGAGAAGCAGGCTCCATGCAGGGAGCCCGATGTGGGACTCGATCCCGGGTCTCCAGGATCACGCCCTGGTCTGAAGGCAGCGCTAACTGTGGAGCCACCCAGGCTGCCCTAATTATAAAATTTTTGAAAATAAAATTTTAAATTAAAAATAATGGATTTTAAAATCACATATTTTGTTTTCTTAGTGTAGAGAATAAATGAAGAGCAAGGAATGATTTTTATCTTCCATGTGCCAGAAATGACTATAATTATTAAAATTTTCTCATTTATTTATTTATTTTTAAGATTGCATTTATTTATTCATGAGAATCACACAGAGAGAGGCCAGAGACAGGCAGAGGGAGAAGCAGGCTCTCTCTGGGGAGCCCAATGCAGGACTCAATTCCAGGACCCTGAGATCATGACCTGAGCCACCCAGGCGCCCCTCTCATTTAACTTTGATCTCCCTTAACTGATCTGAGACTGTCTCATTAAAACATGGGTTGAAATAAGCCACTTCCAAGTTTATTTGCTTTATATGTTAAACATCTATGTAAATATATCATCTATGTGTTACATACTGATCTTAGAGGAAATCTTTAGGTTTTGGATGATTTCAAATTCTTTAATCACATAGATGTGTCTTTTCATCACTTTTTTTTTTTTAAATAAGTAATGGGCTGATTTTTCCAAAGAAAATGAATTCAAAGAAGTATCTCTGTAAACATATAAAAATTCTTCTGCATTTCCTACTCATTCTTTTTCTCATCCTCCAAAATAAGCTTGAAATTATCTTTGTGGAAATTAAGAACCATTTACAGGAGCTTTTATAACAATATCAGTAGAAGAATAGAGTTTTATCAGTGCTTCTCTCCAGTTTTGAAGGAAGAGACTATTTCTTAGACATCTCATACATGACCCTGTACTTTTCCTTGATTTTAGAATTTTTTTTAGAATTGTGATGGTTTTCTTTCATACACTGTATTCTATTATGCTTCCACAGACATAATGAGCTACCAAAAAATATTTAAAATAAACCTGGAAAGGTTACGGTTTTGTCATGTGACATAACACTTTATGTGTTATTATTTGAATTTTGCATTTAGAAGACAAAGGGCAAAACGTTCATAGACTATACCTTAAATTAGATACCAAAGAAAATATCTGACAATTATATTAGTATATATACACACATATATATGTATTTTATATGTTTGTACATATAAAATATGTATAATATATGTAATATGTTCTATTAGAATACTCAAGGATATGCTGCAGTAATAAACAGTCCTAGTTCTTTGTAGCTTATAATAATAAATGCTTGCTTTTCAGGCTACATGTTGATTGCAGATCATTTGGAGATTGTGCTCTGCAGCTCTTTACCAGACTGACCCGGCAATTGCTGTCTGAAACATTGAGCATCACTATAGCAGGGCACTAAAATGTAAGAGTGAGTCACATCAATAAGCTTCATTTTTGTTGAACAGACAGGGATAGACTCATCCAGGGGTACCAGGAAACATGTTCTTGCTCTTTGCCTAATAGGAAAAATGTTAATATATAATGTAGATAGTACTGGTTACTCTTGCAATAAAATCCTTTATTGGTGGTTGTAACAACCTCCTCATTTATGTTTGTTAAGTATTTAATTTTAATCTATACAGAAATTATTGAGTATTTTTTAAATTACACTTAGGCCCAAAGGAAATATTTAAGACGAATGGCAAAAATAAATAAATAAGCAAACAAATAAATAAATAATCAGCAAATTGAAAATGCTCTATTGATCTTAGGTAACAATGTTTAAGTTTTGAAATAAAATATCAGTAGATAATTTTTTAAATTTATTTATTTATGATAGTTACAGAGAGAGAAAGAGAGGCAGAGGCACAGGCAGAGGGAGAAGCAGGCTCCATGCATTGGGAGCCCGATGTGGGATTCGATCCCGGGTCCCCAGGATCGCGCCCCGGGCCAAAGGCAGGTGCCAAACCGCTGCACCACCCAGGGATCCCCCAGTAGATAATTTTCAATAGTGGATTTAAATTAGTAGACCTCTAAGGTATATTTTTTTTTTCTTTACAGAGAAAAAAAGGTATTACCCAAAGACCAGAGCAAAAACCAATTTATAAATGAAAGAAGTGTTATCCTACTAGTAGGAAGTAAGAAATTATATACATCTAGTACCATACAACTGGCTACTCATGAAACATTAAAATCAAATCACTTGAGGCAAGTACTTTGTAATGGATTAGCCTGTCTGTGATGTAATCAAGTTTTAGAATAATACTACAAATGCCAAACAAGACTTTTAAACAGTAACATTGAGACCCTTTGCCAGCTGAATCCATTACCGTAGAAGGAAATCCTTCAGGCAATGTTAGGTCACTGATTATAGCAATTTATTTCTCATTAGCGTATAACTACCTGACCTCTTCATCTGTTTCTGCTCTATGAAATCACACTTCAGAATTTATACACACAAACTCATAAGGAACCATTTTATTGCTTTCATTCAAAAAATGAGTATTCTCTGAAATTCTAGTGCTGAGTGGTTGTCTCTTGTAGTTGGAATTTCACAGGAGATTAATATTCTATGCAATACAGAAAATCAGAATCAGACTCTTTAAAAGTACATAATTGTAACACTTATTAAAGTATATTCAAAAGAATTCATATTGGCATAAAAATTGAAAATCTAAGATCTTCAGTGAAATTCTAAAGATGTAGAGCAAACTTTCAGGGAGTATAAAATCTCCAAGTCATTTTAAATGACAATTTTTTCTGTTTTTTTTGTATATTTATTAAATTATGTTCTTTTAGTTTGAAAAGGGCAGGGGCACTCAGGAATATTAAAGCATGGGAGGTTCTTTTAAGAGGAAATTAAGTAAGAATGGTACACAATCAAAACAAACCAGGTGAATACCAGAAATAAGATTCATTTCAGTTTTAGTGATGCAATAATCTTGTTGGCTCCTCAGACATGATTTATTTTTTAGTTTTTGACTCTGATGACTTTTTTATTGATGGTAGTCTTTGCATCAGATACTCAATTCATTCCCTCCCTGATGATAATTTTCATGAGGACAAGGACTCAATTTTGTAAAGCAAAATGTATCTCTAGTATCTGGATATCCATATACTGATTTTCACACTAGAAAAAGATGAAGGATAGATTTAGAGGAAAATATACAAACATTATTTAGTCAAAATACCAACCAGAATCAAGAGTGGAAAGAAGATTGTAATTAAGATTATTAATCATGATCATCTATTTTCTTAATAGATGCAAAATCACCACACAATATCTGTACTAAAGTAGACTTCATTGAGAGCTATGAATGGCAAAGATCCAGCTAAATGTATTTACTAGCCTTGAGAAGAGAACAGGACAAATTGAAAATAGTATATACTAACAGATATATTAAAGAAACAAAAACACATTTGAAACGAAGAAAAAATTGAAATTATAGGGGAAAAAAGGACAAGATGTTCTAGAATAGAGAACAGCTAACACTGAGGTATAACTTGTTGAATTTTCTCAACCTTATGGTAAAGAAAATTTTCTCTTGCTATTAGAACAAGAAGAACACATATACAATGGACTGAGATAAAATCATAATGGAAACATACAGATCCTAGAAATGGAACAAAGTTAAATAATGTAAGTAAAAGAATGTTGTAATTCACTTTAAAAGTAATACAAATATACAATCTCCTATGTCATAGAAGGGGCAGCTCATAAATTGAAAAATCAGAATGTATTTTTTATTTTAGAATGTATTTTAAGTTAAATGATTTTTTAAAAAGAAAGAGGCAAGAAAACCAAATAAAAGTATAAAACTGAGCAGATTAATATTATCAGAGAAAAGATGAAAGTATGGTGCCAAGGGGTACCTGGCTCAGTTGGTTAAGTGTGTGTGTGTATCTCTCTCTACGTACACACACACACACACACACACACACACACACGCGCGACAAAAAACACAAGTAATAGACAAATAGCAGTTATGATACAAAACAGATTCCTAAATCATTTATTCACAGATACAATCCAAGAGTAAACTATACACTCATGCATTGCTCCTACTAGAAATTCTGGACAATCTGGGATTAATAATATATTACATTGAACACATACATATCAAATGTCCAAACATCATATCATTTTTTTCTATCTCTCAAGGGTGTATGTGGGTGTTTGTGCATATTGTCGCTTATCTTCTTTCTGAAATTTTTTTTAACTTACGTATCATCTATCTCAAAACCCAGTATTGTGATTAAAACAAAACCTATGTGATATTTCAGTTCATTATTAGTAGTGTTTTACACTTCTTGGTGGAACACTCAATATCATTTCTAAATAAAGAATCGGATAGAAAATAAAGTGGAGGAAAACACTCTTTTTATTATTGGAAGGGATATATAGCATGAGAATAAATTCAAGAAATATTCAATATATAAATGAAGAAATGTTTAAAATGCTACCCAAAGATTTGAATAACTAGAAAATGAAATATGGCAACTCCTTATTATTTATTCTATTATTAATTCCTGATTTACCAAAAACTTTAAATTTAATATAGTAATAAAAATACAAGAAAACTTGAAAGACTTCATTTACAATGTCTTGATAAGTCTTTTTTTAATTTTTATTTATTTATGATAGTCACAGAGAGAGAGGCAGAGACACAGGCAGAGGGAGAAGCAGGCCCCATGCACCAGGAGCCAGACGTGGGATTCAATCCCAGGTCTCCAGGATCGCGCTCTGGGCCAAAGGCAGGCACTAAACCGCTGCGCCACCCAGGGATCCCTGTCTTGATAGGTCTTAAAACAAATCCATGACTTAAGAGTCAGCAAGGCAAAGTCAAATAAGAAATGATAAAGCTACAGTATCAGCAAGTCATGGTTTGGAGGCATAATTTATATAAGTTATTTTGAGGTCAAGTAAAAATACACGTAACATGTAGATAAGTTACATTAATAAACCATTTCAAGATAATGTATAAAAATGTTAAAAACTGGGGATCTCTGGGTGGCGCAGCGGTTTGGCACCTGCCTTTGACCCAGGGCGCGATCCTGGAGACCTGGGATCGAATCCCACGTCGGGCTCCCGGTGCATGGAGCCTGCTTCTCCCTCCTCCTGTGTCTCTGCCTCTCTCTCTCTCTCTCTCTCTCTCTCTCTCTCTCTCTCTGTGACTATCATAAATAAATAAAAATTTAAAAAAAAAGTTAAAAACTAAAAATACAATAAATGATTCAAGATAAAACTGAAATAAGTTCCATTTTCTACCATTTGCATTGGAAAAGATTAAAACATTTTGATAACTCATTGTTCATGAGAGCTTATGGGAGTAAGACCCAAACTAATAAAGCAATTACCATCTGAAATATCAGTTGCTTTGATAGAGAAAAAAGAGAGTTCTAGAATGTCCCATGAATTTGTTCTAGCCACCCACAACTCAGTGATCAGAACTGATTATATATAGTGCCCCACGCAGTCACAGAAGATTCATGAAATACAGTCTTTTGGATGGGTTACCCAAAAGAGGAAAATAAACAATATTTTAAGTAGTGCTTATAATTACCACATTCTGCTTCTACTCATCCAATATTCAATGTTATCTTCCTCCACACAAAATAATATTCAACCCTGCCCAAAGCACATACTATAATATGACAGCTTGTATCGAGATGGTAAAATAAATTTTTGCTGAAGAACGAATCAAGGAAGTAAAGCAGATATGCAGAAAATAAACAGGTTTAACAAACTCTCTAAAAGTTAAATGGTAGAGGCACCTGGGTGGCTCAGTGGCTGAGCATCTGCCTTTGGCTCAGGCTAGTGATCTCAGGGTCCTGGGATCGAGTCCCATGTCAGGGTCCCCATATGGAGCCTGCTTTTCCCTCTGCCTGTGTCTCTGTCTCTCTCTCTCTTTCTGTGTCTCTCATGAATAAATAAATAAAATCTTTTTAAAAAGTAAGTGGTAAAGACCCAAAACAAGAATTTTAATGTTTTAGCATGCAATTTTTTTTTGGTAGATGATACATTTGTGATGGTATGCAGAGGGATAGAATTAACCTCTATAAATGAAAAACTGATTATTCTGGTTTATATGTAAGTCATTATAAATCTATTCTTAATGTTTCATGATTTCATGATAAAATTCCAGTTTTATCATTATCCAACAACTTATATTCCTTATATCACTTTATATAAAGAGGTCAATGTTAAATATATATACTATTATTAACATTTAGCAATTCTGTTTTCTACTAGATAGTATTATAAATTGAGCATACCATGATTTTATTTTTTATAACTTGTTTCTTCTAAATTAATTTCTTCTATGAGTGGATTTGAAAAACTGATGACGGGCAAATGTAAAAATAAGATTTTAAATTGTTTCTATTAACAATTTTTAAAATTATATGCATTCTCTCATTAATGCAGTCACCATGTCCTTTAAATGAAATGTGTTTTGAAGGATGGAATCTAACATAGTTAATATATGTCTGAGGTAAAATTACTGAAATAGCAAAAAGAAAAAAAGAGAATAAATAAAATACCTCAATGTTCTAGAATGTGGAATTAATGCTGACAATATACTCTATAGTGTGCTTATAGTATCTTTACTGTTGTCATCTGTAGTCTAGAGGCTCTCTTGGGATTGCCTTTTCTTGCTCATGGAATTTTGTTGACACATTAGATGTCAGCTTCTAAAAAATTTATGGAGTGGAACAGAAGGGTGTTTCCTTCTTAAAGTTTTATATACTCCAGTTTTCTTTCTTGATGTGGCAGCTGGGATTATCTTTGGATCATACATTGAGATTTTTGCCAGAATGTATTTGAAGAGGAAAATGAAGAACAGAGAATAACAAAGTTTCAAATGGACAACAAATCTTCAAGTTTGAAAAAATAGCAATGTTTTTTTTTAGGAGAAGTCCAAATAATATAGATATCAATTTGATGACTTTAGCATATCTTGATATTTTATATATTTAACATTAAATTTTGCAAAATTATTTCACATATTTAATTATCTGGTTTTGCTTCTTTTCTACTTGTGCATTAATCTATGATCATGATAGTTTTGCATATAATATTTTTTTTTTTTTTAATTTTTTTTTTTTTTTTTTTTTTTTATTTATGATAGTCATACCGAGAGAGAGAGAGGCAGAGACATAGGCAGAGGGAGAAGCAGGCTCCATGCACCGGGAGCCCGACGTGGGATTCGATCCCGGGTCTCCAGGATCGCGCCCTGGGCCAAAGGCAGGCGCCAAACCGCTGCGCCACCCAGGGATCCCTTGCATATAATATTTTAAAGCTAATTTAGTGTATTTGATCTGAGATATTGAGGAGGACATTTTGTTGCTTAGCCTACATGGAGGACAACAACCTAGGCCAATTATCTTCTCACCTGAGCCCTTGACTCTCTAAACCCTTTTAAAGAGTTAATCTCCCATTTATGAGAAATAGCTAAATTAGTGGGATTAACCCCACATTTTACCATGCTGCATTTTACTACATGCAGAATTTAGTACATGGTAGTGGAGAAGCAAGTATTGTTTTTTGCTACTACTGCTTACAGCTAAGTGATGCAATGTCTAAATCCTAGGTCAGTAGAAATGAATATAATTAATCTGCAGGCAGAAAATGTTTCTGATCACTGTAAGAATCATGAATAGACTAGGAATTACTTTTAAGAATTTCATGGAATTTTTTTTAATTATGGAAATTGACCATATATATTAAATATTCAGAGATTTTGTTAATGGAAAAATAAATTTATTTGAATTATTCTGGAATAAATTATCTTTACATTAGAAAGAAACACTAGCTGATAAAATAGATTTCACTTTTATTCATCAGTGACTTATATGAAACTTAGAGCTCCGCAGTGAAAATTTGTCCAGTATTTCTACCTATCAGTCTCATAGATTAATATCCAAGGAAATAAGGAATGAAAAAGAAAACACAAGACCTTTTTGGGGAGATGTAATTTTACTCAAAAATAAGTTAATGCAATGTCAGTATTGACCATCACAATGCAACCTCATGGGTTTCTCTCAAACTTTGTGCTATAAAAGGAGATAAGTATTACACCGAAGAGTCAGAAATTAGTCCTACTCTGACACATTTACATGGGAAACAGATAATTTGGAAAGGATTATATTATACATGACTTAAAACATTTCAGAAAAAGTTTAAAGCATTTAACAAAAAATTAACAATGAGAGAAAAAGATAAAAAGAAACTGACTAGAAAGGTAAAGAGAATTTAAAGGAAAAGTTGTAAGGCAACAGGAATGAATGACAGATATTATTATGTATTTAAAAAACTGACAATGCAGAAAATTTGACTAGTGACATGAAAGACTAATTTTCAAACCTCTTCTAAATGAAGAAGAAAAAATAATGAAGGGAAAGGAGAAGTAATTTTACAAAAGGACAATTTAGGCTCATGTTTTTTATTTTATATTTTCTAGACAGTAGTCTACTGACACCCACTTTTCATCAATGAATCAAACCCCCCAAACTTGAAAATATAAAATGAAAATGAGTGATATCTTTGTTTATTCTTTTAAGTATTTTGCCTTAAGATATTCAGTGTACTTCCACCTGATACAGTTTTAATTATTTCTCCTACTTCATCATTAAATTTCTATAACATTTTATTATAAAAGTCTTGATTTTTGGAATTTAGTCATACTGATGACATTCTAAACTTGGTTTTAGCTTCTTTATTGCAATAGTCCCTGTGAATATTGTAGTGCTTTCATTTATACTACTAGATCCATATTCCAAATGACTATTTCAAAAATATTTACAAAATTCTTGGTGTAGCAATTTATCTTTATCATCTATCTATCTATCTATCTATCTATCTATCTATCTATCTAACTATCTATCATCTATCATCTATCTATCTATTGTCTAGCTATCTATCATCTATTATCTATCTATCATCTATCTATCTAATCTACTTATTTTAGAGGGAGGGAGAGAGGTTGTGGGGGAGAGGGAGAGAGAGAATCCTAAGCAGGCCCCACACTAGGCAGAGAGCCTGACTCAGCATTCAGTCTCACAATGCTGAGATAGTGACCTGAGCCCAAAGCAAGAATCAGATACTTAACCTACTGAGCCACCCAAGTGCCCCTAGGTGTAGCAGTTTACATTGTTAGTGTTCTTTGCCACCATAATGTAGTTAATGAAGAGCAGAGCATGTGCTAGGATAAGGAATACAGACACACACGCACACCATATATATATCAATAAAAAATATATATAGATATAGATATAGATATTGGCTTATTTTTGTTTTCTCATATTTGTATATTTGCTATAATCTTCACTGTGGTTTTATTGAAGAATTTTCTAAGTCACATAACAATTTTGTGAGAAGTAGTGGAGTTAAAATTAGTGAAGTGTGTTCACTTCCAAGGCCCATACATATGGCATGTTGCAATGTTCCAAAGGCAAAGGGAGGAGTGAAGTTGATTCACCCTATAGAACTTATACTCAGGAACTCCTGTGAATCATGATATATGATGGCTGGTCACCTGGAGTGAATGAAAGTAATGGCAGAAAACCACACATTAACTATGTATGGTTCTGTAAATTTTTGTTTTTGTAAATTTTTATTTTAGTTTTTGTAACGCCTTTGTAATTTTAGTTTAGTTCTCGATGTCTTTGTAAATTTTTTACTTTAGTTTTTTATTCTTTATCCTATTTTTATTTATTTTTTTAAAAAAATAATTTATTTATTCATGAAAGACACACAGAGAGAGAGAGAGGCAGACACATAGGCAGAGGGAGAAGCAGGTTCCTCACAGGGAGCCCAATGTGGGACTCGATCCCCAGACTGGGATCACACCCTGAGCTGAAGGCAGGTGCTCAACCCCTGAACCACCCAGGCGTCCCTCTTTATTTATTTTTAGATAAAATATTTGTAGTTGTTCTAATATTTTTCCCAATATCTCATTTTTTTCCTTGTATTCAGTGGAGTCCATGGCTCTTGAAGTATGGCCCTTGATCAAGACAGCAGTATAAGGTAGAGTTTACAATGTTTATGTAAAACTGCTTCGATTTCAATCCTGGCTGAAACAAGCATTGGCTATGCCATAGAATCCTACATTTAAAATGTTTTTATTTGGTAAAATCGTATATAATATCCATAACACTTAGAGGAAGTATTACCACTTTTACAAAAAAGGAAACCAGATACTGAAATGTCATGTAATCGCACAGGGTCACACAGCTAGGAAGCAGTCAGGATGGAAGTTGAGCCAAAGTAATCTGGTTTCTAACTTCTATGATGTGCTACCTCTCAAAACCCGGATCACACTAATATTTTCCTTGTCGGCATATTGCTGGGATTCAATGACTCATGAAGCATGAATATTTTAGCACATGGTTAGCACTCATTGTGTGTTTGTTATTGTAGTAGGTGTTTTATTATCATGTGGTTGAGACTACATGTGGAGTGGGACATGAGAAGAAGGGTAATGATATTTAGAGAAAAGTGGAGCAAGAGACTGAAAAAAAGTTTGAAAGTATCCCAAGGTATTAACTATCCTGTTACTAATCATACTTCAGGTCTGGCTAGTTTCCTGCCCTTTCTGTGGCTTGCTTCTATATTGTTAATAAAGCCAATTCTTAGATTAGAAGCATGACAGTTTTATTTCTGTATTTCATTGGCATTTTTTTAACAGCTCTGTGTTACTGACTTTATTGAATAAAATTCTTAAAGAAAGGAGAAGAAAGGAATAGGGAAAAGGTAAAGGAAAAAGAAAAGAGAAAGCATCTTCCTTCCTTCCTTCTTTCTTTCCTTCTCTTTCTTTCTTTTTTTCTTTCTTTCTTTCTTTCTTTCTTTCTTTCTTTCTTTCTTTCTTTCTTTCTTTCTTCTTTTTTCTTTTCTTTTCTTTTCTTTTTTTCTTTTCTTTTTTTTCTTTTCTTTTTTTCTTTTCTTTCTTTCTTTCTTCTTTCTTCCAATTCTGACCACAGAGTGAAAATTCACAGGCAGATAGAACAAGCAGTATTCATTTAGCATAAAAAACAATAAACATGAACAATTTTACTGATGGCATATATACAGACATTTCTATTTACTTTAATATTTAGAAACATCATGTAAACAGAACTATTGCCAAATATTACACAAAACATTTGGATCGTGTGTGTGTGTGTGTACTTATATATATGTGTTTGCCAATCTTTCATTTTTAAAGAGTTTTGGCTTTTTGTGCATATGGTCTGAAAGAATAAAGGAAGAATCCTCATCCCATTATGGAGAGGACCATAACCTAATCATTGGTCCCACACAGCTTACCTACTTGTTCAGGGCATCTTTTACTTCATAAATTAGGTAAATCATTAGCCTGAGTGAAGGCAAATCAAAGCACACTGTCTAAGGTTGTTCCAGTTCATACTCTCACTTTGCCTATAGATTTGACGTGAAGCATCTGAAATGAAAACCAATCTCACCTTTCTCAAATAAAGCTCAGATGAAAGCTTCACAGTAAGTGATAAAATAACATGACATCCATTCTATTGTGAGTAATGCTGGTTTGCATACTAGTGGGAATGCCTTAGAAATTGATATTTTGAAATATTTTTCTAAAGCCAAATATTTTCCCAGCGGTTGAAAGAAAATACATAATGAAAGGGAAATACTCAGAATATGGCAAGGAGTGACCACTGCTGTGTCGTACAATATGGGTTCACTATTAAATGGCCCTGCCAAATGACCATGGGTGGGTTATGGATAATCTTCCTCTATTAATCTAGAATTCAATAATTCAGCCATTAAGATATCCCATGCATCTTACTGGTTGAAAACTTTTGCTTGATTATCTGATCATGAATATTCAACGTGAAAGAATAATAGCAATATCTATCTTTGGAGTTGTTAGGAAGATTAAGATATACGTAAAACATTTAAATGATGACATACATATTAGGCACTTGATAAATCATACTAAGACTGTAATAATACCATTCTCACTATTAATAATGATATAACACATTTGAAATTCTTGTTCATCTCCTGGACAACCTACACCAAAACCAAGTAGAAATAATTACTTTTAATGACACTAATTTGTATCATTTTATAATATGGTACGACAACTA
Source organism: Vulpes lagopus (assembly GCF_018345385.1). NCBI lineage: Eukaryota > Metazoa > Chordata > Mammalia > Carnivora > Canidae > Vulpes > Vulpes lagopus. The sequence continues at coordinate 3,250,302 of NC_054845.1, forward strand.
CTTTTTTTGAAACCAAACAGTACATTTGTCTATATAGAAGTGGAAGAAGAGATATAAATAAACCCTTATATTGTGTTATCTAAATTAATATTTTTATTTTTTTCTTACTCCTGAGAGTAGAAGTTGACACATAGGAAGATAATATATATCTTTTTTTCCTAAAATACAGTGACAGATAAGAAATTCAAACTCAGCCGTACGTCTCCTCTTTGCTGCTTAAGTTAGTTCCTTGCAACTGTGGAAGATTATTTCATACAGAAATTTCTTGAAAACTTTATAGTCTTGCACATCATATCTGATAATACCAAAAGGAGTCTGCTATGATCAGTTCATTTGAACTAATTAATATTATCTTGCTTTTTCCTGTGACAGTAATTCATACATTGTAGCCTGTGATGGTTATATTTGTCCCTGAACACAGCACCAATTATTTGAGTTAAGAGAGGCTGTGGAAATTACTTCCTGTTTCCTTAAGTAACATGAAGAGATGATACCTCACTCTTGCCAGGTTGATTGTTATTTATGAAGTTCAACCACAAGGTTTCCAGAATGGAAGCAAGAAGCAAATAAATGTAATACCTGTGACAAGCACACAATCATTGCTATCACAGTTTAAAAAAAGTGAAATAAATAACTTATCAGGTATATATCTGAATTTCACATACTCAGAGTATCTTGCAGATTAGCAAGTATATACAGAATGCAATGCTCATTCACTTGTCAATTGACATTTTATGTTTTTTTTCAGATTTTGCTTTACTTACTCACCTAAAGCACAATGTTGACTTGAAACTTAAGCCTATGAATATCAACCCAAAGGACACTTTTTCAAAAAAATATTTGAAGGGATGCCTGGGTGGCTCAGTGGTTGAGCGTCTGCCTTGGGCCCGGGTCGTGATCTGAGGCTCCTGGGAGCCTCACATCAGGCTCCCTGCATGGGGCCTGCTTCTCCCTCTGTCTCTGTCTCTGCCTCTCTCTCTCTGTGTCTCTCATGAATAAATAAAATCTTAAAAAAAAAAAAGAAGAAAGAAAATATTTGGAAACTGCATTTTGATTAAAAAAGTGTTAGGAAAGTTAAAAGAAAATTATAGAAACAGAAGCTTAACTTTGTTTCTAGTGGCATTAGCACAACCAGGGGGGATATTACAATATAAAATTGTGAGATTAAAAAAACTATTTGTGTATTTTTTTGGAAGCTGAGAGAAATTCTAATTGTACGACTGCACTTTATGGGGATTTGGCAGCCTGTTCCAGACATCAAAGCAGATATCATACAAAAAGTTGCTGACCTGACATCTGAAATACAGACTTTATTGATCGTGAAGGGTGTAGGATGTCTGGTATACAAGTCTTTAGTATCAAGGGATTCATACCAATGGAACTGATATTTAAAAGACACTTCCTAATTGAGCCACACCCAAGAATGGCCTTATAAGTAAAGTCTAGCCTTTTTAAATGTACATGAGAAATTTAATAAACAATAAAAGTGATGACAACTTTGTGCTTAAATCTTAAGAGAAACTAGGATGTTTGAAGGCGTACATAGGTAAGGAATTCCAAATTTCTGTGACTTGTCAAGTGTGAAGGTGAAATACAACAGATGTAGATTTTTCTTTTGTCACTTCATTTTTTATCATAATTGTATTCTTTAATCACTATCCTCGTTTTTGTCTGTTTCTTAAATTCCACATAAGTGAGATCATATGTCATTTGCCTTTCTCTGACTTTTTTTTTGTGTATGTGTAACATTATATTCTAGCTCTATCCATGTTGTTGCAAATGGCAAGATCTCATTCTTTATTATGGCCAAATATTATTCCATTGTATAGATTCTACATCTTTATTCATTCATCTGCCAATTGACATCTGAACTATTTCCATATCCTGGCTATTGTAGATGATTCCATAATAAATGTAGTGGTGCATGCATCCCTATCAATTAGGGAAACATACATACATGTTTTTGTATTTTTGGATAAATATCCGCTAGTACAATTCCTAGACCATAAGATAGTTTCTTATTTTTAATTTTTTGAGGAACTCCCATACTGTTACCATAATGGCTACACCACTTTTCATTCCCACCAGTGGTGCAAGAAGTTTCCTTTTATCCACATCCTTACCAACACTTGTTTCCTGTGTTGTGGATTTTAGTCATTCTGACAGGTGTGAGGTGAAATCTCATTGTAGTTTTGATTTGCATTTCCCTGATGATGAGTCAAGTTGAACATCTGTTCATGGGTCTGTTAGCTCTCTGTATGGCTTCTCCAAAGAAATATCTGTACATGTCTTCCACCCATTTTTAAAATTGGATTATTTATTTTTTGATATTGAGTTGTATAAGTTCTTATATATTTTCGATACTAATCGTTTATCAAATATATCATTGGCAAATAGTCTTCTATTCAACAGTTTGTCTTTTTGTTTTGTTTATTTTTTCCTTAGCTATGCAGAAGGTATTGTTTGTTTGTTTATTTATTTATGTATTTATGTATGTATGTATGTATGTATTTATTTATTTATTTATATTTTGATGTAGTCCCAATAGTTTATTTTTGTTTTTTTCCTTGCTTTAGAAGACCTATCTAAAAAAAGAAAAAAATTTTGGTCTGACCAAAGACAAATTACTGCCTGTGATCTTTTCTAGGATACTTATGGTTTCAGGTATCACATTTTGTCATTAATCTATTTTGAGTTTATTTTGTGCATGGCGTAAGAAAGTAATTCAGTTTAATTCTTTTGCACATAGCTGTCCAGTTTTCCCAACATCATTTGTTGAAAAGATTGCTTTTTAACTGTTGCATATTTTTACCTCCTTTGTCAAAAATCAATTGACCTTGTAGTCCAGTTTATTTCTGGTCTTTCTGTACTGTTCTATTGGTCTATGTGTTTATTTGTGTGCCTGTCCCATATTAATTTAATTTAATTTAATTTAATTTAATTTAATTTAATTTAATTTAATTTAATTTAATTTAATTTAATACTACAGCTTTGTAGTAGATCTTGAAATCTGGGATTATGATGCCTCCAGTTTTGTTGTTCCTTTTCAAGATTGCTTTGACTATTTAGAGTTTTCCATGGTTCCATACAAACTTTAGGGCTATTTTTTTTCTAATTTTGGAAAAAAATGCTGTTGGTATTTTGATAGGGATCACATTAAATCTGTAGGTTGCTTTGGGTAGTATGGACCTTCTATTTTTTATTTTTTTTATTTTTTAAAGATTTTATATATTTATTCATTATAGACACAGAGAGAGAGACAGACACACAGGCAGAGGGAGAAGCAGGCTCCATGCAGGGAGCCCAACATGGGACTTGATCCTGGAACTACAGTATCATGCCCTGGGCCAAAGGCAGGTACCAAATCACCAAGCCACTCAGGGATCCCTAATATGGACATTTTAACACTTGTTCTTTCAATCGATGAGTATGGTCTTTCCCTTTATTTGTCTCATCTTTAATCTCTTTCATCAACATTTTATAATTTTCACAATATTTCACCTCCTTGTTTAAGTTTATTTCTATGTATTTTGTTATTTTTGGTGCAATTGTAAATAGGATTCTTTTCTGATTTCTCTTTCTGCTACTTTATTATTAGTGTATAGAACTGTAATGGATTTTTGTATCCTGGTTTTGTATCCTTTGACTATGGAATTCATTTATCAGTTCTGGGTTTGTTTTGTTTTGTTTTGGTGAGTCTTTAGAATTTTCTACATATAGCTTTATGTCATCCGCCTATACTGTACTTTTCATATCCATGACTATACTTCTTAATCTTCTTCAGCTATTTTGCCTAACTCTCCACACAGCTTTGCCCTGACAACCAGTTTGTTCTCTGTATTTATAATTCTGTTTCTGTTACATTTGTTCAATTTTTAAGTTATTTTTTTAGATTCCACAAATAAGTGAAATTATATGGCATTTTTCTATGTCTGACTTATTTTGCTCAGCATAATACCCCCTAGGTCCATCCATGTTGTTATGAAGGGCAAGATCTCATTCCTTTTTATGATTGAGGAATATTTCATTATAATTATATTCCACAACTTTATCCATTCATCTATCAATGGACACTTGGGCTGTTTCTGTATATTGGGTATATAAACAATATAATAAATGTTTATATGAATAACATAGAGGTGCATATATCTTTTTGAATTTATGTTTTCATTTTCTTGGGTAAATACTCTATAGTGGAGTGACTGAATCATATGGTATTTTTATTTTCAAATTTTTGAGAATCATCCATACTTCTTTTCACAATGGCTGCAATTTTTTATATTCCCAACAAAATTTCACAAGGGTTCCCTTTTTCCACATCCTTGCTAACACCAGTTATTTCTTGTCTTTTTGACACTAGCTATTCTGAAAAATGTTGGATTTACATTTCTTTACATTGTTATAGTTGGATGTACATTTCCTTAATAATTAGCGATGTTGAGGACCTTTTCACTTGTCTGTTGACCATCTGTACATCTTTTTTTTGGGGAAAATGTATATTTAGACTACTCATTTTTAAAAAAGATTGATTTTGGGGTGTTCACATGTAAATTCTTTATATATTTTGGACATTAGCTTCTTATATATTATTTACAAATAAAATTCTCCTATTCAGTATGTTGCCTTTACATTTTCTTAATGGTTTCCTTTTACTGTGCAAAAGCTTTTTGTTTTCATGTAATCCTAATAAGCTATTTTTGTTTTTGTTTCTCTTGCCTAAGGAGACATATCTAGAAAGGTGTTGCTGAAGTAGATAAATAAGATATATTAGTCAGATATATAAGTCAAAGATATCAGTGTCTATGTTTTAAGAGTTCTATAGTTTTAGGTCTCATATTAGGTCTTTAAAACATTTAGAATTTGTTTTTGTGCATAGTTTAAGAAAGTAGTCCAGTTTTATCCTTTGCATGTAGCTGTCCATTTTTCCCAATACCATTAATTAAAGAGACTGTCATTTCCCCACTGCATACTCCTACCTCCTTTGTCATAGATTGACAGACCATATAATGTGGGCTTACTTCTGAGGTCTCTATTTTGTTCCATTAATCTGTATGTCTGTTTTTGTGCCAGTACCATAGTGTTTTGAGTACTACAGTTGTATAGTATATCTTGAAAACTGAGATTATGATACCTTCAGTTTTTTTTTTTTTCTTCTTTGTCAAGATTGCTTTGGCTATGGATGCCTGGGTGAATCAGTGGTTGAGCATCTGCCTTTGGCTCAGGGCATGTCCTGGGGTCCTGGGATCGAGTTCCATATTGGGCTCCCTGCATGGAGCCTACTTTTCCCTCTGCCTATATCTCTGCCTCTGTGTGTGTGTGTCTCTCATGAAAAAATAAATAAAATCTTTAAAAAATATATTGCTTTGGCTCCTCAGGGTCTTTTGTGGTTACATAAAGCTATTAGGATTATTTGTTCCAGTTTTGTGATATATATCATTAATATTTTTATAGAGATTGTATTGAATCTGTAAATTTCTTTGGTAGTATGGCCATGTTAACAATACTAATTATCCCCATCCATGAGCATGGTATATTTCCATTTGTTTGTATCATCTTCAATTTCATTCATCTATGCTTTATGGTTGTCAGAAAGCAGGTCTTTCCTCTCATTGATTAAATTCATTGATAGTTGCTCCCCCGCCACCCCTGTTTTGGTGCAATAAGAAATGAGATTGCTTTCTTTATTTCTCCATCTGCTATTTTATTATTTGTGTACAGAAATTCAACAGATTTTATGTCTTTCAATATTACTGAGTTCATTTATTCTAAACTAAATTCTTTTGGTTGAGTGGTTACACTTTTCTTTATATAGTATCATGTCATCTGCAAATACTGACAGTTTTACCTCTTTCTTACCAATAGATGTCTTTTATTTCTCTTCTCTGATTGCTGCAGGTAGGACTTCCTGTTCTGTGTTGTATAAAAGTGACAAGATTGTACATCCTCATCTTTTTCTTGATCTTAGAGGATAGTATTATGCTTGCATTCCTTTCTTTTTATTTTTTCCATATCTAAGTTATTGCTTATCATTACCATTAGGTTCATACTTAACATTGTAAGTATATAGCTGTCTGTATTAATGATTGATGGTTGTTTAAGTTTTTGCACATCCTAAAAGAAACTTTTTACTCCCTTCTGCACATTTATTGTATAAATGTCATATTTTGCATTGTTTCATTTTGCGAATCTCTTAACTAATTTTTACCAAAAATTGATTTTATTGCTTTTGTTTTTTAACTTTCATAACAGCTTTATAAGTGATTGATCCACTGCCTTTACTGTATGTTTGCTTTTACTTGTGAATTTTTTTCCTTTCATATGTAGAGATGCAGATAGATAGATAGATATATTTATTTTTAATTATGACTTTTCTTTCCTACTTAGAGAATTCTCTTTAACATTTCTTTTACGGCCAGTTTAATGGTGGTCAATTGCTTTAACTTGTGTTTGTCTGGGAAACTCTTTATTGGTTTTTCACTTTTGAATGATAACCTTGCTGGGTAGAGTATTCTTGGTTGTAGATTTTTTTTTTCCTTTAGCACTTTGAATATATTATACCACTCTCTTCTGGCTTACAAACTTCCTGCTGAAGAGCAGCTGATAGCCTTATGAGGGTTTCCCTTATATGTAATTAGTTGTTTTTCTCATGGTTCTTTTAAGATTCTTTATCTTTCATCTTTGACATTTTAATTATTATGGCTCTTGGCCTGTCCCTCCTTGGTTCACCTTGTTTGCTGCTGCCTGTGCTTCCTGAACCAAGATGTGTGTTTCATTTCCCAGGCTAGTGAAGTTTTTCCTTATTATTTTTTCAAATAAGTTTTCTTCTTCTTTCTCTATCTTCCTCTAGGCTCCCCAAAATGTGAATATTAGCATGCATGATGTTGTCCTAGAGATCTCTTAATCTATCCTCATTTCTAACTATTTATTTCATGCTGTTCTGCTGTGGTATTTTCCATTACCCTGATTTCCAGATTGCTGATCCATTCTTATGCATTTTTGAATCTCCTGTTGATTGCCTGTAACGTTGTTGTTTTTTTTTTTTTAATTTCAGTTATTGTATTCTTCTACACTGATTTTAAAATCCCTTTGCTGTAGTTTTCACTTAATTCATCTATTATTCTCTCATATTCTGTAAACATCTGTATGATCATTACTCTGAACTCATCAGATTGCATATCTCTGTTTCATTTAGTTATTTTTCTGAGATTTTGCTTGTTTTTTCATTTGGAGCTTATTCCTCTGTCTTGTCAATTTGTTTGATTCTCTGTGTCTATTTATATGATTTAGGCAGAATAGCTAATTCTCCTAGAAATGAAGAGGTGGCCTTGCATAAGTACATCTCATGTGTAGATCACATGTGTCTGGTAGATTTAGCTGGTGATCTAGAGCTATTATGGTCAAAGGCTGAGTGTACTGGGGCACTCTGCATGGGCCACCTTGGTGGAATGGCTGTAGTTGAAGTCAACATGGGTCAAAGTAGTCCAGTGGCTATTGTGTAGATGGTGCTCTCAGATCACAGCTGAAGCTGAATTGAAGGCAACCTGTGAATCATGAGTGTTTCACACACGGGTATGCTGGTGGAGTGGCTGGTGCAAAAGCAGGCATAGTCTATGAGTTCCTGGGGCAATCTAGGTGGGGTATTCAAGCAAGGCAACACAGCTGAAGCATGTGTGTGCTATGAGGTCCTGGGGTGCTCTGTGCAAGGAGTACCCTGGTGAGTCCATTGCAGCTGAGGTGGATGCAGGTCTAGAGTGTTCCAAGATCCTTTGTAATTGTGTTGCCTTAACAAGATGACCAGATCTGTAGTAGACACTGTCCAGAGATGTTCCTGTGTACTCCAGCTCTTCTTTGGAGGGGTGGAGCTTAGAGAGAATGAGTAGGAAGGCCACCCCAGGAGGTGGGTGGTCTGTTATTTTTTATGGGCCTGGGGTTTGCTGATGTGGTAGGCCAGATATGGGCTAGACCCTGCTCCCATTAGTACTATCAAGGTGAAGGGGGGAACATAAGCTGTCACTTGCCAGCCACTCTGACCATTCTGCTGTTTGGCAGAATTTTAGGGCTGATTCCTTTATATTCCATTTGCTATATTAAAATGCAGCCCTTTTTTCATACTCCAAGATATCTGGGTCTGTTGTGGACTAGAGGTACTGAACTCACAGAGGTGAGATGCTGCCTAGGGAATCTGGACCCTGCTCCTGTGTATGCTATCAAAGTAGAGGTGAAATAAACAGTAGCATTCACCAGCCCCTCTAACACTGGAGAGAGTTCCAGGAGGCCCCATCACTATTTGAGATAGGGTTAGTTCCTTTACATTCTAGTTGCTTTTTAAAAATCATGCCTTTTGTTCTAGCCCCAGAGCAGATAAATCTGCTCCTGGTCCCTCAGTACCATCCCTCTGTCGTTCACAGCATCAGGGGTAGTGTTCTCATGATAGTGTCTTAATCTCTCCATCTCTCCTTCCTTTCTGTATGTGGTCCCTCTACTCTTTACATGCAGGAGTTGTTCAGTCCTCTCTCAGTTCTTCTTCAGGGGAGACGGCTCTATGTATATAGGTATGGATCTGATGGGTAAATGCATTCAGGGTCTTCCAACATTGCCATCTTAGATCCTCCTTTAAGCTGAGCTTACATATTTAAAAAGCAACCAGAAACTAATATTACACTGTATGTTAACTAACTGGAATTTACATTTAAGAAGCATTATTAAATGCTTATTTAGAAAAAAAATGTTTAAATCTCAATGCCACCTGTTTTTCCTTAAATATTTATTTATTTATTTGAGAGAGAGAGAGAGAGCATGTGTGCACAAGCCTGGGGTGAGGGGTTGGTGTAGAGAATCAGACTCTTTGCTGAGAGAGGTGCTTGAGGCAGGGCTGGATCCCAGGACCAGGTGATCATGACCTGAGCTGAAAACAGATGTTTAACTGACTGAGCTACCCAGATGCCTCTCAATGCCACCTTTGAAGACATTGCATAGGGATTAACACTATAACTATTTTTACACTTTTGTTTTCAAACATTGCTTTGCTCTCCCTAAAATGATTCAAAAAGGAAATGCTTTAAAAAAAGGAAATTCGGGGATCCCTGGGTGGCGCAGTGGTTTGGCGCCTGCCTTTGGCCCAGGGCGCGATCCTGGAGACCCGGGATCGAGTCCCACGTCGGGCTCCCGGTGCATGGAGCCTGCTTCTCCCTCTGCCTGTGTCTCTGCCTCTCTCTCTCTCACTGTGTGCCTATCATAAATAAATAAAAAATTAAAAAAAAAAAAAAAAAAAAAAGGAAATTCGGGATCCCTGGGTGGCGCAGGGGTTTAGCGCCTGCCTTTGGCCCAGGGCCTGATCCTGCAGACACGGGATCGAATCCCACGTCAGGCTCCCGGTGCATGGAGCCTGCTTCTCCCTCTGCCTGTGTCTCTGCCTCTCTCTCTCTCTCTCTCTGTGACTATCATAAATAAATAAATAAATAAATAAATAAATAAATATAAAAAATATGTTTTAAAAAAAGAAATTCTTCTCTAAACACTGCACAGTTGCCTGTTTTACACATCTCACAAGAAGTGGAGTGAGGCTGAATCCTTTTTCCATGTAAGGATGGATAATTAATTTGAGAAGTAGTCTGTAGAGTAAGCATTATTACAGAAAGTGGAAGCAATCATAAAATAGGGGAAAGAGGAAAAGAAAGACAGATGAATCTCCATTTTTCCTATGTGGGGATGACAAAGTTTAAAAATTTAATGATATTATTTAATGACATGGAGGTAAATAATTTTTTTAGCTAAAAAAATTAAAGTACTTTCCTCTTGGAAGTAAGAGATGGGAAAAGGACCAGGAAACAGCTGTTATATATATAATGTCTCATATAACTCATTAATTATACCATGCGAATATACACTTTGGTTAAAGTTTAAAAAATATATTAAAGTGAAACTAAAACTAAAAACTTTGACTTTACATTGAGAACATTAAAAACATTGAAGGTTAGTTACTAAATCAGAATCAAAACATGTACATGTGTTTGCTATGCCTGTTTATGAAAGCTTTTAAAAATAAAGTATATTTGAGAGACTTTCAGGTGTAAGATACCATTTTTGAGTCTTGATTATCTTTGGTTCCCTAAATTTAATGTTTTAGATAACATTTTACACAAATTAATGTTTATATTCTCAAAGAAAATTTACTTTTTTCACAATGAACTGTCATATGCTTATACCTGTGCTATATTAAGCCTGGAAAAAAATAATGGAAATAATTTGTTCCAAATATTAGTTCATTTGTTTTATATAAAGTTGTACTATTTTAAAATAATGTGCAATAAAGCTATATTCATAATTAATTAGTGTATTAATTATGAGGCAAATAAGGCCAGCCAGTGTTTATTTTTCTTTAGTTTCCTTGAATTTTCAACAAATGCAATTTTACTTTAAAATAAGGATATTTCACATATCAAATAATGAGTAAATGTCCTAATTATGAGTTAGTGTCCTGATTATGTGTAATAAATACACTTTATTGAAATTTGAACGTATACTATTGCCTGTTGCTCTCAAAGTGTTTTATGCCATGGAATTGTATGTTTCCCATGTATATTCCAATTAATTATACATTTTTCTCCTTAGTGATTTAAAAATAACATAAACGGATGATTAAATGCTATTTGAGGGAGAATATTGCATGAGAACACACAATCAAATATATTGGAAGCCAATGGGAATATATAACATAATTCTGACCTCAATAAAACATACCTATAAAGTTACATTCTCAAAGTTCTAAATTTAAATTCCTATGTCTTGAAGAATAGACATGCAAATGTAAGAAACTTTGCATTTTATTTTCATTTCATTCTCATTATTTAGAGTGAAGTCACTGCCAAATCTGTATTAGTGAATCCTGAGTTATTGACATTAGAGGAAATACAATTAAGTTTTTCTAAGCCTCTGGCCATAGCATTTTTGTCAATTGATCAGAGCATAACTGTTTTATGTTTACCTCCTTAAAGACACCTTGTGTAAATATAGTGCTGTTTCATTACTCTTGAATTCATGGACAGCAGGACTATAACTTCTCGCTGAACAAAGCTTATTTAACATGTATTTTCTTTATGAGACACATCAGTTTTCATGGCCGGTAAGGACACTACACAACACTTCAGCACTATGCTTGGGACCATTTTAAACAATGAAATCACCACCAAAAAATATGCCACCAAACAGACCATGGAAAGTACATTTGCTTACAGTTTGATATCTGAAACAAGAAGACAGAGTCCCGCCTTAAGGCCACCTCAGTTGGGAACTTGGGAGTCTGACATCTTTGTTGCTCTGCACCTTTCCAGGAAAATGACCCATGTTTATTGATTTAGGGGCCACAAACAACTCACAGTGAGTAGACAAATTTATAAATACATGAGTAATGAAAACTGATCAGCTGTGGCTTTTAGGAAGCTATCATCTGTATGGCAGTAACTACAGAGCAGATATGACCTGTTGAAATGTTAACAGAGTCCCCATCCAGACCTTCAGCTGCTTGAATGTTCCCACTTAAATGTATCAAAGGAATGACCTTTCCAACTTGCCCCAGGCTGAATTATTCTTAATCAGGGAAATCTAATTATCTGTATTCTGAAAATACTAAAATTGAAAAATTATTTATTCTCCCCAATTTGAGGCTGTGTTTACAAGTTTGTAACAGTTCTGTATCTTTTTATTTTCTTGTTTTCTTTCTTTTAGTTTTATAGTTTATAGGAACCATTTTCAACATCACAAGACCTATCTTGACTCTACTATAGACTAGTTAGATCTCTCTTATTATACCTTAATCTTTGACTTTGACAATACTCATTATGCTTAAAATTTATTATAGAGCAGATTTAATTCTCAGTGTTACATACTCGGGGATAAAACATGTGTGTCTACATTCACTAATATGTTCAGTTATAGTTGACATATTCTGTTTTTTTCTTATAAGCCTGAAAGCAACTCAATTTATTCCTGTCACTTCCAAAAAAGATTGGCCACATTAAGAATATATTAATTGTATTAATTTAAATTAGCATACTGTAAGACCATCTAAAATATGGAGATCTTACTAACGCTGGAGTAAATTCTCTCTCATAAACCACTCAGAAATCTAGGCTTACAGTTCAGCTCTGATCAAAGAGGCAATCCTGGCCCCTGGGTTCCTTCTATTCCTCAGCTCTTTCGCTCTGAGTACATCATCCTGCATGTTTGAAGCTCGGCTACTTCCATATTTGCATTGCAGCCTATGAGAGGAGAACAAAATGAATTCTAGGAAGAAAACCTAGGAGATAATCTGGAATTACATCCATTACTTGGGCTCTGTCAGATGGGATTATTGTTCACAGTTCTTCCTCCTTTTAACAGGGTTACACGTCCCATCCACACCTTTTGCCACATTGGCTTTGCAGTGTCTACCACTATATGGTTTAGAAAAAATATCCCTGTTTCATTGATTCAGGGCTTGGCTACTTAACTACTGGAATGTGAATGGAAATGACAGTGTTGGATGGGATGCCAGTTTTAGAGATTTTAAAACGCTTTTTGTTTTTTATCTTTCTTCAGCTTCTATCTTTCTACAAGAAACAAAGACACACAGTGGCTGCTCCCTGAGGATTCCCCAAATAAAAAGGTATTATGACCCATTGTATACCATATTTTGTTGTTTATCCAATTGTCAGTTGATGAGCACTGACCTGTTTCTATTTTTTTGGCTATTACGAACACTGAATACTGCTACTTCTGCATAAAAGTTCTTGGGTGGACATAGGTTTCATTTTTCTTAGGTTTATACTTAGTGTGAAAATTGCTGGGTCTTATTCCAGAATGACTGTATTTTATATTCCCACTGGCAGTTAATGAAGGTATCCAATGGCTCAAATCCTTGCCAATGCTTGCTATTATCTGACTTTTTTTTGGTTCTAGTTACCCTAGTGGGTGTGAGGTGTGGTACCTCACTGGGGGTCTCTTGCAATTCCGTATGAATTTTAGAGTTAGCTTGTCAATTTCTACAAAGAATTCAGGCAGGACACTATTGGATTGCCTTGAGTCTCAATTTGGAGTTATTGGTTATATTTTCTGATTCATAGAACAGGTGCTTTTAAAATTGTTTACCTATTTAACTTATATCAGCAAAGCTTTCTCCTTTTCAAAGAATAAGATTAGTGTTTCTTGTTAAATTTATTTTTGAGTATTTTTTTTTTAGTATTATTTTGAAGATACTTTAAATGGAATTGTTTTCTTAATTTCACATTCAGGATGTTTGCTGCAATTGGGTAGAAAAGCAACTGATTTTTGTATATAATGGCTCTTGTATTCTGCCAAAGTGTTGATTCATTTATTATTTCTAATAGTTTTTTAATGGATTCCTCAGGATACACAGGATCATGTCATCTGTGCATAGTTATTTTTACTTCTTCCTTTCCAATTTGGACGACTTTTGTTTCTTATCCTTACCTAATTGCCCTGGATAGAGTCCCCAAAACAATGCTGAATAGAAGAGGTAAAAATAAAAAGATTTTTCTGTTGTTCTTGATCTGAGGAGGAAAGAATTCAGTCTTTCACTATTAAATATATTACAGGTTGTGTTTTTCTTTATGGGTTGAGGTAGTTTCTTTCTACACCAGTTTGTTGAGTGTTTTCATCATGAAAGACCATTAGATTTTTATTAAATGATTTTTCTGCATCTTTGAAAACTTTTTTAAGTTTTTATTCTTTTGATATGATGCACTGTATTAATTGATATCAGATGTTGAAACATTCTTGAATTGCTGGGATAAATTCCATTTGGTCATGTTGCATAATTATTTTTATTTGTTATATTTAATGTATTTTGTGTTTGGCATTTTGTGGAACATTTTTTGCATACATTCTTATGAAAGATACATATCTGGAGTTTTGGTGTGATTTCCTTGGTTTTGGTATGAAGGTAATGGTGGCTTCATAGAATGAGTTGTGTTCTCACCTATTTTTGGAGGGAGGAAGACTTTGTAAAGATTTTGTATTCTTCAAATGCTTCATAGAAGTGTATCCTTTAGATAGTATATAATTGAAACATGCATTTAATTTATTTACATTTAATGTTATTGATATAATTGGATTTATGTCTGCCATTTCACTTTTTAAATTTTGATATAGGTTTTATGTCTTTTTTGTTCCTCTATTTTTTTACTTTCTTTTTAAGGAAGTAAATATTTTATAATGTTGTGGTTTAAGGTTTAATGTTATTTTCATCATATAAGTTACATTATTGGTACTGCTTTAGAGTTGACCATATACATCTGAATTTATCTGGATTTCTTTCTGACTCATAGTAGTTTAATTGCAATGATATATAAACATTTACTCCTGTATAATTTTATTCCCACTCCCCTTTTTGCAGTATTATAATTATACATATTATATTTATTAATGTTTCAAACCCAATAATATATAATTATTACATTTTTATTTGGTGTCATTTCTTTAACCCAATAGTTTCACTATATTCACCTCTTTTGTGCTATTGTTGACAAATATATTACATCTACATTGCACTTATTTCTAAGTCCAGTTATATAAACACATTATTTTATGCAATTGCTTTAAATCAGCAGAGAAGAAAGAGGAAAAATAAAATTCTTCTGTCTTATAAAATTAATTACTCTTACTGATGCTTTTTTTTTCATGTGAATATGAATTTCATCTGGGGTCAATTGCTTTCAGCCTGAAGAACTTCCTTAAGTATTGCTTGTAAGTTGTATCTAGTTGAAGCATTTTCTCTCAGTTTATTTTTGTTTTGTTTTGTTTTTGTTTTAATTTAAGTGAGTCCTTTCTTAGCCTTCATTTATGAAAGATAGCTTTGCTAGATACAGGATTCTTGGTTGAAGGTTTATTATCTGAGCACTTTGAATATGTTATCCTTCTGTTTTCTGGCCTACATTGTTTCTGCTGAGAAATAAACTATTAATCTTATTGAAATCTTTTGTAAGTAAGGAGTCATTTATCTCTTGTTGCTCTTGAGATTTTCTTCTTGTCTTGACTTTTAGCACTTTTAGTATGATGTGCCTGTAAATGTTTTTGTCTTTATCCTACTTGGAATTCACTGAGCTGGATTTTAGTTTAATGTTTTGCATCAAATTAAGGTAGTTTTTAAAGCGTTGTCTTGTCTAATGCATTTTATGTTTCTATCTCTCTCCTCTCTCATATTTTCATTACATTTCTTTTGATATGCCTCATAGGTATTCCCCACATTTCTCTGAGGCTCTCTTCATTTTTATTCATTATTTTTCTCTGTGTTTTTATGCTTACATGACTTCTATATCAATCTGTCTTCAAGTTACCTTATTCTTTCTTCTGCAATTTCAAGTCTGTTATTGAGCTGCTCTAGTGAATTATTTATTTCAGCTAATATACTTTTCAAATATATGATTTCTGTTTGGTTCTTTTTTGGGGGGGGGGATATGCTTAAATATTTTTTAAGATTACACTTATTTATTCATGAGACACAGAGAGAGAGAGAGAGAGAGAGAGAGAGAGAGAGAGAGAGAGAAAGGCAGTGACACAGGCAGAGAGAGAAGCCGGCTCCATGCAGGGAGCCCCATGTGGGACTCAATCCCTGGACTCCATGATCACACTCTGGGCCAAAGGTGGCCCTAAGCCACGGAGCCACCCAGGCATCCCTGCTTAAATGTTTTTACTGGATGTGAGTGCTTGGAGCATCTGGATTATGTAATGGCTTGAGGTCAGTCACTGAGATTTTTGAGGTTGTAGAGGCTAATGAAAGAGAGAGCAGGATTATTAAAGAGGTAGAGCATCACTAGCTTCAGTGACAATTGATGATTTTTCTTTTTTTTTAGATTTTATTTATTTATTCATGAGAGACAGAGAGAGAGGCAGACACAGGCAGAGGGAAAAGTGGGCTCCCTACAGGGAACCCGATACAGGACTCGATCCCCAAACCCCAGAATCATGCCCTGAGCTGAAGGCAGAAGCTCACTGCTAAGCCACCCAGGTGTCCCAGCTGATTTTTCTAATATCATCATTCCCTCCTATTCATTCATTGTTAGCCTATTATAAGGAGGAGCCTTTTCTTTTTCTCTGTTTACTTTGTATGTATGTATGTATGTATGTAATCAACAAGGATTCATAATTCTAATTTTATTCAGAGTTATAGTTCTTTTGTTTCTTTTTTAACTTTAAATTCCATTTGCCAATGTATAATACCCAGTGCTCATCTCGTCATGTACCCTCGTAATGTCTGTCAAGCAGCTATCCCATTGCCCCACCTACCTCCCCTTCTACAGCCCTTGTTTCCCAGAGTCAGGAGTCTCTCATAGTTTGTCTTCCTCTCTATTTTTCCCCCAGTTTCCCTTTATTTCCTTTGGTTCTTGTTTGTATATTCTCTTTATCAATATTCTTTCTTGATGTGATGTTGTCACCATATCATCATTTACTTCTTTAATCATGGGCTCCTTTAAAGCTATAAACACATTTATAATGGCTATGTTAAAATCTGATAAATCTGATATCTGGTTCTCTTAGACGTGTGTGTGTGTGTGTGTGTGTGTGTGTGTGTGTGTGTGTATGTTTATGTGATTTTATTCTGGTATATGACTTGTGTTTTCCTCTTTCTTTTCATGCCCATATAATTTTTTGTTAGAAACTGGCATGTTAACTAATATATTATACCAACTCTGGATACTGGCTCCACTTTCCTTTGAGTTTCTTATTGTTATTTGATTATTTCTATGTTTAGTGACAGATTTAGGTGATTTTTAATGGAGTCTACCTCCTTTTGTCCCTTATGCATGCATGTGTATGCACAAACACAAACACACTGTTCAGCCTTGATTGTTGTTTCTAGTCACCCAGAGATGACAGTAAGTTAGATAGGACTCTCTTACTTGACCATATCCAGGTGTTAAATTACCCTAGCTGATTACTCAATTATTTTCAATAATTCCATGGGGCATAAGTTAAGCCAATCAAATTCTACAAGCAAATCCAAATAAATTCTGCCTCCTTTTAATAGCTGAGATTGCTATTTTATTTTTGTTCTGACACCAAGAGGACTCCTCTCAACTTTCACTTCCAGGTTTATTGACATAGCCGAAAACTAGCTAACCTACAGTTTAGTCTGCATTTTTGGATCTCCTCTTAAATTTGTTTCACTACAACCTCCATTGTTCATAAGTATTTTAGGCTTGAACTTCCTCACTCTCTGCTACAAATGAAGTCAAATCTTTTGTGAAGAGATTGGAGGCTGTTTTAATGGCTCTTTCTCTATTCTCATACCTGGAGAAATCTCTGAGCCTGGGCTTTGGAACTAAGGGTGAGGACAATACCAAGCTTCTCTGAGAATGGCACCCCTACCCTAGGGGCTCAGCATTTGTTGGGGAGGGCAGTAGCCTGGAGTCCTTTTGACTTGCCTTTCCTGTCTCAAAAGCTAAAACAAGAGTGATCAGGGTGTCAGAATTCTCAACATACCATGCCCAAAGCAGACCTTCTATTTCACAAGTGAGTGTTAGGGGTAAGAAGAAGTTTCCTATCTCTCTACTACACTTTCCAGAGCTTTGCTTCAGCAACATATAGCTGGGACAGAATGAGAAATGGTGACATCTTGTTTCTCTCAGATAGAATCCTCAATCTGGATGCTAAAGTGTAAAGGAGTCCAGTATTGATTGTAAAAATCTGGAGTGGAATTTCTGCTGATTGGAGGAAGAAAAGGAGGGAAAGTTTTGGTTCAAAACACAAATTCTCACCTTTTCTGCTGAATTTTTATAGATTTATAGATGTTTCTTCATTTGTTATCACCCCTTAGGATTATTTCTGGACACTTTAAGATATTTATATATAGTTTGATGAGTTTCTCATGGAATCAGATAAAAGGATCTCTTCACACTTTCATATTGGAAGTAAATATTTTAAAGTTGACTTCTATCTTAAGTGATTAATCTAGGCTTCTGAGGCCCAGTGCAACATAATTGTTGTCTTTTTTTCTTTGTTCCTTGTATTATTTTTACTTTAATGTATCAGATTTAAAGTTTAGCATGCTTTACAAATTATTCACATCTTTTTTTTTATTCTTTATAAGGAACCTTGCTCTACGAGCTTGCTTTAAAATGGTAAATGCTTCTTCAATTTTTGTAAAAACTTGAGAACAACAAGTTAAGACTCAATAAATTAACAGGAACAAATGTGATCATTCTTTTCTCTCATAGCTATCATGTTTAAGTTCATAAGATATATTAGATATATGTGACTTATAAATACAATGTCAGATAATGCATCACAATAACAGGCAAAATTTTAAAAAATAGGTGTATCCTTAGATAAACATTTATGCAACTATCAGACACTAAACACAAAGACCATGGTAAGCCCATCTATTTGATTATTCTTGAACAGAAGGTAATTGACTTCATTATTGACAAATTATCACAAAGCCTCAAACCTGTGTGTATATATAGTGCTATGAATTCATAGGTGGATTTTAAGAATGACTCAGACTTATTACAAAATCTAAGATGAATACAAAGTAAATTATAATAGCTCAACAGTCAATTTACATGCCACTTTAGAAATACACATTAATTTTATTTTACATCTTTCCAGAAGACATATGGTTATTAGCTAGGCTTTATGAAACTTGTATATTAATCAAATAACAAGGAAAATGCCCAAGACTACATTGGCATAATTTAACAACTGCAATTATTAGGCAAGGCAGTCTGTGAAATTAATAATCTCTACCTATAGAGCTTCTAAACATTTACTATAGTGATTGGAAGAGGTATGTTAATCTGGATCCATGGTACTATATAATAGTCTCTGTCCACAATTTACTAATTTAATATCTGATGTAAAATAAGGGTATTTCACTTCAGGAATTAAGAAAGTCCATAAGTACCTCATTTTCTACTAGTAGATTTTTTTTTTTTTAATTTTTATTTATTTATGATAGTCACACAGAGAGAGAGAGAGAGAGACGCAGAGACACAGGCAGAGGGAGAAGCAGGCCCCATGCACCGGGAGCCCGACGTGGGACCCGATCCCGGGTCTCCAGGATCGCGCCCTGGGCCAAAGACAGGCGCTAAACCGCTGCGCCACCCAGGGATCCCTCTACTAGTAGATTTTTAATCACAGGGAGAGTTAAGTTTGTAAAATAATGGACATTCAAGTTTTCTACTTCAGAATACAATAATAATCATAAAAACTGTCTAACTCTTATTTATTTAACAATATAATTGTGACACCGACATTGACTTTAGAAATTTTTTTCCCATAAGAAACTGAAATTGGATGGATGTTTACAAGTGTAATTATAGCGCATATTGATTATCTTTTGAAAAGCATTTTTTTGTACATAAGCACTGCTCTGTTATAATTTCAAAATAACACATAATAATATGAAAGTAATATTAGTTGGCATTTAAAAATTATCTTTCTACTGCATTTTAAGTGATTTACAAATAAAACTCCTTTAATCTTCACATCATATTTCTCATGCAACCTGTTAAGAAAACTGTTCTTGTTGGAAAAGATAATATCTGTATCTCAATTTTAGTAGATTACCTTAATATCATGGAACTCAATATCCAAGGAAGAATCCTGTCTGTCGTACCTAATGAATGCTCCCTGGAAGCTGATAGAAGAATGTTACCATTATTCAATTTATATGATCAGTCTATCCTATCTAGCCTCATTTGGCTAGATAGATAGATAATAAGACTTTCCTGTTCCTGTGTTCTTTGTTATACTTTTTAAAGCAAAAACAGCAATGCCGTTAATCATCTGAAGATTTGAAATATAGACCATATGAATTCTTTTGGTTCATTCTGAAATGATAACTTTGTTCTTAGCTCCCACCAGAAACTGTCAGTATCTCCAGACTGAAAAACAGAATAGAACTTCAAAGCCATATTTGACATAGAGGAGGGAAAAACATTAGTGAATATAGGACAGATAGCCTAAAGTAGCAGAGAAAGAAAACAACTGAAACATAATAAAATGTGAAATTCATTAATTATCATAAAATATTAAGCATAATTGTAAAGCAATAATTATTAGTCCGTTATGTAAGTACTATGAAATGGGCATTTCATTTATACCTTAACATAAGTGTGATTGGAGGAGGCAATAGAAGACAACATCATGGGGTTAATTCCCCACATTGTCCAATAAAAAGACAAATTTGTAGGCAGAAGTTAAAGAACAATATAATGACAAAGAAGAAAAAACATATGGGAATAAGAAAATCAAGAAGAGTAACACAGAAGGATCCTTCAATAATGAGGTTATTGTACTTTTGAAAGCTGTGGGAATAGGAATGTGTGGGATGTGTTCAGGGTGCTTGCACTATTGATATCATTGGCAATAAGAGGTGTTTCTGTGACTTCATGGACTGAAAGCATCCGTATAGGTAGACTAGAAAAGGACATTGCTTATGAGCATAAGTGAGGTGCCCTGATATAACCAAAAGTGATATTCTTGGATGGCAAGCAATCTTTGTCATGTAGGAGTTAGAGATGTCTTTCTAAAAGTTATTTATTTATTTATTTATTTATTTATTTATTTATTTATTTATGAGAGAGAGAGAGAGAGAGAAAGCAAGAGAGAGCATAAGTGCAGGGAGGGGTAGTGGGAGTGGGAGCCAGAAGTCAGAAGCTGACTCTGCACTGAGCAAAGAGCCAGATAGGAAGCTCAATTTCAAGACCCTGAGATCATGACCTGAGGCAAAACCAAGAGTTGGAGGCTCAACTGACTCCATCACCCAGGAGCCCTGAGATGTATCTTTCGATAATTAAATGTAAAGTCAATGATTTATCCCCATGATGTGATGAAGCATAAGGATATCTAAGTTTTAGTAATGTATAAGTTTAAAAATGTAGTATCCATTGTATACATAAACCACATCTTCTTTATCCATTCATCTTTCGATGGACACCGTGGTTTATGTATACTATGGAATATTACTCAGCAATTAGAAATGACAAATACCCACCATTTGCTTTGATGTGGATGGAACTGGAGGGTATTATGCTGAGTGAAATAAGTCAATTGGAGAAGGACAAACAGTGTATGTTCTCATTCATTTGGGGAATATGAATAATAGTGAAAGGGAATATAAAGGAAGGGAAAAGAAATGTTGGGAAATATCAGGAAGGGAGACAGAACATAAAGACTCCTAACTCGGGGAAATGAACTAGGGGTGGTGGAAGGGGAGGAGGGCGGGTGTTGGAGGGGAATGGGTGACGGGCACTGAGGTGGACACTTGACGGGATGAGCACTGAGTGTTTTTCTGTATGTTGGTAAATTGAACACCAATAAAAATTAATTAAAAATAAAAAAACAAAAAAACAAAAAAAAATGTAGTATCCAAAAGCATAATCTATTTGGAAGGGGATGGATCCTGGAAAACTAATTATAATCCAAGTCTGGGAGTTATTGAAGTCTGTTCTGCCTTAATTCTATTGGGCAGAGTATATGACTTGAACCAACTAACTATAAAGTGAAATGGAAAATGGTATCCACCACACATCTGGAGACACACACTGACAGAAAATTAAGACATCAATGTTTAGCAAAAAACAGTTACTAAACATATAAGTTATTCAAATTCACTAATAATCTAAAAAAGAAAGTTAAAATATTTTAAAGAAATTGCTCTCGCTCACTTTTAGTAGACCTGTATGAAATTAATTTTAAGAAAACAATTTTGAGGGATGCCTGGGTGGTGCAGCGGTTTGGCGCCTGCCTTTGGCCCAGGGCGCGATCCTGGAGACCTGGGATCGAATCCCACATCGGGTTCCCTGCATGGAGCCTGCTTCTCCCTCTGCCTGTGTCTCTGCCTCTCTAAAAAAAAAATTAAAAAAAAAAAAAAAGAAAACAATTTTGACATTTTGATTCAAGAGTCCTAAAAATATTTTAATATAGTTACTTGTTCTCAACTCTTCACAAAATAATAAAAAGTGTAGACAAATATTTATGAGTAAATATTCCATTGCAATATCACTTGAAGTGCCATATATTTAATTTTATAGTTATTTCTAGATGTGTAAATTATGGTGACTTTGTTCTTTTTTTCTAATTGGAATATTTTGCAAATTCACTAATATTGGATTAGGTCATTTTGACATATTTTTAAAGAACAAATAAAAAAATAATTGCATCAGTAAGAGTTAGGTTCCATTTTGAGTTTTTGTGAAAAAGAAACTCAAAATAAAAATGATTTCAACACAGCTGAAATTGTGTTCTCAGATAAAAATTAGGAGATTAGTATTTAGGACTAACAAAGTAGCTCAATTCCATTAAAATCACTTTCTATCATACCGTTTGTGCATATAATGTGAACTTTACTTTCATGGTGTCATTACATACATATTTGAGAAAAAAATAGTATTGGGTGATAATTCTTCATAGTCTGGCACTTCTGCACATGTTCTGAGGCCAGAAGCCAATTTAAGAATGGTTATATAAAGCAGGAATTACTGGAAAGATTAGGTAGTCACTTCCTCCAGAGACATGTCTCCTCTTTGAAGATCTCTCCCTTCCCCAATGGCTTTCCAAGACAGAAAAGTGTTTCTTTTATTTGCAAGAGAAATTTGCTTACGTTGAGGATATAGGTTTGCTAACAATTCCCTGATAAGATTTATGAAATTCCACAAGCTCACTGTTCCTCAGCTGTGAAATAGACCTGTGCACATTAGATCTACCTAAGTTTGCTCTGCATTACCCTCTTAGACTTGGGGGTAGCACAATGAATGCTGATGTGAGTGTAAAGCTCATGCTACCTGCTGTGCCCTGAGTGAAGCCCAATTTCTAAATCCATTTGGAGTTATTGTTTCCCTACCATCTAAGTTTATGAAAGTGTGGCAAGTTAGCCTACAAGCTATGCCACTGCTTCGGGACTGATTGACTTCTTGATGTAACAGATGAAAGAAGAAAAAAAGGAGAAAAGAAAAGGGGCAAACTACACTTAAGAGCTCTCTTGAAAGAGCATTCCTAGAACCTACCGTGGATCACTTGGTAAGAATTAGCCAAGGAACTATACAAATCTCCGAGGGTGTCTGAGAATTGTAGTCTTTGTCCTTGTTATGTGTCCAGAAAAGTTATCAGCAGTTCCTTACAGAGATAAAGCAAATATTAATTTGCAGCAATCATGCTGAAAAAGGAGACAATTGGCAAGAAAATGCAGAGTGAAATAAAACTTTTTAATAAAAGTTTTTATTCCATATATTCTCATTCAATTAAATATTAAGACATCTGAATAATTTAATAATATTTGAATAATTTGAAAATTTGGTCAGGTAGCTACTGGCCAAATGAACAATCAACATAAGATATTAAGTTTAATGTTTAGAATAAAGTGTAAAAACTTCAACCAGATTTTAGGAGAGCTTTTTGAAGTAAAAAATGAAGATAAATGCTGACAGGTAGCAAAAGGTAGAAGAAGATAAACTTTCATCCAGTCTGTCCTCAGGGAAATATCCAGTTGACAGTCAGGATAGAGGGAATGTCAGAATGCACATTAACAGGATGTAAGAAAGAAAATGTGTTAGGAATCTGAAGGCATTAAGGGACTACATAAGAGCTTCAATAGCTAGTTTAATCCTATTGATTAAAATCGAATGGTAATGAAAAGTCAATTTAGATGCCTAGATAGCAAGAAATAAGTCAGGATCACATGAAATAAGTGAGTTTTCCCCTCTGAAGTTATTGTGATTATAAATCTATAATGCAAGACACACACACACACACACACACACACACACACACACGAGTTACTTAGTTCACCAAAAGATACATTTAAATACTCTAAGCAATTTCTCAGTTGATTTTGAAGAGAAAGTAAAATAAGTACTGAAACTGTCAAGTATCAGATTTAGACCTTTGATGATAGTGATTTTGTTTTATTTTCTGTAATTAAACCTGTTTACTCATTTTCTGGGCTTTTTTTTTTTACCAGGTATAAAGTGGTTTAAGAAAGTCTAATTGTAATGAATGATTTTGGAATGATGTGATCTTGTTATTAAATGCCATTCATTTGTTTTATTTGCATATCATAATGGCCTTCTCTGTTTTCCAATTAGTTTACCCTGTTTTTAGATATCAAGTGATTCTAACAGAAAACTCCCAATGAATTTTATTATCGGTTTGGTGAAAATGTCCGATCTAGCAGATAATTACACATTCCAAGACACTTTTATAGGCTTTTATTTCATAGCTCATGAAGCTCAATATTTCGTGAACTTTATAGTCCATGAAATAAAGAGCTAGTGTAGCAATAAGTTAAACCATTTAGGTTTCAAAAATGAATGCTAATTCTGAGATTCATTATGCTATAGGCCAATTGTCTAATGAGTTTGAGAGTAATTTTATTTTTATATATTTAGTGCAGATTCCTTATCACATAAACAAATTTTTACTGAAGAAAAAGTATGTGACCAAAGAAGTCAGGCAAAATGAGGAATAGATTTCCATCTGTGATTTCAATAACAATGTAGATAGACACATTCTGTGCCCTCCAGGGTTCTTTTTAGTATTACAAGACTTGTGGTAAGGTTTGAAGAAATTCTGAAACTGCTATGAAATATAGACAAATGCAAGGACGTATCAAAAATAAAAGTAATAAAAAGCATTAAGTCTATAAAATCATGGAGTATTCATTCTTAGAGTGGCTCTTATTTTGACTGAAGCTCAACTATTTCTTCCAAACTGTGTGAAAAGAATGAGTTTCTGAGGAAAATGAACATTTATTTTAATGTTGACACAGGCATTATAATGCTCCCCTGACTTAAGGAAGTATATCCCAATGTGTGCTCCATGGAGCACTAGTTTTGTTAAGAGCTAGAAGATAATTTTGATGACTTCTTTTACTTTGAATTCTGGTGAATTCAGTAAAACAGAATTCTCGTAGTTCAAACCAAAAGTGAGATCCTACATTAAACCAATTTAAGTGTTTTGTTTTTGTTGTTTGCTGTTGTTGTTGTTGTTGGTGGTGGTGGTGGTGGTATTGTTTTTGAGGAAGGATTTCTGAGACATCTAAATGTGCAGTGTGCAGGGCAAGACTCCAAGATGACAAACATTGCACCATGAGACTCACTCTTCATAGAGCTTCACCAAAAATAGCTTTCCATAGAACACATTAAGTTAAATGGTGACTTCATGATTCGGTAAATCCACTAGGTGCTCAGAAAAGGAATCAGTTTTTCAGTTTCTTTAAGACTCCTCATGTTTTTTTTTTTTTTTTTTATTAAAGTTCTAGTAACTCCGATATCAGTCATCTGAACCACTCCAAGGCCACCAGCAGAATTAGGCTGGACCCTGAATACCCCTGAGTTCGTTTTATGTACCTAGGTTCATTTAAAATTACTGTTAGCCCCAAGAAGTCCTCTAAATATCCTGCTCTACAATGAGAAAGGAAAATCACAGGAGTCACAGAGCAAGGAAATGACAACGTATGGATTAAAATTCAGGTTTATGACTCAACTTCTTGCCTTTTTATCACCATATTTCCAATTTGTAGATGGTTCCATAAACTGTAGGATTAGTCAGGCCCTGGGACTGAAATTAGCAATTTAATCTTCACATTATTTTCTATTTAATAATTGTGTTATCGTATGCATATTACTTAATATCACTTGGTTCAGGTTATTCATCGATATAGTCATGTTAATTATACTTTCTTATATGTCTTTCTCATAAAGTCATAGAAATGGGGGAAAATATTCATTTTTTTACTGTAAAGTGCTAGCTATGGGTTTTCAGCCTTTCCAATAACCCCGGGAGATAAGTACAATTATTGTACCCATTTAACAGTTAAAGATATTTACCTCTAAATGGATTATATGACTTAAATAGATAGGGAAACTGAATGAACAATGTATTCAATGTATTCCAGGCAGTGTTGTTAAAGTAAATTTAATTGGATTTAATGGAAACAAAATTAAATGAGAGGAAAAGAATGTCAAGACCCTGTCCTTTTATTTTTATTTTTTTTATTTTTATTTTTATTTATTTATGATAGTCACAGAGAGAGAGAGAGAGAGGCAGAGACACAGGCAGAGGGAGAAGCAGGCTCCATGTACCAGGAGCCCGACGTGGGATTCGATCCCGGGTCTCCAGGATCGCGCCCTGGGCCAAAGGCAGGCGCCAAACCACTGCGCCACCCAGGGATCCCGACCCTGTCCTTTTTTATGGCAGCATGATATTATTATATATAATATCACACACACACATACATCCCACATCTTTATCCATTCATCTCTCAGTGAACACTTAGCTGCTTTATTGATTACATGACATTTCTACTTTTAATTTTTGGAAGAATTTCCATACTGTTTTCCACAGTGGCCATAGCCATAGTGCATAGGGATTCCTTTTTCTCCACATCCTCACTAACAGTTGTTAATTCTTGTCTTCTAATTCTTGGTTTTGAGTTGTATAAATTCTTTATATATTTTGTATATTAACTTCTTATCAGATATATCAGTTGCAAATATTTTCTCCTGTTAACTACATTGCCTTTCTGTTTTGTTGTTTCCTTCACTATGCAGAAGCTTTTTATTTTGGTGTAATCACAATAGTTTATTTTGCTTTTGTTTCCCTTTCCTTAGAAGATATATCTAGAAAAATGTTGCTGTGGCTGATGTCAGAGAAAGGATGGATCCAGGGGGTATTATGCCAAGTGAAATAAGTCAAAGAAAGACAAATACCATATAATTTCATTTATGTGTGGAATCTAAAAAAACAAAACAAAAAAAAGTGGAACCAGACTTAAAAATACAGAGATAAAACAGGTGATTGCCAGAGGAGAGGGGGCAAAGGGGATGGGCAAAATGGTTGAAGGGGGAGTAGGAGATAAGAGTTTCTAGTTATGGAATTAAGAAGTCACAGAAATAAAAGATGTAGCACAGGGAATATAGTTCATGGTATTTTAATAGCTTTATATGGTAACAAAAGGTGGATATACTCATGGTGCACATAGTATAGTGTATGGAGTTGTTGAATTACTATGTTGTACACCTGAAACTTTATGTGTCAACTATATTCAAATGAACAAGACAAAAAGTAATACAAAACGTTATGAATAATGAAATCAGTAAATAAGATCAAATAAATGATTGAATTGGCTAAGCCTATCAAGACAAGGTGTTAGGAAGATCACAAATGAAATACCTATATTAAGAAGAACAAAAAAGCAAGTAAAAGAGGCAGCATTTGGAAAAAAAAAAAAAAAGCAAACATTCAGAATTCAGAATTAGGTTCTCCAGCTGAAGTTGGATATTTAGAAACACAGATTATATTATTAGTTTGCTACTTGAAATGATTTTAGATTCTAAATTCTCATAATAACAATGCTTGGATCGATTGTAATTTTCTTTTCACTTGTAATTGATTTCATTTTGTTCTCAAATTCACCCACTTTGTTTTACATTATTTATAATATCAGTAAGACAAATCAGTGGGTTATAATTTCTAATACAAAAAGTACTTGCTCACTGGACAGGTTGAAGTGATCACTTCAGGCTAAAACTGCATTTAATTTTAATATTATCCTTAAATTAAATGACCTATATTTGAGAAAATTGATACTAAGTAATTTGGACAATTAATTAGGGAATTGAAACTCAATGTTTTCTTGAAAGTACTGCTACCCACTTTATTTCAAAAAGATCTCTCTTTTGTCAAGATACTCATAAGAGTTCTTAATCAAAACTTGAATGGCCATATTAATTACATAACTTATCCAGATGTACATTTTAAATGAATGTATGAGTGATTTTTACATTAAAAATAATTTATAATATATTCACACATGGAAGAAAATATTTGATTATCAGATACTTTTGTACTAAATACTTGGAGAAGTTATCAATTTTAACAAAACTGATTTTTAATTAAAAATTGTATTTTGAAGACCTCACAAAATCAATATAATACATGTAAAACATAAAAATCAACAAATTTCTAAACAAAATTGTAAACATAATTTTGCTAACTAAAATAAAAAATTCTGTTATTCAAATGATGGAAAAATAAGGCACACTATTTTCTCTTTAAATGCTTGAACAGATTGTCACCATAGTAACTAATAGTCGCATCAGGAGAAAATCATTCAAGTATATATTCTTGCAGGTGACTCCCACTCTCACAATCCTTCTTTCTTCTTTCAGCTGTCTCCATACTTATTATTGAAACCAAAACAAATATTAGTGGGGGAAAATTTCATTTCAAAAGCACTGATTTCCAGTAGCACTGACTTGCTAAATTACATATAGCTAAAATAGTAAATATGCATTTAGATTCTTTAGTTTGTAACATCAGTTGCTGCCTATTTAACTGTAATGGAACTATATTCTTCAGTTAGCATATCTTCTATGAAAAGTTGTTCTTTCTGGTCTTCCTTTCTAATACATACAGGCTGATCTCGGGTGTGTGTATGTGCAAGTTCTTAGAGAAGTAAACCCAGAAGACAAGTGTTGATTGAGGTATCTTTATAACTAACAGAAACACACACACACACACACACACATATATGAAAATATTTTCTTTATAATAATATTAATTGCTATTTATTTGGACTTACACTATATTACAAAATTATACTTAAGTCAACAAACCTCTGAGTTAGATTTATACACATTTCTTTGATGACAATAGAGCTGTTCAGAAACATTAAGTAACTTGACAGCTATTTACAGCTAGTAATCAGTGGGACTGGAGTGCCAAACCATGTCTGTCTATTTATAAAACTAAAGACCCTCCACACAAATGTTCTCTCACTGTCTTACTGCACAAAAAGACCAGATGGTAGATTGGAAATATATGAGGTAGAGAAGCTATGGTTGAAATGGTAATTTTCTTCCAATACCCATCCTCTTCCTCCATATGGAAACATAAATATCACTCCACCCGATTTTGGCGAGGCACGTGGCTGGTCCTTACCTTTTATCAGCTTTTCCTGTAGCTATGAGTTGTAACGGTTAAATTAAGAGCAGTGGGAAATAAGAAGAAATGATGTATGCAATTTTTGAGACCCCTCTTTAAAAGGGATAATACTTTCCAAGGGTTTCCTGTGTTTTTTTTTTTTCTTTTTCATTGGCTCACAAACAAATAAAAAGAGAAAATAGTTTCAATTATGTAGAATCACAACCAAAGGAATGTGGGTTCACAAGATATCAGGAACCCAGATGCCTGAATGACCTTGTGGTGTAAAGCAACCTTGCCAGTCTTAGATTGTTCATGACTGAACTCCCCAGAGAGAGAAATGACCTTCATAAAGTTAGCATACTCTGGCGCCTTTTACTTTAAAAAAAAAAAAAAAAAACACTTGAGTTACACCCGAAATAATACAGATGCTCTCTAAAAATCTATTCAGTTAGATGTTGTCTGACCTAACTTATCTGACCTAACTTATCTGACACATACAAAAATTATATTCACATAATAAACTTTAAAAGAAGTACTATTGACTTAAATTATTTTTGTATCCTGGTTAATAATAGGAAGAGAAAAAATACATAATAAAAGTGGTAATATTAGTCTCATAGTTATCAAAATAGAAAGGATAACAGAAACAATGGCAACTAAAAACAAATTCAGAGTTCCTGTGTAACCAAAACTAAAAGTGAGACAATATAAATTCCTTAGTTCTTCTTTCGCAGTTATAAAAGCCTTAACAGTGCATCAGCAATAACAAACTTTTTCTTAGCATAGAATTCAGATAAAATTTTATTGTACTAGTTTTTATGCCAGAGATAATTAAAAAATATATTGTTGATGATTCCCAGCATGGCATTTTTACAAAATGCAGGGGTATTAGACATGTGGTCATCTCTATTTTGACTTTGTTTTTATTTTTATACTTTTATTCTTTTTTTCTTTTTATTATTTTTTTTTTCTATTTTGACTTTGGAAGGCAAAATGTTAAGACACATTTGGGTAAAGTGTCCAATTTTACACTGTCCTCTAAGTATATGCATACTCAGCAGGTTGGACATTTTTATGTCTCTTGTAGTCTTGTTATAACCAAATTAATTACCTTTAAGTAATTAATATATTCTCTTCATATGGAAATTGATGTATATATACATTTTCTCTTGTTTGAAAATCAGTACTCTCATAGACGCAAATAATATTGAAAAGCAGTAACATTAGAATTTAAATATAGTATATGTATTGAAGAAGTTAAGAAATAAACAAAAACCTGCTATAGACTATTTGATGTTAAAATACATAATTCACAAATATGTACTTTATAAGATTTTATGTAGGCAGTAAAGTGAAAGCAGATGGTAATTAGAATTAAATATAAAGTTCATTATCTCTACTGAAGAAAAAAAAATACCTGGCTTTAGGTAATCCATCCAGATACATCTTCTTACTTTTAGTGTATTTCTTGTAGAATAATTTTGTTTCACTTTAATGTTTGACAATAATAATGGGAGATTGGAGGCTTAGAAAATCAATAACTTGCATCTCTCGAGCCCTCATTTTTAGAAAGTTCACAAATTAGTAACTACAATTAAATTCCTAAGACTATGCTAGGATAACTTTCACATAATTTATAAGAATTACAAATTTTGGAAGGCCCATGTTCCACCCAGTGCATTTTCACCTCTTTTACTATGCTAAAAGATATATTTAGCTATAAGTATCTCTTTTCTTCTGAACTCATTAAACATCCCCCAAATAAGCTATGAAAATATCTCTTGGATTTATGTTTGTAAAGTGTCTTCAGCCCTCATAAGGATTTTGCTATATATTAGAATGGCCTTTGCTGTTGTTCATCCATACTTTTTTTTTTTTTTTTAATTTTTTTTTTTATTTTTTTTTATTTTTATTTATTTATGATAGTCACAGAGAGAGAGAGAGGCAAAGACACAGGCGGAGGGAGAAGCAGGCTCCATGCACCGGGAGCCTGATGTGGGATTCGATCCCGGGTCTCCAGGATCGCGCCCTGGGCCAAAGGCAGGCGCCAAACCGCTGCGCCACCCAGGGATCCCTCATCCATACTTTTTAAAGCTTCAATAGGATTTTTTAAAATTATTCCAGGGACAATACTGTGGAATTTTACATAGGCTCTTTATAATTTTATACAGCATAACCATACTTTTTCGTATTCTAGGTTCTGACAGGTTAAAAATTGGTATGTATTCTTTTTTTTCCTTCATTTTTTCTTAATTTCTTTAATTCCATCAATTTCTGCTTCTAAATCTTTTTTTTTTTTTTTTTTTTTTTTTGCTTTTTATTTATATGTTTACTATATATTTTCTTTGGAAAATACAAAGTTTATCCTGGCTTCTTCCCAAAAGTAAGTTAATATTTTGTTTGGGGCTTTGACTATTTTCATCAAATATTCCTTTGACCTTTTAATTATAGCAGCATAATGTCCACTGAAAATGACTACGGTGACTTTCAAGTCTCTTTGATGTGTTTTAAGAGACAGTGCGAAGTCAACCATCTTATATGAAGTTTGGATTACTCTTTATCTGAATGCAGTTCCTTGCTATCACTTATATAGAAGCTCATTTGTCAATGTGTATCTATTTTTATTCTTTCATTCCTCCTGGGCAACCTACTCCTTACCAGATTTGAGGAATAAATGGATGACTTTCTGTTCTCCCCTCCATAATTTACTCCCTAGAGAACTGTTGTCATTGTCACCAGCAATCATTAGTTTTCAGTCTATTTAAGATTTCCATAAGTTGCAACTGAAGAACTGGCCTGACTTCCCTATATTTTGTGGTTAAAGTGCATTTAGACACTGGCTGGAACATCGGAGATATATTTCACCCTTTAGTTCTCCAAATTCTGTTCCCTTTCTCAGATGGCCACTACACACATACACACACACACACACACACACACACATATGTATATATGATTGATACAAATGTGGAGATGGCACAGAAGTTGATACCATAGACTTTCTCAAATCAGTCACTTTTGTCAAATTGCAGCAGACTGATATGATTTGGAATTTATTATGAGTTCTACGCTGCTCTCAAGTCCATGTTGCTCTTTGTACATATTTCCATCGTGTGTTCTATCTATCAGCATGCAAACTCTGTAAATGTACAGCTTGCAGTTGTGGAGGGTCTGGATGTGGTGGAAGTACAAATGTTTTGAATCCATTATGCCAGGTTTAGTTCCTGTTGCTAAAACTTAATAGTTCTTGTTAATTTTAGCAAGTTTCTTAGATCCTTGGAGCCTCATGTGTAAGTCATGTCATTATATTTCCAATGAGTTGTTTTAAGGATTGTAGATTAGGCAAGCATCTACTTATCACTTACAGTTAATAAATTCCAGCTGCTATTATTATTATAATTGCCCACTGAGAGTGTAGTAAAACAGCTAGTAATCCATCTCATAATCTTTTCAGAATGTCAACTAGAATTTTAACTTTGATCATTTTTTTTAAATGGCAGTGCTTAGTTTATAAATAAAGGGGCTATACATTTAGCAGGTATTTTCACAGATATTTACCAGCATTTTTAAAAAAGAATACAGTGTATTCTTATCACCTTAAACATCCAGATGGATAATGAAAAAGAAAGTCAATCAAAAATTTTGGTCTATATCACTGGAGATGTTCTTCATGGAACACTGGCAAACAAGCAGTTAATAGTTTCTGTCTTAAAAAACATAAAACAGTTCCTGTTCATACAATTTTTAAAAATATTCCAGATTCCTCTATTCTTGCTAAAGATTGAATTATTAACACAGGATTATCTTGAATATGAAATAATTTCTCAACAACTTTAGACTTAAAAATATTATTAAAACCTGTTTTCTCCATAATACCTCATGATAGCACAGTTTTGAGAGACGGTCTGGAAAGTGCCACAGTTAGTAATACTCATTAAATTATTTCACTTCTACACAGGTGCGCAGAGTGCTCAATAAATATTTTTTAGTGGTTAATTGAATGCTTGTCATTTTATCTGTATCCATCTATTTACCTATTCATCTTTCTATATTTGATTGTTTTAGAATCCGGTAACTAGGCAAACCATAGATTACACATGCAGAATAAAAAAGAGGTGTAACGGTTTCATGATTCAATCTTGTTGTAAAATATCCATGACTAACGATTTTAGCATACATCTCTTAGTTGTCATCATTTTGCAATTTTTCTTAATTTACCATTTCTTTTTGAATATATGAACTCTGACTTAACACATATTATGTTGTATTTTTATTTAAGTATTTTATTATACTGTCATTTTTTAATAAGAATACTGTTTATTAGCTAGGTTTCATAATCATATAATTGCCCTATCTTAGTGAATTTCTTTAAGTTTTAGTAAGTATGTATGCTTCAATTTGTGTTCTGGTTGCAGCAAAGGAGAAAGGGCAAAAAGATGTAGTTTTACACAACATTTAACAAGACTATGTTTCATTACAGAAGCAGAGGAATTGACCTCTGTATTAGGTTCTCTGAGGAATACTAAAAGAAAAAGAAGCACATTAATATTACAGACATTTATACAATTTTCTAACAGCTGCAAAAGGTCTAAATACTTTTTTTTTTTTTTTTCTGAAGGAGCTGGGATAGTAGATTTGTGACCTTCACTATTTAAAACAAAAAGATTCCTTCTGCTACAACTAACTAAATTTATCAAAAAGTCACAAATTTGTACTAACAAGATCTGAGTCCCTTCTATGTAAATTAATTAACCATATTTAATAAATAGCAAAGCTAATATGAAGTATTTTATTAGGAAGAAATAGTCTCTCATATAGAAGAAAATATTAAAGTTACATAGAAGTGAATGTCGTTCGGTACACTACTATCTTATACTCAGTACAATTGTTAGAATTTATAATCTCTATTGATGTGCCAAGTTATATTTTAGAAGCATCTTAATCAGTGGAATAAACAAATTTGAGGTAGGAAATAAACT
The DNA here is from genome assembly GCF_018345385.1 of Vulpes lagopus. Classification (NCBI taxonomy): domain Eukaryota; kingdom Metazoa; phylum Chordata; class Mammalia; order Carnivora; family Canidae; genus Vulpes; species Vulpes lagopus. Next base: position 3,284,207 of record NC_054845.1, read on the forward strand.
CAAGACATTTAAAGCCTGCTTTTCTCCAACCATAGAAATATGTGTAAATCATTTCATAAACACTTGTTGGTCATTTCCAACTTGCAGTAAAATGCTTTGGAAACAATAGGGCAATTTAATTTACTTTCAAATGTAACATTTTGAGTTTTACATAACCAAGGCACATAGTCACAGAATGATGTAATTGTCTGCAAGTATTCCTTTAATAAAGAATTTAGGCTCTGGGAGGACATAGTAATGAGATATACTTAGACATGATTGATTCATCCACTGATTGTGCTTTCCCTGGAATCAGTGTCTGTGTGTGCATGAATGTGTACAATATGTATATTTTGTATATTATTTTTCAAAAATGCATTATTTCAAAAATTTGATAATGCCCACATTTTTCCTTATGATATCCATACTATAGATAGAACTAATATTGTACAACTACTTTTATATAAAAATGTAAATTCTGAGGAAATGGATTAATTGTAAGTAACACATTGATTTAGAGATTATGCACTTACAGCAAGTATGATGAAACTTTAACATTCCAAAGTATTAAGCATAAAAAGCATATTTTCCTTTAAAGTTATGTACTTATAATGTTATTGATTGCTTTCCTGAAAATGGAAAGTTTCATGGAGCACTTGAACATACAAATGGAGGGACCTGGGTGGCTCAGTCAATTAAGCATATGACTTGATTTCAGCTCGGGTCATGATTTCCCGGGTAGAGGGAACCAGCCCTCTGTGGGGTTCTAGGCTCAGTGGAGAGTCTGCTTCTCTCCTTCTCCCTATCCCTCTGCTCCTCTTCTTTCTCTCTCTTTAAAATAAATAAATAAATCTCTTTTAAAAACCTTATGGATGTGTATAAAGTACTTTATATATAAAGTTTATATATAAAGGATGTAATCAAATCTCTGAGGAAAAACAGAAGAGAATATATCTAATTTTTTTTAGTAATCTTTGTGTATTCATAATTTATAAACCAAAAGAAATATTTTATCACTGGCTTTAAAATATACTGTTAAGGAAGTTATTTAACTGCAGACCCAAATTATCAATGGTACACTTGTTGAATAAGATGGTGAAAGAAAACTGGCTAGCATATGCAGTAAAATCTGAAGAGATTTTTGAGAGAAAGTTCAGTTTACATCAAGACAGTCCTTTAAATATTCAAAATAAAGTTATATGGAAAGATATATCTTATTTATTAAAACCAAAACCAAACAAAAATTAAGGTGATGATTTCAGGATGATTTCAGGAAAGACAAAATGCAATCAACTCGTATGTATTCTGAGTGGGAGCAAAAGTAACAGCCTAGCTGCAGTGTGCACATATGTGAATAAAATTGGAATATTTTCTAACTTAGAAACGGACTGCTCCAGTGCCCGTAGATCCTCCTCTACAGCTGCCTGGAGTTCTATATAACATCGTGAGCCCTGGATCAGAGCAGCTGCGCCAGTACCCACCCCAGTAGCGACCCCTAGTCCCAACATAACCGCTAGGGTTAGGGAGACAGGTTCGCGCCAAAAACGGGTGGGATGTTCATTATACTGATTTTCTAGAGTTTCAGCAGGGTGATAGAACACCCTGGGTATGATCTGCACCATGACACAGAAGTCGTTTGAGCTATTTAGAACCTTAGCTGACACACAGGGGGTGAGGCCTTTGTTGCATGCCCACCAAGTTCCCGGCTGGGGCTCCAGGTAAGAGTCAGTCCCTAAAATCGGGGCGGTAGTATTGCAGAGTTCCTGGTACCCTGGGTGAGTATAGTTAGCCTTGACAGTGAGACAAAGGGACCGGGAGGCCCAGCAGGGCTGGTTTGAAAGCTGGTTTAATCAGTCTCCCTGGTTAACCACCCTAATCTCTACCATTATGGGCCCTCTAGTTATCCTGCTCTAGCTGCTAACTTTCAGCCCCTGAGTCCTCAACTGGCCGCTCCATTTCGTCCGAGAAAGATTGTCTATTACCCAAGCTCTGGTATTAACTCAGCAATGTCGGGCCCTCCAAACTGAAGAAATAAATGTTCCCTAAGATTTTAAGGTTAAAATCAGCCCAAACAAGAGGAGGGAATGAAGAAACCTCCCCCCTTGTAAGTAGGGCCAGCCCTAATCCAGAGGCAGCCCATCCAGGCATCTTCCTGAAATTTTAGCAACTAAAAGCATTCTGTTTACAATAAGAAAACCATTTCCCCCCACACCCTGATTGGAATGTCCCTGAATAGGTTCATGTTGACCCTCTGTGAAATCAATAACCTGAATGCTATGCGACTCCCGAGGTTCTTTTGTCTTTAAGCGGTTTTTTTTCCTTTTGCCTTTAAAAGATACCTGTAATTGCTAATCAGAGCTCTCTTCCTCTTCGGAGGCGGAGAGCCCGTTTGCGCAAACGTCCAATAAACCCTCTTGCTAATTGCAAAAAAGAAAAAAAGAAAAAAAAATTGGAATATTTTCATGAACAATACTTCTTTCTATTAAAATTTTGATAAAGACTAGACAATCAAATGGTTAAATATGATGTCTTTCTAATCATAAGCCTCATTTTTTAAATGGTGCTCTCTAAATGCAAGATTCAGTGTTGATTTTGACCCTTTGGTTCACCAATCCTCTCCACTAAGATAGTCTCCCTTTACCCATCTACTAAGAGATACACAATGGTCCAAAGCTCTCCTCCCTACGTTCTCCCTATCTCTATCAAGAGAATATACTCCTGTCCCCCATTTGCCTATTGTTCAGTTATCTACATCCCTCATCTCACACTCTTAGCTCAAGGTGTAAGCCTAATAACATAGTTATATTCAAAAGAAATAATAATAGACTTTCTTTGAATAAAGCATTTTTAATCAAAATAAACAAGACAGATATTGTGGAAATTGCTAGCAATTTGAGAAATAGTGGGGATAAAGAAGTCTTTTAAAGACTCCTTTATCCGGACTCCTGGGTGGCTAAGCAGTTGTGCCTCTGCCTTTGGCCCAAGGCGTGACCCCAGGGTCCTGGGATCCAGTCCCACCTTGGGCTTCCTGCACGGAGCCTGCTTCTCCCTCTGCCTGTGTCTCTGCCTCTCTCTCTCTCTCTCTGTCTGTCTCTCATGAATAAATAAATAAATAAATAAATAAATAAATAAATAAAATCTTAAAAAAAATAAAATAAATTTAAAAAGACATTTCCTAGGTTCCAGACTTACCCTCAAATACCCAGGTTAGACTGTGAGATCTTTTGTTATTTTTACTATCATAATCTGCACTCATCAACCATTAAGAGTGCAATCTTTTGATTAGAACTCTCTTCTGAATATTTGTGAATTCTTGAAAAGTAGTTCACCAAAAAAAAAGAAAAAAGTAGTTCACCTAATATTTTTATTAGATTAGTTTGGACTTAATGTTTTATCGAGATTCATGAACTATATATTGCCAGTACTCAGTAATATTTACTCCGTTTGTTAATCCTGATTTCATAGTTTATATGATATACTAGGAATTGTATATTTTTCAATTGAATAGGATGATGACATTATAGCTCTAAGAACATCAAATTCTGAGAATGATGAATAAATATCAAAATGTGTATAGACGATAATAATGTGTTAAAGACATTTGGTTTTTAAAAATTCACTGTTAGTGTTGACTTCTGAAATTGGGTGAGGTGTTTTTATTGTTGTTCTTTTTGTTTTGTTTCATTTTGTTCCTGCTAACATTGTAATAGCTTTGCCAAATCTCTAAAAGTCCTTTGTTCCCATGCAGGAAAAAAAGCTTGATATTATATTCACCATATTTCAGAATCATATTCAGGAAAAAATAATAATATAATTTACTTTCAAAGATAATTTATTTTTGTTTAATAGATGAGAGAATCAAAATGATCTTTCCTTTATGATATCCACTAGGGACAGGGAAAAAATGTCCTTGGTTTATTATTATTTGGCAGGAAATTTAGCTTTCTCTTAAGAAATTCTTTGAGAAGAGGCACTTTGCTTCAAGTGGCTGAATCATATGCCTCAGGAGGCTGCCCCAAGATGCAGATGTTATTCATCTTCATCCACTCCTGAAGTGCTATCATTAATACCCTTAGCAGTCACGTGCTCCTAATTATAAGCATGCTCCATATAGTTCAATTTTGGATTGGTATTTTAATTTCAAAAAGCGATATTCTGGATGATCTTGAATTTTATCTGTGCCCCATGGGACCACTCTCCTTTGCCTGTATGTGACTTTCCCATAAACACTAATGAAATGTAGCTGTGGATATCAATAAATAAATGGATATAGTTATAGATAGATAAATATACACCTAAAGTATTTGCTAAGTTATTTTTAAACTGTTACTGGAAAGAACATTATATACACATATGGAGGTCACCCTCCATAGTTATTTTTTCCCTCAGGCTATTTGACCACCACTGGAATTAGTTTTAGAATATTTTTAAGAGATTGGTTTTTATTATGATCTTGAAGCCTGACAGTTTCACCAAGTGCAAAGGCTAAATAACACATAGGGCTATTATCATCAATTAACAAAAATCTCCAGCATGTACATGGTTACTGTAGTAGAGCAACATTATTCACCTGCATATGTTCATTTGATATAGAATTGTTTTGAATCTTTTTAAATAAAATGTGTGTATTCACTTTCCTCTAGACCCTGCCTAGGGCAAAGAACTGAGAACTTAATTTATTCTTCTTAAAAAGCCTATAATCAGGCTATGGACTAATTGGAAGTTCCAAATGACAATGTAGCACAAGGCCTTATGTTTCTATTATGAAGAAGTCTTGATTATCCAGTGTATATAGAGAAACCACAAATAAAAGAGATTACAATTTTAAATCATAAGCATATAATTAAGATTTTTGAAAATATGCATATTTTTACATTTAAATTATTTTTTCCTAAAATTTGTCTTTTTGAGGAGAATGGAAAAAGTTAAACTAAAAGATAATCAGGATCATAAAAATTTCAAATGCTCAGAACAACTAAATGAGCATCATGTAATAAGTCTTAAAAAGAAAAGGTGTTGACAAATAAGAATGTCTTATAATTGCCATATTGAATTCTATTAGTAAAATTCTGAAGAAGATATATATATTTTGCTTTAAATATCTGTATAATTATATATCACTTTATCATCTTAAAAAAAACATAAGAAATAAAACCAAAAACTCCCCAGGAGTGAATTCTCATGGACACATATACCTTTAACTCAGTATTACCCAACATCTTCTGATATTGCTACTTAATTTCTATAGGTTGGTGGAACTTTATGATAATACTGTTCTGAACTTCTGAGCCTCTGGCTCTGTGCAACTTCTTGACCTAATTAAATAAGATTTTAATAATAATAAGATCTACTTATTTTGACTAATTTTAAATTAATGGCCTTACATTGCTTATACTTAGAAGTTAGAAAAGTGATTGCTGTCCTAAAATTTCCACATGTCGTGTTGTCTTGAAACATTTCATGTGGAACCCATATGTATTTAGACTGCATTTATGCTCTGTCATTTTCTTATTTTTTCAATATTCTGTCTCTTTTAATCATAAATTATTCATCAAGTATAGCAGGGGTAATTGTGTAGGAGTCTAGAATTGATGAACAGTTGTAGTGATGTTTAAAAAGAAAGTTGATTCATCTTATATTGCAAAAAATAATATTTTGTAAATTGAGAGTGATTTTTTAAAAGATTTTATTTATTTATTTGACAGAGAAAGTAAAAGCAGGGGGAATGGCAGGCAGATGGAGAGGGAGAAGCATGTGGGGCTTGATTCCAGGACCCTGGGATCATGGCCTGAGCTGACGGCAGATGCTTAACTGACTGAGCCACCGAGGTGCCCTTTCAAAGTGATTTCTAGTAATTTAGTTTACATGCTATTTTCTTTCTGATATTTCGTGTTTTCTTGTTAACTGAAATAACTGAAGAATACATGTGAAAATTACATGGCAGTGATTTGCTTCTGATATAGAATATATATCAGTTATTCAGTTTCTTTCTGGCTTTAAATTTGTTCCACCTAAATATTTCTTATATAACTTGTCTTCCCACAGGTGTTAGGTTAAGATTAGACTACTTTGAAAACTTGTTTCTGATCTTAGTTTTTTTGTTATGTATATATTTACATAAAAATGACAGGAAATCTTGTCTTGCAATTATTCAAATTAAATTAACCATATAAGTAGACAAAAATTTTGTGATAACACAGGGATTAATAATAGACCTGCTGAGGATACAAAGTCAAATTATAAAATGAATTGTTTTTCTATATATACACTAGTAAAAAAACTACCTAAAAAAGAAATAAAGCAATCCCATTTATAATAACATCAAAAAGAAATATTTAGGAATGACTTTAACCAATGAGGTGAAAGAAATTTAAGAAAACACAAAAAGAAAGATATTCCATGTTCATGGATTGAAAGAATTAATATTGTTAAAACGTCCACACTACCCAAAGTAACCTAGGTTCAGTGCAGTCCCAATCAAAATCTCAATATTTGGTAGTGTGGCAGGATACAAAATCAATGCCCAGAAATCAATGGCATTTCTATACACTAAAATGAGACTGAAGAAAGAGAAATTAAGGAGTCAATCCCATTTACAATTGCACCCAAAAGCATAAGATACCTAGGAATAAACCTAACCAAAGAGGTAAAAGATCAATATCCTAAAAACTATAGAACACTTCTGAAAGAAATTGAGGAAGACACAAAGAGATGGAAAAATATTCCATGCTCATGGATTGGCAGAATTAATATTGTAAAAATGTCAGTGTTACCCAGGGCAATTTATACGTTTAATGCAATCCCTATCAAAATACCATGGATTTTCTTCAGAGAGTTAGAACAAATTATTTTAAGATTTGTGTGGAATCAGAAAAGACCCCGAATAGCCAGGGGAATTTTATTTTATTTTATTTTTTTAAATTTTTTTTAATTATTTATTTATTATAGTCATACAGAGAGAGAGAGAGGCAGAGACACAGGCAGAGGGAGAAGCAGGCTCCATGCACCGGGAGCCCGACGTGGGACTCGATCCCGGGTCTCCAGGATCGCGCCCTGGGCCAAAGGCAGGCGCCAAACCGCTGCGCCACCCAGGGATCCCTAGCCAGGGGAATTTTAAAAAAGAAAACCATAGCTGGGGGCATCACAATGCCAGATTTCAGGTTGTACTACAAAGCTGTGGTCATCAAGACAGTGTGGTACTGGCACAAAAACAGACACATAGATCAATGGAACAGAATAGAGAACCCAGAAGTGGACCCTGAAATGTATGGTCATCTAATATTCGATAAAGGAGGAAAGACTATCCATTGGAAGAAAGACAGTCTCTTCAATAAATGGTGCTGGGAAAATTGGACATCCACATGCAGAAGAATGAAACTGGACCACTTTCTTTCACCATACACAAAGATAAACTCAAAATGGTGAGAGATCTAAATGTGAGACCAGAGTCCATCAAAATCATAGAAGAGAACACAGGCAACACCCTCTTTGAACTCGGCCACAGTAACTTCTTGCAAGATACATCCACAAAGGCAAAAGAAACAAAAGCAAAAATGAACTATTGGGACTTCATCAAGATAAGAAGCTTTTGCACAGCAAAGGATACAGTCAACAAAACTAAAAGACAACCTACAGAATGGGAGAAGATATTTGCAAATGACATATCAGATAAAGGGCTAGTTTCCAAAATCTATAAAGAACTTATTAAACTCAACACCAAAGAAACAAACAATCCAATCATGAAATGGGCAAAAGACATGAAGAGAAATCTCACAGAGGAAGACATGGACATGGCCAACATGCACATGAGAAAATGCTCTGCATCACTTGCCATCAGGGAAATACAAATCAAAACCACAATGAGATCCCACCTCACACCAGTGAGAATGGGGAAAATTAACAAGGCAGGAAACAACCAATGTTGGAGAGGATGCGGAGAAAAGGGAACCCTCTTACACTGTTGGTGGGAATGTGAACTGGTGCAGCCACTCTGGAAAACTGTGTGGAGGTTCCTCAAAGAGTTAAAAATAGACCTGCCCTACGACCCAGCAGTTGCACTGTTGGGGATTTACCCCAAAGATTCAGATGCAATGAAACGACAGGACACCTGCACCCTGATGTTTATAGCAACAATGTTCACAATAGCCAAACTGTGGAAGGAGCCTCGGTGTCCATCGAAAGATGAATGGATAAAGAAGATGTGGTCTATGTATACAATGGAATATTACTCAGCAATTAGAAACGACAAATACCCACCATTTGCTTCAACGTGGATGGAACTGGAGGGTATTATGCTGAGTGAAATAAGTCAATCGGAGAAGGACAAACAGTGTATGTTCTCATTCATTTGGGGAATATGAATAATAGTGAAAGGGAATATAAAGGAAGGGAAAAGAAATGTTGGGAAATATCAGGAAGGGAGACAGAACATAAAGACTCCTAACTCTGGGAAACGAACTAGGGGTGGTGGAAGGGGAGGAGGGCGGGTGTTGGAGGAGAATGGGTGACGGGCACTGAGGTGGACACTTGACGGGATGAGCACTGGGTGTTTTTCTGTATGTTGGTAAATTGAACACCAAATTGAATTTAATTAATAAAAATTAATTTAAAAAATCTCAATATTATTTTTCATGGAAATAGAAGAAAACCTAAAATTCAAATGGAACCAAAGTCCTTAAATAACCAAAGCAATTCTAAGAAAGAAACAAAATTGGAGACATGATGATTCCTGATTTCAAACATTATTGCCAAGCTGTAGTAATCTAGCAATATGGTACTGACATAAATATATACACATAATACCCATGGACCAGAATGAGAGCCCAGAATTAGACCTATTTTTTACAGTCAACCAATATTTTACAAGAGGGCCAAGAAGATACAATGAGTAAAGCATGATCTCTTAAAAAAAATAGTGTTGTGAAAACTGCATAACCACATGAAGAACAAAATTGAGCTCCATCTTACACTGCTCATAAAAAATAACTCAAAACAGATAACAGACATAAATGTAAGACCTGAAACTGTAAACCTACTAGAAGAAAATAGAGAGAAAAAGCTTCTTGGCATTAGTCCTGGCAAGGATTTTTTGAAAATGACATTAAGTGTATAATCAACAAAATTGTAAGTATAACATATGCAACTACATCAAACTAAAAGGCTACTGAGCAGCAAAAGAAATAATCAACAACAGAAAAAGCAACATACGGAATTGGAGAAAATATTCACAAATCATCTCTCTGTTAGGGGGTTAATATCCAAAATATGTAATGGGTAACAGACTTCAGGAGACATTTTTTCAAAGAAGACAAATGAATGGCCATGGCTTTTCATTAAATGAAAAGATGATTGATATCACTAATCATTAGGGAGAATGTAGATCAAAATAAATGTGAACTATCACCTCACATCTGGTAGAATGGCTACTATTAAAAGGACCAAAACAAGTGTCAGTGAGGATGTGTAGAAAAATGAACCCTTGTGCACTAGTGATGGGAACGTAAATTGGTACAGCCACAGTGGAAATCATTATGGTGGTCCTTCAAGAATTAGAACTACCACAAATCCAGAAATCTTAATCCTGGGTATATATCTAAAGCAAATGAAACTATTTTGAAGCTGTATCTGGGCCCCTATGTTTATTGCAGCGTTATTCACAGTAACCAAGAAAACCTAATGGCCCATCAGTGGATGAATGGATGCAGAATATATGGTATGGATATAAATAGTATTCAGTCATAAATAAGAAAGGAATCCTAGCTTTTGCAGCAGCACAGATAAATCTTGAGAACACAATGCCAAATAAAATAAGACATAGAAAGACAAGTGCCATATAGCCTCACTTATATAAAGAATTTTAAAAGGCTGAACTCCTAGAAATAGAGTATAATGGTGTTTGACAGGAGCTGGAGGAGGTGTGGGGAAAATGGAGATATCTTTGTCAAAAGGTATAAAATTCCAGCTCTAAAAAATAAGATCAGGTGATCTAATGCATAGCATTGGAAGTATAATTAACACACTGCATTATATTGGAAAGTTGTGGGATGCCTGGGTGGCACAGTGGTTGAGTATCTGCTTTAGCCTCACGGCATGATCTTGAGTCCGGGGATTGAGTTCCTTATTGGGCTCCCTGTGAGGATCCTGCTTCTCCCTCTGTGTCTCTCATGAATATGTAAATAAAATCTTAAAAAAAAAAAAGTTAAGGGAGTACATTTTAAATGTTACAAACACACACAGTCATAATTATATGAGGGGATAGAGGTGTAATTAATCATATTTTAATAATCATTTTGTAATATATACATGTATCTCATAATCACATTGTATTCCTTAAATGTGTGTGTCAATAATATCTCAATAAAGCTAAGGAAAAATATAAAGAAATAAAGGAGACCCACCATGCAATTATTCCTTGGGTGTTAGGGTCCCTAACCAATTTTCCTTCTGTCCACTTTCATAGTCTTCTTATCCTTGTTTTATGTATCATATTCAGCACTTTGGTTGTACTTAGCAGGAGGAATAGGAAAAGCATATCTATTACATCTTCCCAGAACCAGAAATCTGTCCTCTTGTTTAATAACCTGCTTTTTCAAATGAACAGTTTTTTCATGCAAATAAATAGATCCCATGGCGCCATTAACAAAAAAAGACCTGCTGACATGAGAAGAGTATGCACTGATGGACACTCATCTGAGTATTTTAAAAATATTCACAAAAGCCTTAAAATTTTACATAGTTAGGTTATGTCTGTCAACTAGGTCCAAGCATCTCAATTCTGCCTTTGATCTGAGTAGTCAACATCAGCCTGCTTTGGAGATGCCAAATGTGGTGGTTACGAAGATGAAAAATTAGTGAATGGAAAGGTGAAGTAAATTACTGGAATCATGAAGCTGTCATTTGAAGTTCAGATCATCTGATTCTAAGCCAGGTCTTTTTTAATTTAGTTGGAATAACAGAACAAACACATTAATAAATGAATAATTTTTAAATAAGAGTATAAAAAAGCTAGCGATCCACATGGAAAATATAATTTAGGATATATATAGAAAAAATAGTTAACAGGAATCAATGTCTTTGAATTATTTGAAAATATCAATGCATGATTTCTTCAGAATCAGGCATTAATTATAATTTCAAAAATAAGGTCTCATTTTATGAGTAAATGAGTAAATTTTTACTATACAAATGAGAGTTAGTGATTTGGTAAGAATTTGTATTCCTAAGAATGAAGCCTTTATACTTATGGTGGATATTTCTTATTTTGTCTTCTTCATATGCTTCCTTTAATAAATATCATCTTCATTTATTTTTTATTATTTAAAAAAAACAGTCATTTGACAAGTTTAACATTATACCATGTCCTCTACAAGTATAGGTAGCTGCCATCTGTCCCATTACATCAGTAGTATAATATCAATGACTGTATTTTTTATGCTCCGCTTTTTATTCTCATGACTTACTCATTTATCTTTATTTAAACATAGAATAGTAGACGATGGTGGGAACCAAGCATGTCATTCCATTCCATGGTCATATTAACATTTAATAATAATGCCATAGTATAGAAATTCTGTTCCAAGGATATATTTACATTTCAAACCAACTAATCAAGGTGATTTATTTGTAATTTCAGATGTGTCAAAAGGTGACATTGAAGATGTTGAGGCCCAGGGTTCCAATCACTGGAAATGTTGGTCAGAGAAAATGGTGCTGATAATTTTGAGAGTATTTGAGATAAAAGCAAGAGTGATAACATTTGTGTCATTGCTTCTATCCACCTGTAAGGCCAGATCCACCTGCTTCACAAACTGCTCATTTTCACTTTATTAACTATTTCAAGGAGTGTTGCTCTGCTTGCACAGAGACCCTAAATACTAGTAGCACTAAAGTTTTATGACATGTTATGGCCACATTCTCTACAATTATAGAATTTAGCTATTATGTACTTCATGCCACTGGATGCTATTTTAAGCAAACTTATTAGAGTATAAGTTACATGCTAATTCACATTTAATATTACTGATAATATTACTAATAAATATTATACTAAAATATTAATGATATTTTACTGATATATTACTGAATTATTACTGAATTATTACTAAAATTATTACTAATTGAGCTTATTTATTACTGTCTTTCTTTATCATCCTCATCAAAATCTCTCTCTCATCTCTCATCTTTCACCTCTTGTATTTGTCATTGTGGTGGTTATGGCCCTAGGAATTCAGACATTTAATTTAAAGGAAATCTGAAAATATACTTACCATAATATCAAAATAAAAGATGACACCTAAAATTATCTCTCAGTGAAATTTGTATTTTAAGAGTAGACTTCAAGGGCACCTGGTTGGCTCAGTCAGTTGAGCATCTGACTCTTATTTCACTGCAGTTCTTGATCTCAGGGTCATGAGATCAAGCTCCACATTGTGCTCCTTGCTAGGCATAGGGCCTACTTAAAAAAGAAGAAGAAGACGAAGGAGAAGAAGAAGGAGAAGGAAAAGGAGAAGGAGAAGGAGAAGGAGAAGGGGAAGGGGAAGGGGAAGGGGAAGAGGAAGAGGAAGAGGAAGAAGAAGAGGAAGAAGAAAAAAGAAGAAGAAGAAGAAGAAGAAGGAGAAGAAGAAGAAGAAGAAGAAGAAGAAGAAGAAGAAGAAGAAGAAGAAGAAGAAGAAGAAGAAGAAGAAGAAAGGAGAAAAAAAGAAAAAAAGAATAGACTTCAAACCTAAACACTGTGACTTGTATACTAAAGATCAGATATCTGACACCACTTTACACTGGATGGGTGAGATATTTTGAGCACTAGGAACTACAAAGAAAAGTATTCATTCCTGTGAACCAGAATACAAATTTAAAGCTTTTGTATACATCTCAGATAAAATTAAACAGGCTCCGAGATTATTGACTATAATCTCTATGCTTTTATTTGCGTGACTTATTTATTCCATAAGTGGAAACTTGTATCTTTCACTCCTCCGTACCCATTTTGCCCATCCCTCTAACCTTCTCCCATCCGGCAACCATTAGTTCAGGCTCTATATTTATAAGTGTGACTTTGCTTTTTTTCTATTCATTTGTTTTGTATTTTAGATTCCACATATTAATCGTATGGTATTTGTCTTTCACTATCTTATATCACTTAGCATAATATAAAAGAGAGCCAGAGAAAAGTGCATGGTTCTTGATAGCATGTTTTGAGTTGCTGAATCAAGAAATTTGAGACCTGCTCTGTATCTGAGTGCTTACCTGAAATAATAAATACTTTTACTTTTAAAACCAGTTTGATTCAGGTGTCCTTTGCATATAATGGAAAGCATATTGACAAGAACACCACGGTAATTATACCTTTGTATATTGTGATATTTCTGGATGAAACCTCTTTACTGCTGAGACTGCCAAATTGAGGTGTTTTTTTATTTTTTATTTTTATTATTATTTTTTTTATTTCTTCAAGATCATGTGAAACATCTTCTTTAGGTCTCCTACATTCCCTAAGCCTCTCCAGTAGAAGCTTCTCAGTTAGTAACTTTCCAGTAAAGTTCCTCATTTGGACCTCACTCTATAGTGTATTAAGATCACTCATACATAAGCTCTGCTTCTGTTGTCGACTGTGAGCTTCCCACAAAGCACAGATCACTTCTTATTTATCATCATCACATCAATTTGCAGCAGAGTGCTTGACTCAAAACATATCCTCAATAGCTGATTCAGTAAATGAGTTGTGTAATTATAATTAGACTTAAGGTCATTACCTAAATTTCTTATATCAACATAGAACTTGAGGCTTTGGAATTGTAATATATCCAGTATTTTATGTTAAATATAATGGTGTGAGTGTATAACAATGTTGGCTAGGATCATGTTAGGAGACACTTTATAAAACTATAAGAGAGCTCATGAAGAAAGTCCCTATTTCCTAAAATCTACATTCACATTCTTGGAGCATCAAGTGGTCCTGAAGTTTGCCTAGCTGACCTTGTCATTTATTGTCATCCATAAAGAAGAGAGGGCTGATGCAGATAAAAAGTAGCATAAGCTCCCTATACATGTGTCCAGTAACTTACCAATTCAATTCAATTTACCAAATATTTCTAAGACTGACTATATGTCAGACTCTTTGTTAAGCAATGTAAAATATAATGTAAAAGGTCATAGTATTTACTCCAAAGAGATTCACATTTAGCAAGTAAATTAATAAATGCAATGAATACCTGAAGACAATAATCAGTAGATCCCAATAAATCCAACAATTAAAAAGGATAAGAACAGTAATCGTAAATTGCTATAAATCAAATGATATGTTACATATGCTGAATAAAGGAGAGAAGGTCTTCTATCTGGTAGCATGAGGTTGAGAGTGATGGGTCAGAATAAAAGGTCATTATAGAGGAGGCATTCGAGAAGGCAGAGAAATATGAACAGAACTATGGAAATAATAAAATCCATGGTATGCCCAGAAAACCATAAATTATTTACTTTCAACAATGCATTAATATTAGGAAGAAGTGCCAGTTAAGGGTAGGCAGATGGATACAGATTGTACTTTAGTGGGTGAATATCAGCGAAGAATTTTAATTAAAATCCCATGAAATGGGAACCGCTACAGGTTTTTGAGAAAGACAGATTTTGAAAATGTAGTGCAGCACTTCTTGCAGAATCGACTGGGGTGGGAGAGTTTCCATAAAGCACTTATAGCTACAATCTAGGGAGGACTTGGCAGGAACAATAGTAAAGTGAACAGAGAGAATGCAAATTCTTTGAGTTCTGTTGATTTCTCTTTTTTCAAAAGTATACATATGTTTCTGTTCTTAGCTTACTAAAATACTGGCTGATTCTTTCTCTCTGGTTCTGGAGGGACAATGAAAATGGATATCCTAGCAGCTGTCCTGTCTACATTGTATGCACATGGTGCATGGTCTCTGGAAATCCTCCGAATATCAGCATGTCAGGAAGAAATAAATTATATGTCAAAAACGAGTCTCAGATTGTGCTCCAGAAATTATCACAGGGCCTTTCCCCTCACTGTATAGGGTTTGTTCTCACAGTGGGATAATTTAAGAGCAACCCAGTACAAGAGCAATTTATTGAAAAATGAGTGATTGCCTCATGATCCATGATGCTATGCTCCACCTGGGACTGACCAGCTCTTTAATGCACAGCTGCCTAAGCATCTGCCTTGGCATTGGTAGTATTCACTGTCCCTCATGCTTCTTGACTGTCTTCAAAAAAAGAACTCAATATGAAATCATCAAATATTTTTCCAATATTTCCAAATTTAGATATAAACTAAAGATATATGGTTCAGTGTCAAAACTCTTTTGACCTGTTTTGTCCCAGAATTTTTAGTATAAGAAACATATTCCTACTTGATCCAATGATATTAATGCAAACAATTGATGGGTTAGTAAATTTTAAGTACTTATAAAAATTGTAGTATTTTTGGTCTGTAACAAAATTTCACAGGGAGAAAAAATTGGTCTCAGCCCCCTTTTCAGTCTTTCAGTGAGTAAATCCTTTTTTCTTTCTTTTTCTTTCTTTTTTTTTTTTTAGATTTTGTCTCCAAATACCAGATTATCATAGCACTTTTTTGACTATTATGGTTTGCATCTCTATCTTGCTTCTTTTAGCCCTCTGACTTGATTTTTTTTCCCCTCTGGCTTGAAATTTTATTATGTTCTTTCTGATTTTTTCCAGCTTGCAATTCTCTATGACAAAATGACCATTTGATGTGTGTGTATGTATGTGTGTATGTGTGTGTGTGTGTGTGTGTATTATTAACTCAATTAATAAAGGGGAAATAAAAGTTTAAAAGGGGAAATAAACCTGATTACAATGAGGCATGCATAATCTTTAAATCTAAAAGACTATTTTGAATCAAAGGCAGCTTTAACAATGTTTTAGAGTAAAGCAAGGGATTACAAAATGGTGATCTTTTGGAGCCACATGGCAGTAAATATGTGACTACAAACACATTCTAGATGTCCAGCAAGTCCTTGAGCCAGTCAATCTAAAAGAACATAAAACACAATGTTATTCATAGTGGTCTTCACACTAAGTGTTTTCCAAACTTCTTTTTTTTTTTTTTTCCATTATCACTCTCTAAAGAAAAGTTTTAGACTTTTATTCAACACCCAAGAGATTTTAATACCACAGATATATTGTATATTTGATATGTACTGTGGTTTGTACATAAGAGTAAGATTATTTTCATCCCTAAAAACCAAATTTTTCTCCTATGATGGTGGTGGTGACATTTCTTCCAATCAGAACTCAGGCTCTTATGTAACATTAATATATAATGTAAGTATATCTCCAAACCTAGACTGACACAGAGTCAGAGTGCTGTGTTTTATAAAGCCTGTATGCATGGGCTGTGGGAAATGTAACAATTAGTCGGGTGAGAAAGGCCGTTGGTGTTTTAAGAACTAACAGGCCGTGGCGCTGCCCTTATGAAGTGTAGGAGGACAGTGAAGAAGATCAACTAAGTTATTTCAGTATAAATCTTATTAGACAATAAGACACATGAGTAATTTTGTATTGAGAATTTTTCTTTTAATAAAGGAAAACTTTAAGGAATCTGAGTGTACTAATACAATTATTTCAGCAAGAAGAAAAAATAATAATGAAATTCGCAATCCGTGAACATGAAAATATATGCATGATTACTTGGGACTTTATTGCACAGGGGATAAATGGAGATCAGATCCTGACAAAGTGTGATTTCAGGAAAATTGGGAAATATTGACTGAGAATAAGGATTGGGAAATATTGACTGAGATGGGGGCTGGAAAGCCAACTTGGTCCAAATTTGCTAAGATTTATCTATTTTGTCTTTTATCAGCAGCAGCTTTGTTAGGGAAATGCCTACACAGTTAGACAGAGAGTCTGTCAAGATCTAGAAAACTACTCTTTTAAACCTAAAGTTTCAGTGAGAGATAGGGTTGACAATACTATTTGCAGGCAAAAAAAAATTACTGAGCTAAAGGAACGCTGTGCAGGAAAACTCAGAAGAATCATGCTTTTCAATTGATGGGAAATTCTCAGAATTCTGAGTTCATTTTAATCGCTTCATTTCTCCTAATTTAGTTTGATAATGACAGTGTGTTGTTGCTAATGAAAAGTCATTGAACAGCTAGACATTAGTTATTTCCTATTAGGAAAAAAATTAAAGTATTAGTTCAGAGGTTTTTTCAGATGTAGCCATCTAGGAATTAAAGGATTTCATTGCCTAATTAAAAGGTGTGTACTTCCATTAAGAAGAAAGCAAAAGCTTGCATGGCAGTCGTTATTTGATCAGAAAGGGAAATGGATCAAATAGCATTATTCTACATTTTTCCCACTATGAGAAACAAAAGTTGTGAGTGTTACATATGCATTAAATAAATATATTAACCTCCCATTATTTGAGTGTCTGAATGATAACAAGTAAATGAACCTAACTAGTTTGTCAAAATTATTTTGAGAATTTTTTATAATGCATGTATAATCATCGCTATATCTCTACTTTTTTCTGATAATTACTTTCCATACATTCTTTAATTAAGTGCATATTTCTTTTTGTAACATAAAACTTGAAATAATAAATGATCTGAAACAAATAATGAGTCACTACTGACATATAAGCGTGAATATGAAGGAAGATAGGATTAAATGTAATTAAATTATATAAATTTAGCTTTAAGCTTTTTATTTTAGAAAGATCAGTACCTAAAAATAAAAAGATATAAAAATTAGACACCAAGGAACATGTAGTACTTTCTTTTAAAGTTACGACTCACTTCAATTTCTTTACAGTTGAAAATATAACTACTGATATACTATAACATTTTGTAGAATTGATTATCAAGTTTTGCTGCAATATATGTCATAAAATTGTCAAAAATTTTAAGAATTAATTAAATATGCTGAGTATTTTATGACAGAAACCTTTGTTTTTTATATATTCGTGTATGTGACTAAATAAGAGTAAGAAATTGAAAGTGTAATAAATTTGATTTGCATCCAGAGAGAGAAATTAAATTACTATTAGTGACAGTGTAATCATCGAACGCTTTACCAGTCTTTGAACTTTGCATGACCTGTAGTGATCTTGATAAGTTCAGATGACAAGATTGAAAACATATATATATTTAGATGAATTAAAATATGATAAATTCATAATGGGTAAACAGATAAAGATTTACCCAGAAAACAAAAGTAATTAGCCAAAAGTAAAAAAATTAGTGTTTTAGAAATTTATACTGTTTTTCATTGAAGACTGTTAAGTGTATTTTGCTATCTAGGGATGGTGCTCTGTTCACAATCAGCCTCCTACATATTTTTGGTAGTCTGACTCAATCACTCATTCCAGATTCTTACCTCCCTTTCTCTCCCTAAGACACTCACTCTAGTTTACTTCTTTTTATGAATAAATAGTTCTTTATGCATTTTGCCAAGATTGATATTAAATGATATTTCTGATTGTTTTATTAGGCTAAACCATAATTTTCTCTAGGAACAAAATGGTCTAAGTTCATAAAACAAAGGCTTTGGTTATGAGATTGGTCATCAGTCAGAGGGTAATAGATGGCCAAAGGAAACACAAATCCTGAGTTTGCTTCAATGAGGATGAAGAACAATAAGGTTTTGAGAAGAAAAAAAAAAACTTAAAATTACTTACTAACCATAGGAAATGGCAGGTGCTGAATTTATGTTAGGTTCTTTAATTGCATACAAATAGCTTAAATTCAGTAGTCAAACACAAATAGTGATTCTGAATTAGGAGAAATTTTTAATACCATTTAAATTGAGACATTGACATACAATTTGTTATGGAGAGATTTAGACCTGAAGTTTAAAAGTGATAAAATGTATAAATATGATGAAAGCTATATATATATATATTATATTTGGGTGACAAAATATTTTATAAAATCATATCAAAATTATGAAATAATTTGTAATGTGCCATATTTGTTTTCATAGGAGTAAATGGATTGCTGAAATAGGAAATCCATTAGAAATTACCTAATATCTAGCTTTAAAATTCCATGTTTCCCCTTTTTTGTCACTTCAGTTACACCCTGGTGTTTAGTACAATTGTACACAAAATGTGCTCAGCAACTTTTTGACCATCTGTTATTGGTATCTGTTTTGTTTCTTTTTTAAAAAAATTATAACTGTCATGAATGCTGAAATGGAGTATTTTTCTGGCCTTCTGGTTAAGATCATTCATACATCTGCTCCCAGGAAAATTGAAGTGAATGTGGCACAGAATGAGCTTTGTGATCTACAGTGGCTCATTTATTTCTGTTATGACTAAAGTGTATCTGAAATATTGGTGACATAAAAGTGCTCTAAAGATGGTCCTGGATTTCAGCGTGCGGTATTAACTCTCCTCTTCTTGTGATTGACCAGAAAGAATTGATTGTCTTCTTCTTTTCAGAATCTTAAATCGTAGATACTTGTGCTATTTGCCTCCTCCCACATCCTCCATCAGTTATAAATACTAGCAAAAATCACCCTTTACTCTTTAAAGACTACGTACATTCTTTGAAATAAGTGACTGCTCTAGAAACTTGTAAGAGCTCCCTGGTATTTCCTTTTTTTTTTTTTTTTCTTAGCAAAAGGAGAATGTGCTTTAAAGGTCAAGGATTTGGGTATGAATATTATTTTGTTACTAAGGAAACTTACTAAGGGCATAAATATATAAACAAAATAATGATAATTCTGGTATATATCTCCCATGCATGCTTAATGATTAAGGTACATGTTTTTGCAAGCAACTTAATCTGATATATTGCTAAATTTCTGGATTTGAAAAGGAGTAACATGTGACAAAATCATCATTTGACTTTGCCCAGGTTCCAAACCGCTATCACTATAGAACTGTTGCCAGACACTAGAAATTGATTGTAGTTTAACAGTGGCAACGTGGGATAGAACCTGAATGTGCAGAACACTGACTTTTCTCAGTTCTTTCATGTTCACCTGTGAGCTGGAAAATTGGGATTTGATGATGATTGTTGACTAAACCAGGATATTAGTATACATTTACATTGTTTCCCATTGTTTCTTCACTCCAGAAAGTTCTTTCATGCCTCTTTGCAGTCCACATTTTCTTCCCCCCTCCATACGAAAGCATTGATCTGATTTCCATCGCTATATGTTCATTTTTGTTGCTTCTAGAATTCTGTATACATGGGGTCATACACTATGTGCACTTTGTTTCCAGCATAGGAGCTTCTTTTGCTCAGCATAAGCTTTTTGTGAGTCTTCTGTGTTTTCCGTACCAACAGTTTATTGGGTTTAATTGCTAACTAATATCCCATTGTTTTATTTTGCATTTCTTTGATGATTAATAATGTTAATGTTTTCATATGTATTTTGGTCATTTCTACGTATATTTAATGAGATATCTGTTATGGCTTTGTTCATTTTTTATTGGATTGTTTGTCCTTTCATTGAGTTGCAATAGTTGTTTATATATTCTGGATGGAAGTTTTTTTTTTTTTTTTTTTTTTTGGATGGAAGTTTTTTGACAGTTATTTTTTACCCCAAACACCTTTCCCCTACTGCTATTTATGGAGTCCAATTTTACCACATATCCCACAACATAATCTTTTTTTTTCACAACATAACCTTTTAAAGATGAGTGGGTTTCTCTGTATGTGTGTTTGTGTGTGTGAGTGTGTGTGTGTGTGTATGTGTACTCTATGAGAAATAATCACTTTTTTATGAAGATGTCCTTTGTTTTTTTTAAAGAAATTTTAAGACTTTAGATTTAGCATTTATATATACAAACATGTTAGTATATGCTGTGAGGTGGGAATGTATTATCTAATAAATATTTTATTTTTTATTTTTTTAATAAATATTTTAAATGGTTTATGGAAGAAAAATAATTTCTCCAATGAATTATCTTTGTAGAAAATTAAATGACATGACTGTGTGTGTCTGTATTTTTTATTACTCTGATATATATATTTCACTAAATTGTATGCCATTTCTTAAACCAATACCACTCTTTCTTCATTTAATAGTTTTGAAGTCAAATAGTTTATCCTTCAAATTTACTCTCTCAGTCTCTTTCTCTCTCTCTCTGTTTCACTCTCTGTATCTCATCAATCAGTCCTTTCGGTCTCCCTCTGGTTGTTCTAGATTCTTTGTATTGCAGTATAAATTTTGAAAACTTCTTATCACTTAGCATTTTGAAAATGGATTCTGGTAACTCTACAGATGAATTTGAGAAACATCTTTCAATATGCATTTCTTCCAATCTGTTAACATGGGATATGGCCACATTTATTTACCTTCATTTTTTTCCTCAGTTTATTTTAGTGTTTTCTCTATAGAGGTCTTTCAAATTATTTATTAAATATAATTTCATATATTTAATAGTTTTATTCTATACTAAATGGTATTTTAAATATTTTCCAAATTCTGGCTATTATCTTATTAATGTTATACAGTCTTGCTATATTGACTCAACAATTATAATTTTGGGGGTAAATTCTATATGATTTTTTAGGCAAAAATATTGTTGGCAAATATAAACACTTTTTAATTGCCCTTTTTTTTAATTGCTAGGAATTTAGTACAATATTGGGTAAAAATAATGCGATCAATTGCCCTTGAATTGTTGTTATTTTTAGAAAGCAATTAGTCTTTGGTTATTAACTCTGATGTTAGCTATAGGGGTTCAGTAGATGTTCTCTTTATGGTTGAAGAAAGTGAAATTCTACTCCGAGTTTGTTGAAGCTGTTTATCATGAAAATGTGGTTTTATTTCTACTCTTTCTATTGAGACAATTGTGAGTTTTTTCCCCTCCGTTTTTCTCCTTGTTAACACGGTAAATTGTGTTGTTTGAGTTCTGGTCATTGAATGAACATTTCATTCCTAACAGATGATGATAGACTATCCTTTTAATATACTACTGGCTTCAACTTACTAATATTTTGTTGAATATATTTGTATATATGCTTCAATAAGTTAAATATATTTTCTTTAAATATCTTTGTCAGGACATTATAGCAGAGATACACTGGCCTTCTAAACTGAATTGGGAAAAGTTCCCTTTATTGAAAGAATACCTAAACTTGGTATATATATCCTTAGAATTTTTATAGAATTCACTAGTATAAATATCTGGGCCTGATATTTGTCAGGTGTATTTTGATTATGGATTCAAATAATAATTATTAATTGAATAGTAAATAGGCCTTCAAATTTCTATGAGCCTATAGGAGTAAGTTATGACCAGTCATCTGAAACTACCTTCTGTACTATACGTTTTATTAGCATGAAGTTCTTAATGTTCGTATATATATATATATATAATTTAATATATTTTAATATAGTTTCTATTTTAATTCCAGTATAGTTGACTTACAGTGTTATATTAGTTTCAGGTGTACAATATAGTGAATCAGTAATTCTATGCATTACTCAGTGTTCATCACAATAAGTGTATTCTTAAACCCCATCACTTATTGCACCCTTCCTTCTTCTACACACCTTGGCTCTTGTAAATATCAGTTTGTTCTCTGTCGTTAAGAGCCTTTATTGACTCTTTTTTTTCTTTGTTAATTTGTTTTGTTTCTTAAATTCCACATGTCTTTCTCTGACTGACTTTTTTCACTTAGCATTATACCCTCTAGATCCATCTATATTGTTGCAAATGGCAAGATTTCATTTTTTTTTTTACCTCTGAGTAATATTCCATTCCATACACTCCATCTTCTTTATCCACTCATCTATTGGTAGACATTTGGGCTGATTCCATATTTTAGTTAAGATAAATAATACTGCTATAAACATAGGGGTACATGTATCTTTTTGAATTAGTATTTTCTTATTCTTCGATTACATCCCAGTAGTAGAATTACTAGATCATATGGTATTTCTATTTTTCCTTTTTTAATTTATTTTTAAATATTTAAATATTAAAAATCTTTAAATTATAATTATAAAGATATTTAAAATCTTTAAGTAAAGATTTTATTTATTTATTCATGAGAGACACAGAGAGAGAGAGAGAGGCAGAGACACAGGCAGAGGGAGAAGCAGGCTCCACGCAGGGAGCCCAATGCGGGACTCGATTCCGGGTTGCAGGACCATGCCCTGGACTGAAGGCAGCACTAAACCGCTGAGCCACCCGGCTGCCCCTGCATTTTTCATTTTTTGAGCAACTTCCATACTCTTTTCCACAGTGGCTGTGCCAATTTGCCTTCCCACCAACAGTACATGAGGGTACTTTTTTTCTACATCTTTGATAACACTTGTTTGTTTCTTGTCTTTCTGATTTTAGCCAATCTGACAGATGAGAAGATATCTCACCATGGTTCTGATTTGCATTTCCCTGGTGATGAGTGATGTTGAGCATCTTTTCACGTGACTTTTGGCTATCCAGATATCTTCTTTGGAGAAGTTCCTGTTCATACTTTGTGACCATTTCTAATTGGATTATTTGCTTTTGGTGTTGCTTTGTACAAGTTCTTTATATATTTTTGATACTAATCCTTTTTTAATATTTTATTTTTTTTATTTATGAGAGACATGGAGAGAGAGGTAGAGACATAGGCAGAGGGAGAAACAGGCTTCCTGCAGGTATCCCAATGTGAGACTCAATCCTGGGACCCTGGGATCACACCCTGAGTGAAAGGCAGATGCTCAACCACTGAGCCACCCAGGTGTCCCACAATACTAATCCTTTATTGGCTATAACATTTGCAAATATCTTCTCCTATTCCGTAGGTTGTTAGCTTTGTTCACCATTTCCTTTGTAGTACAGAAACATTATATTTTGATGTATTCTAAGTATTTAATTCCTGCTTTTGTATCCCTTTCCTCAGGAGACCTAGCTAGAAGGAAGTTGCTATGGCCAAGGTCAAACAAATTACTACCTGTGCTCTCTTCTAGGGGTTTTATGGTTTCAGGTCTCACATTTAGGCCTTTAATCCATTTTGTGTATTTGTGTGTGTGTGTGTGTGTGTGTATGTGTGTGTGTGTGGTGAAGGGAATTGGTCCAGTTCCATTCTTTTGCATGTAGCTGTCTAGTTTTCCCAATACCATTTTTTGAAGAGACTTTTTCCCATTGCATATTCTTGCCTCCATTGTTAAGGATTAGTTGACTATATATATATATATATATATATATATATATATATATATGTATATATGGGTTTATTTCTTAGCTCTCTCTTCTATTCTATTGATCTGTTTATTTTTGTGCCAGTACCATACTGCTTTGATTACCAAAGCTTTGTAGTGTATCTTGATTTCTAGGATTAAGATACATCCAGCTTTGTTCTTCATTTTCAAGATTCCCATAGCTATTGAGGGTCTTTTGTTGTTCCAGACAAGTTTTAAGATTATTTTTTCTAGTTCTGCAAAAAAATGATGTTGGTATTTTGATAGAGATGGAAAAAGTTTGTAGATTGCTTTGGGTAGTATGGGAATTTTAACAATATTTTTCTAGTCCATGAACCTGGAATATGTTTCCATTTGTTTATTTAATCTTCAATTTCTTTCATCAATATTGTATAGTTTTTCAGAGTAGGTTTTTCACCTTCTTGGTTAAATTTATTCCTAGGTATTTTAGTCTTACCGGTGCAATTTAAATTGGATTGTTTCTTAATTTATCTTTCTTCTGCTTCATGCCAGTGAATAGAGATGCCACAGAGTTCTGTACATTGATTTTGTATCCTGTGATCCTACTGTATTTATTTATAAAACTACTATTTATCTAGTAGTTTTATGGTGGAATCTTTTGAGTTTTATATACATAATATTATGTCAGTGAAATTTTTACCTCTTCCTTGATAATTTAGATGCCTTTTTTTGTCTTTTTCTTGTCTGATCACTGTGGAGAGGACTTCTATCTCTGTGTTGAATAGTAGTGAAAGTGGATATCTTTGTCTTGCTTTTTATCTTGGGGGAAAAGTTCTGTTTTTCACCATTTAGGGTGATGTTTTCTGTGGGTTTTTTAGATATAGCCTATATTATGTTAAGGTATATTCCCTCTAAACCTATGTTGTTGAGGGTTTTCATCATGAATGGGTGTTGTACTTTGTCAAATGCTTTCTCTGCCTCTATTGAAATGCTCATATGTGTTTTTATCCATTCTCTTATTTTTTTAGTTTTTTTTTAATTATTTAAATTCAATTTCTCAGCATAATGTATAATACCCAGGACTCATCTCATCACGTGCCCCCTTAATTCCCATCACCTACTTACCCTAACCCCCACTCACTCCCTTTCTACAACCCTTTGTCTGCTTACCAAAGTTAGGAGTCTTTCATGGTTTATTTTCATCTCTAATTTTTTGCCAATTTCTCCCATTCCCTTATGATCCCTTTCATTATTTTTATATTCCACATATGAGTGAAACCATGTGATAATTGTCTTTCTCTGATTGGCTTATTTACTCAGTATAATACCCTCCAGTTCCATCCACATTAATGTAAATGGTAGGTATTCATCCTTTCTGATGGCTGAGTAATATTTTATTGAGTTTATGTGTGTATATATATATATATATATATATATATATATATATCATATCTTCTTTACCCATTTGTCTGTCAAAGGACATCATAGCTCCTTCCTCACTTTGTCTATTGTGCACATTGCTGCTATAAACATTGGGGTGCAGATGTCCTGGATTTTCATTACATCAGTATTTTTTGGGTATATTGGGCTAAATACCCAGTAGAGCAATTGCTGGGCCATAGGGTTGATTGGTTGGTTGGTTTATTTATTTATTTATTTATTTATTTATTTATTTATTTATTTATTTATTTATTTTTCACTTCCTGGGGAATTTCAACATTGTTTTCCAGAATGGCTGAACCTTCTTGAATTCCCACCAACAGTGCAAGAGGGTTCCTTTACTCTACATCCTCACCAACATTTGTTGTTTCCTGTCTTATTAATTTTAGTTATTCTCACCAGCTTGAAGTGATATGTCATTGTGGTTTTGATTTCTATTTCCCTGATGGCAAGTGATGTGGAACACTTTTTCATCTGCTTGTTGGCCATGTGTAGATCCTCTTTGAAAAGTGTCTGTTCTTTTTCTTTTATTTAATTTTTAAAATTTGTTATATATTTTTCTGTTCATGTCTTCTGATGATTTCATGATTGGATTATTTTTTTCTTGGGTTTTGAGTTAGATAAGTTCTTTATAGATCTTGAATACTAGCTATTATCTGATGTTCCATTTGCAAATACCTTCTCCTGTTCTGTAGGTTGACATGTTCTTTGGACATGCCTCCCAGGTCTGTAGGTTTTGTTGACTGTTTCCTTTGCTCTGTAGAAGCTTTTTATCTTGATAAAGTTCCAGTAGTTCATTTTTGCTTTTGTTTTCCTTGCCTTCATAGATGTATCTTTCAAGAAGTTGCTCGGGTCAAGTTCAAAAAGGATATTGCCTGTGTTGTCTTCTAGGATTTTGATGGATTTATGTCTCACATTTATATCTTTCATCCATTTTGAGTGCATCTTTGTGTCTGGTGTCAGAGACTGGTCCAATTTCATTCTTATGCATGCAGCTGTCCAATTTTCCCAACACTATTCATTGAAGAGACTTTTTTTCCATTGGATATTATTTCCTGCTTTGTCAAAGATGAGCATAAAGTTGAGGACTCATTTCTGGGTTCTCTATTCTGTTCCCTTGATCTATGTGTCTGTTTTTGTGCCAGTATCATACTGTCTTGATGATCACAGCTTTGTAATAGAGCTTGAAGTCAGGCATTTTGGTGACCCCAGTTTTAGTTTTCTTTTTCAACATTTCTCTGGCTATCTGGGGTCTTTTCTGATTCCATACAAATCTTAGGATTATTTGTTCCAACTCTGTGAAGAAAGTTCATGGTATTTTGATAGGGATTGCACTAGGGTAGCATTGACATTTTCACAATATTAATTCTTCCAAGCCATGAGCATGGAATGTTTTTCCACCTTTCTGTGTCTTCCTCAATTTCTTTCAGAAGTGTTCTGTAGTTTTTAGAGTATAGATCCTTTACCTTTTTGGTTAGGTATCTTATGGTTTGGGGTGCAATTGTAAATGGGATCAGTTCCTTAACTTCTCTTTCTTCAGTCTCATTGTTAATATATAAAAATGCAACTTATTTCTGTGCCTTGGTTTTGTATCCTGCCACATTGCTGAATTGCTGTATGAGTTCTAGCAGTCTTGGTGTGGAGTCTTTTGGGCTTTCTACGTACAGTATCATGTCATCTGTGAAGAGGGGTAATTTGCTTCTTCTTGGCCAATTTGAATGCCTTTTATTTCTTTTTGTTGTCTGATTGCTGAGGCTAGGACTTCTAGTACTGTGTTTGAACAAAAGTGTTGAAATTAGGCATCCTTGTCATGTTCCTGATTTTAGGGGAAACTCCCAGTGTTTCCCCATTGAGAATGATATTTGCTGTGGGGTTTTCATAGATGGCTTTTAAAACGTTCCCTCTGTCCCTATACATCGAAGAGTTTTAATCAAGAAAGCATGCTGTATTTTGTCAAAAGCTTTCTCTGCATCTATTAAGGAGATCATATGGTTCTTGTTTTTCCTTTCTTGAGCTGATCAGTCATGCTGATTGTTTTACGAGTGTTGAACCACTCTTGCATCCCAGGGATAAATCTTACTTGGTTGTGAAACATAATCCTCTTAATGTACTGTTGGATCCTATTGGTTAGTATCTTGGTGAGAATTTCTCTATCCATGTTCATCAGGTATATTGGTCTTTAATTATCTTTTTTGGTGGGGTCTTTGTTTTGGGATCAATGTAATGCTGGCTTTATAGGACGAGTTTGGAAATATTCCTTCTATTTTTATACTTTGAAATAGATTTAGTAGAACAGGTATTATTTCTTCTTTAAATGTTTTGTAGAATTCTCCTGGGAAGACATCTGACCTGTAATTTTATTTCTTGAGAGGTTTTTGATGACTGCTTCAATTTACTTGCTGGTTATTGTTATATTCAGATTTTCTATTTCTTCCTGATTCAGTTTTGGGAAGTTGTAGGTCTCCAGGAATATATCCATTTCTCCCAGAATGCCTAATTTGTTGGCATATAATTGCTCAGAATAGGTTTTTAAAATCATTTGTATTTCCTTGATATTGGTTGTGATCTCTCTTCTTTCATTCATGACTTTATTAATTGGAGTTTTTTTCTTTTTAAAAAGTCTGGCTAAAACTGTCGAGGGAGCCTTGGTGTCTATCGAAAGATGAAAGGATAAAGAAGCTGTGGTCTATGTATACAATGGAATATTACTCAGCCATTAGAAATGACAAATACCCACCATTTGCTTTGATGTGGAGGGAACTGGAGGGTATTCTGCTGAGTGAAATAAGTCAGTCGGAGAAGGACAAACATTATATGGTCTCATTCATTTGGGAATATAAAAAATAGTGAAAGGGAATAAAGGGGAAAGGAGAAAAAATGAGTGGGAAATTTCAGAAAGGGAGACAGGACATGAGAAACTCCTGAACAAGGGGTGGGCGGGGGGTGGGGTGACTGGGTGACGGGCACTGAGGCGTGCACTTGATGGGATTATGCACTGGGTGTTATTCTATATGTTGGCAAATTGAACACCAATAAAAAAATAAATTTAAAAAAATCTGGCTAGAGGGTTATCTATCTTATGTTTCTTTCAAAGAATCAACTCCTGGTATTGTTGATGTTCTACAGTTGTTCTGGTCTCTATTTCATTGTGTTATGCTTCTCTGCTTTTGCTTGGTTTAGGCTTTATTTTGTTCTTCCTCCAGTTCCTTTAGGTGTAAGGTTAGCTTGTTTATTTGGGATTTTTCCAATTTTTTTGAGGGAGGCTTGTCTTGAAATTCATTTTCCTCTTAGGACAGCCTTTACTGTATCCCAAAGGTTTTGGACATTTGTGCTATCATTTTCATTACTTTGCATGAATCTTTTTAAATCTTCTCTAATTTCCTGGTTGACACATTCATTCTTAGTAGGGTGCTCTGTAACCTCCAAGTGTTTGAATTCCTTACAAATTTCTTCTTGTGTTTGAGTTCTAGTTTCAAAGCATTATAGTCTAAAAATATGCAGGGAATAATCCCATTCTTTTGGTTTTGGTTGAGACCTGATTTGTGATCCAGTATGTGGTCTATTCTGGAGAAATTTCCATGTGCTCTTGAGAAGAATGTTTCATTAAGATGGAATGTTCTGAATGTATCTGTGTAATCCATTTGGTCCAGTGTGTCATTCAAAAACCTGTTTCTTTGCTAATATTCTGCTTAGAAGATCTGTTTTTGGCTAAGAGTGGAGTCTTAAAGTCTCCTAATATTAATGTATTATTATCTATATGTTTCTTTGGTTATTAATTGGTTAATATAATTGGCTGCCCCACATTAGGGGCATAAATATTTATAATTGTTAGGTATTTTTGGATAGACCCTTTAAGTATGATATAGTGTCCCTCTTCATCTCTTAGTACAGTCTTTGGTTCAAAATCTAAATTATCAGATATGAGGATTGCTCTCCCAGCTTTCTTTTGACGTCCATTTGCATGGTAAATGGTTCTCCACCCCCTCATTTTCAGTTTTAAGGTGTCTTTAGGTGTAAAATTGGTCTCATATATAGCATATGAATGAGTCTTGCTTTTTTTATCCAGTCTGATATCTTGTGTCTTTTGAATGGATCATTTACCCTATTCACATTCAGAGTAACTTGAAAGATATGAATTTAGTGTCATAATTTACCTGTATAGTCGCTGTTTCTGCAGATTTTTTCTTTGGGGTCCCTCTTTGTCTATAGGGTCCCCCTTCCTATTTCTTGCAGGATTGGTTTGGTGGTTACATATTCTTTCAGTTTCTGGCTATCCTGGAAGATCTTTATTTCTCCTATTCTGAATGACACTTTTGCTGGATAAAGTGTTCTTGGCTGCATGTTTTTCATATTCAGTACCCTAAATATACCATGCCAGCCTTTTTGGCCTGCCAGGTCTCTGTGGATAGGTCTGCTATTAATCTAATATTTCTCACCATATAGACTAGGAATCTCTTGTCTGGAGCTGCTTTTAGGATTTTCTCTTTATCTCTGAAATTTATAAGCTTCACTATTTTATGTTGGGGTATTAATCAGTTTTTGTTGATTCTGGCCGGGGGGAGGGTTCCTCTCTATCTCTTGGATATGAATGCCTGTTTCCTTCCCCAGGTTAGGGAAGTTCTCAGTTACGATTTTTTTCAAACATACTTTCTGGTTCTCTCTCTCTCTCTCTCTCTCTCTCTCTCTCTCTCTCTCTCTCCAACCTCTGAAATCCCAATAAGATGGATTTCATTCTTTCTCAAAATCTCACTTAATTCTCAGAGTCTCTCCTTATGGACTTAGTTGTTTTTCTCTCTTTTCCTCAGCTTCTTTCCTTTCTATAAACTTGTCTTCTATGTAACTTGCCTCGTTTACCCTAGTTGTTAGAACATATGGTTTAGACTGCATCTCAGAGTATTTTTAATTTTGGCCTGATTAGATCTCATTTCTAGAGCAGTAAGAGCTTCTCTAAAGTCTTTTGTGCTTTTCTCAAGAGTCACCAGTAATTTTACAATTGTAATCTTGAATTGTATCTAACATCTTACTTAAATCCATATCCATTAGATTTGTGGCAGAGAATATTACTTCTGGTTATTTCTTTTGGGGTGAAGTCTCCTTTCTACCCATTTTGTCCGGTGCAGAATGGCTGTACAAGTGATCAGGGTCAAAAATATCAACTATGACCAAAGCAAAATACACCCTAAACAATTCTGAAGAGGTCAAGGACCAGGAAATAAGAGGGGGAAAAAAAGACTACAAATGTGAAAAACAAATTTAAAAAATAATATTAAGCATTAAAAAAAAAAAAAAAGTAGAGAGGCAGAAATGGTGGGGTAGAGAGAATGTAGTCTCACAGAGTGGACCAAGACAGTGATCCTCTTCATTCTGAGTGTATTTTGACCTGATGTTAAAAGGTAAGAAATTCCCAATTTATATAAAAAAGCAAAAACTTATACAGAGAAACAATAACATCAACGACAAAACAAAATCAAGAAGAAAAAAAAGAGGGAATGGGAAGGAAAAGAGAATATAATCTCACAAAATGGAACAACGTGGTGTTTCACTTGGTTCTGAGTGTGTTTTGTCTGTATGTTAGAAAGTACTAAATTCCAAAATTATAAAACAAAACAAACCAAAACAACAATAATAGCAACAACAAACCTTAAATATATACAAAAATTAAATTGAATATCTTGGAAGGAAACAAAAAATGAAGAATATATCTATGACATATAATTGTAAAAATATGAAAGTCAAAAGGGAAAGAACCTGGGATGCCTGAGTGGTTCAGTGGTTGCATATCTGCCTTCAGCTCAGGGTGCAATCCCAGGATCCTGGGATGAAGTCCCACATTGGGCTCCCCGCAGCAATCCTGCTTCTCCCCTATGTCTCTGCCTCTCTCTCTGTGTCTCTCATGAAAAAGTAAAATCTTCTATAAAAAGGAAAAATAAAACCTTAAAAACAAAGAGTTGATAAAATATTGTAGTTAAGGCAGGAAAAAAAAAAGAATTATCGAAATTTTTAAACATAAAGATAAATGAATCATAAGAAAAAAAAAAACTTGAGTTCTATATACTATTTTCCCTGAGTCTTGGAGCTTTCCAGTGCTGTTTGGTCAGTAAACTTGCTGTTCC
Organism: Vulpes lagopus; assembly: GCF_018345385.1. Taxonomy (NCBI): domain Eukaryota; kingdom Metazoa; phylum Chordata; class Mammalia; order Carnivora; family Canidae; genus Vulpes; species Vulpes lagopus. The sequence goes on from NC_054845.1 coordinate 3,315,826, forward strand.
CCCTTTCTTCCAACTGGTCTTCTTGGAGTGCAGCCAGCTGCACTGATTCTTAGGTGGAGTTGCCCTACCCCTTGCCAGGAGGTTGGGCTCAGTGTGAGCTGTTTGCCCTGTGAGGTCCTTGTTCCCTAGGTGCTGCACCTCCCCAGGGTAAAAGGAGAAAAAAAAAAAATGGCAGCAGCCAGATCTCCAGCCCTGGAGCCAAGAGCTCCCAGTATGTCCCATACTGCAGACTCTTGGTGACCATTGGCTCAGATTCTCCTGGGGGCAGGCATCGGGGCATTGATTCATACAATTTGAAGGGCATCTGGTGGCGGGAGAGCTTTTGCTGGCTTGTGGGCTCGCCGGCTCCACCTCTCCCAGAGGAAGTGGAGGTTGCCCATTTGTCTGCTGCCTGCTGGGCTCTGGGCTATAGGGTGTTCACCTGCGGGGTGCACATCAGCTCTGCCTCTCCAGATGCTAGTGGGGTTGCTGTGTTCCAGTCCTTTACAGGAATCCAGGACATCAGTGTTCCTCAATTGGACCGCAGTTTGTGTTTATGGCATAATTTGGGCTTTCTCTGGGGCTCTCTGACCCAAACCATTTCCCACTCCAGTGCTTGGGAATTTTGCCAGTTTAGGCTCCCCTGTTCTTTCCGTGCCTCTGGTAATACCGACACTGCACTGCTTCTCTGGCAATTCTACTCTTTTTCATCACTGAGCACTTTTCAGGCAGGGAAGACCCTCTCAGGAGCAGATTTCTGAAGGTCCTGATTTTCACCCAACAGCTGTATTGCTTTCCAGCAGTGGCTTGAAAAGGTTCCCTCCCCTGCAGATATATCATCTTCACATATATCCCCTCCCTTTCTCTTCCCCATACTCCTACCTTGCAAGAATCTATCACTCTTCTCTCCGTAGCACTCCAGCTGTTCTTTCTTTACATCTCAGGTTGAATTCATAGGTGTTTAGGATGGTTTGAAAGTTATCCAACTAAATTAGGGGGACCAGAGGAAATGAGGACCCTTACCCTTCCAACATCTTGTCTCCTCTCTGTCCTTTCTCTTATTAATGTGATTTACCATTTTGTTTATTGATTGATTTGTGAATATTAAAGAATACTAAAATCCCAGGAATAAATCCTTTAATCCTAGTGAATGATATTTTTAAATATATTGTTGGATTCAGTTTGCTAAAATTTTGTTGAGTTTATTTGTATCTATGTACCTCAGTCCTGTACTTCTTCCTTTTGTAGTATCTTTGTCTTATTTCGTATCAGGATAGTGCTGGCCTTATAGAATGAATTTGGAAACTTCTCTTCCTTTTACTGATTTTTTGGAAGTTTGTGAAGAATAGGTATTAACTCTGATTTAAATGTTTGGCAGATTTCACCTGTGTTGCTGTCTGGTCCTGGACTTCTGTTTATTGTGAGTTTCGTGATTACAATTTAATTTCATTGCTGGTAATCAGTGTGTTCATATTTTTTATTACTTCCTGGCTCAGTTTGGGGAAGTTATATGTTTCTAGAAATTCATCCATTTTTTCTAGGTTGCCCAATTTGTTGACAAATAATTGGTCACAACATTCTCTTATAATCCTTTGCATTTCTGTGGTGTCAGTTATTTTTCCTCTTTCATCTCTGATTTTAGTTTTTATCTTTTTTTATGACTGTGGCTAGAGATTCATCAATTTTGTTGAACTTTTTAAAGGACTAGCCCATGGTTTCAATAATCTATTTCTTTAATTTCTGTTTTGTGAATTTCTGCTTAAATATTTGTTTCCTTCCTTTTGCTCGTTTTGTATTTTGTAGGTTCTTTTTTCTAGCTCCTTCAGGTATAGATTAGGTTGTTTAAGAATCTTTTTTTTTTCCCTCTTGATGTGGGTTTGTTTATATTGCTATAAACTTTTCCTTCAAATGGATTTTACTGCATCCTAAAAATTTTGGACCATTGCGTATTTATTTTCATTTATCTCCATGCATTTTTTAAAATTTCCTCTTTTTTTTTTGTTGTTGTTGTTTGTTTTTGTTTTTTTAAAGATTTATTTATTTTTTATTTATTTATTTATTTATTTATTTATTTATTTATTTATTTATTTATTTATTTATGATAGACACAGAGAGAGAGAGAGAGAGGCAGAGACACAGGCAGAGGGAGAAGCAGGCCCCATGACAGGAGCTTGATGCAGGATTAGATCCTGGGAATCCAGGATCGCGCCCTGGGCCAAAGGCAGGCGCCAAACCTCTGAGCCACCCAGGGATCCCCTAAATTTCCTCTTTGATTTCTTGGTTGGCTCATTCATTATTTAGTAGCATGTAATTTAACTTCCACGTATTTGTGCTCTTTCAAGATTTTTTCTTGTTGATTTACAGTTTCCTGGTGTTGTGGTTAGAAAAGATACATGGTACAATTTTTTTCTTTTGTTGAGATTTGTTTCATGGCCTAACATACGATCTATTCTGGAGAATGTTCCATGTGCACTTGAAGAGAATATGTATTGTGGTGTTTAGGATAAAGTATCTTGAATATATCAGTTAGATCCATTTGATCCAATATCTTATTCTAAGCCACTGTTTCTTTGTTTCTTTTCTGTAAGATGATCTCTCTATTGATGTATATGGGGTGTTAAATTCCCCTACTATTATTGTATTACTTTCAGTTACGCACAATGTTTGTTATTAGCTGCTTTATGTATTTAGTGCCTCCAGGTTGGGTGCATAAATATTTAGAATTGTTATACCTTCTTGTTAGATCATTCCCTTTATTATTATATAGTGTCCTTGTCTCTTGTTATAGTCTCTGTTTTAAAGTCTATTTGTCTAAGCATTGCTACTCCAGCTTTCTTTCATTTTCTGTATGCATGAAAAATGCTTTTCCATCCCTTCAGATCCTGATTTTGTATTGTTTGTTCTCTTTCTAGATCATTCAGGTGTGGGTTAGGTTGATTATTTGAATTTTGTTGTTAGTTTTTTGTTTGATTTTGTTTTTCCTCTTGAGGTAGGCCAATATTGCTATAAACTTAGTAAAGTAAGTCTTGTGGAGGACTTATTGGAATGTGGTCCTTGATTGTAGCAGGAGACATTTCTTGTGTCTCAGCTAGAGTCTCAAGATGTTAATGACTTGTTAACTTTGTATCTGAACTATGGGTTGTGGATGGACTGGAATTCTACTCTTTCCCACGCTGCTTGATTTCCATTACTTCTATTTTGCTTTAAATTCTGTAGAAACCACTCTTTGGTAAACTGTGTGTACTCTACTCTACATGTGCATAGTCCAAACCTCAGCCAAGAACTAATGGTAATCTTCAGCACAGGACTATGTGAACCCTCTCTATACAGCTCCTTCTTTATCAGAGATGCACTCCACAAATTACAACAGATTCAGCTGCTCTGAACTCAGATCTCTATCATCTCAAACCCAATGTAGTTCCATACTTTGGTGTCTGGTCCCTGTGCCATAAATAGGAAGTTGTACCCAGACTTACAGCCAAGACTCTTTGAAGCTCCCTGAGTTTCTTTTTTTTTTTTTTTAAGATTTTATTTATTTATTCATGAGCATACACAGAGAGGAGAGAGAGAGAAAGAGGCAGAGGCACAGACAGAGGGAGAAGCAGGCTCCATGCAGGGAGCCTGATGTGGGACTCGATCCCAGATCTCCAAGATCAGGCCCTGGGCTGAAGGCGGCGCTAAACTGCTGAGCCACCCGGGCTGCCCCTTTTCTGAGTTTCTATTATCTCAATGCTGCAGCATTTGTTTCTTTTATAATACTTGAAAATATTGCTTTCTATTTTTGTCCATTTTATGATTTTTCAAGGCAAGAGGATTAGCTTAGTGTCAGCTACTCTATCATAACTGGAAGCTGAAGTCCTAAATAATTTCAAGTCTCTGTGACTGCAATCATCCTTCATCTTCAGTCTCCGATAGTAATATATCAAAAGAAAAAGATCGGGATCCCTGGGTGGCGCAGTGGTTTGGCGCCTGCCTTTGGCCCAGGGCGCGATCCTGGAGACCCGGGATCGAATCCCACATCAGGCTCCCGGTGCATGGAGCCTGCTTCTCCCTCCGCCTGTGTCTCTGCCTCTCTCTCTCTCTCTGTGACTATCATAAATAAATAAAAAAAAAATAATAAAAAAAAAATAAAAAAAATTCAAAAGAAAAAGATCTTAAAAATACAAATTTTAACTGAACCACAATGAATAGATCAGTAAAAGAAAAGTTGACATTTTTTCCTTTGATGTATTCCCTATGACCATGTGGAAAACAAATGGGAAGTAACCGAACCTTACTGATACTATTATTATATTATTATTATTATTATTATTATTATTATTTTATCTGTAGAATGAGTTTCAAAATTCTAACATTACAGTTTCATTCTTTAAGTTATACACATGAACACATACACATACATTGAAAGGTAGTAAAATATTGACATATATAACACATTCAATAAAAGGAATCTCTTAAAAAAAAAAAAAAAAAAAAAAAAAAAAAGGAATCTCTTCTTTCGAAGCAGAATGCTAGGCAAGGAGATCCCTTGAAATTTGTTTCATTCCCCCAAATAATAATTCTTAAATCATTATTTTATAAGATGTCATTTTCTAAGTGTTATAAGTATAGCCACATAATTTTATTCATTTTTATGATGTAAATATTGTTTTACCTATTATAAAACTGATGAAGCAGATATTCTAGAGTTTAAGAAATATATCCAAAATTTAATAGCAAAAATAATTGCATAATATCAAAATCAAGTTTCTTACACTACTAATGTCTTTCTACCCCTTTTTCTAGATATGAAATTCCAGTAAAAAAGGAGTAGAGTCACTGAACATTTCCTAACACATGGTTTACTATCAGTTGAAATAATAAACATAAATGTTTTCCTACTTGTAATGTGGATTTTCTCCTTAATTGAGATAGTAGAAATGTAACCTCCTCTACCTGGAATGGAGTAAATTAAAAGCATCTCAAATGGTCTTCCTTTTGAAGCTAAAAAATCATCTGGCTAATCTCTTAAATAGTCAAAAATGGTCTTTTGAAGAAAAATATAAATCAAAAGCCTGCTACTCAATGACACCAATCTCTCTGAATACAATTTCTAAAGATTTCTGAGTGATAATGATATTCATTTCTTCTATAGTATCATTAACTCTGATTCAGCAATGCTGGAGTCTTGGAAAGCATTGCCATTTTCATGTATATCTCTGAGGAGAATTTCTTCTTTGAGCACATTATTCCATTTGACAATAAACTGAGGAAATATGATTTTAATTTTAAAATCCACCCTAGTTTAACCAAACATGCAGTAATATTTTTGAAGTGACTTTAACGCTAATCTCCTAAAATATTATCACTTTATTCTAATTCTGCTATCTAAAGTTGGATACAAAATGGAATATAAAGCTGTTAAAGTGCTTAACATGTAAAACCAACAGGAGACCTACCAAATAATTGGGCATTACTAGAATACCTATTAAAATGTACAGTCTAAAAATTAGTAAGATAAATAAATTTGAATGCTGATTGGACATAGGTTGGTTTGAGATCTATTGATTTTTGGTTATAGATCTATTGTTTTATGCAGTTTTTCATGTCTTTTAGTTTTTAAAAAGATTTTATTTATTTATTAGAGAGAGAGAGCACAAGCGGGTAGATGGGCAAAGGGAGAGGGAAAAGCAGACTCCCCACTGAGCAGGGAGCCTGATGCAAGGCTCCATCCCAGGACCCTGAAATCATGACCTGGGCTGAAGGCAGACACTCAACTGACTGAGCAACCCAGGTGCCCCAATATGTCCGTTACTTTTAATAATAAAAGTTATCAAATTGTAGCATGACTGCTTATAGCCCTCTTTTTAGATACTTGTGCTAAAACCCAGGAGATAAAGTCTTATTAGGGAATGAATATAGAAGTCCAAGTAAAATAGAGCTAGGGATAAATAGGATTAATAGTAATATGAGGATAATCAAAGCTAAGCACAGACACATAAAAAAAACCCATATAAGTAAAACAAAAGGGAAGAGAATATAATAAAGAAAAATAGCAATTTAAAGAATCTGGATGATAGGAGAAAATAAAATTCAAATAGGTATAAGCAAGCGTGCTAATGTTTTAGGGTAGAACACAGTATTAGTCTAAACTCCTGCTGAGACCATTTGGTTCAAACTCAAAATCCTGAAATCCAGACTGATGGGATCATTTCCTCATTGAGGCAGGTTGCAGGTGGTAGGGAAGGCAGGCTTAGTCTGCCTGTGATAGGCTCATATTTGGACAGGGTAGGGGGTAAAAATAAAGCTTTCTGTTGGAGTTGGTGTTAATCCATTTTATGACAGTCTTTATTACAGTGCATCTCTTTCTCTCATTTAATCTCCTGTGTAGCATCATTCCATGTATCCTTGGCATTCATGCACTCCAAGTATTTTCTCCCCATTGAATATTATATTTTTATTATTTGTTTCTGTGAATTTTACCAAACGTTGACTTTGTCTTTGCTGAATCACATTTTCTTTTAAAAGCTTATTTTTAACCACATGGGATGGCTGGATATTATTTATTTGTCCTTAGTAATTTCTCCTTCTCACTTTCTATATTTATATTTTTACATTATATAACTTTGTCCTTCAGAAAGTCAAATGTACTTGGTAATGCTTTTCTCTTCATGCATCACTGCCAAGTCCCGTGGGTTTGAGGTTGATTTGTTCAAGGGACTAAATAATAATGTAGAAAATGATTCCTCATTTTGCCAGACAAATAGTGCTTTCATCAATCAGTTCTATAAAACATGATTAGAATTAAACAAAATGTGGATTTTGTAGTTTTCTAATTAATTTTTCTAATTGAATTATACACTGTAAACACATTTGCTGATACTGTTGACTGTACTTTTCTCTGTGGGATTTATGGGAAAAAATGAAAAAGCCAGTATTTTAAAGACTGGAATTTCAGACATTTTTAATTTTATTATTATTTTTTTATGATGAGAGAGAGAGAGAGAGAGAGAGAGAGGAAGAGACACAGGCAGAGGGAGAAGCAGGCTCCACGCACCGGGAGCCCGACGTGGGATTCGATCCCGGGTCTCCAGGATCACGCCCTGGGCCAAAGGCAGGCGCTAAACCGCTGCGCCACCCAGGGATCCCTGACATTTTTATATTAATATATTCTTATATATATACAGCTTTAGCATGCACTTATAAGCTCTTAGAATTTTTAAACTATCTATATTTAATGTGTTAAAGTATCAGGTTTCTCAGGCCACTCATATTCTCTCACTTTTTATAGCTGAATATGGTGAATTTCAGTTTCCCTGAAAACTAACTCTGGGATAGAAAGAATAAATATGCCTCAACAACTAAGCAGAACCACATTAAAATTAATATTGAACTAACAAGCAGTATTTCCATAAGCTACCACTCAAATGATTTTGTAGTACCTTATAAAAACATTCACACACACACACACACACACACCATGACCATTCTACCAGCAAAGATTTTAAATTATATAGTGTTTTAAAAGCTATTCAACTCTATATTGGTATTCTCACTTGTGAAGGTCTTCTCTGCTTCCCAGACTGGAAAACTCTTGGAGAGGTGACAACACAGGAAAAATTATTCTTTCCATTGCACTTAAAATATAATCATCTGAGAGGTGTAAAAATATAAAAAAAATCTTAGAAAACTTTGGAAGTTGTTGATACCTCGTGATAAAAATAATAAATTTGTATTGATAAATAAGAGAAATATACATTGACTTTGGGGAAGGTATACTCACAACATATCTTCCTTCAAAATCTGAGAATAATTTCCCATCAGAATCCTAAGGTGAAAGAAGCCTTAAGGACACTCTGATATTATTAAAAATGCAACATTAAATGTGAAGATTTAATAACTATGTCATTTTTATTATTTTGTTCCAATCTTTACCCTTTTATATAAATATGGATTATTTCTGTGGCTCATTGGGTATTATAGGGGTAGAGTAAGGCAAATTGTCTTCATTTTTGCTGAAGAACAAAGAGAAAAAGTAAAAGTAGAAAATATTGTTTTGGATGAGTCTAAGACTAGGGATCTTAGCTTATAGGTAAATAATAACCTTTTGTGTTTTTTAAAAAAAGAAACAATAAAATGAAACTTTTAGTAAAGCATCTTAGCTGGATATCCTATGCTTTGCATAGTTTCTCCCCTTGTTAGTAGATGAAGCAAAAGGATTCAGGTTATAAAGAGAAGAAAACTGGAAAATTTATAACTCAGTCATTATAATTTATTTTTCTGTCTTCTGTTAGGAGGTTGTACAACTGTGAAGAAAAGGTAAATATGAATCAGTAGCCAAATGATAATTACTTATGATTTGGGGTTATTATTTGATGTGAAATGTATATTATAAAAATTAATGAAAGCAAAAAAAAAAAACTTCTTACTATGTCTCTCAAGATATAATGGCAAAAGGGATTGGATGCAAGACAGTAAAATATGACTATGTATCTATTTTTTTGATGAATGAGGAAGGAGAAATAAAGACAGAGAACATCCATTAAGGAAGCAATTGCTATGTGTCTGCATGACAGGGCAATCTAACAAATTATTGATAATGGCCACTGCTATACATATGCATTTGTGAGATTTATGCATATACTTTATGGCCACATATTCTCTTTGTACAATATGAGATAAAGAGCATCTCAAGATTTCTCCTTCAACAGATCAAAAGTACACAAACATCCCTTGAAGAAGTTCTCATAGAGATAGACATGTGGTATCTTCCTTCTACTTACCCACTTCAATTATTTCACAAGCACACATCGCCATAAATGTTCACACACTAGATTTTATAGATAAGTTAATATCCCTTTGAAATGGAAAATTGTCGTTGTATAGTAATCCTATATAGTTGAACTTTAATATTTTTCTTAAACTTCAAAACTTTATTAAAACATGCAAAAAAGGAAATAAGCAATTAAGATATAATCATCATACATTTTCAGTATCCTGTTGAGAACCAGATGATAAATCATCATATATAGTCATTTCTCTATCAGTACAAAATATCATCTATTATAAACATTAACAATTCATTCATTAGTCATAACAGCAGTGTTCTCATTTGAAGTGATCAATTACTAATGATTTCAAAATTCAGAAACTCTGGGCTTCCTCTAAGTATTAAGAGAATGATTGCATTCTGATGAAACCCCATGCATGAGTATGAACTTGGCATATTATCCTAAAGGACTAATATTTGTAAAGTAACTTGCTATTTAAATACTTAATAACATAATAACAGGAAAGGTTGAAATATTTTTGCATACACATTTACTGACATAGGTCTTAAATAAGCTTTGACCAAAAAAAAAAAAAATCTGTACCTAAAACACCAATATTTACGGGGTGCCTGGGTGGCTCAGTTGGTTAAGCTTCAGACTCTGGTTTTGGCTCAGGGCATGACCTCAGGGTCCTGAGATTGAGCCTGGCTGGGGAATCCATGCTCAGCTAGGAGTCTGCTTGAAATTCTCTCTCTCTCCTCTCTATCTCCCTCTTTCATCCTCTTTGCCCCTCTCCACATGCTCTTTCTCTCTCTTTACATTAAATAAAATCTTTTAAAAAATCAGTATTTCAAAACAAGCACTCATTTGGTTAAGATAGTCATTTTAATTTCCTTAATAATAAAGTAGAATTTGTACATTTTTATTTCACCTTTGGAAGTTTATTTTATTAGAACATATTTTTTTTCTTTTCTGTTATCATCTTATATCAAACATCTGTAAAATACTACTGTAAGATAGTTTAGAACATACTATACTTTGTTCCCCTTTGTCATTAGCAGAATATCAAAGAAATTCTTACATGATTCCTGTATAATTGAGCACATTTTCATTTAGTAAACATTTTTTTTTGGTGGCAGTACATAGAAGCACTGAAAAAATATAGATGAAAGAGAGTCCAATATGTCTAGAGCTGCCAGATATTCAGTATTTGGAAGTTCTGATATCTATTTTGATGCCATATAACTTTAAACCATGAAACTTTTGAGATAATTCCATTTATCAGTCTATGATTACCTTTTCAGTATTCTCTTTCAACTGTCTGTCTTTTTTTACTCAGTCTAAATTCCTAGCCAATTTATTTGAAATCTTGATTTTAGCTACCAGGCATTTTAAGATGACTCTCCAGTGTTGCAATTACACTTTCAGTTGAATTAGGTAATGAACATGATGAAATAAGCACAGTGCCTGAGACACAGTTCCTTTCTCATATTCCCTCTACCTTTCTGAAACTTTAGTTTTCATATTTGTCTAATTCTTCAACACCAACTATTTTACATTTTAATTTTATATTTTACTCACCTCAGATGGTTCTACATTTCAACACTGTATCCAATAATTATAACACCTAGAGCCACATCTTCTCCACAGAGGAGAGTCTATGTAAATGTGATCTTTCATACATGTGTGTACTAAATAGGGGTGACACAAAACTCTCCCATTGTCTCTTGAGAATTATTCTCTAATAATATTGTTGGTGAACTCCAAGGAGAAAGAGAGTTTACAATACAAGGATTAATGCTGTTGTTAGTTATTAGATTATTTGGTGCTGCTTCTGGACATCTTAATGGAGTATTACCAAATCTCAAAGGTATTAATATTAATGAATAGTTGTTAAACTTGTGTTGAACATTTCTAGTTCATGTGACATGGTAACAATGTTTTGGGGTATAGAAACTAATTTTGCTTAAAAGTCATATGAAGATTTACAATTAAACTTGAAGCATAAATAATGATATATCTATCAGGCATAGAAAGCAAACATTGGAAATTTATGTTGATTTGTTCTTTACAGATGCTATGTTAATGCATCCTCATAAGAATTTTATGAATTAAATATCATCAGACTTCACAGTTGAAAAAAAGTGTTGTAAAAAGTAAATTCTCTAAGATAACATAGCTAGTAAAGGTAATAATTTGAATTGAGCCAAGGTCTTCCTGTCTGTAAGAAACTAGTGCTAAGAAAGCAGAGATAGAAGTCTAAACATTTTGTATTGTGTTGTAGAAGGTTCTGTTATGGGTGAATCTTTCACCATAGCCACAATAAGCACCAGACTCTCATGACATTTACTCATCAGATAACATAAGGAAAAGGTAGGGAAATCAAGTAAGTAGATACACTGTTAGATAATAAGTACCCCTGTTCCACAGATGTAATTGATGTATTCCCCTTACCAAAATAAATGAAACAACTAACTGAGACTTTTCACGGAGACTTTGTTTTTCCACCTGGCCAACTAGTTGTAGAATTTACCTTTGTTCTCAAGTTTTATCTGAGGAAATTAATCAGGAAAGTGTTTATACCAGTTGAAGAGGCTACTTTTCTTTTACAATTAGGGAGACTATAAATTGCAAATGTATTCTAAGCTTATAAAATGAAAATAAAAATGTTTTCCATTTGCGTTCTTTAAGATAGGGAAATGCTTCAGGGTATTTCAACATTCTTATTGCAATAGGTTGTTTTTAAATGTTTCTGGATTTTTTAAATGAATCTTAAGTTACACAAATTTTTCTCCAATGAAATTCCTAAAACTCTAGTTCTCCATTCTATGTATGAGGGGCTCAGTTTCTTGATACAGGATCTTACTGTAGGTAAGACTGAATATTTAATCCCCACATGAGTCACTTGACACTACAGAGAGCATATTCTTAGACAGACTACTTGCTGGTTGGCCTCAAGGAAGCCTAGATTAAAACAGTAGTTAATGGAGTTCCATCTACTATGGAAAAGACAACTCAAAATACAAGTTACATTGGTACTGAAGGAGCAGGAGACTATTCACAAAGAGGTGTTTATTTTAATGTTACACAAAATGAGATTTTCAATACTGGCTGTAATGAAACACATTTGACTCTCTCACAATGATTGCAGAGTAAGAGTGAAAAGAATGTTTAAGGCTGTTCAATGAATTAGGTACATAATTCTATAAATCCAGAAGAGTAAGACATAATCGTGTTTTTCGCCTGTCAGTTTGCATATAGGAGGAAACTTCAACCAGGCCATTCTTTCCTTCAACAGTTACAAAATACTTTTAAGAGAAAGCTTTTATGATAATCACTGTAAGGGATAGTCTTTTTCACATAAATAAGATTTCCAGTGCAACATATTTTCCTAATCAAATGGGCACTATTCCAACTGCATCAGTAAGTTATTACAATCCTGTACTTTTAAATCAAATGTACTTTTGGCTCCAATTTTCTCTTGTATATTCAAGTAGTTTCAGTAAGAAGTATTATTTCCACAGTTGCACTTCCATAATACAATGTCCTTTGCTGAAATGTATATAAGAAAGCGACCAGCCCTCACTTTTACCCTTGTATGGTGATTAATATTTCCTACCACAACGTAGGAAGATAATATTTGTGAAATCACCTAAGCTAATATGCAGACAGTGGTGGACACATAATAAATATAATTCTCTGCTTATTTATACCTAAGGCTTAACTCTTACAATATTATATAAATCTTAAAAATGCCATTTTATATTTAATGTCAGAATATTGATGACTGAGACAAAAGACTATTCAGAAAATTACAATGTAGAATGCCTGGGTGGCTCCGTGGTTGACCATCTGCCTTCAGCTCAGGGCCTGGTCTCAGGGTTCTGGGATCGAGTCCCACATCGGGCTCCCTGCGAGGCACCTGCTTCTCCCTCTGCCTGTCTCTGCCTCTCTATTTTTCTGTGTCTCTCGTGAATAAATAAATAAAATCTTTAAAAAATAAAGTTACAATAAATTATATTATCACAAAATACTTTTATTTAATAGTAAACTATGTAAATTAATTGATTAATATCCACATGAGTTTATCTATAATTTGCTATTTTAACAAGTTGAATAATCTTTTAACTGATCTATTTTTCAGTGTCTAAAACGTTGTCTGACATTTTGAACAGTTCTTCTCTAGCTTATTTACTGGGAAATATCATAATCTTTATTTTGCATACATGTTTCATTACATTTAGCAAGTTTTGAGTTACATTTTTTTGATTAACTGAAAATGTTAGAAAGCTATTTTGCTAACTCTAAAGGGGAGAAGACTAGAACCTGAGAAGTTAAAGTGAAGAAATATATTTGAGACTTCTAAAAATCAAGGGAAGTATCATGTTTTCCAAGATAAGTAAAATATTTAAAGGAAAAAATATTTGATAAAAATGCTTATATGGAAAGCTTAAGAAATAAGGCACTATTTCTGCATAAGCCACTAGATATCTGTTTATAAATGCCAATCATCTATTGTGTCTCCTTCTTTTATCCTTGGGCTAACTAATTAGGGAGTATCTGATGAATCATAATGTATTATTTCCTACTGTACGTATATATATTACATTTTAATACATCATAAATTATTATTTATTTATAAGAATACTTAATACACCTTTTGTAAGAATCCAAAGGCACCTTAATTTCTTTTTAAATAATTAAACTGAGGAAATGGGTATAGGAACACCATTTTAGTGATGTGATGTAACATATGTAAGTATCCAAGCAATAGGTCCAGATTCTGAGTATTTTTGTTGCTAATCAGTCAGTTGTAATTATATCTCCTCAAAACCTTTCCAATGCCATAGTACTTACAACATTTAAATTTGTCAGTGCAAAGTTTCTGAATTCCATTCTAAAAGGTAAGTTTCTTGAAGACAGAGACATTTATATCTTCTTTATATTCTCTGTACCTGCTCAGTAACCTACACTTAATAAATGTTGAATGAATCAGTAGATTGAATGAATAAATTAGAATTTGCTTACAGTGTTATATATTAATACTTTGGAATGCCATAACCATTATTTTTAAAAGAAAAATAAATAAAACCCTCAGAGGATTTTTGCAGTTATTTTTATTGACTTACCATAGAATTTTCAGTGTTGCAATTTCGATGTCCTGATCACAGATAACTAGTCTATGAACTTCTTTGGATTTATTTATTTTTTTAATCACCAACACAAGATAACTCTCTAAATCAGTTTAAAAACATTTCATATGTGCATGTCTAGGTATGCTTGCAACCTTAATCACTCAATATTTATTGTTTTATTGCTTAGATCAACAAATATCAAATATGCATAGAGTAAGCATTGGATCCCCTAAAGATGACAAGTAGGGTAGGTCCTCTGTGTGACAGGAACTCATGTAGGTTAGAAGAGCAGAAACCTGTCTCCATGGAATAATTTTAGAACATAAATGTCTCAGTCACATTAACTAAAATAGAAAGTGGATGAAATTAAAAGAGTTGACATTTCACAGAATGATTGCAAAATCACATGTGTAACTCCAAAAACTAGCTGCAAAATTACTTGATAAGGGAAAAAATAAAAAGAATCCCATGTGAGGGAAAGATCTGAGAATTTTAATGAGCTCAATATAAAGAAGCGGAAGTGGCTATTCCAAAAAACACAGCTGTAGGAATTATTGATGTAATTATAAAATACAAGGATAATATATAAAGTTTGTTGCATTTACCATATACTCGTTTTTGAAATTGAAAAAATATTTGAAAATAACTAAACAATATAATATGGTATTTTATTCTAACATATTTTATTCTTCTCTTTTTCAGTAAGATGATCTTTTGGCTATATTGACTTTGTTGCTCCCCGCCCCTCTTTTAAAAACAAACTTCTTTATGTTCATCAGCAACAAACTCCTTTTTTGTTTAGTTATAAAAATCATTCTGTATACATAGTAGATTAACAAATATGATTTTCCATTTTTTCGAGAATATATGTTTTACCTTGGCCAATATTATTCTTCCTTCAATATTTCATTGACTTTTTGAAGCATAAATTCTATTTCACTTAGCTTTAAAACATAATTATTATTTGAGAAACTAGATAAATTCACTGAGAATGATCATAGATTTGGAAACTGTGTATAGACATTTTCAAAGCTTTTGAGATTATTACTTTGTATATTTGAAAAATTATAATCAGTAGAGATTATTGATGCTATGTTATTTTGAACAGTAACTTGTAACTACAGTTATGAATGGCCTGCATTAAAAATTTAGCATGAATTTGCATTCTTTTGAGTGCAAATGTCTTTTTGTGGAACAATTTTAAGATCTTAGTTTTCTATCCTTTGCAAAGTGTGTATGTTGTCTGTCTTAGTCTATTCAGCTGCTACAATGAAATACCATGGACTGGGTGGTATTCCAACAACAGAAAATTATTTTTCACAGTCTGGAGGGCAGTTGTGAGATATCGGAGTGCCAGCATGGTCAGGTGCTGGTGAGAGCCCTCATCCTGGTTGCAGACTAACCACTTGTCCTCCTAACCTCACATGGTGGGAAAAAACGCGAACCGGCTCTCTGCCTTCTTCTTATAAGAGCACTGATACCATTTATAATGAAGGGCTCTACCCTCATGACCTAATTACCTCCTAATTACTGAGCCACGGTGACCTGAATACTTATTTTAAAAATGTCTAGGGGCACCTGGGTAGCTCAGTCGTTGGGCACCTGCCTTTGGCTCAGGTCATAATCCTGGGGTCTTGGGATTGAGTCCCACATGGGGCTCCCTGCATGGAGCCAGCTTCTCCCTCTGCCTGTGTCTCTGCCTCTCTCTCTGTGTGTCTCTCATGAATAAATAAACAAAACCTTAAAAAATAAAAATAAAAATTCCTAATCTAAATTTGCATAAAGAACTACCTATCCTAAACTCTCTGCATTAGAAAGCACTTTAGCAAAATTATCTTCTAAGTATGAAGAAGTTCTCTCCTAAATATTCCTCATGATCCTGTCTAAGCCACAGAGGTGGATCATTCCTAGCCAGTTGGAAGCAATGGCAGCCTTGGCAAGGTTGTGACTATTGGCATGATGCAGTACCTGCTCTGAAGAGTGCTCACACTGCTCAAGTCAGTGAGTGGAGATCTGCCAGATATACTAGACAATTTGGGGGAGGGGGCTGAGTAAAGGGAGGAAGCAAAAATAACAAAAACTACCACCACCACCACCACGTATTTCTTTTTGTTGTTCAATTTTTTTTTTAATTTCTATCACTACATCTTTGACCCATGGATTACTTAGAAGTGTGCTCTTTAATTTGTAAATTTTGGAATTTTTTCTTTCAAAATTTATTACATTGATTTCTAGGTGGATCCTATTGTGGCCAGAGACACACACAGTATAATGTCAATTCTTTTGTATTTTTCAACATTTCTTTTGGCCCAGGTCCTGCTGTATCTTGTTATGTGTCTGTGAGTGCTGAAAATCATATACTTTCTTTTGTTTCTTTGTGGAGTGTTCTATAAATGTCAATTAGAACCTGTTGATAGATGGTGTTGTGAAATTCTATATCTTTGAAACTGTGGGTTACTGCCTTTTGCCAACTTGGGGATATTTTTAGCCATTACTTCTTCAAATACTTTCTTTTTTTTCAGTCCTGCGTACTGGGATGCAGATGACATGAACATCACATCTTTTTTTATAATATCCCAGATCCTTGGGTCTCTGTTAATTTTTATTTTTTTCAGGTTATTTTCAGAATGAGTGATTTCTATTGTTCCACCTCCAAAGTTAATTGATTCTTCTGTCTCTCCCATTTTTATGTTTATGTACTGAAAAAAAAGTGACCACTCATTGTTTTCTTGATATATATTTAAGTGACCAACATTCAAATTCTAAAGTGCAGGAAACCAAACCTAGAGTAGATCATGTTACTGATATCGTCCCTGGAATCAATAAAGAATACAGGGAAGGAAGCTGATCTGTCTCATTAAATATCTTCTTTTTTTTTTCATTAAATATCTTCTTATGTTATTCTCTGGCCTTTTCAGCCTCACTGACCTACCACAGGAAATATTCTCATTTATTTTTATTATAGGAAAAGCAATATATTATTGGGCCACAATGAAAATTGAATATTTCCAAAGTATGATATTTTAGTTAATTCTTTAAGAATATAATGGCACTGAAATTGGACTTCACTTGGCATAGCTTAGTTGAGACAAACAGGTACATAAAGATGTCACTAATAACATTTACCATGTAAAGATGGGAACACAGAATAAGAAAATAGAAATACAAACATGCACACACACACATGCAAACTGCGGAGATCATTAAAGATAAATTTCTTCATGTGATAATTTTGTTTCAAAACTAAAGATAAAATATTACCTTTATTTTTGGTGATCACCTTATGTTAATTACCATAAATTTGGTAAATCAACATAATTTATTAGCAGATCAAACAATAAATCAAATACAGAAAATATACATATATCCACCAGGGTAGTTTTTCTTAATTTTGTTATAATTCTAGATAATTTAGAAAGTTAATGCATCTTGCAAAGAAGCACAACTTTAAAAGACTTGAATATTTGGGGATGTAGTCTTCATGAATTTTTCTTCAATTTGTCTGGAGTATATGATCAAAAGTACTTCAAACTTTCCAAATATCTAAATATCTGACATCTCAATTCAATTTATACTATTTTTAAAACCTGAAATTTATGAAGGTTGCAATTATTAGATCTGTTAAATTTCTGTGTTTATCAAGCCCTTATCAAAGAACTACATTTTAAAAAACAAATCTTGCAAAACAGCAAGAGAGATAACAGGTGGAAAGCAGGTTTTGAAATTTAGCATATTGAAGTTCTTACTGTTGAACCGCCTGTAAATAGCAGAGTTGTTCCTCTTCCACTTACATATCAATTTACCATTAATAGTTTGTGATGCTTTGTGTTTCATAAAATTTCTCTGCAAGGTGTTTTTAATTAGAGGTTGGATTTCAGAATTTAAAAATATTATTCAAGTTGACCATTTTAAAATATGTCTTATTAATGCACTCAGATACCAATGAATATCTTTTCGGAGGGGAGAGATACCTTCATTCTATTACACACAATAACTAGAAAGAGCTCTTTTAAGCTTTAGGTCAGTTCCCTTCAATCATCAGATTATGCCATTGTGTTAAATTGCCAATCTGCAAATATATTGACCTTAACAACATGAGTTTCAATTACTCTAAAAGGCAAATTCCTTGCTTTCTTTATACCACCACTCAACTGTACTACAAGCCATCATCAAGCTGATAGAAATGATAGAAATGAGTTGTTTTGTGTCATTTTCCTCTCTTTTCAAAATCAACTTTCTGAAAAGCAACCAATTCTGAAAAACATAGAGAAGAAAGTAAATCATCAGCCAAGATTGCTCCATCAGAAATATCCCTTGTTCTTTTTTTCCCCCCTCTGGTTTTTTAATAGTCCACAAATCTCCTATAGAGAAAAATAAAGTATAAGGTTTTAAGTAGAATAACTAAAAGATACAATTTTTCACATATGGATGGTAGCATAATTGTTACTTAAAAAGGAAATTATATTTAATCTTATTTAAATTGAATTGTAATTATATATTTAAGTATGATAAAAATACAATATGATATGAGTTTCAAGTATACAATATAATAATTCATCAATTCTTAGTTCTTTTGACAACAATGTACTTTTAATCCTTCGTCTCTTTCTCCCATCAATGCATCCTCCACCCCTCTAGCACCACTAGTTTGTTTTCTATATTTAAGAGATGGCTTTTTTTGTTTGTTCTCAGTTTTCCCTTGTTCATTTGTCTTTTATTTTATTCCACATATGGATAAAATTATATGTTATTTGCCTTTCTCTGCCTTATTACACTTTATTAAGTTTGATATGACCTCTAGGTCCATCCATGTGCTGCAAATAGCAAGATATCATTCTTTTATATGGCTAACATTTCATTACACACACACACACACACACACACACACACACATACACCACAACTTCCTCATCCATTCATCTATTGTTTTCTATCTAAAGACTTTATTTATTTATTTGAGAGAGAGTGAGACATTATATCCGGGGTGAGGGGGTGGACAGAGGGAGAGGGAAAAGTAGACTGCCCGCCGAACAGATTGCCCAACACAGGACTTGATTCCAGGATTCTGGGATCTTGACCTGATCTGGCGCTTAACCCACTGAGCTACCCAGGTGCCCTGTATCCATTCTTCTATTAATGGACATTTGGGCTTCTTGCATAATTTGGCTATTGTAAATAATAATGCAATAAATATAGGGCTGTATTTATTTTTTCAAGTTAGTATTTTTGTTTTCTTTAGTAAATACTCAGAGATGGCATTACTAACTCATATGGTAGTTCTATTTTTCATTTTTTGGAGGGGCCTCCATACTGTTTTCCACCATTTGCATTCCCACCACAGTGCACAAGGATTCCTTTTTCTCCAACATTTGTTATATTTTGTCTTTTTAATTCTGGCCATTCTGACAAGTGTAAGGTGATACCACACTGTGAGTTTGATTTGTGTTTTCCTGATGATTAGTGAGTGATGTTGAGCATCTTTTCATGTTTCTGGAGTAATGTCTATTCAGGTTCTCTGCCCATTTCCTAATTGGATTATTTGGGGTTATTTGGGTCCTGAATTGTATAAATTCTTTAAATGTTTTGGATATTAACTCTATCTGAATACCATTTGCAAATATATTTTCCCATTCAATAGATTGGCTTGTCATTTTGTTTTCCTTTCATCTGCAAAAACTTTTTCTTTTGGTGTAATCCCAATACTTTATTTTTGCTATTTTCTCCCTTGTGAAATATATCTAGAAAAATGTTTTTATGACCTATGTCAAAGAAATCACTGCCTGTGTTCTCTTCTAGGAGTTTTATGGTTCCAATCTCACTTTTAGGTATTTAATCCATTTTTATTTTGGGGGGTATATATCTTATAAGAAAGTGATCCAGTTGGCTAACATTTCATTACACACACACACAATGATCCAGTTTCATTCTTTTCCTATAGCTTTCCAGTTTTCCCAACACCATTTGTGAAGACTGTCTTTTTCTCATTGTATATTATTGCCTCCTTTATCAAAGATTAATTGACCATATAGTTGTAGGTTTATTTCTGGGGTCTCTCTCTATTCTGTTCCATTCATCTATGTGTCTGTTTTGGTGCCAGTCCATACCGTTTTGATTACTACAGCTTCATAGTAGGTCTTGAAGTCTGGGATTGTGATATCTTCTGCTTTCCAAAGATCGATTCAGTGATGCAGAGTCTTTTGCAGTTCCATATAAATCTTAGGATTATTTGTTCTAGTTCTGTGAAAAATGTTGTGGGTATTCTGATAGGAATTGCAATAAATCTGTATATTGTTTTGGGTAGTATGGATATTTTAACAATATTGATTCTTCCAATCCAAGAGCATGAGATATATTTTCATTGGCTTATGTCATCTTCAGTTTCTTCTTTCAATATTTTAGATACATTTATTTATTTATTAAAGATTTTTATTATTTATTCATGAGAGACAGAGAGAGAGAGAGAGAGAGAGGCAGAGACACAGGTAGAGGGAGAAGCAGGCTCCATGCGGGGAGCCTGATGCAGGACTCGATACCGGATCTCCAGGATTTAGTCCTAGGCTGAAGGCAGGTGCTAAACCACTGAGCCACCCAGGCTGCCCTTGATTTATTTTTAGAGTACAATTCTTTCACCTCTTCTGTTAAGTTTATTTTTTTTAATTTTCATTTATAAACTTTATTATGTTGATGTATGTTCCCTCTAAACCTGCTTTGTTGAGAGATTTTATAATGAATGGATGTTGTGTTTTGTCATTTTTTCTTGTATCTATTGAGATAATCATGATTTTGATCCTTCCTCTTGTTAATGTATCACATTGATTGATTTGTGAATATTGAATCACCTTTAGGTCCTTGCTAAATCTCACTTCATTGTGGTGACTGATTTTTTTTTAATGTATTGTGAAGTTTGGTATGCTAACTTTTTATTTTATTTTATTTTATTTTATTTTGGTCTGCTAACATTTTATTGAGAATTTATGTATCTCATTAAAGTGGTCTATATTTTTCTTTTTCTTTTATAAATTTTCTTTCTTCTTTCTTTTTCTTTCTTTCTTTCCTCTTTTTGTCTTTTTCTTTCTTCCTTTCTTTTCCTTTTGTATAGTCTCTTTGTCTTATTTTAGTATCAGGGTAATACTGGCCTCATAGAATGAATTTGGAAACTTTTTCTCTTCTTCTATTTTTAGAATAGTTTGAGAAGAATAGGGGTTAACATTGCTTTAAACGTTTGGTAGAATTCACTTCTGGTGATCTGGTATTGCCATCTGGTCTTGGACTTCTGTTTATTGAAAGCTTATTGGTTACTTATTCGATTTCATTGATAATAATTAGTCTGTTCAAATGTTTTTTATTTCTTTTTGATTGTTTCAGAATTCTATATTTCTAGTAATTTATACATTTCTTCTAAGTTGTCCACTTATTTGGCATTTAATTTTTCACACTATTATTTTTTAATCCTTTATGTTCCTGTGGTGTCAATTTTTAATTCTCCTTATTTCTTATTTTACTTATCTGAATCTCTCTCTTTCTCTCTCTTTTTTTCTTGAAGAGCTGGGCTACCTGTTTATCAATTTTGTTTATCTTTTCAAAGGAGTAGCTCCTGGTTTCTTTGAATTCTCTATTTTTTTAAAGTCTCTTTCATTTATTTCTGTTCTAATATTTATTACTTCTTTCCTTCCACTGGTTTTGGGGATTTGCTTATTCTTGTTTTTGTAGCTGCTTTAAATGTAATGTTAGATTTTTATTTGAGAGTATGTCTTTATGCAGTAAACTTCCCTCTTAGAACAGCTTTGCTGTGTCCCAAAGGTTTTGGACTATTATGTTTTCATTTCCTTTTGTCTCCATGTATTTTTGATTTCTCCTTTGACTCTTGGTTGACCCATTAAATATTCAGTAGCATGTTAGTTAGCCTCCATGTTATCTGTATTCTTTCTCAATGTTCTTAAAATCAATTTTAAAAAAAACTCCTGAGAAATTATATGCAAATATAAAACCCATTTATGAAGATTTAATAACAGAAAGTAAATATATCATCTTTAAATGGTTGAGGATTAATAATACTATAATGAGTAATTTAAGAAAAAACCTGTACAATTTAAGGTCTGTGTCTCTGTTTTTAATATTTTTAATGAAAATATTTTTATTCATTTATTTTAATATTTAATGTTTTAATGAAAATTTTGGTAGTAATCAGGTATAAAGTAGCAAAATAATGCAGAATCTTTTGAGATTATGTGGTTTGTTTAGATAAATCACTAGTGATTAGTATTAGTAAACACTAATGCTTGCTCTATGGTCACTTAAAACACTTTTCTACTTAATTATTGAGGAAAATAAATCACATTGGTATAGAAATAATTTTAATTTCCCTTTTTAAGATAATTTTAAGGGCACCTCAGTGGCTCAGATTGTTAAGCATTGCCTTCAGCTCAGGTCATGATCTCCAGGTCCTGGAATCAAGCCCCACATCAGGCTCCCAGCTCAGTGGGGAGGCTACTTCTCCCTTTTCCCTGCTTGTGCTCTCTCTCTTTCTCAGATGAATATACTTTTAAAAGTAATAATATATTTTTTTTTATTTTCTATTTGATTTTCTAATAAAAATTTTCATGAGTGTTGAAAATAAGTAGGTTGCTGTGAGTCTTTTTCGTGCATTCAGGATATTTATGATGTAACTAAACATGGCAGAAAAGATAACTCTTTAACAGTATACCAAAAGAAGTTTTCTAATAATATTAAAAATGCAAACTGAGTTTATAAAGCTAATTTCAAAGAATCAGAATTGCATGAATCATAAGAGATTATAATACTGGATTTCTATAAGTATGATTTTATGATACCATATGTTTAGAATAGCTGATCTTAGAGCTATAAATTACCCTGATTGGACATCTGCTTTTACTTTTGATATACAAATTTAACAAACCCATTTTTTTCCAAATTTGAGTTCAATAGAAACAACTAATTATAAAAAATATCAAAAATATTTATGCCTATCAGTTTTCAACCATATTTGATAATACTGTCATTATTAGTTTTGAGTGTTATTTTTTTATGCAGCAGACAATTACCATCAACAGCACCTTATGCTAAAACTAAAATAAATATAAAATGTGTCTAGTAGTTTCTTTCAAATATACTGCTTCAGGTTACACAAATTTTGCTCTTTCAGCAAAGATCACTTTCTTTTATTTTATGATTTATTAACATTTTGCCTAAAATAAAATATTTACAGTTCTCCATAGGCCCACTACCCTTTCAGTATCTTCAATAAGAAAACAGTATTTTATCTCCCTATAATCTCATTCACCATACTCTCAGGAACCTCACCTCAACGGTATTGCTGATTTCTGGCTTCAGTATTTCACAGTGAGCTATTTAAAAGCAATTATCTGTGAATTATTTTATATTTTGTATTATTTCTTAGAATGTCCAACAGTAAACCTGACATGTTATTTGATGTTCCAATATATTATCAATCAGTTTCTTTTTAAAAATTATCAGTACCTGAGAGTATTAAATATTTTAACCTTTTGATGATCTAATAATGCTTTAAATTTCATATATTACATAATGTGTTCCATCCTTTAGAAACATATTGAAGATATGTGGCAAATGAATTGTGTCTAAATAAATGCCTCGATCTCCTAAATATATCTGATAGTGGCAGATAAAATGAAATTTTCAGTGCAAACTGATGCCTACAAAGGCAGCCATATCTATGAGGCAAAGGTTTTATTTACCTACTTTTATTTTGTAACAATTTCATTGATATATAATTCATATAACATTTAATCACTTAATGTGTACAACACAGTATTTTTTTTTACTATACTCACAGGATTGTGCAACTATTACTGCATCAATTTTAGAATATTTACTTACTCCAAAAATAAACCAAATATATATATATATGTTACTATCACTTCTAATCCTTCATTTTCCCCTCCATGCTGAGTAACTACAAATCTACTTTCTATCTGTATATATTTCCCTATTATGGATATTTCATATAAATAAGACCATTAAAAATTAATCATTGCTAATCAATCATTTCACTTAGCATAATATTTTCAAAGTTCATCCATGTTGGAGCATGTATTATTACTTTATTAATTGTATTACTAATATTACATTGTGTGGACATACCACATTTTGTCTATCCATTCATTGGTTGAGAGGCATTTGGTTGCATCCAACTCTTGGCTATTATGAGTAATATTGCTATAAACATTCGTGTAAATTTTTCCTGTGGATGTGTGTTTTCATATACTTAGGAGTGAATTATTAGGTCAAATGGTCACTCTAACATTTTGAGTTACTGACAGGCTTTTCTGCAAGTGTCTAACCATTTTACAGTCTCATCTACAGTACATGATTGTTTTAATTTCTCCACATCCTTGTTCACTTTTATTATTTGATGTCTCCACATCCAACCACTCTTATCTGTATTTTTTATAATAGCCATCCTAATAGCTATGAAGCTGCATGTTATTGTGGTTTGACATTCATTTTCCTAATAACTAATGTTGAGCATCTTTTCATGTGCCTCTCATATTTGTATATCTAGTTATAGGGATGTACATTCAGTGCTTTTGCCCAATTTCTAATTGGGTTATTCATGTTTTAATATTGAGTTTAGGGCTTGATTGTATCTGCTAGGTATAAGTCCATTTTCAGCTATGTGATTTGAAAATATTTTTTTTGCATTCCATGTATAGTCTTTTTCACTTTCTTGATAGTGTCCTTTCTGCCAGAAAATTTTTTTTATTTCAGTTAAGTAAATTTAGTTTTTGAATTGCTTATACTTTTCTTGTCATATCTAAGAACACATTTCCCAATCCAAAGTTGCCCTAATGTTTTTTCTATTTTTTTATGATTTCAGTTTTTATGCTTTGATAAATTTTGAGTTAAAGTTTTTGATATATTGTGACATAGGTATCCAATTTCACTTTTCTGCATGTGGCTATCCAGCTGTCTTAGACAAAAGAAAGAAAGAAAGAAGAAAAAAAGAAAAAGAAAGAAAGAAAGAAAGAAAGAAAGAAGAAAGAAAGAAAGAAAGAAAGAAAGAAAGAAAGAAAGAAAGAGAAAAAAAAAGAAATCTTGGCATTTGCAATGATGTGGATGGAATTAGAGATAAGCAAAATAAGCCAGTTAGAGAAAGATAAATACTGTATGATTTCATTAGATGTGGGGTTTAAGAAACCAAACAAAGGAGCAAAGAAAGGAGAAAGAGAGAGAGAGAGAGAGAGAGAGAGAGAGAGAGGCAAACCAAGAAACAGACCCTTAACTATAGGGAACAAACTGATGGAGGGGGAGAGGTGAAGGGGTAGCATGGATTAAATAGGTGATAGGGATTAAGAAGTACACAGGTGATGAGCACCAGGTGTTGTATGGAATTGTTGAATCACTATACTGTAAACTTAAGACTAATATTACAGTATATGTTAACTAATTGGAATTTAAATAAAAACTTAAAAAATTAAAAAAAATTGCCCCGTTGTATTTACACATTTATTAAAATTCAACTGATCATAAATACAGGTTTGTTCCTGGATTCTCAATCCTATTCTGTTGATTTATATGTTTATCTTTGTATTAGCACCACACTGTTTGGATTACCATTGTTTTGTACTAACTTTCAAAAGCAGTTGTACATCATACAACTTTGTTCTTCAAGATTGTTGTCATTTTCCTGGGTCCCTTGAATAAGTCTACACCATTTCTAGGATCAGCCTGTAGATTTATACAAAGAAATGACAGTTGGGAAAATGACAGATTACATTGAATTTGTGAATATTTAGGCATCATTGTCATTTAAAATTTTCAATATTGTGTCTTCAAATTCATAAATTTTACCAGCTTCAATTTCTGTCTTCTTTATTTCACTGATGTTTTGTAGTTTTCAAAGTATAAGTTTTATACTTCATTAGGAATTTATTTCTAAATATTTTTTGCTTTTTGATGTTACTTTAATTGGAATTATTTTCCTAATTTCATTTTTGCATTGATCATTGAAAATGGTTCATTTTTGTGTATTGACTTTGAATATGCTTAATATGTATTTAAGGTGTCCTGCTTTCTTTAGGCTTTTATCTCCTCCTCTGCTCTTCAGATTGCATAAAAAATATATCTGTCTTGATGTTTTCATGTTTGGTAATTCTTTCTTCTATTGAGCTTCTCTGATTAACTTTTTTATTTCAATTGTAACTTTTAACTACAAATTTTCCATCTGGCTTTTTAAAAATATAGTTTTCGTATCTTTATTTATATTATCTTTTGCTGAAATGTTGTCTTCATAGCTTCATCCTTTTATTTAACCATGATTTCCTTTATTCTTTGAACATACCTATAATGCTACCTAGTAACATGTAGTCTTTTATGTTAAATCTGTTATCTTATTGATTTCCCAGCTTCTTTCCATTGACTGATTTCCTCCCTCTCTATGGGTCATATTTTCCTGATTCTTTACATATTTTGTTGAAAACTGGACATTTTAAGTAATATGTTATAAAAACTTTGGAAAAAAAACTGGATACTGGCCTTCTTTCTATATTATAGTTTTTTTTTTTAATTTGTTTAGTGACTGACTGGATTATTTTAATAGAATCTCTTTCCCTTGCAATTCAAAATCCCTGATATTGTTCCTCAGGGTGCAGCCTCAGTATGTGCAGTCAGGCAATATGGCAGTGGCTTTAGTAGTGCTCTCTTTGTGTCTTTCCCTGACCATATACAGCTTTATTTTAAAGTTCTATTAATAGTTCATTTATCACTGCACTATTTTCAACAATGCCCTGGAGCATAAATTTTCCCATAGATTGATTCAATTAAATTTGCACTCCTTTGCAGGGATAGTTCAGGAATTCAATGTTTGAGGTTTGTTCTGCCCCCAGGAAATTTCTTCTTGGTTGTCTATTTCCCTGGTTTTTCTGGTAACGTTATTGGCTTATTGCTTAGCTAATATCTCTAATGAAGCCACAAATATTTTCTTAATCACTTCCTCCCCCACAAAAAATTCATTATTTTTGAGAGTACCCTTAGGCATCAACTTCATTACAGTTTCAAAGAAAGTATATTCCTTCAGGAAACCTGTGGGCCTTTGTGCTGTATACCTTGTCTGTACCCTGAGAAAATCTGTGAGCTGTGGCTCTAGAAGAAGGTAGAGACGGGGGACAGAGGTACATTTCTCCCTTGGTGATATTCCTTTTTTATTTATTTATTTTATATTATTATTATTATTATTTTGATATTCCTTTTTTAGAAGCTGAGCACTAGGCTGGTGGTGGTAGTCTCTGGTCTTCTTAGCTTGTGTCCTTTCGTGTGGAAACTTCACCCTATAAATAGGCAAAGGAGAAAATCATCAGGATCCCAGCATTTTCAGGAGGCCATGATGGCAGTAGAGCTATGGAATACTCAACTTCTCAGCTGTATTCCAGGACCTGGACCCTGAAATAAATAATGGGATTGGAAGTGTGGGCTGAGATCATGAGAATTCCCCATACCCAGCCCCTCGCAGAAATATACCATATGCCATGACTAAGAGTTTAGGGTATAAAAACCCTGTATTCCTGGATAAATCAACTTGCAGTGAAGTTCCTGTTACATGAGCTAGGAAGGGACAAAGGGACCATAAACAAAATGCCTCAGATTATCACTTGTCTTACCAAGTTTTATCAGATAATCCTGAATATGTATTTCTTCACTTTCTATATGTCCTTAGAACCATTTCTGGAGACTTTAAGTGATTGATTTTCTCTTGTTGTTCCATTTGACCAGCTTCTCTAAAGATTTGGCTCCACAGAGTTCCCCCATATTGTTATTTGTGTCAGGGAACTCATATGGACCTACTTTTACATCAGCGATGATGATGGTGGTAATAATTATTATCATTATACAGAATAAATATCACAACAGATTTTTAAAACATATATATTTCCCCAGAGAATTAAATATCTGATAAAACATATTTAATTGCAGTTTCTCTATGGTTGAGAGTAACCTGTGTGTTTTCAATAAACTGGAAACATCTATGATACCACACTATCCTCCCTTTCATACATATGTATGAGTGTGTGTGTTTGGGTTTCTCTTCCCCACAAATTTAGACTTTCTGGAGGAATGATAGTGTTTATTCATCTTTATATTTTCTTACACATATCACATAGCCCACATTGTATGTTTTGAATATACGAGTTAGTTATTTGGCAGATAACAACTGCCTTGCTTGATATTAGGAAATATAACTAGATTTTGGTTTTGTGTAAACAGACTATTGCATTTTAACATAATGTAAAATGATGTGAGTGGGAAGTCAAGGGTCTTCTTTCGATTCGTTATGAGTTGAAGGTACACAAAACCTGTTACATATTTTCATATTGCTTCATCTACCTTTTTTCTGAACTCAAGGTCTATTTAACTATCCTGGTGATTGAATAATAACTGTAGCTGAATTGAAACACCAATACTTTTTTAATCTTTCTACAAGTTCCAGAGGAACACAAAATTCCATAGACATCTTTGCATGTGAAAGAATTCCTTAGTAAAGAATTAGGTGGCTGAGGAAATAGGTTACTTAATTATCAAAACCTTAGCAAATTGACCTGATTTCTAGAAGTTGCCTTTCATGGACTAATACATTTCAGTATACTAGCCTAGCTTTCATATAGATGCTCTTCAATTGGCAGTTGATCTTCTGGAATCAGTATTTAATGAAATAAATAAAATAGCAATAAGGTGACTGGAAAAATAACTGTAATCTAGTTTTCGAATGAAAAACTGTTCTAGACCGTAAAGATAAATTTATATGAGGAAGGATTTTAATAGAACACAGGAATTCCCAGTGCAATATAGAGTAGAGCAGTAGTTTAGCAGATAATTATTTGAATGAATGTACTTGATCCAGATTATAAATGCTTTAAAAAAGTCTCATTCTCCCTTTGTATGAATATCTGGAAATACTTAGTGGTTTGAGACTTTCAAAATATGTTAATTGTCTAGGAAATATATAAGCAAGTCAAGGGTTAGTAAAGAGGCAGTTTTTACTGTAAAAAAGGGGACAAATCCCAGGTGGGAGATTTTAATTAAATTCTTCAAATAATTAATATTCTTGTTTTTTTACATTCACAAATATAAATAAGTGTACTATTCAAATGATTGTACAGTACTTTCATACTTGACATTATTTATTCAGTAACATTTTACTAAATTTTAATTCTAGTATAGTTTAATTCCAGTATAATATATACAGTGATATATTAGTTTCAGTTATACAATATAATGATTCAATAATTTTATACATTACTCAGTGTTGATCATGATACGTGTACTCTGTAATTCCCATCACCTATCCATCCCCCCACCTATTCAGTAATTTTCATAATCATTTAGAAATTTCTCTCACATTCTAACACATCCAAATATCATAAGTAAAAAAAAAAAAAACTCTTCTATCTCTTCCAGATATAAGCTATATACTATAATACTCTCATATTAAAATCATAGATAAAATATAAAAACTTAATTTACAATTACATTTACCTTAAGCTTCCATATAAAAACAAGTAATTTCTTTGCTCTGTATGTGTGTGTGTGTTCCAATAAGACCCTTCAAATAAAACTTCTATGAAATTGTAAAGAAAAGATTAAAGAGCATGCACACCTAAAGTCCAACTATGAAACATACAAAGTCATACATTAATTTTCCAACTTACTGAGCAATCATCTTTTCCTCTAAATTAATCAGAACTAAGTATACCTATATTAAAATACTTCTCTTCTTTAAATTAATTCTGAATATCAGAACAGTGTATCAGTATCTAGGACATATATGCAAGCCTAGTGTTGTGCTCATTAGAAAAAAATACGTAAATAACAAGGATCATGTATCTAAAAAATGGAAATTTTCTAATATGTTTAACAATGAAATTATACCTGTACTTACTGTGTTTGAGCGAAAAAATGTGCATTAAATGATGCTGTATCCTGTGGATGTTTCCTTTTAACGAAAATAAACATAAAGAAAAAATGGCATTGTAATGTAGGCCAAAGACAAATAAAAACAGTCTGCTCTTCTAGAGAAAACCATCATACCCAAATTATGAAAATAAACTGTTTTCTTCCCTGAATAAAGTGAACAAACACATTCCATTACCCAATGAAATATCAACTTACAGCTATTCCAATATAATTTCAAATCTTTCCCTTATTATTAAAGATGTCATGATTTAGACTGTAAATTTATATAGTTACCTAACTATAGATTTCCTAGAAATCGTGACATTTTCCTATTTATGTATTCTTTCAGTTAAATATTAAAAGCACCTTCAAAAATCTTCCCCCGGGAAGACAAAAATATTAATCTACTGTATTAACTAATATCAATTCCTATTCATAGTTTTCTATTATTTTATGCAGTTTAGTAAGAAAAAACACTAAGATATTCTAGTTTTAAAACTCTATATTTGCTATAATTTTTAATAGCCTTCGTAAGGCATAACTAAAATATAATTATTTTCTTTGGGAGAATAATTTGGTCGTTATTCATAATCATATACAGTGATATAACCTCCATCACTACCAAGGTAGAGAATAATTTCATCTACAACATTGCCCATGTGCCACTTCATAATCAGTCCAGCCTCCGATTACAATGCCATTTTTTCTTTATGTTTATTTTCATTAAAAGGAAACATCCACCAAATACAGATCATTTAATGCATATTTTTTCACTCAAACACAGTAAGTACAGGTATAATTCCATTGTTATTTCCAGCCCCAGGCAGATGCTGATTTGTTTCCTGGAACCATAGTTCTGCATTTTCTAACATTTTAGATAGCTATCGTGATTTTAGTCATTTTGCATACTTTTGAGACTCATTTGTGTTGTTGTGTGCATGACCTCTGTGTTCATTTTTATTGTTGAATAATATTTTGTAATTTGTTTCTCCTTTCATTGGTTGATAGACATTTGACTCATTTCTTATTTTTGACTAAACAAAGTTGTTTTGAAATATTTGGGTATAAATCTTTGCAAAAACATGTTTTCATTCGTTTGTGGTCAATACATAGTATGAGATTGCCAGGACACCAGGTAAATGTGTGTCACCTCTTGAGATACTGTTGCACCATTTGCAAAGTGGCTGAACTACTATTCCCACAGTGCTTAGGAGATACCTTTGCTTCACACCCTCAGCAGCACTTGGTGTCAGGAGGCATTTTAACTTTAGTCATATTGATGGGCATGTGGTGGTGTTAACTTGCCTTTCTCTGATGATAAGAATTGCCGAGCCTCTTTTCATTTGACTAATTTCGATTGTTTTCATTTGCGAAACTTGTGTTTGAGTATGCTGTGTTGTGTTTTACTGAATTTTCTGCCATCTTATTCATGGATTGTAAGAATTCTTTATAGAATATAACATTTTGATATTTTTTTTATTTCGCAGGTAACTTTTACTAGTACTGTGTTTTTTCATTTTCTTAGATTTGTCTTTTGAAAAGAAGACCTTTAAAAATTACTTTTATAGATAATTTTATATATCACTGTGTTTGTATTACACATAAAAAAATTTGCCTAGCCCAATGTCACTAAGACTTATACCCATTATCTTCTTAAAAATTAATAAATTTAGCTTTATTTTTTTTTGTTTAGTATATAATCCATTTGAAATTAATTATCACATATTATGTGGGACAAAACTGAGGTACTTTTATTTCCATACAAATGTCTCTTTTATATAATACAATTTTTTAAAAATTCTATCTTTTCCCCTTGAATTACGATGGAACTTCTGTTGAAATCCAATTGCTAATATGAATATGTGACTATTTTTGGATTCTCTATTCTGCTCCAATGATTCATATGCCTATTTTTACAACATAAAACAACCTTTTAAAATAATATCCACAAAGAGTTAGGAGAAATCCTTTAAATTTGTAGTTTTTAAACTTTTTCTTTCCTGGCTATAGTGTTCTTTGTTTATACACTATAAATTATAAAATCAGTTTTCCAAATTCAACATAAAACTTTCTAGTACTATCATTAAGATTGCATACACTTAGAAATTAATTTGTGAAAGAGAGTAACCTTTAATTCAATGATGTTAGTACTTTGCAGAGTTGTGCACCTGCCATCATACTCTATTCTAGAGAATTTTTGTAACCCAAGACACTACTCTTGTGCGTATTTGCAGTTATTTCTTATTGTCACCTTCCATTTTTTTTTTAAATTTTTTAATTATTATTTATTTATGATAGTCACAGAGAGAGAGAGAGGCAGAGACACAGGCAGAGGGAGAAGCAGGCTCCATGCACCGGGAGCCCAACGTGGGATTCGATCCTGGGTCTCCAGGATCGCGCCCTGGGCCAAAGGCAGACACCGAACCGCTGCGCCACCCAGGGATCCCTCACCTTCCATTTCTAGGCAACCACTAATCTGCTATTTGTCTAACTTTGCATTTCCAGACATTTTATGTAAAAGCAATAATACCTAACCCTAACCCTAACCCCTAACCCTAACCCTAACCCTAACCCTAACCCTAACCCACTATAACCCTTTATGTCTGGCTTCCTTCTGACTTAGCATAATGTTTTAGAGATTGATCCATATTATATCACACATCAGTATTTTTCTGCTTTTAGCTCCTAAATAGTATTTACTATTACTCTACACTTTATCACCAGCGGGGAGATATTTGAATTGTTTTCAGTTTAGGGCTATTATGGGTAATGCTGCTATGCACATTGACAAACACGTATGTTTTCATTTATTTTAGATATATTCCTAAGAATGCAAATGCTGAACTGTATGATGTTTATGTTTAACTAAAAAAAAATTATAAACTCCTTCCAAATTGGCCACATTATTTACATTTCCAATAGCAATATAAGATTCCAATTTTTCTACTTCCTTGCCAACACCCCATACTGTATGTATTTTGTCTGTATTAAACATCTGTTCCAGTCTCATTTGGTAGCGCCGTATTGTGACTGTAATTTGTGTTTCTAAAATGACTAATGAAATTTAACATCTTTTCATGTATATATCTTATTTGGTGAAATGTCTATTCAATTTTTTAATTCATTATATATTCGAGGTATCAAGCATTCTTTGTAAACTTAGGATAGAAGTTCTTTATCAAATGGTATTTTCAAATATTACTTGTAGTTTTTTTTTTCCTTTTTATTGATGGTGACAGTCAAAGCACACATTTTTAAAATTTTAATAAAATCCAAATTATATGGTTTTTCTTTCTGTGTAGTTTACTTTTAATCTTGTATCTAAAACTTGTTGCCTAAATCAAGCTCCTGACAATTATTTTCTATGCTCTCTTAAAAATTTTATAATTTTAGCTTTTACATATATATAATAAACTTAAGCTAAATTTTTGTGTAGATTGAGGCAAATATCTAAATTAAATATTTTGATATGAATATCTGATCTTTCCAGAATTGTTGAAAAAACTATCCTTTCCCCATTTTGTCTTGGCAGCTTTATCAAAAATCTTTATTTGAAGACTATCAATGTTCTTTAATTAAAATATGTTCTGCCTTATTAATGTAGATTTATAGTTTGTTTTGATTTGGGGTAATGTAAGTTTTTTACTCTATACTATTTTTTTCAAAATTACTTTACTATTTTAGATCTTCTGCATTTCCATATAAATTTTAGCATAATATTTTCAGTTTCCTCAAGAACAACAGCAACAATAAGATAAAGAGGCTTTGGGATTTTGTTTGAAGTTTTTAACCAATTGGAGAATTACTAGCTTAATAATATTGAGTCCTTCAATCTTTAGTCTTTTCAAACATGAAAATCTCTATTTACTTAGATCTTCTTTAATTTCCCTTAACAAAATTTTCTAATTTGCACTATACATGAATTGCATTTCTGTTAAATTTATATTTGAGATAAATTGTGTACTTTTTGATATTATTAAAAGTTAAATTGTTTTTAAAATTTCATTTTGAGATTGTTGTGAGTATAGTGAAATATAATTGATTTTGACATCCTGAAAGCTTGTTATATTCATTTATTACTTCTATCGACTGTATTGTAGTTGCCTCTGGATTTTCTGCTTATATACAATAATATTATCTGAAAATAAAGACACATTTAATTATTCTTATCTGATATGGATACATTTGATTTCTTTCTATTACTACGTCAAAATGTGAGCATATAGTTGCTCATTTTGATCCTTTATTATCCTTTAAATCTCCATTGATCTGTAGGGATATTCCCACCTTCATTTCTGGTATTATTAATTTTGTCTTTTTTTAAATTTTTTTTAATTTTGTCATTTCTTATATTCCATAGTTAGCCTGGCTATAGAATTTTATCAATGTTTAATCTTTTCAAAGAATCACATTGTGTTTTCATTGATTTTCTCTATTGATCTTTTTTTCAATTTCATTAATTTCTGTGTTAATTCTTCTTATTTTTTCTTTTGCTTATTTGGAATTAAATTTGCACTTTTTTTCCCCTAGTTTCAAAAGTTGGAAACCTAAATTAATGATGCTTGTTTGAGCTTTCTTTTTTTTCTAATATATGCATTATTTACTATAAATTTCCCTCAAGTACTACTTTTACTGCACCCCACAAATTTTGATAATTTATCTTTACATTGTTATTTCAAAAAATATTTTTCTCTTGAGAAGTTTTTTAGATTAATCCACTGTTAATCTGTTACTGAAAGGAGACATTGTATGATTTCTATGCTTTTGAATTCATTAAAGTGTATTTTATGGCCCAGAGTGTGCTCTATCTTACTGAATTTTCCATAGGAGTTGGAGAAGAATGTGAATTCTGTTGTTGGGTGGAGTAGGCTACAGATGGCAGTTGCATCTGGTTTATTGATAGTTTTTGAGTTCAACTTTATCCTTATTTTCTACCTTCTAGATCTGCCCATTTCTAATAGAGGGCTGCTGTCATTTCCAACTATGATAGTGGATTCATTTATTTCTTTTTAGAGCTCTTTTAGCTTTTCCTTCACATAGTTTGATTCTCTATTGTTAGACGGATCCAACTTAAGGATTGTTTTGTTTCAGACAAAAGAAGACTGGAAAATAATTGGGTTAAAATATTTTTTTTTGTTTTTTTTGTGGTTTTTTTTTTGTTTTTTTGGTTAAAATATTTTAAAACCTAATATTTACCTTTTGGTGGTATCAAAAATAGCAACTAAATTTCACCTTGAAGAGAAATAACTTAGTCAAACACTGTAAACTAAGGTAATCCCCAAATTGTATTCTTCAGAAGATACTATTGTAGAGATATTAATAAGTATTTTATGGGAAAAGTGTTTTTGAGGCAACTATGTTCAGGAAGCAACAATATTCAACCCTTAACACTCAGTGCCTTCTTTCTTAAATCACACTGCATGCTAACATACTAAAAGTTCTAAGAGGTCCTGCAGTAGTAAAAATATATATAACTATTAGTTCTATCTTAATAAAACTGAAAAGAGCAATATAGAACTCTATTTAATAGTTTCTGAAATTAGAATGTATTTATAAGTATTTCATTAGTAGCATTCTTATATCTCATAAAATTTAGTTATATGACTCAATATATGAATATGCTGATCAACAAAACATTTTAATTAGCTAATCTACATATGGATTACTATTCAAAATCACCTTTAAATGTTAAAATCTATATTATTAATGTTATCCTGTTGCTAGGGCAAAATAGATCATTATTCTTTATTTACAGCAAACAATAACTACTGATTTACTGTTCCATAATTCTTACGCATGAGGTGATGTAATAGGACACAAATGTCATGCAACACTTGTGCAATCTATAATGCTGATAAGGAACCCCAAACAAAATGAATCTAGTCCCTTGTTTGCATGATGTATTACTCCCATCCAGAGTCTCCTTGGAAATATAATGGGGAAGATCCTGGCATCTTACTTTAACTCCATGGAATATAAATAAATCTCTCCAGGGGAAAGATAAATAAGTCCATTGTCACCAGATTTACAACCCAGAATGTCTTCAAGGTCCCAGGTTTCAGCCTACCTTGAAATGTAAATACACACCTCAGGAAGTAAATCTCTCTGGGGCTCTCTCTGTCTAATTAGTCATAAATTACCTTTCAAAACATGTTTTTTGCCCAGACTTCAAGTTTCAGTAAAATTTGTTTAGAATGTCTTAACTGTGCAGAAACTATCTTCCCTACAGTGTCACACACGCAATGTGGTAATTAAAGCAAATCCAATTAAAATAAGATAATGTTTTTCTTTCAATATATGCAACACATAAACAGTAATTTTGTCCATGTTGGTAACTCATTATAATTTATAGATATTTTCTTAGCCTTTATAAGAGAGTATCATATTAATAATTTTTATGTATACCTAATATCAAAATATATTGTTGAACAAAATATTTGAAATATTGACTGACCTTCCATGCTAAAGATATCTTGGGGTCAATACTGACCTTAATCAAAAAAAAAAAAACAGTAAAAAGCAGAGTATAGCATTGTAACATTACATGGAATAATTTCTTGTGACATTATATGGAATAATTTCAGCTGATGAAAAAAAGTCAAATCACACCTAGTTATTTAAACAAGTGTATGTCAATCTATGAGGCATGTGAACCTTGAAGTTACTCTGGATGTGTATGGGGCTGTGCATTAAATAGATATAGAAATTGATCTCAAGATTAAATGCTTCATTGATTCCCTCGTCTTAATATAACAAGAAAGTCTGTATTCATATACTAACTGACAGATTGAACATCATTTTACTTTTTCAAATAGTGTATGAATACATGGCATGAAAATAAGTAATATACAGCACTTGAAATTTTAATAAACCTCAATATGCCAGAACTATAAGATTGTTATTTGAATATGAAAGCCAAATTTATTCTTTTTTTAAATTTATTCTTCTTAAATAAGATGGTCATTAATTTAGTTTCAACTTTTAATCTGTGGTTATTGCAATTGATATTTCAAAAGACTAGAAACTTTGTAGGTGAATTTCATTCTGTTATCCATTCATCGGTGGTTTTCTTTTTATGTGTTCTAGTAAACACTCAATAGAAGCAGAATGGTACAATGTCTAATGCAATAAACACTCAAGTACTCACTCCACAGCAAGCACCATGAGTACATCTCCTTGATTCCATCCCCAGAGACATCTTTTTTTTTTTTTAATTAACTTTAATTGGTGTTTAATTTACCAACATACAGAAAAACACCCAGTGCTCATCCCGTCAAGTGTCCACCTCAGTGCCCGTCACCCATTCCCCTCCAACACCCGCCCTCCTCCCCTTCCACCACCCCTAGTTCGTTTCCCCGAGTTAGGAGTCTTTATGTTCTGTCTCCCTTCCTGATATTTCCCAACATTTCTTTTCCCTTCCTTTATATTCCCTTTCACTATTATTCATATTCCCCAAATGAATGAGAACATACACTGTTTGTCCTTCTCCGATTGACTTATTTCACTCAGCATAATACCCTCCAGTTCCATCCACGTTGAAGCAAATGGTGGGTATTTGTCGTTTCTAATTGCTGAGTAATATTCCATTGTATACATAAACCACATCTTCTTTATCCATTCATCTTTCAATGGACACCGAGGCTCCTTCCACAGTTTGGCTATTGTGGCCATTGCTGATAGAAACATCGGGGTGCAGGTGTCCCGACGTTTCATTGCATCTGAATCTTTGGGGTAAATCCCCAACAGTGCAATTGCTGGGTCGTAGGGCAGGTCTATTTTTAACTCTTTGAGGAACCTCCACACAGTTTTCCAGAGTGGCTGCACCAGTTCACATTCCCACCAACAGTGTAAGAGGGTTCCCTTTTCTCCGCATCCTCTCCAACATTTGTTGTTTCCTGCCTTGTTAATTTTCCCCATTCTCACTGGTGTGAGGTGATATCTCATTGTGGTTTTGATTTGTATTTCCCTGATGGCAAGTGATGCAGAGCATTTTCTCATGTGCATGTTGGCCATGTCCATGTCTTCCTCTGTGAGATTTCTCTTCATGTCTTTTGCCCATTTCATGATTGGATTGTTTGTTTCTTTGGTGTTGAGTTTAATAAGTTCTTTATAGATTTTGGAAACTAGCCCTTTATCTGATATGTCATTTGCAAATATCTTCTCCCATTCTGTAGGTTGTCTTTTAGTTTTGTTGACTGTATCCTTTGCTGTGCAAAAGCTTCTTATCTTGATGAAGTCCCAATAGTTCATTTGTGCTTTTGTTTCTTTTGCCTTCGTGGATGTATCTTGCAAGAAGTTACTGTGGCCAAGTTCAAAAAGGGTGTTGCCTGTGTTCTCCTCTAGGATTTTGATGGAATCTTGTCTCACATTTAGATCTCTCATCCATTTTGAGTTTATCTTTGTGTATGGTGAAAGAGAGTGGTCCAGTTTCATTCTTCTGCATGTGGATGTCCAATTTTCCCAGCACCATTTATTGAAGAGACTGTCTTTCTTCCAATGGATAGTCTTTCCTCCTTTATCGAATATTAGATGGCCGTACATTTCAGGGTCCACTTCTGGGTTCTCTATTCTGTTCCATTGATCTATGTGTCTGTTTTTGTGCCAGTACCACACTGTCTTGATGACCACAGCTTTGTAATACAACCTGAAATCTGGCATTGTGATGCCCCCAGCTAAGGTTTTCTTTTTTAAAATTCCCCTGGCTATTCGGGGTCTTTTCTGATTCCACACGAATCTTAAAATAATTTGTTCTAACTCTCTGAAGAAAGTCCATGGTATTTTGATAGGGATTGCATTAAACGTATAAATTGCCCTGGGTAACATTGACATTTTTACAATATTAATTCTGCCAATCCATGAGCATGGAATATTTTTCCATCTCTTTGTGTCTTCCTCAATTTCTTTCAGAAGTGTTCTATAGTTTTTAGGGTATAGATCTTTTACCTCTTTGGTTAGGTTTATTCCTAGGTATCTTATGCTTTTGGGTGCAATTGTAAATGGGATTGACTCCTTAATTTCTCTTTCTTCAGTCTCATTGTTAGTGTATAGAAATGCCATTGATTTCTGGGCATTGATTTTGTATCCTGCCACGCTACCAAATTGCTGTATGAGTTCTAGCAATCTGGGGGTGGAGGCTTTTGGGTTTTCTAAGTAGAGTATCATGTCATCGGCGAAGAGGGAGAGTTTGACTTCTTCTTTGCCAATTTGAATGCCTTTAATGTCTTTTTGTTGTCTGATTGCTGAGGCGAGGACTTCCAGAACTATGTTGAACAGCAGTGGTGAGAGTGGACATCCCTGTCTTGTTCCTGATCTTAGGGGAAAGGCTCCCAGTGCTTCCCCATTGAGAATGATATTTGCTGTGGGCTTTTCGTAGATGGCTTTTAAGATGTCGAGGAAAGTTCCCTCTATCCCAACACTCTGAAGGGTTTTGATCAGGAATGGATGCTGTATTTCAGAGACATCTTTTGAACCTAAATTTTATCCTTTATTATTTGGTGACTACTTTTTTCATTTTTTAAAGATTTTTTTAAAAGATTTTTTCTAAATTTCTGTCAATCTTACATTGTCAAATTACTGAGAATAGTAGTGTGTATCTGATATCATCATTCTAAATACAAGATAGTAATTTTGCGTCAACTTAAAATATTTTCACATCTCTACAGTACACTATATTAAGCCTACAATCTTGGTACATATTTGGTCCCAAACTTCTCGGCAGCTTTTTATCATTTAATTATATTAATAAAATGATTTCTTATCGTCCCCAAATTGTCTATATTAATTTATGTGTATTATACTTACTTATATTTCATTTTTATTTATTGACTACTTTCTACTTACTCTACTTTTATTGCCTTTAAAATTTAACGATATTGGGGATCCCTGGGTGGCGCAGCGGTTTGGCGCCTGCCTTTGGCCCAGGGCGCGATCCTGGAGACCCGGGATCGAATCCCACGTCGGGCTCCCGGTGCATGGAGCCTGCTTCTCCCTCTGCCTGTGTCTCTGGCTCTGTCTCTCCTTCTATCTCTCAAGAATAAATAAATAAAATCTTAAAAAAAAATTAATGATATTTAATGTAATTCAGTATATTTACTTTCTTCCAAAATATTATGGCCTTAGAACACTTTAATTCTAGTCACTTCCTTCCAATTCACATCTTATTTTGTATAACAGTCTATGTTTATAATCTTCCAAATTAAATGCAATAAATGTTTATTTAAACAGGTACTTCCTATTTACCTTGCTCATCATTCTTTCTTGCATCTCAAAGTTTTATTTTGGGCTCATAGTCTCCCCCCGTGAAGTACACCATTTAACATTTCCTTTGAGAAGGGTGAATTTGTCACAAAAATCTTCTCTTTTGTTTATTAGTAAAACTTGATGCTATTCCATTTACAAAAAAAAAAAAAAATCATTTAATTGCAAAAAGAAGCCTTTGCCCCAATTTTATTCTCAAAACAATTCTAAGATATTAATCCATTATCTTTTGGCATCCAAAGTTGACATTAAGAATCAACTGCTGGTTGAACTGTAATTTGGCATATGTATGCTTACTTTATCTCAGCATAATTTTTGTTGTTTCCCAGTTTTAATATAATATGCATAAGTGTGAGTTTCTGGCAACATTCACTGTGGAATTTGTTGTGATTTCTGTGCCTATGACTGACTCATAATTTCTTTGCAGAGACAGTTATTACCTGTGGTTCAGCTCTAACTTCTGTGCTATAAGTTAATTAAACCTACAGTAGATATTCTATAGAAAATTCCCTTTACCTTTTACAAATTTGAAATATTCTCAGTATTTACTTATTATAAATTGTCTTCTATTTTTCTATCATTTCCTTCTGAATCACTGATTAAAAATATTCTCCATTTTCTTTCCCTTTAACTTATTCTCCATTATTATAATTATTTATCCAACCTTGTCAACCAAGAACATTCCACTTAAAGTTGGAATATATAGTTTTTTAAAAATTTTTATATCTCTAAATACCTTTTATTAGAAGCCAAACATGATAATCTGACTTTTTAAATGTTCATAATATATCCATAATGTATGTGCAGGCTAAGTAGACCCAGGCTCTGGAAATCACTTGGAAGTAGTAAAGATTATCCTTCACATCTTCACTGTTTGTTTATTGCTATGCCATTTTATTTGGTTTATACTGGCATCTTTAAAAAAAAATTAGCATCATTTTCTAGATGAATAGGTATGAGGTTCTTCCTTCCATTCAGTATCACTGAAAATAAACATCTTTTGTCATTTGTCACAATGCCACATTCACCAGTAGGACACATCTTATTTCTTAAGCCCTCACTCTGTTCTCTATGTAGACATCTACATAAGAAAGGGAAAATTAAAAAAAAAATAAATAAAAATAAAAAAAAAATAAAAAATAAAAAAAAAAAAAAAGAAAGGGAAAATTAGAAAAACTGGCACGAGTATTAAAACATGCTTATTAAATTAATGGATAAATAAGTGGAAAAAGTAAACCAGATAAGTGAAGAACAAAACTTGTAATAAGTTGCAGAAGAGAGTGCAATCCAAATTTCAAGTATGTCTCCTGACCCTCCCACTAGAGGTAGGACTAAGTGGATTCTTGTATATGTACTGATACATACTCATCTTTATGGAAAAACTTCTACAAACGCACACACCTGTATACACAGAGAGATCTCATCTACAATGTCATCTTTGCTTACTACAGTTTTTATGCATAATAAATGTAAGCATAGCGTGTGTAGTAAGTTTTGTACTATAGCTTTGAAGG
Source organism: Vulpes lagopus (assembly GCF_018345385.1). Lineage (NCBI taxonomy): Eukaryota > Metazoa > Chordata > Mammalia > Carnivora > Canidae > Vulpes > Vulpes lagopus. The sequence goes on from NC_054845.1 coordinate 3,357,406, forward strand.
ATAAGTCATGCACAAAGGATGGAGGATGGAACATATCTAAGTGCTGCTACCTCCGACCTGGAACCAATTAAAGTGGACTAGTAAAGGCTAAAAGGATTTTTTAAAACAATATTTGGCATAACATCACCCTGCTAATTTCTCTTATAGTACAAGTAGACTTTTTCCATGGAATATTTCCTATAGGTTTAATTGACTTATGGAACAGAATTTAGAACTGAACCATAGGTAATAGTCAACTCTGCAAAGAAATTATGAGGCAGTAACAGGCAAAAGGCACAGTCCGTGCATATTTATTTAAAATCTACAGAGTTGTTATTCTAAACTGTCTACTGAAAACCAGATTGTTTCTAGTTTGTACATCAAAGTTACAAAAATATTTTGGTGGGAATATTATACAATGTGGGAATCTTGATGTTTGCACCATAGGTTATTGTAATCTAAATATTAGATTAGGAAACATTAGGTTGTTTTCTTTATCAATATCTTTTTAGTTCTTTACAAACAATTTTTAGATAACTCCTGTCTGATTTTGTAGAGCTTAGTAAATTTGGGAATCTTTCATTTATTCTAACTGCCTTTATGAGTTAAGATAAATGTCTATGTACTTTATATATGGTAAGAGAGAGCATAATTCCTTTTCTGGAACAATGAATGACAGCCTAATACATATTGAAATAAAATTATAATTTTTCTTGAAGTACTTTTATGAACTTCTCAGAAGGTATTTAAATAGTCAAGGAAAGTTATATATATTTCCTGGATGAAAAATATTGTGACATTATGCATAAAAATGATTGGCCATTTAAAAACTCATAACATAGATGAATGTCTTTAAAATATAAAATGAGACTATGCACTAAGACTCTGATGTTTTTTATTACTTTGCTACTAGAGCACTAAAATCTGTTCCTTTCTAACATTTGCATTTTATTAACTATGAAGAATATACTGAACATCTAAGACACAGTATTTTTTAACTACAGAAAATATATTAATGGGTGTATATTTAAAGCTAAAAATCATATACAGAGTATAACTTGTTAAAAATCCTGCATTGTAGGATAAATAAAACAAATTCATATAACTGGAAATAACCACAATATTTTATAACTATTAAAAATTCTATCTCTACCATATCAAACACATTTCTACCATTTTGCCTTATGTCTTTACTCCTACTAAGACCTCTAAATTATTATTATTTGCTAATACCTCATACTCTTGTACTGTTATCACTGGGAACATAGATACCATTCTTTTTACTAAGATATTCCTTTCTATTTTTACTTACATGGCAAAAATCCAAATTCCTTTTATCTGATAAAAGGTGACTAGCTCTTGCCAGTGAACATTTTCTAATATTCTTAAATTTTGGTTAAGTCATAATGATTTTGCTCATGGGTCACATGAGCCAACTCAGATTCTGAGTTACAATCTGAGGTATAATAAATTGTAAGATAACCTCCCTGATCTTCAATTTACTCATTTTTCAAAGTTCATTTCTTAATAGACTATATTTGTAGAAACAAACTCCATCTTCTTTATCTGTTCATCTATCAATAGATATTAAAGTTGCTTCCAAATAATGCTGCATTAAACCTAGTGGTGCGATATCTATCCAAAATAGTGTTTTCATTCTTTGAGTAAATACCCAGAATTATGAAATTGTATATTTCTATTTTTTGTTGTTTTTTGAGGATCCTCCATACTATTTTCTACAGATATTGCACTAATTTTCATTGTTGTTAGTATTACACAAGG